>NC_069082.1:58265586-58973218 GCF_025698485.1 Gossypium arboreum
ATCGAGTGGGAAAACAAGTGAGCAAGTGAGGATTATTTCTACTAACCCACATGTTCGATCTTCTTGTGAATTAACTTTTCAGGTTCCTAGAGGTTTGTATGACCAATTCCATCTACATTACCTTCCAAATGAGAGGTGTTTTAGGTTGTTTGAAAAAGGTAAGTTCACGAATGACAACCACCCACTTGCGATCGAAGGTAAGGAAGGTAAGGATTCTTTGTTTATCGAATCAAAGTCACTTGATTTGGCTAATTTTTGTTCACTTCTTGTTGTTAACGAATTTGTTTTAAAGGTGCCATATCTGACTTTTCTTATGACAATTACTACATTGGCAAATTTGTTGACAACATTGGATTAGTTTGCTCTAAGCGAATTTTGAATGTGTTTGATCAAAGTCTGTCACTTAAAAATTTTGATGTGTTTGACCCTGCAAACTTTTTGAACTCATGTGTCAAATCTTTATGTTTAAATATGCCTGCTCAATTGATTTGTGATAAATCTGCCTGTTTGAAAAGTTGCATGTTCTTTAAAAATTCTTTGTTTGGCATCCATGTTAAAAGATCTTCACATGATATGTGCAATTGTGTTCTTCATGGATAATCTTTGAGTTTTTGTGCGAAATTTCCATGTAGTGATTTGCATTCTCGATTGATACTCTTGAAGCATGAACCTTTGCATATTGGTATGATCTGTTTTGTCAATTCAACATGTGTGTTTAAGCTAGTGAAATATAATTCGTGTGGTGAGTTGATTATATCTTCTTCTAATATGTTGCTTGTTGGAATTCCTAATCAAGTATGTGTGTTCAAGCCTGGTATTTGCTACATGAATTTATTTTACGGAAACATTAAGCATTTTGCATCATTTGCATTCAAATTATGTTTGCTTGATGTTCGAACTTTTAATAAGAAGGTGAAATTCAATGATTTGGGTTTCAATTTTGATTCGTTTGCTAATCACCTTGCTTGGCCACATCTGGAATTTTCGTTTCATTTCGAGAAGGTAAGGTCAACCTATGTTTTTGGAATTGAATCAAATTTCCATGGTAACTTTCCTTTTCCATTTAAGTCCATAGTTTTTGATAATACTAACCATTCTCATTTTTGTGAATTCCACCCCTCGAGGAGCAAGACATGTCATGGTGCGTCACCACCTATTCAAATTTATCAGAGTAATAGGTTTGTCTTACGTTATCTATCCAAAGAGAGAAGATTCATTTTGACCGAGAAATGTAAACCCAATCCTCAATTTTCTTCTCTTCATATTCGTCAAGGTAAGTCATCTGAAAATTTTCAAATATCTTTGCTCAATTCGATTGAAGTTGAAAATTCCCTTGATTTGTTGTTTGGAAATTATTTATACTGTGATGAGATGGATTTTTCCTTTTGGCATTGTAATGATGTGATTATTATGTTGGAATTTGGAGACACTCCTCATGTTGTTCAAAAACGAAAGGAAGAGTTAGCATACCTTTGGCATAATGTGTTTCTATATTCGATTAAAGAAATTAAAAGGTTTTGGATGAGGAATAATGTGTTTAAGTGCCTGCCATCATTTTCAACCAATTATCCCTTGATCCAACTTAGTTTTCATGTTTGCAACGATGGTCTAACGAAACTCTTCGATAAATTTACGTATGCTTGCTTTGACCTATTGAGATTTTTGGCATATGTTCGATTGAATGAATTTTTTATGAACTATCGAACACATTTGAATTTGACTCCTTTGAGTTTCTTTTTACTGGCTATGGTAAAAATTTTTCAGGTTTGTGTGACATCTTCCATCCCATTTGATCGAGGAAAGCCATGCACGAGTCAAAGTTCTCCCATGGACAAACAGCTCGACTTGAGGACAAGTCGCCTAAAAGAGGGGGGGGATGATACGAGCACGCCCCGCGAACTTCATCGAACAATCCTGTCAAGCCGAGCACTAACATGTTGGCAAGCTGATCCAAGCTCATTTCTAGCTCCACGAGCTCCGTCCAGCTCAAATCCAGCTTATTCGAGCTCAATCCAACTTGCCTAAGCTAAACCAAGCTCACTCCTAGCTCATATTCATCTCACGAGCTAAACCTTAGCTCAACTTCAACATAGGAGTTTAATCTCAGCTCAACTTTAGCTCACGAGCTAAAGCTTAGCTCATTTTAGTTTAACTCAGTTTTGTCTTTAATGCATTAAATAAAATTTGCACATATTTATTTAAGCATTAAACTTGTCTTATATTAATATTTGTTATTAATATGTCATAGATATCACATAAATTAAATGTGTTCACTTTGTGCTGAATTTATGTGTGTTCACATGATGTCTTATGAATTGTTTTATTTCTTGTAGGTACAATGCTCATGGACGGTGCAATGAATGCTTGAAGAAACATCTCTTTTGGACATCCCACATGCATGAATGAACAACATTTAGTTAGGTGCATGTATGACCAGATTCAAGGTGTTTACAAGTTCATGTATTTGTCAAATACATGAATGCACAAAATACATGAATGTTTGGGTTCAAATGCACATTCGGTTACATGAATGATGAAGATTCATGCATGAATGTATCTAGAAGATCCAATCCCTTTGGACGGTACACATGCATGCATGGAAGGAAATTAATGCAAGTTCATGTAAGGCTTGGTGCAATGTATGAAGAGGTGCATGTAGAATTGAGGTTCAATGGACGGCATTTAAGGGAGTACATGTACTGGAGACGTTCATGCAAGTAGGGGCTATTTAATGTTCATGTTTTGAAGGTTCATGGACCGAATTTATGGAGGAACATACATTGGGACGTTTCATGCATGATCCATGCATTTTCAAGCTAACCATTCAATTATTCAAGGTGCATTAAAGCTTCATTCGGCCAAGGGGGATGATGGAACATTAAAGGGCTGCACATTCATGGATATTCATGATTTTTCTTCTAGAATTATCTAGGTGTTTATGGCCGAATTTCTTAGCTTCTAAGCTTGTCCATTCAGCTACTTTTATTTAGGCTATAAATATATGTTATTTCATTTGTAAGAGGTTAGACTTTTCACTTAATGAAACTCTATTAAACTTTCATGGAATTTGTGAGATTTCTTTCTCTCATATTTCGTTGAGGACTTCGTTGGCTTATCTAGGAAGCCTAGTGGCGTCAACCCTGTTCTTCACTATCCCAAACTTATCACTATCAAATAGTGTGGCGTTCACCCATATACCGAGGTTCCTACTTTGCTAAGTAGCGGGTCGAGGTTTATCACTTTCATCCTCCACCTTGAAAGCCTATAAGCATTTGGGTCGATATTTTTTAATATTGGTTCGTGCTTGCTTTTAAGAACCCTTTTCTTCCATATCCATCATCTATTTACTTCTTTCACTTTCCCTTCCAATTTAGCCGAACCTATACATATTATTCCTATCCATAAACCATCATAGAACCATTATACATAGCTTCCGTCCTATTTTTCCATCAACTTCATTTCAAAAGTGAATTGAACGATACTTTCTCGTAGACGATCGGGCAAACTCGCATATGGCTTGACTCTCCCCGAGGCGGTTCGTATCACAAACTTTTCTTATATTTCGTTCAAAGATTCATTTGGCGTTCCTAGCGTTCTAGTTGTGTCAACCGTGTTCTTTGTCGATTCTGAACTTATCACTACTTGTAGTGTGGCGTTCCAAACTAAACCGAGGTTCCTATCTTGTTAGATAGTGGGTCGAGGTTCCCTCTACCAAACCTAAACCGAACCAAAAAGCGCATATAAATAACGGGTTGATACCAAATCGGTATTGGTTCTTGTTTGCATTCTTTGTTCGATCCCATTTCTTTCTTACCCAAAACATACCAAAACCAACCATTTTCGTGCCATTCCATTTAGACCATTTCCTCCAAACACATTTCTTCTCAAATCTGACTTCTGTCTAAATTACTAAACTAAGTTAACGATACTTCTTCGTAGACGATCGGGCATTTCATATACGACTCGACTCTTCCCAAGGCTGTTCGTATCAACCCGGGCCAGATCACATCAAAATGATGGCACTCGCACTCGTGTTTACACTCGTTTGGCTTTTACCTCCCCTCGATTGCACTCACTCACTCGTGTCTTTTTCCACTCCTTTCTTCTCTTATAACCTCGTAAAGGATTTACTAGGCTTGATCTCTAGGTTTAGGGTTGGCTGAAAGAACAGGGATTTGGGTAGAAAGTGTGGCGTATATATGGATAGGAATATAAGAAAGAAGGTGGATTGGGAATTATGTTGATTCAAGGGCTTCGACGTTCAAATAACAAATAAATTGCATAAACACCTTTTTTCGAATTTTTTTGTTTGATTTTTTTTAAACTAATAAAATAATAATTACAATATAATACTTGAATTTCACGAAATAATTTTTTTCTTTTTTTACTTTTTTTTACGAACCTACTCCAAGGTTGCTCCGAACGTCTGAACTTCTCGTTTTAGGTAGCTCTGATACCAAATGATATGAGCTCGACTAAGTTTGATTTGAGTCATATGTAAGATGCCCGATCGTCTACGAGAAAGTGTCAATAGAAATTGAAAGGAGAAGGTAGTTTCGGTTTATGAATATTTGGATGTCTAAGTTGGGTTCAAAAGTGGTTAATAAGCTTAGGTTCAAGAAAGAAAGTATTAGGAAATTTGTAAGTTTGTTTTGGTTCGGAAAAATAAACAAAATATGGTTGATCAGAAAATTTTGGTATTGGAAGAAAATATGGTAAAGGATTGTACTAAGAACAAGTTGAACTGTTATTAGCAAATATTGACCCGAGACTTATTAGTTCTTAGTTGGGATGGTTGAAAACAAGGATGGACCTCGACCCACTATCTAGGCAGATAGGAACCTTGGTATGGGGTGTTTGAACTCCACACTAAAAAGCTAGTGATAAGTTCAGTTTCGTAAAAGAAATAGTTCACGCCACTACTAGGTAGGTTAGCCAACAAAATCTTAAAAGAGATTTAGAGAAGAAAATTCTCACAAGAACAAAGGTTCAGCTATAAATTTGGCAAAAGTCCTTTACACAATGCAAATGGCTGAATTTATAGGCCTTACAAGTCCAGCCGAAAAGGCACATTCATAACTTATGAACTAGATAAGCCTTGCTTGTTCTTGAAAATTCTAGAAAATCAACACTTAATAAGCTTGTCCATGTTCGGCTACACCTTCATCCAAATAGTCACCTTCATGGCTAAGGAATGGGAGCTGAATGATCAAGGTGTGAACAAGACCTTTGGAGCTAAGGCTAGATTTGGCCAAGGCTAATAAGTGAGCCATAGATTAGTGATGCTTGGCCTAAAGTGTTGGAATTAATGTGGAAAGCTCATTAGCCTTTTTGGGTGTGAACACCATCCATCGAAAAGCCATCAAATGTGAACAAGGCTAGCCGAATGGTCCATGGAATGTGAACACAAGTCCAGCGAAGTGTGAAAGCTTTAAGGAAAACTTAATGACCACCTTGGTTATTTGGAGAGGCATGGCCAAATAGTCACATGGGGAAAACAAATGGGCAGCACACCAACATTACTTCATCCATGCACCATGCGTCCCAGGTTATGCACCTACATGAATTAAAAATCAATTCATTAAATCCCATATGAACACCTTAAATTCGGCACAAATGTGAACAAACATTCCAAGCACTAATTCGGTTATTACATAATTAAGACATGTAATATAAAACATAATTTAATTACTAATGTGAACTTAACTAAAAACATAGTTAATTTATAATAGCTAACTGATGAACTTATTCAAGTAAAAAGTCAACACTAGTATAATAAGCTATAAATAACTTCATGAGCTACGATTAAGCTCGTGAGCTATATTCGAGCTAAGTCTGAGCTCGAGAGCTGAAGTTGAGCTGAGAACAAGCTAATGAGCTGGAGTTGAGCTGGATGTGAACTCGTTGAGCTGGAACTGAGCTTGCTAAGCTGGTTGCGAGCTAGACAAGCTAGGAAGAGATTACAAGGATGACTTAGTGAGCTAGTCCACAAACTCTCGAGTAAGTTGGAGATAGATTCGGCCCAAGCTCTATAATTAGAGCTGAAATTGTTTCTTTGAACCTCTTGGCTCGGGCTCAGGTAATCGGTCCTATGGGCAACTCGAGAGGATCTACATTGGCAGCTAGCAACTCATGAGGTGTGGCTGTATCACTTGTGCAAGCCGACTTTAGCTCCTTACCAGCTACCCGAGCTCAATTCAGCTCCAATCAGCTCACTTGTTAGCCTATAAATAGTTTGCACATTTCATTGTAAAGGAACTTTTGCCAAATTTGTTAATGAACATTTGTTCTTGTGAGGTTGCTTCCTCTCATATCTCGTACAAGTTTCGAAAGACTTATCTGTCTTGTGCTAGTGGTGTCAATCGTCTTGTTTGAACTTATCACCAATCTTGGTGTGGCGGTCACCTATCCATCTATCCATTTTTTCACCTTAACAATATAGGAACCGGGGTGACACTTCTTAGTGTTGAATCATTCCTGACGTTAAGTTCGTTTTCCATTCCCATCCTTCGAATTATTTTCTTGTTATTCCAAACTAAGCCATTTAACCATCATCCATCTTTGCTACTAAATTGAACCTATTACTAAATTCACCCTATTTGAAACCTTCCGCTTAGCTGTATCTTTTCATTCACTTCTAATTCTAAAACCCGAAGCACGAACGAGTCTCTCGAACGACGATCGAGCAACTAAGTGAACTCGACTCACCAACCCGAGCCAGATCACATCATTTGGTATCAGAGCTTGTAAATCGAGAGACGCCGACGTTCGTATCAAGATCGAACTAGGTTCGTTGTGAAAAAAATCAAATTAAAAAAAAAATTCAAGTTGTAATTTTCGTTCTCTCTCTTGTAATAGTGATATTGTGAAGTATTAAAAAAAGACAAAAAAAAATGAAAATTATAAAAAAAAAGTGAAGTGATCAAGTTCATCTGTTGTTTATATTTTGACCCGATCGACAAAGTGTTCTTTTCATCAACTTTGCACCCCATTTCCAAAATGCCACACTACATCAAAGACTCTTTTTTTTTCTTTTAGCCTACCCGTACACCGTGACATTCTAACCTTTGTAACCATCTTGAAACCGACCCCAAGGCACCAAGACAGGTCGAAAGAAACAAAATACGAGGTTACGAGAGTAAGCTTGAGTGGTAAAAGGCTAGAGTGTGTGAGAACATTCGAGAGTTGAAAAGCCAAAAACGAGCGAAAACACGAGTGTGAGTGCCATCATTCTTTCTTTTCGAGTGAACTCGTGAGGATGTTGTAGTGAGGACTTTGTGTCAATTTTACTTAACAATTTTCCTTTCAGCGATAACATCATGTCTCACGAAGAATTTGCCGAATCAGAATATCAATATTTGGTGCAAGAAATGCGAAGAATGGTGACAACTAAGTTTGACAAATTGCACGAGAGATTAGATCATGTGGAGAAAAGAGACCAACGGGCACGAATGTCATCAATTCAAAAAGTGGATTCGAGAGCATCACGGAGATACACATCCAATGACTACTCAAGAAGAGATTACGATCGAGATTCTTTTTCATCAAGGAATTCAAGACGAAGAGAAGCCGATTTTGATTTTGAATCCTTCCGAGAAGACGTGCGAGATGAAAGATACACCTCTTCAAGAGCTCCAAAGAAAATAGCCACAGAGAGATCTTCACGAAGGATTGTTCGTGAATCATATGTAAATGATTTTTCTTCTTTTGAACAAAATGATTTTTCTCCTAAATCTTTTGTAACCTCTTGTAAAAAGCAAGCGAGAAAAGAAGAAGACAAAAAGAAAAAAGAGATCAAAAGAAAAGAGAGGCAAGAAAAGATTATGAGAGAAAATGAGAGGATTTTGAATGAAATCGAGAGAAGAAACAAAGAAAATGAGAGAATCTTGAATGAAATCGAGAAAAGAAACAAAGAAATGAAAGAAAAAGAAAAAGAGAGTGAGAGTGAAAAAGAAAAAGAGAATGAAAAAGAGTTTGAGAGAGAAAAAGAATGTGAACAAGAAAAAAGAGTGGAAAAACAAATTGAGATAAAAGAAATGAGTGGTTCAGAAGAAATAGAATCGAGTGAAAATGATGTTAGTGAGCAAGCGAGAATTCTTTCTACTAACACTTATGCTTGATCTTTTAGTGATCTTTCTTTTTAGGTTCCTAAAAGTCCGTGCGACCAAATCCAACTTGATACCTTCAAAATGAGAGGCTTTTTCAGTTGTTTGAAGAAGGTAAGTCCGTGGATGATCGCCACCCATTGGAAATCGAAGGTAAGGAAGGTAAGGAATCTTTATTTATCGAATCAAGGCCGCCTAATTTAAAAATTATTCATAAAGATTTTGATGGCATAACTTCTGAAAAACTTCCATCTTTTGATCTGGCTAATTATTGTTCACATATTAATGTTAACGATGTTGACTCAATAGATGCCACGAAGATTTCATTTTATGACATGTTTTATAACGGCAATTCTGTTGATTCTGTTGGACTGGTTCATCCTGCGCAAATTGTGAATGTATGTGATAAAAGGTTTTCACATTTTGATAAGCATGGCTATGTGAATTCTTTGAATTCATCATTCTGTTTAGACGTGCCTATTCAAATGATTTGTGATGGATTTGAATTTTTGAAAGGTCGCATGAACACAACTTCTTTGCTCGATATATGTGGTAAAAGATTTTTGCATGAAATATTTAATCTATTTGATTATGCTCTTCAAGAGAAATCTTTGAATTTCTATGCAAAATATCCATGTTTCGGACTGTTTGTTCGACTAGGATTTGTGACACATGAATGCTAGTGTATTTGTCAGTTTAAAATCTCTTTGATTCACTTTTGCAACCTATCTGCAAAAATGAAATTTTTGTTGCAATTTGGGATAAGTGATCAAAACCGAGTCGTTAAGCTGGGAGTAAGCCAATTCGAGTTGTTTCCAAGAAATGGTAAGCATTGTGATCTTATTGTAAGTAACTTTGTTATACCTTCTCATCTTCTTCGAGTCTTATCTTTATTTTTGGAAATTAAGCATGTGGCTGGATTACAAAATCAAAACCTAGTTTTGATTCTAAAAATTTTAATTTTGATCCGGCATTAGTTTATTTGCCCAACTTTGGATTAAGAAGCTGGAGCGAGATTGTATGTTCTTCTTTCGGTGTTTCCTTAAACTTCTTCATTATTTTGTTGTTGAAACTTTGAAATGGCCTATCCAAAAAGAGGAAGGACATATGACTAATATTTTGTCTTTTCGAGTCTTGTGTGACTTTCAAGTTATTGTGAGCCATTCTACCCCAGTCGACGACCAAGGGTCTAGTGACGACGAAAGCTTTTTCGCAAGCAAATGGCCTGACTTGAGGACATGTCGCTTTAAAGACAGGGGGAATGATGTGAGCACGCCCGGGGCATCTTCGAGTGCAAACCAAGATCTAAATGAGCTGCCTAAAGGACCTATAACTCAAGCTCATGATAAACATTTCCTAGAAGCTATTTTAGCTTCTAATGCAAAACCTTGGTTCGAAACAAGGGCCAATGCTCACAAAATCAGCTTGAAGCAACTATCCAAAGGACCCGTGCATTGTTGGCAAGCTGATCCTAGCTCATTTCCAGCTCCTCGAGCTCCGTCCAGCTCAACTCAGCTCATTTGAGCTTGTTTCAGCTCGTTTGAGCTCAACCGAGCTTACTTTCAGCTCCTTCTTTCTTCCTTTCAATAAACTAAGTCTTAATTTAGTTTATAATTAAGTTTGCTACAGCTCATGCCGAAACCCCTAGCTCAATTTCAACTCATTAAGTGTTTTGACTATTTTTGAGCTAGCCGAATTTACTTCATAAGTTGACTTATAATTATTATGTCTAAATTTAATTATTGCTTTTAAATTGTTTAGTTATTAATTTAAATTATGATTTTTTATGAATAGTTATCTTTTAATTAATTGTGTGTTAATTCATGTAGGTTAGCCGAATGTGGAAGGTACATTCATGAAGAGATGCATGAACGGGAAAGTTCAACGAAGGAGAAGATTCATGCATGGCCTGGTTCAATGCTTGGAGGGAATTAAGTTCATGTACATGGGAGGTTAATTACATGCATGTGGATTAAGAAGATACATTCACTTTGGACGGTACACATGCATGAATGAAGGCATTTATTGCATGTTCATGTACGGCCAGATTCAAGCTCCCTTCTAGTTCATGCATGGCCGAATGTATGTGGGTGAAATACATGAATTGTTTGCTGTCCAATTGACTTCCCTAGGTGTCTATTCAGCCAAGAGACACTGTTTGAATGATTCATTCATCCCATGGACGAATTTAGGCAAGCTATTGAGTTCCCAAGACATCACATTCATCCAAGATGCTTTGCTTACACATGAAGCTGTCCAATGGAGTTCCCATCAGCCGAATTTAGTCCTAGCTAATTAAAGACTTGTTCTAGATTATTCTAGTGCATTCATAGCTGAATTTATTTAGTCTTTAAAGATATTAGTTTGTCCATTCGGCTACTACTTGTTAGCCTATAAATAGTTTGCACATTTCATTGTAAAAGGACTTTTGCCAAATTTGTTAATGAACATTTGTTCTTGTGAGGTTGCTTCCTCTCATATCTCGTACAAGTTTCAAAAGACTTATCTGGCTTGTGCTAGTGGTGTCAATCGTCTTGTTTGAACTTATCACCAATCTTGGTGTGGCGTTCACCTATCCATCTATCCATCTTTTCACCTTAACAATATAGGAACCGGGGTGACACTTCTTAGTGTTGAATCATTCCTGACATTAAGTTCGTTTTCCATTCCCATCCTTCGAATTATTTTCTTTTTATTCCAAACCAAGCCATTTAACCATCATCCATCTTTGCTACTAAATCGAACCTATTACTAAATTCACCCTACTTTGAAACCTTCCACTTACCCGTATCTTTTCATTCACTTCTAGTTCTAAAACCCGAAGCACGAACGACTCTCTCGAACGACGATCGGGCAACTAAGTGAATTCGACTCATCATCCCGAGCCGGATCACATCATTTAGTTTCTTTTCAGCTCATTTATTCTTTTGTTTCAATAAACTAAGTTTTAGTTTTATTTTAATTCAATTTGCTACAGCTCATGATGAATTCCCCAGCTCAAATCAATTTATTAAATGTTTTTGTTTTTTTGAGCTAGCCGAATTTAATATGTTAACTAGTCCTTAAATTAAATGTGTCCAAATTAGCTAATTGTTATTTAAGTCGTCTAGCTGCTATTTTAAATATGTCTAGATGAATATCCATTTGAATTCTTATGTTCATGGAGTTTGTAGGTTCAGCCGAATGTGGGAGAGTAATTAAAGCTAGGTGCTTGGTTCAATGGTTGGGAGGATTCATGCACGACTAGGTTCAAGGCCTTAGAGGATTCATGCATGACTTGTTACATGCATGGTGGTTGATTGTTAAGCTTCTCCAAGCAACTATTTGGCCAAGGAAGAGTTTCCTATTTAAAAACCCAAGTTGGCCGAATATCTTCTCAAGGCACCCATCAAGGCGTTTACATCCAAGAGATCTTTCAAGCTTGATGTTCACACCTTTAAAGGCTATCAAACTGCCCTATTAATCTCACACCTATTCGGCCAAGCATTGCAAATTGAATGATTCTATTAAGCTCATGGCCAAACCTAGACATGTCCAAACAACTCCTCATGCATCCTAAATACATTCAGCCAAATTTCTTCATCAAGAAGCTAACTTGTGGCGTTCCAAAGACTATACATGGACATGGAAGACTTATGGTCTTTGTTCTAGATCATTCTAGTTTCTTCATAGCCTAATTTTCTTAATCCTTAAGCTAGTCTTTTGTCCATTCGGCTAGCAAATATTAGACTATAAATAGTTTGTTTATTTCTTTGTAAAAGGACTTTTGACAATTTGATTAATGAAACTTTGTTTCTGTGAGGTTACTTCCTCTCATATCTCGTACAAGTTTCGAAGATTTATCTAGTTGTGCTAGTGGCGTCTACCGAGCTTGTTTTAGAACTTATCACCGTATTGGTGTGGCGTTCTCCTATCTAGCTATTTCATCCTTCACCTTAAACAATCTAGGATCCGGGGTGACACTCCTTAGTGTTGAATCGCTCCTGACGTTTAAGTTTAATATTCCATCTCCATATTCTTTTTACTTTCTTGTTATTTCCAAACCAAACTATCTGCCCATCACCCAACCTTGTTTCACATTAGCCGAACCTATCACCATACATTTACCCCTTTTTGAACCCCATTTGCCTTTATCAAGCTTATTAAGCCTAACTCTACACTCAAGGCCCTCTTGCGAACGACTCTTCTCGAAGACGATCGGTCACACCATGAATTCGACTCCATCACCCGAGCCGGATCACATCATGTAATCTCCACAAAAATGGAAAATGTCAATACTATCAGGAAGGCTATACTTAAAAGGACATGCTAAGATGTTATTCATAGGTGGATAGCATAAATTGTTTCTGGGATTAAAAACAAAATTTCCAAAATCAAAAACTTGATTTTGATTTTGTAAGCTTACCACAGTATTTATTTTCAGAAATGAAGATAAAGTTTGAATCAGATGAATAGGTGCAACAAATTTATTTATAAGGGAATTATGATGCTTACCTTCTCTTGGTAACAACTTAAAGTGGCTAACTCCCAGCTTAAGGACTCAATTTTGGTCACTTAGCCTGATATACAGTAAGAGTTTCACTTTCTCAAATAAATCACAAAAATAGAACAAAGAAAGTTTAGGCAGACAAATATGCAGAAACTCATACTTCAAGAATCTCAATCGGACAGGCAAATAGAAACATGGAAATTTTGAACAAAAATTCAAAGTTTTCTTTTGATGGACACAATCCAACAAAGTAAGCATTTTGGGTGAAAACCTTTTAACATGTATGTCAAACAAAGGAGTTGTGAGCATAGGACGATTCAAATGTTCAAATCCATCACAGTCCAACACATCAAAATTTTTATGTGGAAAAATTTTATCACACACATAAAAGATTTGCATAGGCTGAACCAATCCAACAGAAGGATAAGATATGGCAGTCTTTCAAAAATGAATTCATCAGTAAATTTCTCATCAATATTCAGATCAAATTGTCGTGACTCAATTGTTAAAGTTTCCTTATCTTGCTTACCTTTAAGCACTTGTGGGATAATGTCATTTTCAACCTTACCTTTTTCGATCAAATGGAATCATCTTTCATCAGGAAGGTAATGAAGTTGAAACTTGTCACTTGAGTCTTTAAAAACTTGAAAAGGAAAAGTAATACGAGGACAACTTATAGGTTGGTTAGTAAAAACATTCCTCGCTTACTCGGTTTTGTCCTTTCCACTTATTTTTTTTTCTAACTCAATTTCAAATCTTCTCTCTTTTACCACAACACTCGTTTCTTTTGCACTCTTGTTTCTTTCTTCAATCTCACTCTCTTTTTCAATTTTGTTTTCTTGCTTACATTCTTTTTCAGTCTCAATCTTGTTTTGTTGTTTCTCACTCTCTTTTTCTTTTTCGATTTCTTTTTGTTTCAATTCTTTTTTCCTCTCTCGATTTCATTCCATATTCGCTCATTCTCTCGCAACAACATTTCTTGCTTCTGTTTTCATTTTATTTCTTTTTGTCTCTTCCTTTCATTACAAGATGGAGGTGATACAAATGACTTAGAATGAAAGGACTCTTGTTGGGTATGAATGGAATGACTAACATACGAAAAATGATCACCTTTTCGAGATTGATTCTCGAGATTGATTCTCGGTGGACTAGTACCTTGGTGCATACATAGTATTACTTGTGATTTCTTATTCGTCACCTTGAAAAGCTTTGATACGAGCACATCCTGCAAACTTTATCGAACAAGTCTGTCAAGCCGAGCATTGACATGTTGGCAAGCTGATCCCAGCTCGTTTCCAGCTCCACGAGCTCTGTCCAGCTCAAATCCAGCTTATTCGAGCTCAATCCAACTTGTCTGAGCTAAACTGAGCTCACTCCTAGCTTATATTCAGCTCACGAGCTAAACCTTAGCTCAACTTCAGCTTAGGAGTATAATCTCAGCTCAACTTTAGCTTAAGGTGATGCGATCGTGCCCCATGGTTTAGCTAATTCGAGCAAGGATTCTATGGTGCTACCACAAGGTCCTGCAACTCGAGCTTGAGCCAAGAAGTTTAAGGAGTCTATCACAGCTTTTGTAGCTCAACTTTGGAATGAAACACTATTAGGATACTCCGAGAAAGCTGATTCTAGCTCCTTGAACTCACCATGCAACTACCTGCAAGTCCAGCTCAGTTCATCGAGCTCACCACCAGCTCAAGCAAGTTCCCATTCAACTCAAAACTAGCTCACTAGCTTGGAATCAGCTCACTTCCAGCTCCCCAACTCGGGTCCAGCTCACTACTAGCTCATGAGTCCAAGCCCAGCTCGGTTTTAGTTCATGAGTTGAATTCTAGCTCATGAAGACTACTCTGACTTCATTTGACTGCTATTAATTTTTTATTTAATAAGTTCATTAATTAGTTAATTAATAAACCACATATTAAATTTAGTTCACATTAGTTTTATTAAATATGTCTTAAAAGTGTTTATTGATGATAATTAATTTGCATAACCGAATTTAATGTTTACATGTGTGTTCACATTAGCTTGAATTAATTCTGTTCACATTTTCTTGTAGAAACTCAATGGACATATGGAGCATGAAGCAACATGTCTTTTTGGAGGTGCATGGACGGTTAAGAGCTTTGAATCTCCTAGGTGCATGTTCGGCTAAGTGCATGTATGGCCACATTCAATATGTTCAAGGTTCATGAATGTTTCCATTCATGTATGATGTGCTACTTCTTTATTTTCCAAGTGGCTATTCGGCAATGAGGCTTCCCATTACTTCCTACATGTGGCCGAATATCTCCCTCCATGAACCTTAAAATTCCGTTCACATTACGTTCACATGGCATGGCCTTTCAATTCAAAGTGTTCACACCAATGGACTCTTCAAGAATCGGCATTCACACTTAATTTGGCTCATGAAGTCTCCTCAATTAATTCCCAACTTTTCACCAAACAACATGAATTGATTGCCTCAATTACTCAAGTTGGCCGAACCTAACTAATGTCCAAGGGAGTCTCTCATTCATGATTCATTTCCTTAAGCATGAAGAACCTTCAATACATCTCCACCATAGCCGAATCTGGTCATGAACATCAAAGGACTTCTTTCTAGAATTTTCAAGATGCATTCATGAGACTTTTACTTAATTATTAAGTATGTAAAGTGTCCATTCGGTTAGCTAGTCTTTAGGCTATAAATACTTGTTATTTTTCTTTGTAAAAAATACTTTTTGGACTTTGTTAATGTTATGCTGCCAAAATTGTGAGGCAAAACTTTTCTCAAATTTCGTTCAAAGATTCGATTGGCTTCCTAGCGTTCTAGTTGTATCAACCGTTGTTCTTTGTTGAAACTGAACTTATCACTACTCGTAGCGTGGCGTTCAAACATACCGGGGTTCCTATCTTGTTAGATAGTGGGTCGAGGTTTTCCTTTACCAAACCCAAACCGAACTAAAAGAGCCTATAAACAAAGGGTCGATACCAAATCGGTATTGGTTCTTGTTTGCACTTTTTGTTCAACCCCATTTCTCCATTTACCAAATTGTACCTAAACCGGCCATTCCATTCGTACCATTTCATAATACCATTTCGTTCTTACCCTTCATACCATTATGTCCATTTCTTCAATTCCCCCTTACCTAATTGAACCAATTCATTCATCTATACCTATTCGGACCCTAAATCCATCCTTTCAATTCTTCTTACCTATTCCAATTCGAACCAAAAACCAATATCCTTCTTTCTCTTATCTGACCTTTCAATTAAACCTAACGTAACTTCTTGTTGACGATCGGGCACACTAATACGACTCGACTCTTCCGAGGCAGATCATATCATCTGGTATCAGAGCTACTAAAATGAGAAGTTCATACGACGAAATCATCCCCGAGCTAGTCCAAGTGTGCGCAAGTAAGTAACATCCAAAAAAAAAGAGTATAGAAAAAAAATTTCGTATACCGAAGTTTTCTCATTTTGATTAGTTTGTTGCTGTTACTACAAAAACAAAAAACTATGCAGCTGAAGAAAAAAATTGCGTACAGAAGTGTTCCTATTGTATTTAGTTTGCTGATATAGTACAAAAAAAATTATACAAGTTTAAAAAAAAATTTCGAAAAAAATTTGAAAAAAAAATTTGAAGTGAAAACTTGTTCTATTGTAATTTAGTCTCGATCCATCTTCTATTCTACTATCCTTAATCATATACACGCCACACTTTTAACCCAATTCCCTACTCTTTCAGCCTACCCTGAACCGAATACATCAATCACTTGTTACCCCTTTTAAACCGACCACCTAGACCAAGGACTAAGCCTTAACGAATCTGCTTACGAAATCACGAGAAAAGGTTAAGAGAGGTAAAAGGCACTAGAGTTGTAATAGAGTGGAGGTAAAAGCCTAATCTCGAGTGTAAACACGAGTGTGAGAGAAACATCTTCTTTTCCTTTTTGAGAGATTGTGAGGTTTTGTGGTGAGGTTTACTTTAACAAAGTTTTAATGTCACAAGAGTCAGATCACAACATGGAAGATCGTCCGGCAAGACAACCCGTTCGCAATGTCCCCGACTTAAACATGCAAGCCTTATTACGAGAAATGGAGCGACTCCTAGATCGAAGGCTCAATCCCATCGAAGACCGTTTGTTCTAAGTTGAAACAAATGGCCAACGTGAAAGAACACCCGAGGGAGTTAGACCAAGACGGGAGAGGCCAAATTAGAATCGAGGAAGACGAAGGGTCCAAGACGATGAAGCAAACAACCTTAGTGATCTTGAGAGTGAACAAGAGTCCACTGCTAGTTTTCATCGAAGGGAACCACAGCAACGAGGTCGAAGGCGAGAAGATGACGATCTCAAGACCATCAAGCTGTCCATTCCACCGTTCCACGATAGATCAGATCCGGAGGCCTATCTTGAGTGGGAAAAAAGATAGAGTTGGTGTTCAATTGTCACAATTACTCCGAGAATAAAAAGGTGAAACTAGCAGCAATAGAGTTCTCGGATTATGCCATGATTTGGTGGGATCAATTAATTGCTAACCGAAGGCATAACAGAGAACGTCCTATTTCCACATGGGCCGAAATGAAGGCGACCATGAGGCGACGGTTTATTCCCACATATTACCACCGGGAGTTACACCAAAAACTCCAAAATCTAACGCAAGGGACCAAAAGTGTCGAGGACTACTTTAAAGAGATGAAAATCGCGATGATTCGCGCGGACGTGCAAGAAGACCCTGAAGCAACGATGGCATGATTCTTGGCTGGTTTAAACCGTGATATTGCCAATGTTGTCGAATTACACAACCTTGAAGTGGTTGACATGGTCCATATGGCCATCAAGGTAGAAAAGTAACTCAAACGAAAGGGACCGAGTCAAGGATTTACCACTTCCAACATTCTCAAATGGGGCCAAGGAACGAGTAAAGGTGTTTCCAATTCCCGAGGAAAGGAGTTCACGACTCCTCCGAAAACCAATAAGCCTACCACCGAAGTGAACAAAGGCAAGGCACCCGAATCATCCTTCAATCGAAATCGGGACATCAAGTGCTTTAAGTGCCTCGAGAGGGGCCACATAGTGAGTCGATGTCCTAACCGAAGGACCATGGTGTTGAGGTCTGATGGCGAGATCGAAACGGAGGACGAGGAAGAGAAAGAGTCTGAATCGACTTCTGAAGTCGAGGAGGACTTAGAACAACCTATGGAAGGAGAACTACTAGTGGTAAAGTGAAGTCTAAGTCTCTAAGGTGTGGACAATGATCTTCAACGAGAGAACATCTTCCACACCCGATGTCAAGTCGGAGGCAAAGTATGTAGTGTCATCATCGATGGAGGCAGTTGTACCAACGTAGCAAGTACGATGATGGTTGAAAAGCTTGGTCTGCCCACAACTAAGCATCCGAGTCCTTACAAACTTCAATGGCTCAATGACGGAGGAGAGCTTAAGGTAACGAAGCAAGTACTTCTCTCTTTCAACATCGGCAAGTATTCGGATGAAGTTCTTTGTGACGTCGTACCGATGCATGCGGGGCATTTGTTACTTGGCCTATCGTGGCAACTTGATAGGCGAGTTCAACACGACGGGTATACCAGCTGGTATACATTCAAATTTATGGGAAAGAATGTGATGTTGGCGCCGTTGAGTCCCAAACAAGTGTATGAAGACCAAATCAAGCTAAAAGCTTCTGTTGAGCAAATGATAGAAAAAGAAAAAGAAAGTTGTAAAAAAATAAAAGAAGAGAAAAATAAGAAAAAGAAAACAAAAGAGAGTGACAAGAAAAATATCCAAGAAAAAGAAGAAAAAGAAAAGAAAATCGAGAAAATGAGTATTTTTGCAAGAGTTAGTGATGTGAGGAAGGCTTTGGTGATGAATCGAACTGCTCTTGTACTTTTGTACAAGGAAGCATTAATTTCTACTAACGATTTACCCGATACCCTACCCCTCCTTTTTTGTCTTTGTTGCAGGATTTCCAAGACATTTTTCCGAAAGAAGCCTTGAGTGGTCTTCCACCACTTCGTGGAATCGAGCATCAAATTGATTTCGTGCCGGGAGCGGTTATTCCAAATTGACCTACTTACCGAGCCAATCCGGAAGAGACCAAAGAGTTGCAAAGACAAGTCAATGAACTGATGGAAAAAGGCTACATTCGCGAGAGGCTAAGTCCCTGTGCTGTTCCCATATTATTGGTACCGAAAAAGGACAGAACATGGCGCATGTGCGTGGATTGCCGAGCCGTTAACAAGATAACGATCAAATACCGTAATCCCATTCCTCACTTAGATGACATGTTAGATGAGCTTAGTGGGGCCAAAGTGTTCTCAAAAATCGATTTGAAGAGTGGCTACCACCAAATTCGGATGCGAGAAGGAGACGAATGGAAAACGGCATTCAAGACTAAGCACAAACTATATGAAAGGTTGGTTATGCCTTTTGGCCTTACCAACGCTCCAAGTACGTTCATGAGACTAATGAACCATGTCTTAAGGCCTTTCATCGGTAAGTTTTGTGTGGTATATTTCGACGATATATTGATTTACAGCAAATCTATGGAAGAACATGTAAGTCATCTCAAATCTGTTTTAGAAGTTTTGTGAAAAGAGACCTTATATGCTAATTTAAAGAAATGTTCTTTTTGTTCTAACAAAACTGTTTTTCTAGGATTTGTAGTTAGTGCGGATGGTCTCGAGGTAGACCAAGAGAAGATCAAGGCCATACAAGATTGGCCAAGGCCTACGAGCGTTACGCAAGTTTGAAGTTTCCATGGCCTAGCAAGTTTCTACCGACGATTCGTTTCGAATTTTAGCACTATTGCTGCTCCACTTACGAGTGTTATTAAGAAAAATTCTTCTTTTATTTGGAACGATGAACAAGAGAAATCGTTTATAAAAATCAAAGATTGTCTCACTAACGCTCATTTGCTTGCCCTTCCAAATTTCTCGAAGACTTTTGAGATCGAGTATGACGCTTCGGGCATTGGAATCGGGGCCGTGTTGACACAAGACGGATGTCCTGTAGCTTACTTTAGTGAAAAACTCAATGGAGCCATACTCAACTATCTGGTGTATGATAAAGAGATGTACGCTCTCATACGAGCCCTTGAGACATGGCAACATTATTTGTGGCCTAAGGAATTGGTTATTCACTCCGATCACGAAGCCTTGAAGCACATCAAAGGCCAACATAAGTTGAATCGACGCCACGCGAAGTGGGTTGAATACCTTGAGTCGTTTTCATATGTCATCAAATATAAGAAAGGTAAAGATAATATCGTGGCTGATGCGCTCTCAAGAAGGTATACTCTGTTATCGTATTTGGATTCTAAGATTCTTGGTTTTGCATTATTAAAAGATTCCTATGTAAATGATTCCGATTTTGGAGAGAAATTTGTTTCTTGTGAGAAAGGTCCTTTTGAAAATTTTTATAGGTACGAGGGCTATCTTTTTCGAGAGGGTAAATTATGCATTCCTTGTGGATCTGTTCGAGACCTATTAGTGCATGAGGCACATAGTGGCGGGCTTATGGGACACTTTAGAGTCAATAAGACGCTTGCCACTCTCCATGAACATTTTTATTGGCCGCGGATGCGAAAAGACGTGGAGCGAGTTTGCGAAAGGTGTATAGCCTGCAAAAAGGCTAAATCAAAGGTTCAACCCCATGGCTTGTACACACCATTGCCCATTCCTGAAGCACCATGGGTTGACATCTCTATGGACTTTGTTCTCTGACTTCCACGCACAAAAACGGGGAAGGATTCTATTTTCGTTGTTGTTGATAGATTTTCAAAAATGTCTCATTTTATTGCCTGTACTAAGATTGACGATGCCGTTCATGTTGCGAACTTATTTTTCAGGGATATTGTTAGACTACATGGCATTCCTCGTACGATCATGTCGGACCGAGATGCAAAATTCTTAAGTCACTTTTGGAGGTCTTTGTGGGGTAAATTAGGGACCAAACTTCTGTTTTCGACCACCTGCCACCCCCAAACCGATGGCCAAACAGAAGTTGTCAATAGAGTTCTATCTACTTTGCTTTGGGCCATCGTTCGGAAGAATTTGAAGACGTGGGAGGATTGTCTACCCCATATTTGCGTATAATCGTTCTGTCCATTCTGCGACTAAATTCTCCCCATTTGAAATTGTTTACTATTTTAATCCCTTGACTCCTTTAGATTTATTGCCTTTACCTACTGATCAATTTGTCCATGCAGATGCGAAGAAAAAGACGGATTTTGTCAAGGATTTACATAGCAAGGTGCGGGCCAATATCGAGGCTAGGACTGAGTCCTATGTGCGTAATGCGAACAAAGGCTAAAAACGAGTAGTTTTTGAACCCGGAGATTGGGTTTGGGTTCACTTACGCAAGGTAGGCTTTTCGGTTCAACATAAATCTAAGCTACTACCTCGCGGAGACAGACCTTTTCAAATTCTTGAACAAATAAACGACAATTCTTATAAAGTTGATCTGCCAGGTGACTATAATGTTAGCGCTACTTTTAATGTGTCAGATTTAACCCCTTTTGATGCAAATTTCGACTTGAGGACAAGTCGTTTTGAAGAGGGGGGAATGATGCGATCGCGCCCCATGGTTCAGCTAATTCGAGCAAGGATTCTATGGTGCTACCACAAGGTCTTGTCACTCGAGCTCGAGCCAAGAAGTTTAAGGAGTCTATCACAGCTTTTGTAGCTCAACTTTGGAATGAAACGCTATTAGGACACTCCGAGAAAGCTGATTCCAGCTCCTTGAACTCACCATGCAACTACCTGCAAGTCCAGCTCAGTTCATCGAGCTCACCACCAGCTCAAGCAAGCTCCCATTCAACTCAAAACCAGCTCACTAGCTTGGAATCAGCTCACTTCTAGCTCCCCGGCTCGGGTCCAGCTCACTACCAGCTCATGAGTCCAAGCCCAGTTCAGTTTTAGTTTATGAGTTGAATTCTAGCTCATGAAGACTACTATGACTTCATTTGACTGCTATTAAATTTTTATTTAATAAGTTCATTAATTAGTTAATTAATGATACGAGCACGCCCCGCGAACTTCATCGAACAAGTCTGTCAAGCCAAGCATTGACATGTTGGCAAGCTGATCCCAGCTCGTTTCTAGCTCCATGAGCTCCGTCCAGCTCAAATCTAGCTTATTCGAGCTCAATCCAACTTGCCTGAGCTAAACCGAGCTCACTCCTAGCTCATATTCAGCTCACGAGCTAAACCTTAGCTCAACTTCACTTAGGAGTTTAATCTCGGCTCAACTTTAGCTCACGAGCTAAAGCTTAGCTCATTTTAGTTTAACTTCGGTTTTGTCTTTAATGCATTAAATAAAATTTGCACATATTTATTTAAGCATTAAACTTGTCTTATATTAATATTTGTTATTAATATGTCATAGATATCACATAACTTAAATGTGTTCACATTGTGCTGAATTTATGTGTGTTCACATGATGTCTTATGAATTGTTTTATTTCCTGTAGGTACAATGCTCATGGACGGCGCAATGAATGCTTGAAGAAACATCTCTTTTGGACATCCCACATGCATGAATGAACAACATTTAATTAGGTGCATGTATGACCAGATTCAAGCTGTTTACAAGTTCATGTATTTGTCAAATACATGAATGCACAAAATACATGAATGTTTGGGTTCAAATGCACATTCGGTTACATGAATGATGAAGATTCATGCATGAATGTATCTAGAAGATCCAATCCCTTTGGACGGCACACATGCATGCATGGAAGGAAATTAATGCAAGTTCATGTAGGGCTTGGTGCAATGTATGAAGAGGTGCATGTAGAATTGAGGTTCAATGGACGACATTTAAGGGAGTACATGTACTAGAGATGTTCATGCAAGTAGGGGCTATTTAATGTTCATGTTTTTGAAGGTTCATGGATCGAATTTATGGAGGAACATACATTGGGACGTTTCATGCATGATCCATGCATTTTCAAGCTAACCATTCAAGTATTCAAGGTGCATTAAAGCTTCATTCGGCCAAGGGGGATGATGGAACATTAAAGGGCTACACATTTATGGATATTCATGATTTTTCTTCTAGAATTATCTAGGTGTTTATGGCCGAATTTCTTAGCTTCTAAGCTTGTCCATTCAGCTACTTTTATTTAGGCTATAAATATATGTTATTTCATTTGTAAGAGGTTAGTCTTTTCACTTAATGAAACTTTGTTAAACTTTTATGGAATTTGTGAGATTTCTTTCTCTCATATTTCGTTGAGGACCTCGTTGGCTTATCTAGGAAGCCTAGTGGTGTCAAACCTGTTCTTCACTATCCCGAACTTATCACTATCAAATAGTGTGGCGTTCACCCATATACCGAGGTTCCTACTTTGCTAAGTAGTGGGTCGAGGTTTATCACTTTCATCCTCCACCTTGAAAGCCTATAAGCATTTGGGTCGATATTTTCTAATATTGGTTCGTGCTTGCTTTTAAGAATCCTTTTCTTCCATATCCATCCTCTATTTACTTCTTTCACTTTCCCTTCCAATTTAGCCGAACCTATACATAGCTTCCGTCCTATTTTTCCATCAGCTTCATTTCAAAAGTGAATTGAACGATACTTTCTCGTAGACGATCGGGCAACTTAGCATACGACTCGACTCTCCCCGAGGCGGTTCGTATCATTTGGTACCAGAGCTACTAAAACGAGGAGTCCGTGCGACGAAATCATTCCCCGAGTTAGTCCAAGTGTACGCAAGTAAGTAGGATCCGAAAAAAAAAATCTACGCAGCCGAGGAAAAAAAATCGTGTACAAAAGTGTTTCTATTGTATTTAGGTTGTCAATATAGTACAAAAAAATTTATTATACAAGTATAAAAAAATTCAAAAAAAATTTCGGAAAAAAAAATTAAAAAAATGATTTGTGCAATTCGATGGTTGCTCGAATGTCAAAGCCCTTGATTTGAAATCATTCCCTGTCCACCTTCTGTTCTAATCTCATATAATCTCATACACACCACACTTTTTACCCAATTCCCTTATTCTTTCAGCCAACCCTAAACCTATACACGTCTCCCTTGTTACCCTATTGAAACCGACCCCTAAGCCTACGATAAAGCCTTAGCAAGTCCGACTACGAAGTTGAGAGAGAAAAGATTGAGAGGTAAAAGGCAGCATAACATTAACTAAGTCCAAAAAGTTTTTTTTACAAAGAAAAATAACAAGTATTTATAGTCTAAAGACTAGCTAACCGAATGGACACTTTACATACTTAATAATTAAGTAAAAGTCTCATGAATGCATCTTGAAAATTCTAGAAAGAAGTCCTTTGATGTTCATGACCAGATTCGGCTATGGTGGAGATGTCTTGAAGGTTCTTCATGCTTAAGGAAATGAATCATGAATGAGAGACTCCCTTGGACATTAGTTAGGTTCGGCCAACTTGAGTAATTGAGGCAATCAATTCATGTTGTTTGGTGAAAAGTTGGGAATTAATTGGGGAGACTTCATGAGCCAAATTAAGTGTGAATGTCGATTCTTGAAGAGTCCATAGGTGTGAACACTTTGAATTGAAAGGCCATGCCATGTGAACGGAATTTTAAGGATCATGGAGGGAGATATTCGGCCACATGTAAGAAGTAATGGGAAGCCTCATTTTAGCCGAACAGTCACTTGGAAAATGAAGAAGTAGTACACCGTACATGAATGGAAACATTCAGGAACCTTGAACACATTGAATGTGGCCATACATGCACTTAGCCGAACATGCACCTAGGAGATTCAAAGCTCTTAACCGTCCATGCACCTCCAAAAAGGCATGTTGCTTCATGCTCCATATGTCCATTGAGTTTCTACAAGAAAATGTGAACAGAATTAATTCAAGCTAATGTGAACACAAATGTAAACATTAAATTTGGTTATGCAAATTAATTATCATCAATAAACACTTTTAAGACATATTTGATAAAACTAATGTGAACTAAATTTAATATGTGGTTTATTAATTGATACGAACCGCCTCGGGGAGAGTCGAGTCGTATGCTGAGTTGCCTGATCGTCTACGAGAAAGTATCGTTCAATTCACTTGCGCAAGGAACGCTTTCCGGTCCAACGTAAATCTAAGCTACTACCTCACGGAGACGGACTTTTTCAAATTCTTGAACGAATAAACGACAATTCTTATAAAGTTGATCTACCAGGTGACTATAGTGTAAGTGATACGAACTGCCTCGGGGAGAGTCGATTCGTATGCGAGTTTGCCCGATCGTCTACGAGAAAGTATCGTCTGGTTTGTTCAAAAAGGATGTTTCTAAATAAATTATGCGGAAGCTATTCAAGGGGTTCAAATAAAGGGTTTAAAATATGAATATTAAGGTTCGGTTTAAAGTAAATGAAAGAATGGAAAGAAGGAACTCAAAACCAAGCACGAACCAATACTAGAGAGTATTGACCTAATTGCTTATAGGCTTTCAAGGTGGAGGATGAAAATGATAAACCTCGACCCACTACTTAGCAAAGTAGGAACCTCAGTATAAGAGTGAAAGAAACAGGGTTGACGCTATTACTAGGTAGATAAGTCAACAAAGTCTCAAACAAAGTTTAGAGAAGAAAATTCTCACAAGATTAAATTCAATAAAAAATTTGGCAAAAAGTCCCTTACAATTGAAAGAAAACAAATATTTATAGGCACATAGATGACCATTCAAATTCGGCATCTAGGTGTTCACACAATAATAAAAACGTTTACACTAATGTATTAAAATAGTTCATAAATTCGGTAGATTCATGAACTAGTTGAATGGACACTTTCTTCCCCCTAAGTGTGTGCATGAATACTTAATCATAAAGAAAGGCTTCAAGTGACTTGTATGTCCACCAAAGGTTGCATTCATCTCCTTGGGACGTTCATGCACTTGTATGGAGCATGTATCCTCATAATTAAACTCTTTAATAGCATGTAGGTTCATAAATGGCAGCATGTACCTAGTAAATTCGTTCTCCCCTTTGTGCATACACTTAATTCAATCAATGTGTTGAATTATTGAGTTAATTCCTTCCTTTGGACGTTCTTGAACCCATCCATGCATGTGTAGTAGCTTATAGGTCAATTCAAAGTGTGAACAGCTACTTCTTGGCAGAATAAGTGCCTTGGAAAGTTAGGAGACAGCCACCATACATGCACTTAAGCCATTCATGCATTCTATCATCCCATGCATTTGATCCATTCATGGACTAGCCTTTAATGTCCATACATGCATTCGACACATGCATGAATTTGTAGAAACCTTGCATCTAGCCGTACATGCACCAGCATTTAATACTTCTTCATTCATGAGTGTGGAATGCCCAAAAGAGATGTTTCTTCATCCATACATTGTACCGTCCAAAGGGATGTACCTACATGAAATAAACAAGTCATTAAGATATCTCATGAACACTCATAAATTCGGCATGATGTGAACACATTAATGTCATGCATTAATTCAGCTATGTGAACATAATCAATTTATGTAATGACTATGACATATTAATAACAAATATTAATGTAAGACAAGTTTAATGCTTAAATAAATATGTGCAAATTTTATTTAATGCATTAAAGACAAAACCAAGTTTAAACTAAAATGAGCTCAGCTTTAGCTCGTGAGCTAAAGTTGAGCTGAGGCTAAACTCCTAAGCTGAAGTTGAGCTAAGGTTTAGCTCGTGAGTTGAAAGTGAGCTAGGAGTGAGCTCAGTTTAGCTCAGGCAAGATGGATTGAGCTCGAATAAGGTGGATTTGAGCTGGACGGAGCTCGTGGAGCTGGAAACGAGCTTGGATCAGCTTGCCAACATGTCATTGCTCGGCTTGATAGACTTGCTCGATAAAGTTCGCGGGGCGTGCTCGTATCATTCCCCCCTCTTTTAGGCGACTTGTCCTCAAGTCGAGTTGTTTATCCATGGGAGAACTTTGAATCGTGCATGTTTTTCCTCGATCAAATGGGATGGAAGATGTCACACAAACCTAAAAAATTCTTACCACAGCCGGTAAAAAGAAACTCAAAGGAGTCAAATTCAAATGTGTTCGATAGTTCATAAAATATTCATTCAATCGAACATATGCCAAAAATCTCAATTGGACAAAGCAAGCATACATAAATTTATCAAAGAGTTTCGTTAGACCATCGTTACAAACATGAAAACTAAGTTGGATCAAGGGATAATTGTTTGAAAATGATGGTAGGCACTTAAACACATTATTCCTCATCCAAAACATTTTAATTTCTTTAATCGAATATAGTAACTCATTTGGTCCCTTGTCTTGCTCATGCAAGGTATGCCATGGCCAAAGGTATGCTAACTCTTCCTTTCATTTTTGAACAACATGAGGGGAGTCTCCAAATTCCAACGTAATAATCACATCATCACAATGCCAAAAGGAAAAATCCATCACATCAAAGTATAACTAATTTCCAAACAACCAATCAATGGAATTTTCAACTTCAATCGAATTGAGCAAAGATATTTGAAAATTTTCAGATGACTTACCTTGACGAATATGAAGAGAAGACAATTGAGGATTGGATTTACCTTTCTCGATCAAAATGAATCTTCTCTCTTTGGATAGATAACGTAAGACAAACCTATTACTCGATAAATTTGAATAGGTGGTGACGCACCATGATGGTCTTGCTCTCGAGGGTGGAATTCACAAAATAAGACCGGTTAGTATTATCGAAAACTATGGACTTAAATGGAAAAGGAAAGTTACCATGGAAATTTGATTCAATTCCAAAAACATAGGTTGGCCTTACCTTCTCGAAATGAAACAAAAATTTCAGATGTGGCCAAATAAGGTGATTAATAAATGAATCAAAATTGAAACCCAAATCATTGAATTTCACCTTCTGATCAAAAGTTCGAACATCAAGCAAACATAATTTGAATGTAAATGATGCAAAGCGCTTAATGTTTCCATAAAATGAATTCATGTAGCAAATACCAGGCTTGAACACACGAACTTGATCATTTGGTTTAGCAGGCAACATGTTAAATAAGGAAAATATAATCAACTCATCGCATGATTCAAATTTCACTCGTTCAATCAGACTTGAAAAATTGGCACAACCAAGCATATTCATTTTATCACCAAAGAAACGATGCAACATGTTATCATGCAAGTAAATCAAAGGAAACTTAAACATGCAAATACTCGAACAATTTTGCATCGTTATTTCTACTCGAACAGATAGATCAAAGCATGGAAATCTTGCACAAAATTTTAGAGATTTATCTTGAAGAACAAAGTCAAACAGATCAATTACTTCATGCAAAAATCTTTTAGCGCATATATCGAGCAAAGAAGTTGTGTTCATGCAACCTTTCAGAAATTCAAATCCATCACAAATCATTTGAATAGGCACGTTTAAACAGAAAGATGAATTCAAAGAATTTTTATAATCAAACAAATCAAAACGTGAAAAACTGCTATCACACACATTCACAATTTGCACAGATGAACCAATCCAATGAATCAACAAAATTGTCATTATAAAACATGTCATAGGACGGAATCTTCATGACATCTTTTGAAACAACATCGTTAACATTAGTATGTGAACAGTAATTAACCAAATCAAAAGATGGAAGATTTTCAAAAATAAGGCCATAAAAATCTATTTGAGCAACTTTGTATTCAAACGGCCTCGAATCAATAAATAAGGAATCCTTACCTTTCTTACCTTCAATTGCAAGGGGGTGGCTGTCATTCGTGAACTTACCTTTTTCGAACAACCTAAAACACCTCTCATTTGGAAGGTAATGTAGATGGAATTGGTCGCACAAACTTCTAGGAACCTAAAAAGTTAACTCACAAGAAGATCGAACAGGTGGGTTAGTAGAAATAATCCTCACTTGCTCACTTGTTTTCTCACTCGATTCTTTTTCTTCTGAATCACTCGTTTCTTTTGTTTCAATTTCTTTTTCATCTTCTTTTTCACTCTCAAATTTCTTTTCGTTCTCTTTTTCAATCTCATTTTCTTTTTCATTTTCTTTTTGCTTTTCAAAGGCTTTTTCAAGTTCTCTCAAGATTCGCTCATTTTCTCTCTTACTTGCCTCTTGCCTCTCTTTTCTTTTTATTTCATTTTCTTTTTCTTCTTTTGCTTTTTCTTTTCTTTTCTTTATTTTCTCTTTAAATGTACAAAAGAACGATGAGAATACAAATCTTGTTCAAAAGATGAAGAACTATTTGCGTATGATTCACAATCAAAACTTTGTGAAGAATACTCCGAGTAAGATTTCTTTGAAGATCTAGTAGGAGTATGTCTTTCTCTTCGAACGCCATCTTGGAATAAATCAAAATCGTAATCGTCTTCTCGTCTTCTCGAATTTCTTGATGAAAAGGACTTTCGATCAAAGTCACTTCTCGAATTCGCTGATGAATATGAGTCATAGTATGAATCTCTTTGTCTCGAAGTAGATGACGAAAAGGAATCACGATTGGAACTTTTTTTCAGGTAGTAGTCGGGGGTATATCTCCGTGGGGTTCTTGGTTCCGTTTTACGACTTGAAGAAACTCGATCACTTTGGTCTCGTTTAGTCGCCATTCTTCGCATTTCTTGAACCAAGTATTGGTATTTCGATTCAGTGAACTCTTCGCGTGACATGATTTTTGTTGCTAAAAAGAAAATGTTAGATCACAAAACAAAATAAAAAAAAAATTAAGTACCTCACCACAAACCTTACAATTTCGCTCGGAAAGAAGAAGAAAAAAAAGGTGTCACTCCCGCTCGTGTTTACACTCATTTGGCTTTTACCTCCACTCGAATGATCTTACTTGCTCTAGCCTTTTACCACTCAAGCTTACTCTCGTAACCTCATATTTTGTTTCTTTCGACTTGTCTTGGTGCCTTGGGGTCGGTTTCAAGATGGTTACAAAGGTTAGAATGTCACAGTGTACGGGTAGGCTAAAAGAAAAATAGTCTTTGGTGTAGTGTGGTGTTTTGAGGGGGTAAAAGTTGCTGGAAAGAAAGATTGAAGGTCGGAAAAAAAATGTAAACAAAAGAATAGATCTTGATCACACACTTTCCTTCTTTTTTTTTAATTTCGTATTTTTTTTATCTCTCTTTTTTTTTAATACTTCACAATATCACTATTACAAGAGAGAGAACGAAAATTACAACTTGAATTTTTTTTAACTACGAACCTATTTCGATCTTGTTACGAACGTCGGCGCCTCTCGATTTACAAGCTCTGATACCAAATGATGCGAACCGCCTCGGGGAGAGTCGAGTCGTATGCAAGTTTGCCCGATCGTCTACGAGAAAGTATCATCCGGTTTGTTCAAAAAGGATGTTTCTAAATAAATTATGCAGAAGCTATTCAAGGGGTTCAAATAAAGGGTTTAAAATATGAATATTAAGGTTCGGTTTAAAGTAAATGAAAGAATGGAAAGAAGGAACTCAAAACCAAGCACGAACCAATACTAGAGAGTATTGACCCAATTGCTTATAGGCTTTCAAGGTGGAGGATGAAAATGATAAACCTCGACCCGCTACTTAGCAAAGTAGGAACCTCGGTATAAGAGTGAAAGAAATAGGGTTGACGCCACTACTAGGTAGATAAGTCAACAAAGTCTCAAACAAAGTTTAGAGAAGAAAATTCTCACAAGATTAAATTCAATAAAAAATTTGGCAAAAAGTCCCTTACAATTGAAAGAAAACAAATATTTATAGGCACATAGATGACCATTCAAATTCGGCATCTAGGTGTTCACACAATAATAAAAACGTTTACACTAATGTATTAAAATAGTTCATAAATTCGGTAGATTCATGAACTAGTTGAATGGACACTTTCTTCCCCCTAAGTGTGTTCATGAATACTTAATCATAAAGAAAGGCTTCAAGTGACTTGTATGTGCACCAAAGGTTGCATTCATCTCCTTGGGACGTTCATGCACTTGTATGGAGCATGTATCCTCATAATTAAACTCTTTAATAGCATGTAGGTTCATAAATGGCAGCATGAACCTAGTAAATTCGTTCTCCCCTTTGTGCATACACTTAATTCAATCAATGTGTTGAATTATTGAGTTAATTCCTTCCTTTGGACGTTCTTGAACCCATCCATGCATGTGTAGTAGCTTATAGGTCAATTCAAAGTGTGAACAGCTACTTCTTGGCCGAATAAGTGCCTTGGAAAGTTAGGAGACAGCCACCATACATGCACTTAAGCCATTCATGCAGTCTATCATCCCATGCATTTGATCCATTCATGGACTAGCCTTTAATGTCCATACATGCATTCGATACATGCATGAATTTGTAGAAACCTTGCATCTAGCCGTACATGCACCAGCATTTAATACTTCTTCATTCATGAGTGTGGAATGCCCAAAAGAGATGTTTCTTCATCCATACATTGTACTGTCCAAAGGGATGTACCTACATGGAATAAACAAGTCATTAAGATATGAACACTCATAAATTCGGCATGATGTGAACACATTAATGTCATGCATTAATTCAGCTATGTGAACATAATCAATTTATGTAATGACTATGACATATTAATAACAAATATTAATATAAGACAAGTTTAATGCTTAAATAAATATGTGCAAATTTTTATTAAATGCATTAAAGACAAAACCGAGTTTAAACTAAAATGAGCTAAGCTTTAGCTCGTGAGCTAAAGTTGAGCTGAGGCTAAACTCCTAAGCTGAAGTTGAGTGAAGGTTTAGCTCATGAGTTGAAAGTGAGCTAGGAGTGAGCTCGGTTTAGCTTAGACAAGATGGATTGAGCTCGAATAAGCTGGATTTGAGCTGGACGGAGCTCGTGGAGCTGGAAACGAACTGGGATCAACTTGCCAACATGTCATTGCTCAGCTTGACAGACTTGCTCGATAAAGTTCGCGGGGCGTGCTCGTATCAGGTTCCTACTTTGCTAAGTAGCGGGTTGAGGTTTATCACTTTCATCCTCTACCTTGAAAGCCTATAAGCATTTGGGTCGATATTTTCTAATATTGGTTCGTGCTTGCTTTTAAGAACCCTTTTCTTCTATATCCATCATCTACTAACTTCTTTCACTTTCCCTTCCAATTTAACCGAACCTACACATATTATTCTTATCCATAAACCATCATAGAACCATTATACATAGCTTCCGTCCTATTTTCCCATCAACTTCATTTCAAAAGCAAATTGAATGATACTTTCTCGTAGACAATCAGGCAACTCAGCATACGACTCGACTCTTCCCGAGGCGGTTCGTATCATATAGTTCATATAATATTTAGTTCAAAGTTATCGAAATTTAAACAAAGGCATGAAAGTGCATTTGAGGTACCAAAGTACAAAAAAGGGCACATATGTGCATTCAGGGGTACTAAAGTATAAATAAGGGACGTATGTGCATTCAGGGGTACCAAAGTACAAACAGGGGCACATATGTGTATTCATCAATAATTTTCTATAAACATATTATTTAAAGAATCATAATATAATAATACAAGTAGAAATTCATTTATGCATTGAAATACTATGAACTTACCAACTATTTAATGTTGATTAACACGTAGGGACTAATCTGTTATTTTCTTTTTTCTAGGCTTTTGTCTTTTGATCTAATTTTGATCTATATAATAATTAAATAAAATATATTAATCTCATACATATTTCACATTCCATTCAATGTATATAACCCTTAAATTTTCTTTAATTACACATTTTACCTAAACTTTTATAATTTTTACAATTTAGTCCTCTAACCCAAAAATCATCAAATTGACCATTTTTCCAAAAATCAAGCTATAGTAAAATACTCTAGGCCCTTAAATAGTCCCTATAATTCATCAAATTCACTATAAAACCTTGAAATTTTGACATTTTAATAATTTAATCCTTAAATAAAAATCTAACAAAAATCATTTTACACAACAACCAAATATCACAATCAAAGCTTCAAATATATAATTAGCAACATAAACAGCCAAGATTCAATAATGGTAACTTCCACAATTTTTAACAAATTCAAAAACGAAGGTACAGGCTAGTTGGACCTAGTTGCAACGATTCTAAAAATATAAAAATCATTAAAAATGGGACAAAACTACGTATCATGCATGACGAAAATCAAAACCAAAGCTTCCCTCCTTAGGATTTGGCCAAGGAAGAAGAAAATGAAAAAGATGAAAGGTTTTTTTTTTCATCTTTTGTTTAATTAACATTTAACTTAATTATCAAAATGCATAATTAACCTTTAAAAATTATCATAATTACATAAAACCTATCCATGTACATCCACTATCATTGTATACGGTATAATTACCATTCAAGTCCATTAACTTTCATTTCTAAAGCCATTTGACCCTTTTAACTAATAGAGCTCAACTTTTACACTTTTTATGATTTAGTCCTTTATACTTAGTTAATAACTACATAAGCATCAAAATTTCTTAACAAAATTTTAATATGACCTTAATATATTCCCATAGACAATAAATAAATAATAAAATAATAATTTACTCATCAAAATTGTGGTCCCAAAACCACTGTTCCAATATAACTTAAAACAGGTTGTTGCATATAGGAAGTCAGATTACTTTTGCTGACTTGAAATGGATCAAAACTTTGTCTCACACTATCCATCATCGTTAGTAGCTTTTGTATCTTTTCAGATTGTGGCATGTATATATGGCTATAAGTATATATATGTATATGTGTCTAGTTAATTTTGGTGTAAAAGTGAATCACTAAATTGTGTGTTTGGACACTTTGGTTTCTAGGTTGTACATATTTATCTTTTGACTTGATAAATTGGTATGAATGAAATCACTTATGGATGGTTTAATGATGATGAATTTAAGTTGCTATGCTAGCAATTGTATTTGGTTAGGTGTTTGAATGAGGAAAGATGAAATGTTAGTAATGAATGGCATATATTAAAAATGTTAATGCTCGTAGTTGAAAGGCTTGGTTAGCATTATTTGGTATGTTTTGATGTAGCCACTAAGTTGTCTTTGAGCATATTGGTTGTATGTGTAACACCCCTCGCCCACATCAGACGTCGGGATAGGGTTCGAGGTGTTACCGGGATTACACGATCACAAAAAGGTCAAAATTGGGTCACCGACTTTCGCCCAAAATTTAAAACTTTTCAAACATGAACATCTTGTCCCATATACAGGCCTTCAAGGCCTAACTCATACCTAGAGGTAGTGTGGGACAAAACCGAGAGCATTCAATAAATTTTGGGCACATTGGAAAATTTTCCTTACTTTGAAGTGTCGCACGCCCGTGTGGCTTGAGACACGCCCGTGCTCTCAGATCGTGTGCAACATTGACTTTAAAACACGGCTATGGCCCAAGCCCATTTGGCCTGCACGTGTCCAACACTCAAGCATTCTGTTAGATTCACACAGCCAAGACACACGCCCGTGTGTCTAGCCTGTGTGGACCATGTTAGGTTATTTTCCAAGCCTTATGTTGACCTTATTTTTCCCCATACTTTTACACATCACAAGACATTAACACATACCGTGGACAAATAGGCTTACAAGCCAAAATCATTATAAGCCACATCTCATGGCTATTTACAATGGATTAATATAAGTCAACATCTTGGCCAAAACATAAAAACACAAATCAATAATTATGTCCCTATACATGCCACTCACTTTAAGAAATCAAGTTTCAACAATACTCCAAAGGAGGTAGGTTGATAGTGTGAGGTTGCCTCCGACGATCTCCAACCCCGAGTCGACCTGAGGACACTAGAAGAAATGGAAGGGGGAGTAAGCTTAACACTTAGTAAGTCCATATAAAAATAATAAGCATTATAACAACATGTTTCCTTAAGTAAAACAACTATAGTTACACTTTTATTCATATTCTGGTCAAGCTATCTACTCGAGTAATAGTCGATAAATCATTTATATCTCGAGCTACAGAACTCTAAATTAAGATATGTAAATTTTCCCTAAAACTAGACTCATATATATCTTTTTACCATAAACTTTGCAGAATTTTTTTTCTAGCCAATAAGTATAGTTTATTATTGAAAGTCTCCCTTGTTTTGCTGTTTGATAGCTTCGACCTTTCTTCATTAAAATTTATTCATCTCATAGTACGAGACTTTGATAATGTTCCCATCTCTTTCTATTGAAAATAGACTCATTAAATATTTCATTCATATGAATTTTAACTCATAATTATTTTTTTGAAATTTCTAGTGATTTTCCAAAGTTAAGATAGGGGAGTTTGGAATCACTCTGACTCTGTCTCATAAGAATTCAAATATTTCATAATATAAAATTCTTTCGCTTACACCATTTCCTTTATGTGAAACTAGATTCATTAAGATTTAATTTTATATATTATTCAGCCTCTAATTCGACTTCCACCATTTATGGTGAATTTTCAAAATTCGGGCTACTGCTACTATTAACACTATTTCGGTGCAAAATCACAATAGCTATCATAATTTCATTGTCACATTGATTATGGACTCATTATTTCATAAATCCCATATTCAATTACACAATGTAAGATAACATGATATTGCAACACAATTCATAATCATAAGCATAAGGATGATTCATTTTTCAAACATTTTTACTTGTTTATCATGTATACACATACATATGTATGATATTACTTACTCATCATTTATCACATTTCAATAAGGCATCACTTATGAGTATAATGTATGTACCTGTACATATCCATAGCCTATCAATTAACTTTACCTTTATCACCACGCCCATCTTGGGACTTTCATCACATTATTCATTATAATACCCGTTGAATTTCTCAAAAATCTCGATGGATAATCCATTTTCCGTCAAGTCATATAAGTGATCATCTCAAGTACGCACTCCCACTAACCTCACATCTTACGGTAGGATTACAAGTCCAGGCTAAATCCCTTGTAACGACAAGCACTCTCAATGAGCTCGGATTTGAATTACCAGTCCAGGCTAAATTCAGACCCTAATCGGATTACCCGTCCGAGCTAAATCCACAATGCACATATATTCTTCGGGAGGCTTGATCACTCAAGGAACCCCCGTCTGGGTTAGATCCTTTTCTATATTTGAGATCAACGGATTACCTGTCCAGGCTAAATCCTTTTCTACAACACATGCAGGATCTCAAGTCATGTAAGTCACGGTTTATCCATCAGATTTCCTTTTTATTCAACCAGGATTTTCTCTTTTCATCAAGTATCTCATTATGCATAGCTGATCATGCAATTTACATCCAATTCAACACATTTCCATGTTTATTTAGACATTAGTCCATGAAATAAACATGGTATTGCATAAAATTTTATTCAGGCATTTGTTATAATATGTAATCTTTATATCAAATAAATAAATATCCATCACACAATGCTAGCACATAAATTTAAATTCAAGCATGAACAATAATATCATTGCATTATCATTGACATATGAACTTACCTTGGTTTCGAATACGACTATTTATTTCGAGTTTGTGCTTAACCGTGTTCAACCTTGTTCTAAGCCCGAATCTTGTTTTCTTTGATCTATAATATCACATTTAGCCTACTAATTAGTCACATTATTCATATGGGTCAAAAAATCATATTTTTACAAATTTGCATTTTGACCCCTAAACTTTTGCATATTTGTACTTTTTCCCCAAGGCTTGGAAATTAAACTTCATCCTATTTTCTTATGTTTTATGACATGCTGATCCTTTTTCCCTTTTATGGCAACGTCAAATTCTCACATCTAAAATGTACTTATGAACATTAGGTATTTTTACCGATTATGTTGTTTTACTTGTTTTCACATAAAATCGCTTAGCAAAAGTTGTTTATCTAACACCCAACACTCATTTTCTACCATTAGACATCAAAATACAAGCATGTCACTCATGGGTACATTTTCAAACATAAATCCTAGCTCAAAATAATGGTAGAAATTAGTAGATCATGTTACTGGGATTTCAAAAATGTAAAGAACTTTAAAAACGAGGCTCAGGATCACTTACAAATGAGCTTGGAAGTTTGGAAAAACCCTAAACATGGCTGCTCCTAGTATATTCGGCTGAAACAAGAAGAAATGGACACATTTGGGTTTTAAAATTTGTCTTTTAATTCATTTTACCCCTAAATGACCAAAATGCCCTTTTTACTATTCTTTCAAATTTTACCCAACCAAGGCCATTTTTGTCCAACAAGTTATAAAATGGTCTAATTACCATTTAAGGACCTCTCATTTCAAGTTTCATAACAATTAGACACCTCTAACATGTAGAACTCAACTTTTGCACTTTTTACAATTTAGTCCTTTTGACCAAATTGAGTGTCCAAACGTTAAAATTTTCGAACAAAATTTTCACAAAATTATTTTGTGAAATCGTAGACCTTAAAACTATAATAAAAATTAAATTTTCCTATGTCAGATTTGTGGTCCCGAAACTACTGTTCCGACTAGACCCAAAATCGGGATGTTACATTTCTCTCCTTTTTAGATATTTTCGTCCCCGAAAATCTTACCAGAAAAGTGGTTTTGGTTTTCATTTAGATTCTTCAATCCTATAAGTGATGTCAAAGAACTTTCACTCAAGCCGATCTATACCATCATGCTACATATACACTCGCACCCGAGTCTTTTCGGATTTGAATAGTAAAACTAGTCAGTTCTTCTTGTCCTCATACTCTTTATAATTCCATAAAGTCCAATTCAACCCTCAGCTACCCTTCATTTCAAGCCTCTTCTGGCTTTCCCAAGAAATTATGATATGAAACTCGGATCTCAATCTGATTAGTGGAGATTAAAATTCCATGATGTCCAACATTCATAAAGACACGAAATTCTATGAATCTGGTGAGCAGGCGTTCGGGTATACCAACATAATTCACACATCTCATAACGTTTAACAACGCTACATATTACTTTCCTCTTTTAAGAATAGAAATGATCCAGACAAGAAAATCCATATTATCTTTTTCTATTTCCATTCTAATGCTCAAACGGCAAAAATAATTCTGATGATTCTTGCTATACATCTTTAAACTTTCAAAATTTCAAGAATTTGTACTCAAAGATAAACAATGATCGTTTCAGCATTTAATTTAAATACCCAGATTATCTTCACATTATCAATCTCAGATCTTCCTATCGCATTCAATTCTTCTAGGAAACATATACTTCTTATTTAGACTATTCATCTTTTTACCTGTGAAGAAATAAAATCTTATTCTCAAGCATGAACATCTCATTAAATTCTAAACATATATTACATACAAATTGAATAGTCAAGTCAACCTTATTCATCTGTAATTGATATTTCAAGAAATTCTGTCTTCTAGTCAACAAAACGATTCAATTTTATGGAATATATTCTCATTTGTTATTGATACGATCCGCCTCGGGGTGAGTCAAGTCGTATGTGAGTTTGCCCGATCGTCTACGAAGAAGTAGCGTTCTATTTGTTCAAAAGGATGTTTTAACGTAAATAATGGTGAAAGCTATGTAAAAGGATTCAAAGATGGGTTTATGGATATAAAGTTTATGTAGATGGATTTATGGATATAAAGTTTTTGTAGGTTTGGTTATAATGAAACAAAAAGATGGAATGGAATGGAAATGAAAATGACCTCAAAAACAAACATGAATCAATATTAGAAAATATTGACCCAAATGTTTATAAGTTTTCAAGGTGGTCAGATGGAGAATATGAGAACCTCGACCCGCTACTTAGAAAAGTAGGAACCTTGGTATGTTTGAACGCCACACTACGAGTAGTGATAAGTTCGATTTTCAACGAAGAAAATGGATGACACAACTAGAACACTAGGTAGCCAACAAATCTTTGAACGAAAACAGAGAAAAGTTTGCCTCACAAATTTGGCAAAATATCATTAACAAAAATATTCCAAAAAAAAAGTCTTCCTTCAAAAGGCTGGTTACATGAATTTATAGTGTCAAAAGGAAAGCTAGCTGAAAGGTCACTTTTAATGAAGCTAATAATGAGGCCTAATGAAAAGTCACAACTATAGAAATTCTATTCCAAGTAACTCCAGCCTTCAATGTGATTTACTTCTTCAATTAAGTTGCTTTCAAAGTCTTTTGAAGTCTCCATGAGCAACCGAAAAGACACCAGCTTCTTTGATGGAGAATTGAATGCATGTAGTGATTACTCATGAAGCAAACGGTTATGGAAGATGAAGCAAAGTTGCTGCCTAATTTAAAGAAGAATAATGCTCTCCTTTAATTGATAGAAACAACTTCTTAATGATATTTAAAGCCTCTTTGTAACAACCCTCTCTTTTGTAACTGAAATCTCTTGAAAAGTCACCTTATTGAATGCATAATGACCTTTAATAATAATAGATGGGAGCTAAAAAGTCACCTGCAATTAACACATGTAACCGTCACATTTATTCATTTATTAAGCTTAAAACAAATTAACAACTAACTTAAATAAATGAACTAACACTTATGCATCATTTATTCCAGCAACAAGTTTAATTAAGAGAAGCATTATTAAATGAACTTAAATTCATGCATCAATAAATTATCCTAGGAACTAGATTATTTAAAGAAGCAACTATTAAATAAAGTTCAACAAAAACACTTATTAATTAAACTAAGATGAGTTGAATAAATGTCCAGCAACTCATTTATTAAACTAAGATGCTTAAATGCATGGTTTAAAATGCAAACTAAATGAACAAATGAGTTACTTAATGCAAGACTTAATTTAATGAAGCTGACTTAAACTAACATCAGAGTCACATAATGTATGACTTTATTAAATGCAGAACACATAATGCATGTCATAATTAAAATATGTATTTAATAAATAAGACATAATTAAAGACTAAAGTAACTAAGATAAATCAAGTCTTTATTCCAACAGCATAAATGAATTTAAAGGTCTCATTTTGCATTTGGGCTCCTCGAGTTTAGGCCAATCTCGATGTAGTCGAGATGTATCGAAACATGATGCGACCGGGATCGCATCAGTTATGCTAATGCATTTGTTATGGTTTTCCATATTCACTCATCATGCTAATCGAAAACCATAACAAATGCATTAGCATAAGTAATAATGATACCTCAACTGGATACATTAACTCTGATTAACTTACTTGAGACAAGAAATCCACCATACACATTGGGATTTGAAATTTCACCACCTTATCAGGATCAATTTAGAGGTATAGTCATACTTGTTCTATATATTTCAATCACAAGCTTGGAGGTCATACTCTAAATGCAAGCAATGATCGACAAATTACAAGATAAAGATAATCAGAAAATCCAAGATAGAGAAATCCAAGACGGAAAAGCCCGGGATAATGAAATCCAAGATAAAGAAATCTATGGTAAGGAAATCCAAATTACAATATTGCATCAAAAGACCAAGAACCACACTCATAAAAATATGAAAGACCCCAATGGTTTTTCAAAGAAAGAAATCTAGAATAACATCATTCCAAACCACTGACAACAAATACGACCGGAACTATATGCTTGTCATATATATATATAAAATCGATCAGAGCAATGGTCGATAGAGACAGAATCATGGCACCATACACATTTTCTCATTGATTCCTAACAGGCGGAATACAACAAAATACTAGAGAAAACAGAACCATACAGATCATAATCCAATCAGACTAACAACACATTTGTCTAACATTAAGATCAGGGAACATTTTCATAATATAAGAATTCATCAGGGATTAGATAGCCCCAATAATATTTCCGGTGTCAGATAATCTTCTACAATATCTCAATAGAGACAATCACAAATTGTTCACTGTAATTACCATGCTTGGACATTTCATATTTCGAACATTATTCCTTTAACTATTTCTGTCGTCCCAAATTCCATAATATTCCTTTCACTAATAAAACCAGTTCATGAGGGGATTTCAATCAATACATTTCTTGACATCATACCAGGATAGATCATTTTACCTAAATTAACCTTTTTCACTAACTGCGATGTTGTGAAAATTAAACAATCTTTCAGTCAATCCGATATCTTTCTCGCTTATGTCTGTACTTATCAACCCATTCTCAATCTCTAACCATGCTTATAACCACTCTATCATTGAAATCCTTGGTTTCTCACCTGGAAACTCATTCAACACAAATCTCAGGAATTTCCATTATAAAAGACCACTTTGGTAAGGGGGAGGGGATCATAGGGCCTCTGACTCGACTCTCATATACATATACATGTAACACAATTTTCATCATCTTAGCAATCATATCTCAATCGTGTCATTCCTTTTGGGTAACTAACATTCATATTGATTTAACGCCCACTTTTCTGTTATCTCATTTAATCAAGTATACTTATGCACGCATTCCATTTTTTCTGGATAACTTTACTTATCTATTCATTTAATCATATAAGTCATGCACATGATATCATATATGGGCCAACAAACACAGATAAATTTATCACAATCTATACTTTTACCTCATACACCATCATTTAAACATATTGTTACAATCATATAAATTAGTCCAAGCAATTTAACACATTTACTTAAGCTATACGAGCTTATTAACCATAATCTTTCATATAAGCGTACGTGGATATTCATTCCATCGATATCTTTGGTAAGTTATCTAAACACATGCATTTACTCAAGCAAATCAACCATTTACATCATAGAATTATCTATTAATCATAGACAAACTCATTCCACCATGTACACATTCCATGAATTCTCATTCGTACATTTCCAAGGTTCAGTTCATCATGACTATACTTTACTCGAATATTTTAGCATCACATTCAATAGGGTCAGTGTAACTCGGTTGGAGAGTACCTTTGCCTAAACAAGATGGCTCTCATATGCGTTGGGAGACATCACACTGTCACAGACCAGTGGCATGTATAGCTGAACCCTAATACATATGCTAGGTTATTCCAAGAACCAACTAAACATAGCTCTGATACCACTAAATGTAACATCCCTTGCCTGCATTTGACGTCGGGATAGGGTTCGAGGCATTAACGGGATTACACGATCACAAAAACGTCAAAATTGGGTCACCGACTTTCGCCCAAAATTTAAAACTTTTCAAACATGAACATCTTGTCCCATATACATGCCTTTGAGGCCTAAATCATACCTAGAGGTAGTGTGGGACAAAACCGAGAACATTCGATAAACTTTGAGCACCTTGGAAAATTTTCCTTACTTTGAAGTGTCGCACGCCCGTGTGGCTTGAGACACGCCCGTGCTCTCAGCTCATGTGCAACACTGACTTTAAAACATGGCTATGGCCTACGCCTGTGTGGCCTGCCCATGTCCAATACTCGAGCATTCTGTTAGATTCACACAGCCAAGACACACGCCCGTGTGTCTAGCCCGTGTAGACCATGTTAGGCTATTTTCTAAGCCTTATGTTGACCTTATTTTTCCCCATACTTTTACACATCACAAGATATTAACACATACCGTGGACAAATAGGCTTACAAGCCAAAATCATTATAAGCCACATCTCATGGTTATTTACAATGGATTAATATAAGTCAACATCTTGGCCAAAACATAAAAACACATATCAATAATTAAGTCCCTATACATGCCACTCACTTTAAGAAATCAAGTTTCAACAATACTCCAAAGGTGGTAGATTGATAGTGTGAGGATGCCTCCGACGATCTCCAACCCCGAGCCGACCTGAGGACATTAGAAGAAATGGAAGGGCGAGTAAGCTTAGCGCTTAGTAAGTCCATATGAAAATAATAAGCATTATAACAACATGTTTCCTTAAGTAAAACAACTATAGTTACACTTTTATTCATATTCTGGTCAAGCTGTCTATTCAAGTCATAGTCGATAAATCATTTATATCTCGAGCTACAGGACTCTAAATTAAGATTTGTAAATTTTCCCTGAAACTAGACTCATATATAATTTTACCATAAAATTTAAAGAATTTTTTGTGTAGCCAATAAGTACAGTTTATTATTCAAAGTCTCCCCTATTTTGCTGTTTGACAGCTTCGACCTTTCTTCACTAAAATTTATTCATCTCATAGTACGAGACTTGGATAATGTTCCAATCTATTTCTATTAAAAATAGACTCATTAAGGATTTCATTCATATGAATTTTAACTCATAATTATTTTTTTGAAATTTATAGTGATTTTCCAAATTTAAGACAGGGGAGTCTGGAATCACTCCAACTCTGTCTCACAAGAATTCAAATATCTCATAATATAAAATTATTTCGCTTACACCATTTCCTTTATATGAAACTAGACTCATTAAGATTTAATTTCATATATTATTAAGCCTCTAATTCTACTTCCACCATTTATGGTGATTTTTCAAAATTTAGGCTACTGCTGTTGTCAACACTATTTCGGTGCAAAATCACAATAGCTATCATAATTTCATTGTCACATTGATTATGGACTCATTATTTCATAAATTTCATATTCAATTACACAATGTAAGATAACATGATATTGCAACACAATTCATAATCATAAGCACAAGGATGATTCATCTTTCAAACATTTTTACTTGTTTATCATGTATACACATACATATGTATGAATTTATTTACTCATCATTTATCACATTTCAATAAGGCATCACTTATGAGTATAATGTACGTACCTATACATATCCATAGCCTATCAATTAACTTTACCTTTATCACCATGCCCATCTTGGGACTTTCATCGCATTATTCATTATAATACCCGTTGAATTTCTCAGAAATCTCGATGGATAATCCATTTACTGTCAAGTCATACAAGTGATCATCTCAAGTACGCACTCCCGCGAACCTCACATCTTACGGCGGGATTACCAGTCCAAGCTAAATCCCCCGTAATATAAACTCATAGAGTGATGTCGGGATTACTAGTCCAGGCTAAATCCCTTGTAACGACAAGCACTCTCAATGAGCTCGGATCTGAATTACCAGTCCAGGCTAAATTCAGACCCTAATCGGATTATCCGTCCGGGCTAAATCCACAAAGCACATATATTCTTTGGGAGGCTTGATAACTCAAGGAACACCCGTTCGGGTTAGATCCTTTTCTATATTTGAGATTAACGGATTACCTGTCCGGGCTAAATCCTTTTCTACAACACATGCAGGATCTCAATTCATGTAAGCCATGGTTTATCCATCGCATTTCCTTTTTATTCAACTAGGATTTTCTAGTTTCATCAAGTATCTCATTATGCATAGCTGATCATGCAATGTACATCCAATTCAACACATTTCCATGTTTATTTAGACATTAGTCCATGAAATAAACATGGTATTACATAAAATTTTATTCAGGCATTTGTTACAATATATAATCTTTATATCAAATAAATAAATATCCATCACACAATGCTAGCACATAAATTTAAATTCAAACATGAACAATAATATCATTGCATTATCATTGACATATGAACTTACCTCGGTTTCGAATACGACTATTTATTTCGAGTTTGTGCTTAACCATGTTCAACCTCGTTCTAAGCCCGAATCTTGTTTTCTTTGATCTATAATATCACATTTAGCCTACTAATTAGTCACATTATTCATATGGGTCAAAAAATCATATTTTTACAAATTTGCATTTTGACCCCTAAACTTTTGCATATTTGTACTTTTGCCCCAAGGCTTGGAAATTAAACTTCATCCTATTTTCTTATGTTTTATGACATGCTGATCCTTTTTCCCTTTTATGGCAACGTCAAATTCTCACATCTAACATGTACTTATGAACATTAGGTATTTTACTGATTATGCTGTTTTACTCGTTTTCACATAAAATCGCTTAGCAAAAGTTGTTTATCTAACACCCAACACTCATTTTCTACCATTAGACATCAAAATACAAGCATGTCACTCATGGGTACATTTTCAAACATAAATCCTAGCTCAAAATAAATGTAGAAATTAGTAGATCATGTTACCGGGATTTCAAAAATGTAAAGAACTTTAAAAACGAGGCTCAGGATCACTTACAAATGAGCTTGGAAGTTTGGAAAAACCCTAAACATGGCTACTCCTGGTATATTCGGCTGAAGTAAGAAGAAATGGACACATTTGGGTTTTAAAATTTGTCTTTTAATTCATGTTACCCCTAAATGACCAAAATGCCCTTTTTACTATTCTTTCAAATTTTACCCAACCAAGGCCATTTTTGTCCACCAAGTTATAAAATGGTCTAATTACCATTTAAGGACCTCTCATTTCATGTTTCATAACAATTAGACACCTCTAACATGTAGAACTCAACTTTTGCACTTTTTACAATTTAATCCTTTTGACCAAATTGAGTGCCCAAACGTTGAAATTTTCGAACGAAATTTTCACGAAATTATTCTGTGAAATCGTAGACCATAAAAATATAATAAAAATTAAAATCTCCTATGTCAGATTTGTGGTCCTGAAACCACTATTCCAACTAGGCCCAAAATCGAGATGTTACAGTATGTTATTATATCACATGTATATAGCTAGAATATGCATGATTTTGGTGCCTTGTTATGGCTAGTAATTGTGTGCAAATATGCTTGTATGTACATGTCTTTTTGGGTGAGAAAAATGGCTTGGAAATGACCTATTTGTCGTCCATACAGGAAAAGACAAAGGCATGTGTCTCAGCCGTGTGTGACACACGGCCAGGCAACATGGTCAAGGGGTTGCAAGTCAGGCTGTTACACGGCCTAGCACACAACCTAGCACACGAGCATATGGCTTGGCAGTGTGACCCAAGTCAGTGAGTTACACGGACACGGACATGGCCTGGGACACGGCCGTATGTCCCTCTATCAAATTCCCACCCTGATGTGATCCGGCCCGGGTAGTTGAGTTGAATTCACTTAGTTTCCCGATCGTAGTCGAGAGAGTTGTTCGTGCCTCAAATTTTTAGTAATAGAAGTAAAAAAATAGAATAGGATAAGCGGAAGGTTTCGAGAAGTGTAGAATTAGCAATAGGTTCGGCTAAGGGTAGCAAAAGGCTCAGTTTGGTTAACAAGAAAGAAATTTAAAATGGGAATGGAAAACGAACTCAACGTCAAGAATGATTCAACACTAAAAAGTGTCACCCCGATTCCTATATGGTTAAGATGAAAAATATGGATAGATGGATAGGTGAACACCACACCAAAGCTGGTGATAAGTTCAAACAAGATCGGTAGACGCCACTAGCACAAACTAGATAAGTCTTCAAAACTTGTACGAGATATGAGAGGAAGCAACCTCACAAGAACAATGTTCATTAACAAATTTGGAAAAATTCCCTCTTACATGAAATGAGCAAACTATTTATAAGCCTAAGATGCCTATTGATATTCGGCATCTATGATGTTCACACTAACTTAAATTCTGTTCACATTTGTATTTAACATGTTCACACAAAAGCATTGAAATTCGGTTCATGCTTAGAGATGGTGCATGATACGATCACGGCTTCCCATAAGTCAAGTCCAAGCCGAGATCCGATGGTGCTACCTCAAGGGCAGATCACAAGGGCTCGTGCAAAACAATTTAAAGAAGCTGTTATAGTTTTAGTTCAGCATGTGTGGGATGATGTCAATGCTAGACCTATCGAACCAGTTAGTGGCCATTTTGGAAATCCATGCCGAACTTTTCTACAAGTTCGATTCACTCACCGAGCTCATCTTCAGTTCAAGTTAGCTCCCATGTAGCTCCACACCAGCTCATTAGCTCGGGACCAACTCATTATTAGCTCACGAGTTTAAGCCCAGCTCGAGTTTAACTCATGAATTAACCATCAGCTCATGGAGTTCACTTTGAATTCATTTGACTACTATTGACTTTTTAATTAATAAGTTCAATAATTAGTTAATTAATATCCTACACATTAAATTTAGTTCACATTAGTTATATTAAGTATGTCTTAAAAGTGTTTATTGATGATAATTAAATTTGTCATAACCGAATTTAATGTTGATATTTGTGTTCACATTAGTTTGAATTAATTATGTTCACATTTCTTGTAGGAACGCAATGGACATATGGAGATTAAAAGCAAGCATGAATTTTGAAGGTGCATGGACGGTTGGGGGCTTGAATCTCTTAGGTGCATGTTCGCCAAGTGCATGTATGACCATATTCAATGTCTTTAAGGTTCATGAATGTTTCCATTCATGTATGGTGTGCTATCTCTTCATTCTCCAAGGTGACCATTCGGCCAAAGGGCACTCACACATGCATGAAGATAGCTTGGCCAATTAGCTTCCCATGACTCTCCTTAATTGTTCACACCTATGTTCACATGGCAAGACCATTCGGTTCACCTTGTTCACACTAGAAGACTCTTCAACATTCGGTTTCACACACATGATGGCCCTTGGAGTGTCCACAATTAATTCATACTTTTTGGCCAAACATTGCTTCATTTAACAAGGTTGGCCGAATCTACAAGTGACCATTGGATATCATGCATTCACTTTGAGTTTTTCTTAAGCATGAAGATGCATTCATCCACCATTCCCAAAATCGAATCTGGTCATGCATATTAAGAGTTATTTTTCTAGAATTTTTTTTAGTTAATGTGTAAGCATGAAAGGCCAATCGGCTACCTAGACTTAGGCCTATAAATACTTGTTCAATTTCCATGTAAAGGACTTTTTGAAACTTTTGTTAATGTTATGCTGCCGAAATTGTGAGGCATACTTTTCTTATATTTTGTTCAAAGATTCGTTTGGCATTCCTAGTGTTCTAGTTGTGTCAACCGTGTTCTTTGTCGTACCCGAACTTATCACTATTCGTAGTGTGGCGTTCAACATACCGAGGTTCCTATCTTGTTAGATAGTGGGTCGAGGTTTCCCTTACCAAACCTATAACCGAACTCAAAAGGCTAAATCAACGGGTCGATACCATTTCAGTATTTGGTTCTTGAAAGTACCTTTAGTAGTTCAAACCCTTTCTTTCTTCTTTACCTAATCGAACCTAAACCAACCAATTTGTTCATATCCTTTTGTTCCTACCCTTTCATTCCTACCATTCCATTCGTACCCCTCTTTCTACTTTGACCATACCTTCAACTCAACTAAACCTAACGTAGCTTCTCGTAGACGATCGGGCAATTTACATACGACTCGACTCTTCCCAAGACGGTTCGTATCATCTGGTATCAGAGCTACCTAAAACGAGAAGCTTAGACGTTCGAAGCGAAGCATTCCTGAGGTAGGTTCAGAAAAAAAAATTGTATACCGAAGTTTTCTCATTTCAATTAGTTTGTTATTGTTGCTATAAAAATAAAAATCTACGCAGCCAAAGAAAAAAAATCGTGTACAAAAGTGTTTTATTGTATTTAGTTTGTCGATATAGTACAAAAAAAAAGTTATACAAGTTAAAAAAATAAAAAAAAATTCGAAAAAAAATAAAAAAAGTGATTTATGCAATTCAATTGTTATTTGATCGTCAAGCTTTGATCTGATATAGTTCCCGACCCTTCTTCTATTCTACTCTCCCTAATTCGCCACATTTTTTACCCAATTCCCTATTCTTTCAGCCTACCCTATATCGAATACATCAATCACTTGTTATCCCTTTTGAATCGACCACCTAGACCAAGGACCGAGCCTTAACGAATCTGCTTACGAAATTACGAGAAAAGTCAAGAGAGGTAAAAGGCAAGAGAGCGTGGCGCATTCAAGGGAGGTAAAAGCCGAACTAAGAGTGTAAACACAAGTGTGAGTGTCATCAAGCTTCTTTCTTTCCGAAGCGGATTGAGAGGATTTGTTTGTGAGGCTATCTTAAACGAATAGATGTCCCAAAATAGTGGACAAAACATGGAAGAACAACAAGGGCGACAACCCGTCAGAAACGTTCCAGATTTGCAAATGCAAGCCCTTTTGCGTGAGATGGAACGATTACTTGATCGAAGGCTTAATCCTCTTGAAGATCAACTCTACCAAGTCGAGGCCCAAAGGCAACGCGATGAATATCCTGAAGTTGCTAGGCAAAGACGTGAAGGGCCCAATCAACGACGAAGACAACCAAGGGTTCAAGATGATGATGTTAATGAAAATAGTGAAGATGAAAGCGATCACGGGTCTAACATAAGCCTAGAAAGGAGACATCCCCGAAACCATGGACAAGTAGATCGAAGGCGGGAAGATGATGACTTGAAGAATATCAAACTCTCCATTCCTCCTTTCCAAGGTAAATCTGATCCCGAGGCGTACCTTGAGTGGGAGAAGAAAATCGAACTAGTGTTCGAATGTCATAACTACTCTGAAAATAAGAAAGTCAAACTCGCCGCAATTGAGTTTTCAGATTACGCAATGATATGGTGGGATCAGTTGACCACTAGTCGGAGGCGTAACGGGGAGCATCCCATTTCCACTTGGACCGAAATGAAGGCGGTTATGCGGCGACGATTCATTCCATCCTACTATCATCGGGAGTTGCATCAAAAACTCTAAAATCTCATCCAAGGGACGAAGAGTGTGGAAGATTATTATAAAGAAATGGAAGTGGCTATGATCCGTGCCGATATACAAGAAGATCGAGAAGCCACAATGGCTCGCTTTCTAGCAGGACTTAATCGAGAGATTGCAAATGTCGTAGAACTGCAACATTACATTGAGGTTATGGACATGGTCCACATGGCTATCAAAGTGGAGAAGCAGTTGAAGCGAAAAGGTACCACCCGAGCCTATCCTAGCACCAATCCTTCTAAATGGGGCCAAAGCACAAGCAAGGGTTTTCCAACAAATCGAACGAAGGATTCTTCAACAATATCTAAGGCGAATAAGCCTATTGCTGAGTCAAGTAAAGGTAAGGCTCCTGAAAGTTCCACCGCCCGTTCAAGGGACATAAAGTGCTTCAAGTGTCTTGGTCGTGGACATATAGCGAGTCAGTGCCCGAATAGACGTACCATGGTGATAAGGGCCGACGGTGAGATTGAAACAGAGGACGAGGAAGAGAACGATGCTGAATCGAATTTCAAAGTTGAGGCAGACTTAGAACAACCCATTGAAGGTGAGTTACTCGTCGTCAAGCGAAGCCTAAGTCTTCAAAGTGTGGAAGACGAACAACAACGTGAGAACATTTTTCATTCGAGATGTCAAGTGCAAGGGAAAGTGTGTAGCATCATAATCGATGGAGGGAGTTGCACAAACGTGGCGAGCACCCTCATGGTGGAAAAGTTGGGGCTGTCAACCACCAAGCACCCGAATCCATACAAGCTCCAGTGGCTTAACGATGGTGGTGAACTCAAAGTGACAAAACAAGTCCTAGTGTCCTTTAGCATCGGGAAGTTTTCTGATGAAGTATTATGTGATGTAGTGCCGATGCACGCGGGCCATTTGCTTTTAGGACGACCATGGCAGTTCAACCGACGGGTGATGCATGATGGTTACACTAATAGATACTCCTTCAAACATCTTGGCAAGAACGTGACACTTGCACCCCTCACTCCGAAGCAAGTGTACGAGGATCAACAAAAACTTGAACTTTCAGTGGAACAAGCGAGAGAAAAAGAAAAGTGTGCAAAAGAGAAAATTAAGGAAAAAGAGAGAGAAAAGACTAAAAATGCGAGAAAAAATGAAAAGAAACAAAAACAAGTAAAAAAGGGAGATTAAAAGCAATGGACATATGGAGATTAAAAGCAAGCATGAATTTTGAAGGTGCATGGACAGTTGGGGGGCTTGAATCTCTTAGGTGCATGTTCGGCCAAGTGCATGTATGACCATATTCAATGTCTTTAAGGTTCATGAATGTTTCCATTCATGTATGGTGTGCTATCTCTTCATTCTCCAAGGTGACCATTCGGCCAAAGGGCACTCACACATGCATGAAGATAGCTTGGCCAATTAGCTTCCCCATGACTCTCCTTAATTCGTTCACACCTATGTTCACATGGCAAGACCATTCGATTCACCTTGTTCACACTAGAAGACTCTTCAACATTTGATTTCACACACATGATGGCCCTTGGAGTGTCCACAATTAATTCATACTTTTTGGCCAAACATTGCTTCATTTAACAAGGTTGGCCGAATCTACAAGTGACCATTGGATATCATGCATTCACTTTGAGTTTTCTTAAGCATGAAGATGCATTCATCCACCATTCCCAAAACCGAATCTGGTCATGCATATTAAGAGTTATTTTTCTAGAATTTTGTTTAATTAATGTGTAAGCATGAAAGGCCAATCGGCTACCTAGACTTAGGCCTATAAATACTTGTTAAATTTCCATGTAAAGGACTTTTTGAAACTTTTGTTAATGTTATGCTGCCAAAATTGTGAAGCATACTTTTCTTATATTTCGTTCAAAGATTCGTTTGGCGTTCCTAGTGTTCTAGTTGTGTCAACCGTGTTCTTTGTCGTACCCGAACTTATCACTATTCGTAGTGTGGCATTCAACATACCGAGGTTCTTATCTTGTTAGATAGTGGGTCGAGGTTTCCCTTACCAAACCTATAACCGAACTCAAAAGGCTAAATCAACGGGTCGATACCATTTCAGTATTTGGTTCTTGAAAGTACCTTTAGTAGTTCAAACCCGTTCTTTCTTCTTTACCTAATCGAACCTAAACCAACCAATTTGTTCATATCCTTTTGTTCCTACCCTTTCATTCCTACCATTCCATTCGTACCCCTCTTTCTACTTTGACCATACCTTCAACTCAACTAAACCTAACGTAGCTTCTCGTAGACGATCGGGCAATTTACATACGACTCGACTCTTCCCAAGACGGTTCGTATCAGTGCATGAATTGGCTGAACCATCATGTTGCTTCACTTGATGCATTCATGCATACTTAGCCTAGAAGAAAAGCCATAGTTCATGAATGTGTAGCCCTTTAATACTCCTACATCTCCCTTGGCCGAATGAGGCTTTAATGTACCTTGAATACTTGAATGGACATCTTGGGTATGCATGATACATGCATGAAACGTCCCAATGCATGTTCTTCATTAATTACGGTCCATGAATCTTCACATGTATGTACATAAAATATCCCCCACTTGCATGAACATCCCTAATACATGAATTCCTTCAAATGTCATCCATTGAACACTAGTTGTGCATGCATCCTTCCATACGATGTATTAAGCCATGCATGTACTTGCATTAATGGCTCCTTCATGTATTCGGTCACTTTGTGGAACTTTGTGGAACTTTGAGCCATCCCACCATGCATAAATTCGTTCATGCATGAACTCTTATATTCCATGTACCTAGTCGTGCATGACTCTCATTAAATGTACTCAATACATTCGGCTGAACCTACAAGAAACATGAACACATTAAATCCCAATGTATATTTAGCTGAACATGTTAAGAGCATGAACTAAGCATCATAAACATCATGCTAAGCTAAACTAAACACATTAATTAAAGACTAGCTAGTAGCATTAAGTTCGTCTAGCTCAAACTAAGTGAAAACATTTACTGAACTTATTTGAGCTAGGATTTTTGTTAATGAGCTGTAGCAAACTAATTAGTATAAAACTAAAACTTAGTTTAATTTATTGAAATAAAGAACGAGCTGAAAATAAGCTCGGTTGAGCTCAAACGAGCTGAAATGAGCTCAAATGAGCTGAGTTGAGCTGGACAGAGCTCGAGGAGCTGGAAATGAGCTAGGATCAGCTTGCCAACAATGCACGGGTTCTTTGGATAGTTGCTTCGAGCTGATTTTGTGAGCATTGGCCCTTGTTTCAAACCAAGGTTTTGCATTAGAAGCTAAAACAGCTTCTAGGAAATGCTTAGCACAAGCTCTAGTTATGGGTGGTTTTGGAAGCTCGATTAGTTCTTGATTTGCATTCAAGGATGCCCCGGGTGTGCTTACATCATTCCCCCCATCTTCAAAGCGACTTGTCCTCAAGTCGAGTCGCCGGTTAATTTTGAAATAGGGATGTCTACTTGTGCGTTTTTGCACAAATGAAGTTAATTGCTTTTCGTAGCTCTTTTTCAAATGTCGCCTCATTTCTTGTTTCAAATAAGTCAGAAAACATGCAATCAAATGTGAGTCAGTATGCGTCACGAATTTCCAAACAGTCATGATAGCTAATTATCTTGCGTTTAAAACATGCATGACAACTACAAAAAGAAAAATTCAATAACACATTCTCGGAATCAAACGAACATGTTCCTTTGCAACTTAAGAACTTAACAAACAATGGGGCTAGGAACATAATGTCCTTAGTTCGCTTGGCCATCTCACATTGTATTCGCAAAGCATGGTGACTACAACAGGAATTCGTACAACAGTTCAAAAATTGCAAATGTCCATCATAAACAAATAATAGAAAAGTTATATTGATTTCATGGTTTTGTTTACTTAAACAATGCAATTTGGACAGCAAATATTCATCAAACTCAACAATATCACATGTACCAAGAACCATTCGTTTATTAACCAAAACATTTATATCTTCTTCGGTAATGCTTTCTTCATCAATCAAATTGAACAAGGATATATTAGAGATTTTAGAATCCATACCTTGTTTAATGGTAGGATAATGAAAACAAGGATTAGTTTTCCCTTTTCCAGTCATGAAAAACCTTCTTTCTTTAGAAAGGTATTGAAGTCGAAGCTCATCACACGATCCTTGAGAAACCTTTTCGAGAGGAAACTTGAATTTCACATTCAACCACATAAAATTATCAAGGAACGATTTTAAGTTATAATCAAAATATTTAAATTTCATTTCCTTAGTCATAGTCCAAGCATCAAGTAAACATAAATTATTCGCACAAAATTTAGGATGCTTGAGTTTCCCACATATTGAACCAAAATAACAAATTCTGAGTTTAAACACATGAGCTTGGTCACTTGATTCAATATGCAATACGAGTTTCTTGATTTCCAATGTCCTACGTATGTTAATCAAAGAAGATGGGATAAAGCAATCATTCCAATAATCATTAAACTCAAGTCTCACTCGATCAAACCTACACAAGCATGCAAAATTTACACAACAAGGCAGCAACATTACACCACTATCACAAACAATCGGACTAGGAGTTTTACATGGCAACTTTTGAACACACAAATTCAAAAATTGTTTGTGCTGATTTATACTTACTTCACCAACATGCTCGTCAACACCACAATTTTCATGAGTAATGCTCTCCTTGCCATCATTTAAAATAAACACATCTCCATTAATCAAAGAATGGCAGTTGGCCATATCATCAATATAATCAAAAACATTCAAATGGGTCGGTGAAGACTGAAACGCTTTATAACACTTACCTTCCTTACCTGGTGGCACAGGGGGACTAGGATTACCTTTACCAACCAATGCGAATCATCTCTCCTTTGGGAGGTAATGTAGATGGAACCTATTAATCAATTCTTTAGAAACCTGAAACGAAGAAGCACTACAATGAGAACTTGTAGTTCGGTTAGTTGAAACACTCCTCATTTTTTCTTGCTCTCGTTCTTTATTTTCACTCGTTTCTTTTTCGAACTCACTTTTTTTTTAAAAAACACTCATTTCTTGATCATTTTTCTTTCTTTCTTCATACTCACTCTCTTTTTCAATTTTCTTTTTCTTCTCACATTCTTTTTCACTCTCGATCTCTTTTTTCCTTCTCTTTTTCTTTTTCACTTTCTTTTTCAATTTCATTTTTCTTTTTCTTATTCTCTTTTTGCTTTCTTTCACACTCTTTTTCTTTTGTTTCTTTTGTTTCTTTCAAATTCTTTCTCACTTGCTTTTTCGCTTTTATTACAAGAGGAAGAATACAAGAAGGAATCAAAATGAGAGACTTCTCGTTGAGAATGAGAGGAGGGATCTTCATACAGACAATGTTCATCTCTTTGAGATTTATTCTTCATGGATGAATAACTTTGTGCATACAAAGAATTACTTGGACCTTCTCGTTCATCATTGTAATAGGCTTTAGACTCGAAACTTGTTTGACTTTGTCTCAAATTCTTTGACGAAGAAGATCCACGATATAGGTCTCTTCCCAAATAGTCATTGGACGATTGTTTTCTTGAAAGTCTTGATTCCGTCCCTCGACTTGATGAACTTTTCTCTCTTTGGGTTCTTGCTCGATAATCTCGCTTTTCTTGGATAGGCTTGATCTTTCGATCGAGCATGCACTCCATCTCTTTCAACAAATACTGAAAATCAAATTCTAAAATTTCTTCTCGCAACATGATTTAGGAACAAAAAAAAAATAAAATAGAAAGATGAAATCCTCGCCACAAACCTCACTATTTCACTCGGAAAGAAAATAGTGGATGTGCACTCCACTCGTGTTTGCACTCGTTTTAGGCTTTTTCAACACTCGAATGCTCTCACACTCTTTAGCCTTTTACCACTCAAACTTACTCTCGTAACCTCGTATTTTGTTTCTCTTGACTCGTCTTGGTGCTTTGGGGTTGGCTTCAAAATGGTTACAAGGGATAAAATTATGGGTGTACGGGTAGGCTAAAAGAAAATTTTTCTTCGGTGTAGTGTGGCGTTTTGGAGATGGGGGGTTAAAAATTGGTGAAAAGAATATTTTGACAATCGGAACAAAATATAAACAAAAGAAAAGAACTTTTTTTTTTAAATTTTCGTATTTCTCTATTTTTTTGCTCTTTTTTTTTTTACATCTTCAAGCTAGCACTATTACAATAATAAAACGAAATTACAACTTGAATTTTTTTTAATTTCAATTTTTTTCACAACGAACCTATTTCGATCTTGATACGAACGTCGGTGCCTCTCGTTTTACAAGCTCTGATACCAAATGATGTGATCCAGCCCGGGTAGTTGAGTCAAATTCACTTAGTTGCCCGATTGTAGGCGAGAGAGTTGTTCGTGCCTCGAATTTTTAGTAATAGAAGTAAAAAAATAGAATAGGATAAGCGGAAGGTTTCGAGAAGTGTAGAATTAGCAATAGGTTTGGCTAAGGGTAGCAAAGATGGATGAAGGATAGAAGGCTCGGTTTGGCTAACAAGAAAGAAATTTGAAATGGGAATGGAAAACAAACTCAACGTCAGGAATGATTCAACACTAAAAAGTGTCACCCCGATTCCTATATGGTTAAGGTGAAAAATATGGATAGATGGATAGGTGAACGTCACACCAAAGCTGGAGATAAGTTCAAACAAGATCGGTAGACGCCACTAGCACAAACTAGATAAGTCTTCGAAACTTGTACGAGATATGAGAGGAAGCAACCTCACAAGAACAATGTTCATTAACAAATTTGGCAAAAGTCCCTCTTACATGAAATGAGCAAACTATTATTTATAAGCCTAAGATGCCTATTGATATTCAGCATCTATGATGTTCACACTAACTTAAATTCTGTTCACATTTGTATTTAACATATTCACACAAAAGCATTAAAATTCGATTCATGCTTAGAGATGGTGCATGAATTGGCTGAACCATCATGTTGCTTCACTTGATGCATTCATGCATACTTAGCCTAGAAGAAAAGCCATAGTTCATGAATGTGTAGCCCTTTAATACTCCTACATCTCCCTTGGCCGAATGAGGCTTTAATGTACCTTGAATACTTGAATGGACATCTTGGATATGCATGATACATGCATGAAACGTCCCAATGCATGTTCTTCATTAATTACGGTCCATGAATCCTCACATACATGTACATAAAATATCCCCCACTTGCATGAACGTCCCTAATACATGAATTCCTTCAAATGTCATCCATTGAACACTAGTTGTGCATGCATCCTTCCATACGATGTATTAAGCCATGCATGTACTTGCATTAATGGCTCCTTCATGTATTCGGTCACTTTGTGGAACTTTGTGGAACTTTGAGCCATCCCACCATGCATAAATTCGTTCATGCATGAACTCTTATATTCCATGTACCTAGCCGTGCATGACTCTCATTAAATGTACTCAATACATTCGGCTGAACCTACAAGAAACATGAACACATTAAATCCCAATGTATATTCAGCTGAACATGTTAAGAGCATGAACTAAGCATCATAAACATCATGCTAAGCTAAACTAAACACATTAATTAAAGACTAGCTAGTAGCATTAAGTTCGGCTAGCTCAAACTAAGTGAAAACATTTAATGAACTTATTTGAGCTAGGATTTTCGTTAATGAGCTATAGCAAACTAATTAGTATAAAACTAAAACTTAGTTTAGTTTATTAAAATAAAGAACAAGCTGAAAGTAAGCTCGGTTGAGCTCAAACGAGCTGAAACGAGCTCAAAAGTTGAGCTGGACAGAGCTCGAGGAGCTGGAAATGAGCTAGGATCAGCTTGCCAACAATGCACGGGTTCTTTGGATAGTTGCTTCGAGCCGATTTTGTGAGCATTGGCCCTTGTTTCAAACCAAGGTTTTGCATTAGAAGCTAAAATAGCTTCTAGGAAATGCTTAGCACAAGCTCGAGTTATGGGTGCTTTTGGAAGCTCGATTAGTTCTTGATTTGCATTCGAGGATGCCCCGGGCGTGCTTACATCACACACAGCCTGGCCACACAGCTGTGTGACCCCTGTACTATAGTAAATTTTCTCTATTTTTTAAAAAATTCTCTGAGTTTTCAAATTAGTCATGACTTGTTTCTAACATGTTTTTAGAGCCTAAGGGCTCGTATAAGGGACAACATGTATGATTTGGATTGATTTTAATATGATTACTGATATGATTTGAAATGTTTGAATTTTTTGTTTTTTTTATTTGAAAACTCTGGTAATGCTCTGTAATGCTATTTTGGGGACGAAATACAGGTTAGGGTTTTTTTATTGGTATCAAAGCTACGATTTAGTCGATCTAGGACTAATGTCTCAACTAAACCGTAGCGAATATACCCTGTGATAGTGTGATGCATTTGATCCATTCTAATGATTTTATTTCTTATAGATTCAAGATGTCAACAGAATCCAATTGAGATATAGTTAATGAAGTTGAAAGTAATATTCAAGCTTCAAATCCAGAAGCAAGTAATAGTGCTCTTATTCCTCAATCAGTTGGTGATGAAATGAAACATATGTTTATGGGAACGATGAACCAATGGTTCAAAGAGTTTAACTAAGAAAATATGGCTACTCCACCTCCTCTACCCTCTGTTGTACCTCTTTTGGCACCCCTGAATAATACCACCCTTGTACCGGTGTTGGTTACTCGGCTATCTATAGATAAGGTTTAGAAATATGGAGCGGAAGAGTTCAGAGGTACGGTAGATGATGATCCGTGAAAAGTCAAGTACTAGCTATTAAATACAAAGAGAGTTTTTACAGAATTATTGTGTACCCTTGAACATTGCTTGAGATGCAAAATGTCTTTGCTGAAAGACGAGGCATATTTGTGGTGGGATACCTTGAGCACAATGGCATCGGATGATTCAATAAAAAGTATGTTAGCTGATTGTTTATCGATCAGAAAAAGAAAGAATTTCTTGAACTAAAGAAAGGAAATCGGATTGTAGCTGAGTATGAATGATAATTTGTGCAATTAAGAAAGTATGCTCGTAACATTATATCGACCGAGGAAGAAATGTGTATCAGGTTTGAAGATGGATTGAACGATGAGATCCGGTTGGCTGTAATAACATTAAAGTTGCGGGAATTTGTAGAACTGTTCGGGCAAGCACAAAAGGTTGAAGAGATTTGTAAAAGTAAACAATAATCAGATTCAAGATTTAGTGATTATAACAAGAGAGGATCATTCAAGTCTGCTCAGTCGTCTTCCTTAAAGAAAGTTAGAAATGACACAAGTCGATCAGCTACTCCTTCTGAGTTTGTTAGCCTAGAGAAACTGAGACAAAGTAATTTCCAATCAATCAACACTCCAACAGTGAGTGTTGGAAGTGTAAGATATGTGGAGAGGACTGTTTCGACATGTGATAACTGTAAGAAAAGACATTTTGGTGAGTGCCAGTTGAAACTAGGATCTTGTTTCTGTTGTGGAGCTACCGACCACTTTCTCCGTAACTGTCTTCAGAAGCAAAGCAATTTTGGGAATCAATCAAATAAGCTCAAAGCAACCTCTAATAGGGGTAGAAGATTTGGAAATGCTAGAAGTACTACTCTAGATTGAGGAAAGATTAACTGTAACACCCCTCGCCCGTATCCGACGCTGGGACAGGGTTTGAGGTGTTACCTGACTTAAACTCAACCAACTATATAAAACCGGGCTATAAAATTTTGATCAATTTAAAACTTTTCATTTCACATACATTTTGTCCCTTAAACGGGCTCAGAGGCCCAAAACATGTATTAAAGGTTGTTCAGGACTAAACCGAGAACTTAAGAAAAACTCAAAAAATTTCATGCTTTAAGGCTCCACATGCCCATGTGGATATAGACCGTGTAGTCACACACGCCCGTGTGGCTTGAGACATGCCCGTGCCCTTAGCCCGTGTGCAACACTAACTTTAAAACACAACCATGACACACGCCCGTGTGACCTACCTATGTACAAGACTGACTTAAAATTTTAAGTGCAGGGGACACACGGCTGGACAACACGCCCATGGGGCGGACAGTGTGTCACACACGGTCTAGACACACGCCCATGTGTCTACCCGTGTGGACAATAACTAGCCTATTTTCCAAGCCATTTGTCACCCTCACAACATATGCACATATACTTATCCAATAACATACAACATGGCATAAATGAGCTCTTAAACATCTACAAACATGTTATGCTCATGTCAATTTCTTAAGCAATAAATATCATAGAATATACTCACATCATTACCAATTTCTTAAGCAATAAATATCATAGAATTTACTCACATCATTACCACATACTTGTCATAACTATCATTACGTCACAAACCTCATGTCCATCACTAAGCATGCATAATCATATCCACAAACCATTCATGAGGCATTATTAACTATTTACTAATCACTTAATCTTGCATCAGTTACTAACTCATCAATGAATCTCAATTCAATCTCTAGGCATACATGCTGTAAGCCACATCACAAGAGATAATAACATACATGCATAAGAATAATCATATAGGCCCATAACGTCATTAGCCGACATAAGCCAATTTACATGACTACATACTACCTTAATAACAAGCCAATGCCTTTGGTTGAATCATAATATCACATACTCAACACTAAAACCCTATACATGCCATAGACTCGAAACACTAGGATTTACTTACGCTGAAACGTTAACTCGATAGTGTGATAATGTCTCTGACGGCCTCCAACCCGAGCTAACCTGGAAACCCTAGGGAACATGGTAAAGAAAGGGGGGTAAGCTTTACACTTAGTAAGTTCATATGAAAACAATAAGCAACTCATTAACATGTTTTATCAATGTTTACAACATATTCTCAAGTTCATAACAAGCTGTCTTCCTGAGCAACAGTAACTAAATTATTTATATCTGGAGCTACGAAACTCCAAATTAAGTTCCGTTAAATTTAATTGAAACTAGACTCATGTACCTTTCTACATAAAATTTACAGAATTTTTGTTTTATCAAATTAGTACAGTTTATTCCTCAAAGTTACCCCTGATTCATTGTCTGACTGTTTAGACCCTTCTACACTAAAGTTCAATTATCTCATAGCACAGGACTCGAATAATGTTCTAGTCTATTTCTATTGAAACTAGACTCATTAAGGATTCTAAGAATATAAATAATAACTGATAAACATTTTTTTACAATTTATAATGATTTTATCAAATCAGAACAGGGGATCTCAAAGTCATTCTAACTCTGTCCCATGCAACTTCAATATCTCATTATATGAAATTATTTTGCTTACACGGTTTCTTTTATAAGAAACTAGACTCAATAATTATTATTCCCATATTTTATTCAGCTTCTAACTCATTTTACACTATTTTTAGTGTATTTTCAAAGTTACACTACTGCAGTAACTCAAATCTGTCAAGGCTAAGTTACTCATTCATGATCATTGTTCACAAAATTAATATAACATCATTTCATCCATCATGGTAAGAACACATATTTATGCATCATAGATAATTCACATAGGCATTATCAAAGGCTTAGTGTACATACCTGCACAACTCGTAACATAACTCAAGTGCATACTCACCAATGACTTACCTCATTGGGACCATCATCAACTCTTTCCTCAGATTACCCGTTGAACGCTTGGAATACTAATCGAATACTCAGAAAAACCTTTGCACATAAGTGCCTAAATTGTAGCTAAAGCTACCTCATATCTCATGACATTTAAACGCTCACTCTCGAGCTAGTCATCTAGACTCATAATTCCTAGTGACATGTCACTCGTATCCTATTTTATTCCTAAGGTTCAAACGGGATTTTTCCTCACCTATCAAGGCTTTGTCTTATCATATTTCTATTAATCACGTACACTTAATATTTGTACAATTCATGTAATGATAACATTTAAATACATGTATAGCATGGTATTGTTTACATATGAACTTACCTCGATACGACAAAGGTGAAAAAGACGTAATCATCCCTTAATCGATTTCTATCTGCTCTAGGTCCAAATCTCAATTTTCATCATCTATAACATCACACTTGACTTATTAAAACAATGTACTAATCAAATTAGTCCATTGACACACTTGGGCAATTTTTACAATTTTGCCCCTATATTTTGCCAAAATTACCAAATTACCTCTAGGCTCGAAAAATTATTTTTATTCAATTTATTTACTCTTTAAGACTAGATGAACTATTTTCATAACTATAGCAACTCACAATATCAACTATTTCATACACTTACATTTATTATACTACTTTGCAAAATATCCCCTTTTTAGGAGTTTTCATGCAATCTTCCTTCACAAAAAGTGTTTATAACACTACCAAGACTCATTTTCTTCCATAAAAACTTAGAAAACAACACATATGCTTTCATGAAAACCCTAGACTCTTAATCATTTTGCAAAATAGTCCCCTCTTATGAAAGTTCATGCTTTAGGGGTTACAAAAATGTAAAAATCTTCAAGAAAAAGCATTAAAATCACTTACTATAAAGGGAGTTTCTTTGCTGAAAGTTTCCAGCTTCTAAACCCTCTCTTTGCTTCCATTTTCGGTGGAGAGAAGATGGAGAAAAGATGATATCTTTCTTTTCTTTATTTTATTATATTCTTAGTCAAATTAGTCACCTAAAAGCCTCAAATTTTGGCTTTTTTTGACTAATTTGTCTCCCTTGGCCGGCCATCACACTCTCAATGGCCTAATTTCACTTTAAAGACTCCAATTTAAGATACAAAGCAATTTAACACCTTTAGGCATCAAAATACAACTTTTACCTATTACGCGATTTAGTCATTTTTCGAAATTGGACTAGAAATAGCTAAAATTAACTTACCAAAATTTACATGCACTTAAAAAATTATATTATAACACATAAAATAACATCAAAATAATTTTCTCCAGCCTCAAAATAGTGGTTCCGAAACCACTGTTCTGACTAGGCCCAAAATCGGGCTGTTACATTAGCAAGATGAATGAACGGTCAAAAGTGAGAACACTGGCTAGAGCTTATGCAATTCAGGCTCGAGAAGAAGCTGTTGCTCCAGATGTCATTGCGGGTAATTTTTCTCTCTTGGATATTAATGCATATGCATTGATTGATCCTGAATAAACTCATTCGTATATATGCACTACATTAGTAGACAAAAAGAAAATACTTGTTGAATTTACTGAATATACTATTAAAGTTACAAACCTTTTATGTTGGTGTGTTATACTTAATTAGTTATGTAGGTCTTGCCTACTAAAAATTAGGGGTTATGACTTCCCCACTAGTTTGATGTTGTTACCTTTTGATGAATTCGATGTGATTCTAGGAATGAACTGGTTAACACAGCATGATGCTATTGTGAATTGTAGAAGAAAATATATTGTGTTAAAATGTCAGAATGGTAAGTGGGTTTGAATTGAATCAGACAGATTGGATGGCACATTCAGTATAATTTCTATTACGATGGCACGGAAGTATGTTGAAAAGGGTTGTGAAGCATATCTCACTTATATAGTTGACTCCAAAGCTTTGAAAAGGAAACTAGCATCGACTCCAATGGTATGTGAATTCTCAACGTATTTCCAGAAGAGTTGCCAGGGCTACGTCCAACCTGGGAGGTTGATACGAGCACGCCTCGCGAACTTTATGGAGCAAGTCTGTCAAGCCGAGCAATGACATGTTGGCAAGCTGATCCAAGCTCGTTTCCAGCTCCACGAGCTCCGTCCAGCTCAAATCTAGCTTTTTCGAGCTCAATCCATCTTGCCTGAGCTAAACCGAGCTCACTCCTAGCTCACTTTCAACTCACGAGCTAAACCTTAGCTCAACTTCAGCTTAGGAGTTTAGCCTCAGCTCAACTTTAGCTCACGAGCTAAAGCTTAGCTCATTTTAGTTTAAACTCGATTTTGTCTTTAATGCATTAAATAAAAATTTGCACATATTTATTTAAGCATTAAACTTGTCTTATATTAATATTTGTTATTAATATGCCATAGTTATTACATAAATTGATTATGTTCACATAGTGAATTAATGCATGACATTTATGTGTTCACATCATGCCAATTTATGAGTGTCCATGAGATATCTTAATGACTTGTTTATTTCATGTAGGTACATCCCTTTGGACGGTACAATGTATGGATGAAGAAACATCTCTTTTGGGCATTCCACACTCATGAATGAAGAAGTATTAAATCTTTGGTGCATGTACGGCTAGATGCAAGGTTTCTACAAATTCATGCATGTGTCAAATGCATGTATGGATATTAAAGGCTAGTCCATGAATGGATCAAATGCATGGGATGATAGAATGCATGAATGGCTTAAGTGCATGTATGGTGGCTGTCTCCTAACTTTCCAAGGCACTTATTCGCCAAGAAGTAGCTGTTCACACTTTGAATTGACCTATAAGCTACTACACATGCATGGATGGGTTCAAGAACGTCCAAAGGAAGGAATTAACTCAATAATTCAACACATTGATTGAATTAAGTGTATGCACAGAGGGGAGAACGAATTTACTAGGTTCATGCTGCCATTTATGAACCTACATGCTATTAAAGAGTTTAATTATGAGGATACATGTTCCATACAAGTTCATGAACGTCCCAAGGAGATGAATGCAACCTTTGGGGCACATACAAGTCACTTGAAGCCTTTCTTTATGATTAAGCATTCATGCACACACTTAGGGGAAGAAAGTGTCCATTCAACTAGTTCATGAATCTGCCAAATTTATGAACTATTTTAATACATTAGTGTGAACGTTTTTATTTTTGTGTGAACACCTAGATGCCGAATTTGAATGGTCATCTATGTGCCTATAAGTATTTGTTTTCTTTCAATTGTAAGGGACTTTTTGCAAAAAATTTTATTGAATTTAATCTTGTGAGAATTTTCTTCTCTAAACTTTGTTTGAGACTTTGTTGACTTATCTACCTAGTAGTGGCGTCAACCTTGTTTCGTTCACCCATATACCGAGGTTCCTACTTTGTTAAGTAGTGGGTCGAGGTTCTATCATTTTCATTTTCGCCTTTAAAGCCTATAAGCATTTGGCTCGATATTTTCTAATATTGGTTCGTGCTTGCTTTTGAGTTCCTTCTTTCCATTCTTTCATTTACTTTAAACCAAACCTTAATATTCGTATTTTAAACCTTTCATTTGAACCCCTTGAATAGCTTCTGCATAATTTATTTAGAAACATCTTTTTTGAACAAATCGAACGATACTTTCTCGTAGACAATCGGGCAAACTTGCATACCACTCGACTCTCCCCGAGGCGGTTCGTATCATTTGGTATCAGAGCTACTAAAACGAGAAGTTCATGCGACGAAATCATTCACGAGCTAGTCCAAGTGTACGCAAGTAAGTAGGATCAGGAAAAAAAAAGAGAAGAGTATCGAAAAAAAATTTCATATACCGAAGTTTTCTCATTTTGATTGGTTTGTTGCTGTTATTATAAAAGCAAAAATCAACGCAACCGAAGAAAAAAAATCGTGTACAAAAGTGCTTCTATTGTATTTAGTTTGCTGATATAGTACAAAGAAAAAGTTATACAAGTTTTAAAAAAAATCGAAAAAAATCAAAAAAAAAAGTGATTTATGCAATTTTTTTTTTGCTATTTGAACATCAAGTCTTGATCTGATATAGTTTCCCGATCCATCTTCTGTTCTAAAGCCCCTAATCATATGCACGCCACACTTTCTTACGCAATTCCCTGTTCTGTCAGCCAACCTTAAACCTATACGCGTCTCCCTTGTTACCTTATTGAAACCGACCCCTAAGCGTACGATAAAGCCTTGGCAAGTCCGACTATGAAGTTGCAAGAGAAAAGATTGAGAGGTAAAAGGCACGAGTGAGTGAGATCATTCGAGTGGAGGTAAAAGCCAAACGAGTGTAAACACGAGCGGGAGTGACACCTTTTCCTTCTTCTTTCCAAGCGAAATTGTGAGGTTTGTGGTGAGGTACTTAATTTTTTTATTTTGTTTTGTGATCTAACATTTTCTTTTTAGCAACAAAAATCATGTCATGCGAAGAGTTCACTGAATTGGAATACCAATACTTGGTTCAAGAAATGCGAAGAATGGCGACTAAACGAGACCAAAGTGATCGAGTTTCTTCAAGTCGTAAAACGGAACCAAGAAACCCACGGAGATATACCCCCGACTACTACCTAAAAAAAGTTCCAATCATGATTCCTTTTTGCCATCTACGTAGAGACAAAGAGATTCATACTATGACTCATATTCATCAACGAATTCGAGAAGTGACTTCGATCGAAAGTCCTTTTCATCAAGAAATTCGAGAAGACAAGAAGCCGATTACGATTTTGATTCATTCCAAGATGGCGTTCGAAGAGAAAGACATACTCCTACTAGATCTTCAAAGAAATCTTACTCGGAGTATTCTTCACGAAGTTTTGATTATGAATCATACGCAAATAGTTCTTCATCTTTTGAACAAGATTTGTATTCTCATCGTTCTTTTGTACATTCTTGTAAAGAGAAAATAAAGAAAAGAAAAGAAAAAGCAAAAGAAGAAAAAGAAAATGAAATAAAAAGAAAAGAGAGGCAAGAGGCAAGTAGGAGAGAAAATGAGTGAATCTTGAGAGAACTTGAAAAAGCCTTTGAAAAGCAAAAAGAAAAAGAAAAAGAAAATGAGATTGAAAAAGAGAATGAAAAGAAATTTGAGAGTGAAAAAGAAGATGAAAAAGAAATTGAAACAAAAGAAACGAGTGATTCAGAAGAAAAAGAATCGAGTGAGAAAACAAGTGAGCAAGTGAGGATTATTTCTACTAACCAACCTGTTTGATCTTCTTGTGAATTAACTTTTTAGGTTCCTAGAAGTTTGTGCGACCAATTCCATCTACATTACCTTCCAAACGAGAGGTGTTTTAGGTTGTTCGAAAAAGGTAAGTTCGCGAATGACTACCACCCACTTGAGATCGAAGGTAAGGAAGGCAAGGATTCTTTGTTTATCGAATCAAAGTCACTTGATTTGGATAATTTTTGTTCACTTACTATTGTTAACGAATTTGTTTTAAAAGGTGCCATATACAGCTTTTCTTATGACAATTACTACATTGGCAAATTTGTTGACAACATTGGATTAGTTTGCTCTAAGCGAATTTTGAACATGTTTGATCAAAGTCTGTCACATAAAAATTTTGATGTGTTTGACCCTGCAAACTTTTTGAACTCATGTGTTAAATCTTTATGTTTAAATATGCCTGCTCAATTGATTTGTGATAAATCTGCCTGTTTGAAAAGTTGCATGTTTGTTAAAAATTCTTTGTTTGGCATCCATGTTAAAAGATCTTCACATGATATGTGCAATTGTGTTCTTCATGAACAATCTTTGAGTTTTTGTGCGAAATTTCCATGTAGTGATTTGCATTCCCGATTAATACTCTTGAGTATGAACCTTTGCATTTTGGTATGCTCGGTTTTGTCAAATCAACATGTGTGTTTAAACTAGTGAAATATAATTCGTGTGGTGAGTTGATTATATCTTTTTCTAATATGTTGCTTGTTGGAATTCCTAAACAAGTTCGTGTGTTCAAGCCTGGTATTTGCTACATGAATTCATTTTATGGAAACATTAAGCACTTTGCATCATTTGCAATCAAAATATGTTTGCTTGATGTTCAAACTTTTGATAAGAAGGTGAAATTCAATGATTTGGGTTTCAATTTTGATTCATTTATTAATCACCTTGTTTGGCCACATCTAAAATTTTCGTTTCATTTCGAGAAGGTAAGGCCAACCTATGTTTTTGGAATTGAATCAAATTTCCATGGTAACTTTCCTTTTCCATTTAAGTCCATAGTTTTCGATAATACTAACCAGTCTTATTTTTGTGAATTCCACCCCTCGAGGAGCAAGACATGTCATGGTGCGTCACCACCTATTCAAATTTATCGGAGTAATAGGTTTGTGTTAGTTATCTATCCAAAGAGAGAAGATTCATTTTGACCGAGAAAGGTAAACCCAATCCTCAATTGTCTTCTCTTCATATTCTTCAAGGTAAGTCATCTGAAAATTTTCAAATATCTTTGCTCAATTCGATTGAAGTTGAAAATTGCATTGATTGGTTGTTTGGAAATTATTTATACTTTGATGTGATGGATTTTTCCTTTTGGCATTGTGATGATGTGATTATTACGTTGGAATTTGGAGACTCCCCTCATGTTGTTCAAAAATGAAAGGAAGAGTTAGCATACCTTTGGCCATGGCATACCTTGCATAAGCAAGACAAGGGACCAAATGAGTTCCTATATTCGATTAAAGAAATTAAAATGTTTTGGATGAGGAATAATGTGTTTAAGTGCCTACCATCATTTTCAACCAATTATCCCTTGATCCAACTTAGTTTTCATGTTTGTAACGATGGTCTAACGAAACTCTTTGATAAATTTATGTATGCTTGCTTTGTCCAATTGAGATTTTTGGCATATGTTCGATTGAATGAATATTTTATGAACTATCAAACACATTTGAATTTGATTCCTTTGAGTTTCTTTTTACCGGCTGTGGTAAGAATTTTTCAGGTTTGTGTGACATCTTCCATCCCATTTGATCGAGGAAAACCATGCACGAGTCAAAGTTCTCCCATGGATAAATAGCTCGACTTGAGGACAAGTCGCCTAAAAGAGGGGGGAATGATACGAGCACACCCCGCGAACTTTATGGAGCAAGTTTGTCAAGCCGAGCAATGACATGTTGGCAAGCTGATCCAAGCTCGTTTCCAGCTCCACGAGCTCCGTCCAGCTCAAATCCAGCTTATTCGAGCTCAATCCATCTTGCCTGAGCTAAACCGAGCTCACTCCTAGCTCATTTTCAACTCACGAGCTAAACCTTAGCTCAACTTCAGCTTAGGAGTTTAGCCTCAGCTCAACTTTAGCTCACGAGCTAAAGTTTAGCTCATTTTAGTTTAAACTCAATTTTGTCTTTAATGCATTAAATAAAAATTTGCACATATTTATTTAAGCATTAAACTTGTCTTATATTAATATTTGTTATTAATATGCCATAGTCATTACATAAATTGATTATGTTCATATAGCTGAATTAATGCATGACATTAATGTGTTCACATCATGCCAAATTTATGAGTGTCCATGAGATATCTTAATGACTTGTTTATTTCATGTAGGTACATCCCTTTGGACAGTACAATGTATGGATGAAGAAACATCTCTTTTGGGCATTCCACACTCATGAATGAAGAAGTATTAAATGCTGGTGCATGTACGGCTAGATGCAAGGTTTCTACAAATTCATGCATGTGTCGAATGCATGTATGGACATTAAAGGCTAGTCCATGAATGGATCAAATGCATGGGATGATAGAATGCATGAATGGCTTAAGTGCATGTATGGTGGCTGTCTCCTAACTTTCCAAGGCACTTATTCGGCCAAGAAGTAGCTGTTCACACTTTGAATTGACCTATAAGCTACTACACATGCATGGATGGGTTCAAGAACGTCCAAAGGAAGGAATTAACTCAATAATTCAACACATTGATTGAATTAAGTGTATGCACAGAGGGGAGAACGAATTTACTAGGTTCATGCTGCCATTTATGAACCTACATGCTATTAAAGAGTTTAATTATGAGGATACATGTTCCATACAAGTGCATGAACGTCCCAAGGAGATGAATGCAACCTTTGGGGCACATACAAGTCACTTGAAGCCTTTCTTTATGATTAAGCATTCATGCACACACTTAGGGGGAAGAAAGTGTCCATTCAACTAGTTCATGAATCTGCCAAATTTATGAACTATTTTAATACATTAGTGTGAACGTTTTTATTATTGTGTGAACACCTAGATGCCGAATTTGAATGGTCATCTATGTGCCTATAAGTATTTGTTTTCTTTCAATTGTAAGGGACTTTTTGCAAAAAATTTTATTGAATTTAATCTTGTGAGAATTTTCTTCTCTAAACTTTGTTTGAGACTTTGTTGACTTATCTACCTAGTAGTGGCGTCAACCCTATTTCGTTCACCCATATACCGAGGTTCCTACTTTGTTAAGTAGTGGGTCGAGGTTCTATCATTTTCATTTTCGCCTTAAAAGCCTATAAGCATTTGGGTCGATATTTTCTTATATTGGTACGTGCTTGCTTTTGAGTTCCTTCTTTCCATTCTTTCATTTACTTTAAATCGAACCTTAATATTCATATTTTAAACCCTTCATTTGAACCCCTTGAATAGCTTCCGCATAATTTATTTAGAAACATCTTTTTTGAACAAACCGAACGATACTTTCTCGTAGACGATCGGGCAAACTCGCATATGACTCGACTCTCCCCGAGGCGGTTCGTATCAGAGGTTGAGTTTGGTATTGAATTATTTTCAGAAACATCCCCGATATCTATAGCACCATATATAATGGCACCTACAAAATTGAAAGATTTGAAAGCACAGTTGCAAGAGTTGATAGATAGAGGCTTTGCTTGACCTAGCTTTTCTCCTTGGGCCTATTTTATTCGTCAGGAAGAAAGATTGATCTATATGGTTATGTATCGATTATCAATAACTCAACAAAGTAACAATAAAGAAAAAATATCCATTATTGCGTATTGATAATCTGTTTGACCAGTTGAAAGGTGCAACAGTATTTTCAAATATTGATCTTCGTTCTAGCTACTATCAGCTGCGAGTTAAATATTCAAATGTACCAAAAACTACATTCAGAACCAAGTACGGACATTATGATTTTTTAGTGATATCTTTGGTTTAACCAATGCTCCTGTAGTATTTATGGATCTGATGAACGAAATTTTTAGACCGTATCTTGATCTATTTGTTGTGGTTTTCATCGATGATATTTTGGTTTATTTACGGGATGAATCTGAGCATGTCATCTGTGAATTGTTTTTGCAAACTTTATACAAAAAATAATTATTCACTAAGTTTAGTAAGTGTGATTTTTGGCTTCAAGAAATTTGTTTTCTAGGACATGTTGTGTCAGCAGATGGCATTAGAGTAGATCAGAGTAGAAATGTATCTGAGATTAGAAGTTTTTTGTGACTAGCTGAATATTACATAATATTAGTCAAAGGATTCTTGATAATAGCTAGACCGATGACGTGACTATTATAGAAAGATGTGAAATACGAATGGTCCAAGAAGTGTCAGCAAAGTTTCAACCAGTTGAAAGCATGTTAACCGAAGCACCCATTCTAATTTAGCCTGAATCGGGTAAAGAATTTGTGATTTTCAGTGATGCATCGTTAAATGGTTTAGGTTGTGTTTTGATGTAGGAAGGCAAAGTAATAGCAAATGCTTTTTGAAAATCGAAGTTGCATGAAAAGAATTATCTGACACATGACTTAGATTTGGTAGCTATTGTGTTTGCATTGAAAATTTGGCGACACCATTTGTTTGGAAAAAAAAGGTCACATTTTTACTAATCATAAGAGTTTGAAGTTTTTAATGTTATAGAAAGATTTGAACCTGAGACAGCATAGATGGCTTGAGCTATTGAAAGATTATGATTTGATTATTGATTATCATCCAAGAAAACCAAATGTAGTGGTTGATTCTCTGAATAGAAAATCATTGTTTGCTTTGCGAGCATTGAATACGCAACTGCCATTGTTTGTTGATGGTTCAATTTTAGATGAGTTAAAAGCTAAACCGTTGTTCTTGCAACAGATTTGTGAGGCTAAAAAATGTGATGATGTCTTGGAAGCTAAACAAAAATCATGTGAGTCGACTCCTAATTCAGATTTTTAGATAAGGTCTGATGATTGCTTACTTTTTAGAGGCAGAGTTTGTGTACCAAATAATTTAGAACTCATTCGGATAATCTTGACCTAAGCTCATAGTGGTAGCTTGTGTATTCATTTGGGAAGTAATAAGATGTACAGTGATTTGAAACAGATGTACTGGTGGCCTAGAATAAAACAAGAGATTTTGGAATTTCCATCAAGATGTTTAGTATATCAACAAGTTAAAGCTGAACATCAGGTACCTTCTAAATTATTACAGCTAGTGATGATACTGGAATGGAAATGGGATCAAGTTACAATGGACTTCGTATTGGGTTTACCCCTATCTCACAGGAAGAATGATGTGATTTGGGTGGTTGTTGATCGTCTGACAAAGTCTGCATACTTTATTCCTATGCTTACAGATTACTCCCTTAAGAGGTTAGCTGAGTTATACGTTTCTGAGATAGTTAGATTACACAGGGTGTCAATCTCTATTATTTTTGATAGAGATCCAGGGTTTACATTGCAATTTTGAAGAAAGTTACAAGAAGCTCTTGGTATGCGGTTACTATTTAGCATCGCATTTCATCCTCAGACCAATGGTCAGTCCGAGCAAGTCATTCAAATACTCAAAGATATGCTTCACTGTTACGTATTAGAGTTCAAAGGCAACTGAGAGAAATATTTTTCGTTGGTTGAATTCATGTATAATAATAGTTATTAGTTGATCATAAAAATGGTACCGTATGAAGTTTTGTATGGTTAAAAATGTCGAACTCCACTATATTAGACTGAGCTCAGTGAGAAAAAGATACATGGGGTTGATTTGGTTCATGAGACTGAAGAAAAAGTAAAAGTGATTCGAGATAGTTTGAAAGTAGCTTCAGATCATCAAAAATCTTATATGGATCTTAAACGTAAAGGCATAGAATTTCAAGTCGATGACAAAGTATTTCTGAAACTATCACCTTAGAAGAAAGTGCTTTGGTTTAGTCGCAAAGGAAAGCTAAATTCGCGATTTATCGGGCCGTATGAGATTATTGAAAGAATCAGACCTGTTGCATATCGGTTGACTTAACCATCAGAACTATAAAATATTCAGAATGTCTTTCATGTGTCTATGTTACGACAGTAATGATATGATCTGTAACACCCCATACCTGTAACTCATGCTGGAGCGAAATACGAGGCATTACCTAACTCGATCTCATGCACACAAACGTTCCCCAAGTCACCAAGATTTGGTCCAATTTAGAACTTATTCAATTTCTACTTTAAACTTCTTATTATAGGCATATAAACCCCAAATCGACCATTGAAAACTATTCGAGATCAACCCAGGTCCTTAAACCATCTATAGAAAATTTGACTTTGAAACAGGGCACAACCCGTGAAGAAGGGAAACACGCTCGTGTAGTCATTTCAACATGGTCGTGTTGATGGCCCGTGTAGCTCACACGGCCCCAGCAATAAGGGGACATGCTCGAGTCCTCCACTAGTGTGGAATTAATTCTAAATGCACACCTACAGGGGTTTTCACACGGTCTGGCACACGTCCGTGTCCCTGGCCCGTGTCCTACACACGGCCATGACACGCCCATGTCCTAGCCCGTGTGCAAAAACATGGACATTCTATTTTTGACGTCAGCATCCGTAAAATGTCACAAGGCCAAGGCACATGCCAGTGTGCTAGGCCATGTTCCACAGACAGCTGAGACACACGGTCGTGTCTCTACCCATGTGTTTACTATCATGCATGCTGTCTTGAATTTTTTACGTACACACGGCCAGATCACACGCCCATAGGCAGACCATGCGTCACACACGGCCTAGACACACGCCCGTGTGTGCACCTATGTGGACAATATAAGGGTATTTACCAAGCCTATTTGCCACCCTTACTTACACAACCTATATAATAGCAATCAAACCAATACAAAAATAACTTAGTTAAAACCAATCAGCCACAATAGATTACATATCAATGAAGCAATTACTCATTCATGAGAGTAACTTCATTTGCATATATATCAAAATAAATATTTACCATCATTCAAGGCTTAATACAAAATAAAGGGTTTCCAACCCAAGCCAACACATTTGGCCAGTTCTCAATGACACAAAAATAGTAAAGTCTAAGCCCTATATGTGCCATATTCAAAAATATAAATCAAACTATACCGAATACTTCGATTGATAGTGTGATCGATATCTCTGACTTCCTTTGGTCCTTGAACTAGATAGGCGGCACTATAAGAAAATGGAAAAGGAGAAGAAGTAAGCATAAAGCTTAGTAAGTTGCATATAAATGAATATACAACATAACTTTACCATTCATCAACAAATCATAACATACATTTGGGCATAAGCAAAACTTACTCATCAATATTCGGTACACATCGTATATCATAAAATAGGCCATATTCTATATATATGGAGCAAGTACCTGTACCACTCACAACACAGTTATACTTTCCTCGTTAACTTAAAATCATAACTTTCACCATTGAACCATTTGGAACACTATCAAATATTCATCAAGCCTCCAACATGGGGTAAGGTGCCGATACCATGTCCCAAGCATGGTCTTGCACAAGTTCTAGCATATTTGTGCTGATGCCATGCCCCAGACATGGTCTTACACTAACACATTGTGACAGCCCAAAATTGACCCTAGTCGAAATGTGGTTTCGGGACCACAAAACCGAGGCATAAAAATAATTAAAAATTTATTTTGATGCCTATGATATGTGTTAAATTGTGTATGACATTTTGATGTTTCAATTTAGAATTATAAATGTGAATTTCACTAGAAAGGACCTAGTAGTAAACTTTGAAAGTATGATGGGGAAATGTGTGATGACTAGTTAAGCATGCATGCAAAAATAAGGGATTTGCATGTCAAATTTCCCCAAGGATGGTATAGTGGCCGGCCATGACAAGGGAATATGGGCAAGGAAGACATGTTATGACATGTTTTGTTAATGCATGATGTGATAAATGATAAAAAATTAAGCATGTAGGAAGAGAAACAAAAAATCAAAATTTGCTCATCCTTCCCCCCCCCTTTTGCCGTGAGTGAAAGAGAAGCAAAGAAAAAAAATTTTGTTCACCTATTTTTCTCTTCTTTGGTCGAAAATACTAAGGAAGAAGGAAGGATTTTTGCTTCATTTTCTTTGTTTAGAAGAGATCTAGAAGGAAATTTGGCTAAACTTGCAACAAGAGTAAGGTATGTATGAGGTTGTGTTGGGAGTTTCATGCATGTTTTGGTTGCTAATTTGATGTGCATGTTAGCCATGGCTCAAATCTTTGTTATGCCATGGAAATGGCATTTGGCCAAAGTTGTTATGGTGATAAAGCCATTGCATGCTAAGTGTGAAACTTGATGATGATGCATGCAATGATGGATTGTCTACTCATGAGTAAGATTTTGAGCTTTCTTTTTGTTTTATCATGATTGAAGTTGAAAAGGAGCATGATTGTCATATTCGCCATGATGCATTCTTGAGCATGATTCATGCTTCTTGCATGTTAGTTAAAATTTGTGTTTTGGATGGCTATGGACACCTTGAAATTGGCCATGCTCATATATGCATATATATGATTGCACATTATGTTTTGGTTATGAACTAAGTGATGAATATATTGGTTTAAAGAAGAAGATGTGGAAGAATGCTTGTGAAATTGCAAGCACAATTCGGCCTAGCACACATATAAGTGCTTGATGCTATATTATAAGTTTTGGGCCACAATGTGCAAAGCATTAATTAGTAAATTGCATGCTGTTTTTGTGAGGTATTACGTGCAAAATTGACCTCAACATGTACATGAATATTCGGCCTTGGGTAGCCTATTGAAGGCCTTAGCATTTCCTTGATGCTCGAATAAATTGTATTGAATTGCTTGATGTAGTATAAAATGTGCATGACCATTGTGTATTCAAGCTAAAGGGTGGCCATATGACCATTTAAACTCCTTGTCATATTCGGCCAAAAGCTAGCACAATGAGGTTTTAATAAATTGAATTTGTTTGAATTAGCTCAAGAGCTTAGAGGGCCACAATTGGACAAGGGGAAGGAGAAAGTGATCGAATAGCCGAAAAACCCGTTCGAAAACATCCGAGGTAAGTCCTCAAGAAGTTACCCTACTTGAATTATGTGAAATAAAGTATGGATGTGTATTGATTATTGATTATGTATGCATGAGTATTTGAATTCTACCGGGCTAAGTCCCGGGCGAATATGCTTGTGACTATAATTGCGTTTGAGCCTTAGTAACGAAAATGAATTATGTATGTCCAATGATAATTGATGTATGTGTTCATGGAAATTGAATGATATCCGGGCTAAATCAAGACAATTATGCTGGAAATTTTATCCGGTTAAGACCAAGGCAATTGTGCTAGTGGCTACATCCGGCTAAGACCAAGGCATTCGTGCGAGACATTCTATCCGGCTAAGACCAAGGCATTTGTGCACATGGTTATATCCGGTTATGTTCCGAAGAATCTTGGGCTGGAGGTGAGTGTTGGCTGCTGTAATAAATTCAATGAGTACACTCAAAAAGCCCAAAGAATGAGGTACGTTTATATGTGCATTGGAAAGTCGACATGTTTGAGCAACATTCGCTCAATCGACTAATGAACTTCAGTTATTGAATTGATTGATACTTTGTGAAATTATATAATGATGAAGTGTGAAGTAAGAATGTGTATTAATGAAATGATGCATTTGGTTATGTGAATGTATTGCTGTAATTAGAGTTGATTATATTCCTTGAGACTTACTAAGCATAAAAATGCTTACCCCGTTGCTTTGGCTCTCAGTTTTCTAGATTTCGCTCGAAGCAATCGGATTTGGGATCGTTGAAGTCGAAGTCATCCACACTATCAAGCCTCCATTTTGGTATAAATTTTTGGTTGAACTTGAGATGGCATGTATAGGACTACCCTTGTTTGTTAAATATGTTGTGATGTAAGTATGTACGGCCATGCGAAATGGCTCGAAAAGGAAACATGAACTTAGAATAATTGTGGTTTGTATGTATATATTTGGTGTCATGATGTGGCTATGGCTTGGAAATGGGAATGTTGGTCATATGATCAGCCATTGGCATGGTTAAAATGATCATATATGAACCTATGTATGGCAAGACTAGTTGGTTCATGGAGACTACCAAATAGGTAAGACCTACCTTAAAAACAGATGCTGCCAGCTGCAGTGACGTGAATGTGAAAAATCACCAAAATTCGTAGGAATGGAATTAAATAGTGAATAAGCTATGTAAATGAACCTTGATGAGTCTATTTTCATATGGAAGGAACGAAATGCTCATAGGAGTTACATGTTAAGAGATATTAAAGCTATTGTGAGACAGGGCCAGAACAGTTTCTGGGTTCCCTGTCGCAACTTTAAAAATTTACTATAAATTATCCAAAAAGAATTAGGAGACATACCTTATATGTACAGATTCCATTTTGAGTCTAGTTTCATTAGGAACAAACAACACCAGAATTAAAGCCCTGTACAGATAGATATTCAAGTTATACCGCGCGAAGGTCAGAGCAGTCGATCCCTGTAACATGGGTGACTTTAACTAATAAACTGTACCAATTGGCCCGACCAAAAATCCTAGAAATAAATCCATGGATGTATATATGGGTCTAAATTCAGGGAAAATTTACGAAACCAGTTTCCGAGTTTTGAAACTCGAGATATGATTTTTAAGGCGACAGTGACGCAGTTTTCCAGCCTGACTGGAAATGTCAAATTGGTGGGCAAAACATGTGAACTTGGCTTGTTAACCCCTCGTGTCCGACACCGGCGATGGTCTCGGGTTTGGGGTGTTACACACATCTCATAGTCGATGCATGTCCCAGACATGTCTTACACTGGCTTACATCTCGAGGCCGATGCCATGTCCCAGACATGGTCTTACACTGGCTCTCATAATGTGGCCGATGCATGTCCTAGACATGTCTTATACTAGCTCATGATAACCCATAGGTTATGGCATGAATATCCGATTTATTTCATATGTTCAAATGGGAACTCTACTATCTCTATTACCATCATGCTTTCTCAATTCCACAATCAAGCAATTCATGCTATATCAAATTCAAGTACAATTTAACACATACATTAATATTGTAGTTGTATTATTTACATACAACTTACCTCGATTACAAAATGTGGCGACCAGTCGATTTAATCGATTTGCTTGGCTGTCCCCTGATCTAGATTCGGATTCAGTATTTCTTGATCTATAATAGCAAAATATACTTATTTAGTCACTAATTAAAATTAAGCAATTGAAAATCCACCTCTTTGGTAAAATAACCATTTTGCCCCTTGACTTTGACAAAATGACCATTTTACCCCTAGGCCCAAAAACCAATTTTTATCGAATTTCTTCATATCTTAAGCCTAGCTATAACAGCTTGATTTAGACCCTAATCGGAACGGTGGTTTCGGGACCACGAATCCAAGTCAGAAAAATATTTAAAAATTATTTTCTGTATTTATTTTGTGTGAATTTATATCTGTGAAATTTTCGTGATTTAATTTTATCGTTTGAGTGTCCAATTAAATAAAAGTGCTTAATCATGAAAAATGAAAACTTGATAGTTTAATGTGTGAGGACCAAATTGCTGATGTCTTTATAATATGAAGCCTTTATGTTGTAATTGGGTCATTATTATTATTAGTGGATGGAAAAAGACATGTTATAAATGATAATATAAAATTTTAACTAAGGTTAATTTAATAAATTAATAATATAAGTTAATATAATATAAAACATATCATAAAAAATTGAAAACCATTTATGTTTCTTTGTTCATCAACCGAATACAAAAGAAAAGAAATAGAAATTAGGGTTCGGCCATCTCTTAAGCTCAATCAAGGTATGTGTTTAGCTCGGTTATGATAATTTTTACGTTTTTGAGATTGTTGCTAAGTTATCTTCAAGACCCATGCTTGAATTTTTGATTTTGATGAATATTTTGAGTTATGTCATTGTTGAAAGCTTGTGATTTTTGTTGTTTCATGTTGAAATATGAAAGATATGTTTTGGGTTAACATGTTTTGTATTGGAATTTTTTATGATTTTGAGTAATTAGGACTAAATTGCAAAAATAATAAATTAAGGGACTAAAGTATGAAATAAATGAATATATGGACTTGTATGAGCACTAGGAACATTTGGCCTAACATGGGTGTAGTGAAATTTTGCATATTTTGTGTTTTGTGCAATAGGGACTAAATTGTAAAAAGTGTAAAATGTCAGGGGTAAAATGGTAATTTTCCCATTTATGAGTTTTTGGACTAAATTGAATGAAAATATGTCTGAATGGGTTAAATTTGAATATGTTTAGATCAAGAATCAAAGAAATTAGATTTGGATCGGGGAAAAACTAAAGTGGTCAACTAGTTGTCCCGTTCTATTTTTCATCGTCTGAGGTAAGTTTATAAGCAAATTGATGTAGTTAAATTTCAATATAGGTGATCCATAAATAATTGTAGTAATTAGTAGTAAATTAAAAATCAGCATTGAGAAATGAAAAGTAATTTATGTTTGGTGATAAAGTAATGAATAAGTTTTGGTATTTGAAGTAATGACAGAATTATATATGTTAAGTGTTGATTATATGTGTATTAATTACAAATTTAAATTCAGCTAAATAATATATGTATATGATATAAAAGTATGAATCATGTGTATATATATATTTTCAATTATGTGATGATTTTGTGACATAGAAAGTGAATAATAATTCTATTAATGAACATATTTTTGTTTTGACCAAGTTAAAATTGATACATGGATATATATATATATATATATATATATATATATAAGGCTTCGATGTAAGACCACGTTTAATACGTTGGCATCGATATGTGATTCTGATATATGTCTGCAAGTAAGACCACGTTTAATACGTTGTCATCTATATGTGATTCTGATATATGTGTGCGAGTAAGACCACATTCAATACGTTGGCATCGATATGTGATTCTGATATATGTGTGCGAGTAAGACATTGTTTGGGACAGTGGCGTCGATATGTGATTACATGTAAGACCACGCCTGGGACGTTGGCATTGTACGATACGTGTGATTATTCAAGAATTTCATTTAATTCTGAATGGTTCAACAGGTAATGTTAAGTGTGATTGAATGTGTTAAACAAGCCAAAGTGATCAGGTATGTAATATCTAATTTCTTATTCAAACTAAGGTAAGTTGGTTATTTGTTAGGTGTTATAAAATGATAAAAACAAATATATGTATATGAACTTATGTAAATTCAGTTATATGATGGTATTAAGGATTTGAGGTTGAATGTTACTTAGATAAAAGTACATGTATATTCAGCCAAGGTTACATTTGAATATGAAAGTACATGTTATATATGAAGTGTTGAGTTTGAGAATAAATGTGATCATGATAGTATTGTTAGCTTGTTTTAAATGAGTTGATATTGATATTGAGTTATTTAATTACTTATGACTTACTAAGCTATGATAGCTTACTGTATGTGTTTATGTTTGTCTCTGTTTTATAGATTTTGAAGTCAAGTTATGAGCTCGGGGATCGTCAGCAAAGTCTATCACACTATCGACTGTTTTTGGTAATTTATAAGTTTTAACTTGAACCTATTGCATGTATAAGCTAGGTTGTTTTTGGTCAAGTTTGAAGTATGTATATATAATGAGCCATGCGAAAATGGCTTTTTTTTTGTTAGCTTCGGTTACAAGGCTTAATCATTTTGCTTATGTTCGGGTACATTTGACCATGGTTTATGCTTAATTTGGTAAGTATACTTTGTGACATATAGGATTGATGCTTGGTTTTAAGTTGTAATATGCTATAGATATGTTTGGTTGTCGTCATGATGTTTTGGCTATTATATGTGTTTATATGTAAATTATGGTTAGTATGTTATGTGAGTACATGAAACCTTAATCAAGTTTATATGTGTTATGTGCATTGAAAATGGTTAAAGATTTTGGATATGTATAAATGATTGATTCGGACCTAGTTTATGCATGGATAAAAGTGAATTGAATCGGTTGATAAGTTAAGGCAATATTAGGCAGTTTGGTATTAAAGAACATTAAGTTGTACACAATCATGGTTGGATTTTATTTTGATATATATAAGTTATACAGTATGAATTGTTTTTATGAATGGTTTATTTATTTTCGAGTTAATGAATAGCAAGTTAGCTTTGAGTTGTATTGGGGTAAAAGTATAGTATGTGCATTTAACATGATTTGGCTTATATTTATAATAACATATGTTGTAATAAATTTGATATGATACAAATCTTATAAAAATGTATACTTAAATGCTTCGTCAAATATATGGTTTTTCATTTAATGATTATATTGTTTAATAGGTAATAGTATCATGTTTTTATTTGGTAATTGTAAATCTGTAACACCCCAATCTCGGCTCGGACGTTACGGTTGGATTCGGCGTGTCACATTAAAGTGTTTTAGCAAAAACCATGTTTTCATTGAAAACCCTTCTTAAAATAAAAGAAAATCTTAATTATCAAAAAAAAAACTCCTTTCAATCACTTGTTCAAAACATATGATTTGAGGAAAATAAGTCACTTTAAAATTTTAGTTGCGGAAACATAGAAATGGCATACTATAGTTTAAGAAACCATGTTCAACTTCTAATAATTACGTCACATAAAAATAATAATCCAAATAATAAAAAAATGGAATGCCTTATTACAATCCAGTCTATAATCACTTAATAATCAGAGACTCATATGCTTTAAAATGAAAAAAACAAAACAAGTCCAAATTGTCTTGCTAGCTGGCCACCCAGAATCCCTCCAAACATCGAACCTCCTACTAAGCATCACCTGAAAATAAAATAAAAGAGGGGGTGAGTTTTCGCAAACTCAGTGTGTACAACCCTCAACGAAAAACAAGCATTCAAAAATCATCATACATCAAACATGCAATGCAATCCCATCCCAATAATCCATCCGCTACACACTAGCTCCGTCCCCCGTCACATCATCTGGGGATATAAATATCGACCCACCCAACTGACACATCAATGGTAGCTCGGTTGCGGAACTACCTTCATTTACAAAATGGGCTTAAAAGCCGTCGGTGGATCCACAATTGTCAAGTAACCATGCGATCCTCATATACTTCCTCCGTTCCATACTTCCCAACCCATATGCAACCTAAGCAAAATATCTTATGTATGCAGCAGATATGTGTGTCACATCCATAAAATTTACATTCAACACCTAGGGGTATGATACGAACCGCCTCAGGGTGAGTCGAGTCGTATGATTTGGTATCAGAGCAACAAAAACGAGGAGTATGAGCATCAAAATTACTCCCGAGATAGTCTGTGACTCATCAAGTAAGTTTCAAAAAAAATTCAAAAAAAAATCAAAAAAAAGTTTAAAAAATAGAAAAAAACCTTGAAAATTTTGTTTTGACCATTGTTTTACTTCTTCATTTTTCGATCCTGGAACTTTTACCCTCTCATCCACTTCCATCCTTGACCTTTTCACCACACTACACCTGAATTTTTTTTCTTGTAAGCCTACCCTGTATTAAATCACATCATCCCTTGTTACCCATTTGAAACCGATCACCTAGACTAAGGATAAGCTTTGGCGAATCTTCTTACGAAATCACGAGAAAGGTATAGAGAGGTAAAAGGCACGAGAGTTGTGAGCGCAATAGAGTGGAAATAAAAGCCTATTCTCGAGCGTAAACACGAGCGTGAGTGAAATTCCTCTTTCTTTCCGAGTGGTCGTGAGGTTTTGTATGAGGTTCCTTACTAAATTCAATGTCACAAGAAGCTGATCCTAACATGGAAGATCGTCCCGCACGACAACCTGTTTGCAACATTCCTAATTTGAACATGCAAGCTCTATTACGAGAGATGGAAAGACTCTTAGACCAAAGATTAAATCCTCTCGAAGATCGCCTATTCCAAGTCGAAGCGAGAGAGCAACGTGAAGGACCTCCTAAAGTAGTCTAACTTAGACGGGAGAGACCAAACCAACAACAGGAAAGACAAAGAGCTCAAGATGATGATGTAAATGATCCTAGTGATCTTGAAAGTGATCAAGAGTCGAATGCAAGTAATCGCCGGAGGGAACCACGACATCAACATCGGAGACGTGAAGATGATGATCTTAAGAACATCAAGCTTTCAATACCACCGTTCCAAGGTAGATCAGATCCGGAAGCCTATCTTGAGTGGGAAAAGAAGATTGAGTTGGTGTTTGATTGTCACAACTACTCCGAAAACAAAAAGGTGAAATTAGCAGCAATTGAATTCTCAGATTACGCCATGATCTGGTGGGATCAACTAACTACTAGTCGAAGATGCAACGGAGAACGACCAATCTCTACATGGACCGAGATGAAGGCAGTTCTTAGGCGACAATTTATCCCTTCTTACTATCATCGGGAGTTGCACCAAAAACTTCAAACTCTTACACGAGGGTCCAAAAGCGTCGAAGATTACTACAAGGAAATGGAAATTGCGATGATTCGGGCAGATGTCCAAGAGGATTCTGAAGTAACAATGGCGCGATTTCTAGCCGGATTAAATCAAGACATAGCAAATGTTGTAGAGCTTCAACACTACCTTGAAGTGGTGGACATGGTTCATATGGCCATCAAGGTAGAAAAGCAACTCAAGCGTAAAGGCCCAAGCCAAGGGTTTTCCACTTCTAACACATCCAAGTGGGGCCAAAGTTCGAGTAAAGGTTCTCCAACATTTCGAGGAAAGGATACCATAGCACCTCCTAAAACCAACAAGCCTAATACCGAAGTGAATAAAGGCAAGGCACCCGAGGTTACTTTCAATCATAATCGAGACGTCAAATGTTTCAAATGTCTCGGAAGAGGTCACATAGCCAGCCAGTGCCCAAATCGAAAGACCATGGAGATTCGAGCTGATGGTGAAGTTGAGACGGAATATGAAGAAGAAAAGGAGTCTGAATCAGCTTCTGAACCTGAGGAGGACTTGGAACAACCCGTAGAAGGCAAACTACTCGTTGTCAAAAGGAGTCTTAGTCTCCAAAGCATAGATAACGAGCTACAATGGGAGAACATATTTCATACCCGATGTCAAGTAGGAGGAAAAGTTTGTTGTGTCATCATCGACGGTGGCAGTTATACAAATGTAGCAAGTACGATGATGGTTGAAAAACTTGGTCTGCCAACTACCAAGCATCCGAGACCTTATAAACTTCAGTGGCTCAATGACGGTGGAGAACTTAAAGTGACCAAGCAAGTACTCATTTCTTTCACCATTGGAAAGTACTCGGACGAAGTATTGTGTGACGTTGTTCCGATGCACGCAGGCCATCTACTCTTTGGTCATCCGTGGCAGTTTGATCGACGAGTGCTACACGACGAGTATACCAATCGGTATACTTTCAAGTTTATGGGAAAGAATGTTACGTTGGCGCCGTTAACTCCCAAACAAGTTTACGATGACCAATTGAAGTTGAAGGCATCCATTGAACAGATGAGAGAGAAAGAAAAAGAATATTGTAAAAAAATAAAAGAAGAAGAAAATAAGAAAAAGAAAACAAAAGAGGGTGAAAAGAAAATCAGCAAAGAAAAAGAAGAAAAAGAGAAAGAAATTGAAAAAATGAGTGTCTTTGCAAAAGTTAGTGATATTCGAAAAGCGTTAGTGATGAAACGCCCTGTACTTGTACTCATGTACAAGGAAACCTTGTTTTCTACTAACGAATTACCCGACACCCTACCTTCTTCTGTTTTGTCTTTATTGCAGGATTTTAAAGATATTTTTTCGGAGGAAGTCCCGAATGGATTACCACCACTTCGTGGAATTGAACATCAAATAGACTTTGTGCTGGGAGCTGCTATTCCAAATCGTCCTGCTTATCGAGCCAATCCAGAAGAGACTAAAGAATTGTAACGGCAAGTCAATGATCTGTTGGAAAAAGGCTACATTCGTGAGAGTCTTAGTCCTTGTGCTATACCTGTTTTGTTAGTACTGAAAAAAGACGGAACATGGCGAATGTGTGTAGATTGCCGAGCTGTAAACAAGATCACCATCAAATATCGTCATCCAATTCCTCTCCTTGACGACATGCTTGATGAACTCAGCGGAGCCAAAGTATTTTTGCAAATCGACTTAAAAAGTGGCTACCACAAGATTAGGATGCGAGAAGGAGACGAGTGGAAAACGGCATTCAAAACCAAGCATGGGCTATATGAATGTTTGGTCATGCCATTTGGCTTAACCAACGCCCCCAGCACTTTCATGAGGTTAATGAACTATGTGTTAAGGTCCTTTATTGGTAAGTTCTGTGTTGTTTATTTTGACGATATATTAATATATAGCAAGTCGGTTGAAGATCATGTAAGGCACCTTAAATCTATCTTGGAAGTTTTACGTAAAGAAACATTATATGCTAACCTCAAAAAGTGTTCTTTCTGTTCTGATAAAGTTGTCTTTTTAGGATTTGTGGTTGACGAGAAAGGTCTCGAAGTAGACCAAGAAAAGATCAAGGCCATTCAAGATTGGCCAAGGCTAACGAGTATCACGCAAGTCCAGAGTTTTCATGGCCTAACAAGTTTCTATCGACGTTTCGTTCCTAATTTCAACACCATTGCTGCCCCTCTTACGAGCATCATTAAAAAGAACTCTGCTTTCTATTAGAATGATGAGCAAGAAAAGTCGTTTGTTAAAATTAAGGATTTTCTTACTAACGCTCCTTTACTTGCTCTTCCAGATTTTTCGAAGACCTTCGAGGTTGAGTGTGATGCCTCAGGTGTTGGAATTGGTGCTGTTTTGACACAAGAAGAATGACCTGTGGCCTATTTTAGTGAAAAGATTAGTGGAGCTGTACTCAACTATCCGGTATATGATAAAGAGATGTACGCCCTCATACGAGCCCTTGAGACGTGGCAACATTATTTATGGCCAAAGGAGTTCGTTATACACTCCGATCATGAAGATTTAAAGCATATTAAAGGTCAGCACAAACTGAACCGACGTCATGCAAAATGGGTGGAGTTTCTTGAATCGTTTCCCTATGTTATAAAATAAAAAAAGGTAAAGATAACATAGTGGCTGATGCGCTTTCGAGAAGGTACACTCTATTGTCACATTTAGACTCCAAAATTCTTGGTTTTGTTTTGTTAAAAGACTCTTACGCTAACGATTCTGATTTTGGTGAGATCTTTGCTGCATGCGAGAGTGGTGTGTTTGAAAACTTTTATAGGTATGAAGGCTTTCTTTTTAAAGAAGGTAAACTTTGCATTCCTTGTGGCTCTGTTAGAGACTTGTTAGTGCATGAGGCCCATAGTGGTGGACTTATGGGACACTTTGGAGTTAACAAGACGCTTGCAACCCTTCAAGAACACTTCTACTGGCCGCGAATGTGCAAATATGTGGAACAAGTTTGCAAGAGGTGTATAGCTTGTAAAAAGGCTAAATCGAAGGTTCAGCCACATGGCTTATATACGCCATTACCTATTCCTGAAGCTCCGTGGGTCGATATCTCCATGGACTTTATTCTTGGACTACCGCGTACAAAATCGGGGAAGGATTCTATCTTTGTGGTTGTCGATCATTTTTCAAAAATGTCTCATTTTATTGCTTGCACTAAAACTGATGACGCTGTTCATGTTGCAAATTTGTTTTTCAGAGACATCGTTCGACTCCATGGCATTCCTCAGACTATTGTATCGGATCGTGACGCAAAATTTTTGAGCCACTTTTGGAGATCCTTATGGGGAAAATTAGGAACCAAACTATTATTCTCGACCACCATCCATCCGCAAACCGATGGCCAAACAGAAGTCGTCAATAGAGTATTGTCCACATTACTTCGGGCCATCATCCGTAAAAACTTGAAGTCTTGGGAAGATTGCCTACCACATATCGAATTTGCCTACAACCGCTCTGTTCATTCTGCTACCAAATATTTTCCTTTTGAAATTGTATATGGTTTCAATCCATTGACACCTTTAGATTTAATATCTTTGCCTACTGATGGATTGATTCATGCAGATGCAAAGAAAAAGGCTGACTTTGTTAAAGAATTACATCAAAAGGCACGAGCTAACATTGAGGCAAAAACTGAGTCTTACGTGCGTAACGCTAACAAAGGAAGAAAACGAGTGGTCTTTGAACCCGGAGAGTGGGTTTGGGTTCACATGCGTAAGGAGCATTTTCCGGCTCAACGAAAATCAAAATTGTTACCTCGCGGGATGGTCCTTTTCAAATACTTGAGCGCATAAATGAAAATTCTTATAAACTTGATTTGCCCGGTGAATTTAATGTTAGTGCAACTTTTAATGTGTCAAATTTAACCCCATTTGATGCAGATTTTGACTTGAGGACAAGTCATTTTGAAGAATGGGGGTGTAACACCCCTAACTCGTGACCGACGCCGGTGTCGGACACGAGGGGTTAACGGCCAAATCCTCTCAAAATACCAACCAATTTGACATTACCAGTCAGGCTGGAAAACTGCATCACCGTCGCCTTAAAAATCATATCTCAAGTTTCAAAACTCGGAAACTGGTTTCGTAAATTTTCCCTGAATTTAGACTCATATACCCATCCATGGATTTATTTTTAGAATTTTTGGTTGGGCCAATTGGTACAGTTTATTAGTTAAAGTCACCCATGTTACCGGGATCGACTGCTCTGACCTTCGTGCGTTACAACTTGGATATCTCTCTGTAAAGGGCTTTAATACTGGTGCCGTTTGTTTCTAATAAAACTAGACTCAAAATGGAATCTGTAAATATAAGGCATGACTCCTAATTCTTTCTGGATAATTTATGGAAAATTTTCAAAGTCGCGACAGGGGACCCAGAAACCGTTCTGGCCCTGTCTCACGAGAACTTTAATATTTCTCAGTATACTGCTCATATGGTCATTTAGTTTCGTCCATATAAAAATAGATTCATCAAGGTTCAATTTCATAATTTACTCACTATTTAATTCTACTTCTACTATTTTTAGTGATTTTCAATCTCATCTCACTGCTGCTGTCCGCAACAGTTACTGCAGAGACTATGCCAATTTCATGAATCTTTCCTTGGCCTTAATCATCCATCATACATGACACAAATTATGGCCACCTTATCAAAATTAGAGTTTCTAAGACTCGTGGCTATAGGTTCTAGCATCCCACTCGACGACCACATAGGCCATTTTCACATGGCTTAAAGTTTACAACCCACAATTCGACAAAATATAATAGCCTATACATGCCAAATGTTCTTCAACAACAAAAACAATACCACAAGATTTCAGCCGTTGTGATGACTTCAGCGACGGTCCCGATCACGCAAACAATACGAGTCCGAGAGACCTAAAATGGGTGACAAGAAAACACCGAGTGAGTTTACAACTCAAGAAGTCATAAGCATTCATCAATCCACCGATAAAGTTACTACAACATGTACAACAAACGAGGCTAGGTACTCATCCATATCAAATCTATACCTTAATACCTCGGACCTTTCGGTCCAATCTCGTACCAAATCATACATCCACATTTCATATTTTACACAACAAGATAATCAAGCATTTTACACATTAACTCATTTTCCAGCACAACCATACAATTTCAATCATCACATAGATTTAAGGCTTATCAAGTTCAACCCCAAGCATGAACGTATTCTCTATTCGTCATGAGCTCGAGGTACTTACCCTATCCGCTGTCCATACTCAATTCAATGGAGACACACCTCCATATATATAGAGTACGCACACACAGTGCTTACTACTCGATTTCGCACACTTAGTGCCACGTAATTTAAGCCCGCACACACAAGTGCCATACCCTCCGAGCTCGCACACCCAAGGTCAGATTTTTCCACTTGCACACATAGTGTCATATTTTTCCAGCATGCACACTTAGTGCCTTATATTTCCAGCACGCACACTTAGTGCCATATATTTCCAGCACGCACACTTAGTGCTGATCTCAATCACCGCATACACACGTATTGCCCAAGACACTTAGTGCCGAAAGCAAACTTTCTACACATTTCACTATTTCTTTTACATTCAACAAATGTCATCACTCCATACACATACATTTTCATTTATATATATATATATATCATCCCATTAAACACAATTGCATAAATTTTACAATCATTTAAGCAATATCAAATACGTGCTTAATGACTTACCTTGTTTGGGGTAGAACGGTTCCAAATCGGCTACTCGTTTGCTTTCTCCTTTCCTTTATCCAATCTAGTTCCCTTTGCTCTTGAGCTAAATCAAACAAATTTACTTCTCAATCTAACACATACATACGGCAACCATACACATTTCAAAATCAATTCATTCAGTATCATTTGTCCATGCATTAGTTTTTAACACATTCGGCCACTAGGGCAACCTATTTAACTTTTAAGATTCATTTCTAATTTTAGTTAAACAATGCCGAATGCCATTAACTACTAATGCCACACACATATGCATAAAATGAACCCATACATGACCTATAGCTCATTCGGTCATTCATCTTTCAAACCTATCAAAGCTTCATATCACACTTCCTTGGCGAACACACATACAAGCACAATTTAGCATTTTTTTATTTATTTCATGATACATTCGGCCTTGACATAATTTCATTAAAAGTCCCTATTAGCCACTTCACCCTTCAATTATATCATCTACTTATCATTTCTTAAGATTACCATCTTAATGCCCATTATAACCACTCTCATAATCTAAATCTAAAAATCGGCAACACCCACCTTTTAGCTATCTTAGCGAATACTTCTCAACACTTAGATTAAAGTATGCACCTTAACTTAATACAACTTTCATTATCCCATGTAGCCGAATGTACCAAACATTTATCATTTGCACATAGATTCTATAGCATGGCGAATACTCATGCACATACACATAACAACAAGAACTCAAGGATCTAAAAATCTCCTTTTATTAAACATTCATCTCACTTCTCTTCATGCTTCATCACAACAACATTTAAACAACCAACCAAAAAAGACAACCTCCATGGCGAACTTCATCTCCATCAAATAGCAAAGAAATCTAAGCCATGGGCTAGGTAGGTTTCAAACTAACAACTAAAACATGCATGAATCTTAAAGAATGACATCAAACATACCTCACTCTAGTTGCAAGTATGGCCAAGCTTCTCCAAACCCCCTCTCTCTCACTCACGGCAATTGAAAGAAATTTGAGGAAGGATGAGCATTTTTTTGTTTTTCTTGTTCAATTCACGGCAAATGGGGGAAAGGCATCCACACACACTTTTTTTTTTCTTTTCTATTTCTTTTATTATTTCCTTTCTTTTACATAAAATAATGACCACTTCATGGAAATTTACCACATATTATAATATATGCTCCATCATGGCCGGCCACTATGCATAAGAAGAGGAGTATTTGACATGCAAAACCACTATTTTCACTACATGCTTTAATAGGTCCTCATAGATTAACCTATCACATTTCTACAATGTTTCATATAAGTCCATTTTAATAAATTCACATAGAAATGATCAAATTAATGCATGAAACTTTCATACATGCATTTATTAACATCATAAACATAGAATATAACAATTAATTATTTATAAGACTCGGTTTCGTGGTCCCAAACCACTTTCCGACTAGGGTCAATTTTGGGCTGTCACAACTCTCCCCACTTAAGAAATTTTCGTCCCGAAAATCTTACCGTAAATAGGCTCGGTATCGCTCTTTCATAGAGTCCTCAAGTTCCCAAGTGGCTTCTTCAATTCCGTGTTTATGCCACAACACCTTCACTAACGGGATTTTCTTATTGCGCAACTCTTTTACTTCACGCATCATAATGCGAACCGGTTCCTCTTCATAGCTCAAATTAGGTGAATCTCAATCTCGGATGGAGCAATTACGTGCGATGGATCGACCTATATCGTCAAGCATCGAGACATGAAAAACATTGTGAATCTTTTCGAGCTCGGGGGCAAAATCAAACGATACGTGATCGGACCGACTCGTTCGGATACCTCATATGGCCCGATGAACCTCGGGCTCAATTTGCCCTTACGGCCAAATCTAAGCACTTTCTTCCGGGTGAGACTTTGAGAAATACCTTGTCTCCAACCCGATATTCAATATCTTTTCTTTTCAAATCCGCATACGACTTTTGGCGATCCGGCGACCTTCAAACTTTCACGAATTACTCGAACTTTTGCTCGGCATCCTTAACCAAATCAACCTCAAGATTTTTCCTTCACTAAGTTCATCCGAATAATGGGGTACGGCATTTACGACCGTATAAAGCCTCGTAAGGCGCCATCTTGATACTTGATTGAAAGCTATTGTTGTGCGAATTCAACCAAGGGTAAATACTGTTCCCATGCACCACTAAACTCAAGGATGCAACATCTCAACATATCCTCGAGTATTTGAATTATCCGTTCGGATTGACCATCGGTTTGGGGGTGAAAAGCAATGCTAAAATGCGTTTGGTACCCAAAGCCTCTTGCAATTTCTTCCAAAACCGCGACGTAAATCTTGGGTCTCTATCCGACACGATAGAAATCGGTACCCCATGCAATCGAACAATTTGGAAGACGATAATTACGCCAACTTATCGAGCGAAAAATCCGTGCGGACAGGATAAAATGAGCGACTTGGTCATCTATCAACAATGACCCAAACCGAGTCTTTCTTATTCGAGTCAATGGTAACCCGCACACAAAGTCCATTGTTACTCGATCCCATTTCCATTCGGGTATCATGATCGGCTGAAGTAATCCCGATGGCACTTGATGTTCCGCTTTCACTTGTTGACATATCAGACACCTTGAAACAAATTCAGAAATGTCTCGTTTCATACCGGGCCACCAAAATTGGCGTTTCAGGTCATTGTACATTTTAGTACTACCCGGGTGGATTGACATTCGACTACAATGGGCTTCATTTAGAATTATCGAAATAAGTTCCGAATTCTTTGGAACACACAGACGACTTCTGAACCTCAAACAATCGTCATCATCGATTTGAAACTCTGATCCCTTGTTCAGAACATACTCACCCGCTTTTGCAAGCAACTCCTCATCAACTTTCTCGAGCTTCCGAATTTGATGAGCCAACAATGGTTTGGCCTTTAATTCGCTACTAACACATTGTTGGGTAGAATAGACAAGTGTACATTCATCGTCAGAAAGCAAGCAAAGATTTCCGACTTAAGGCATCCGCAACCACATTAGCCTTTCCCGGGTGATAATCAATGACGAGTTCATAATCTTTTAACAACTCGAGCCATCGTCTTTGTCGCAGATTTAAGTCTCTTTGAGTCATCAAATATTTGAGACTTTTGTGATCCGAATACACATGGCACTTCTCACCAAATAAGTAATGTCGCCATATCTTCAAGGCGAACACGATGGCAGCCAATTCGAGATCATGGGTTGGATAATTTTTCTCATGTGGCTTTAATTGTCTCGACGCATAGGCCACAACTCGACCTTCTTGCATCAATACGCAACCTAACCCAAGTAGGGAGGCATCACTATAGATGACAAACTCTTTGCCGATTCGGCAGTACTAGAACCGGAGCTTTCGTCAAATGGGTTTTCAATTGGTCGAAACTTTTCGACACTTTTCTCGTCCATTCAAATTTGACATCTTTCAAGCGGTTTTGTCATGGGTGTGGCTATCATCGAGAATCCTTTCACAAACCTTCGGTAGTAACCGGCAAGCCCAAAAAGCTCCTAACTTCGGTAACATTCCTTGGAGGTTTCCAATTGACTATGGTCGAAATTTTGTTCAGTCCACCGACGACACCGTCACGGACACCACGTGCCCCAAAAAGCTAACCTCTTTCAACCAAAATTCACATTTATTGAACTTTATGTATAATCGCTTATCTCGTAAGATTTGCAACACTAGCCTCGGTGTTCAAAGATGTTCGGTTTCATCTTTCGAATAGACCAAAATGTCATCGATAAATACAACTACGAACCGATCCAAGTATGGCTGAAAATTCTATTCATTAAATCCATAAACACAAGAGGGCATTAGTGAGCCCAAACGGCATCACCAAGAATTCGTAGTGACCATACCTTGTTCTAAAAGCGGTTTTGGGTATGTCCGATTCTCGGACCCTCAACTGATAGTATCCCGATCTCAAATCTATCTTTGAAAACACCGAGGCTCCCTTTAATTGATCAAACAAATCATCAATTCGTGGCAACGGATATTTATTCTTTATCGTCACTTTATTGAGTTGACGGTAGTCGATGCACAACCTCATGCTTCCGTCCTTCTTTCTCACAAACAATACTGGTGCGCCCCACGGAGAAAAACTCGGTCGAGCGAAACCTCTATCCGTCAATTCTTGCAATTGAACCTTCAATTCCTTTAATTCCGTTAATGCCATACGATACGGGGCTATTGAAATCGGCGTAGTACCCGGTACAACTTCGATGCCGAATTCCACTTCTCGAATCGGTGGCAATCCCAGAACTCCTCGGAAAAACATCCAATACTCACAAACCATCTGTACCGATTCGAGTTTCCTTTCCGTCTCTTTACTTCCCAACACATACACAAGGTATGTTTCACACCCTTTTCACATATCTCCGGCGGTCATAGAAGATATTATCGCGGCACTCCTTTTAAATCGAGAGACTCGACTCGGACTACCTCATTATTTGCACTCCTCAAAACAATGGTTTTCCTTTTGCGATCCACCATTGCATCATGTACGGTCACCAATCCATACCAAGAATAACATCGAATTCATCAAATGGTAGAAGCATCGATCGGTAGAAAAACAAGATTCTCGAATTATTAGGGGCATCTCTTGCACACTTTATCAACGAGTACGTATTGACCCAAAGGGTTTGACACTGAATTACGAACTCAAGAGACTCAACGGTAGAGTCTTCTTGGATGCTAAAGTTTCACATACATATGAATGAGTAGAGCCGGGTCAATCAATGCAATCACACTAGTATCAAAGAGAGTAAAAGTACCAGTGATAACGTCGGGAGGATGCCTCCTCTCGTGCGCGGATGGCATATGCTCTAGCAGAGCTCGGGTCTCGGATCGAACAGCCATATCGGTGGCTCCCTCCGATTACCACCCCTACCTCCTGAAACCCTGGGGTCTACCTCTAGTCGTCGCCCCACTAGATCTCGCACCTTGCATCTTATTCTTCTCATCTAGCTCCGTGCAATCCCTAATGAAGTGGTCCTTGAACCACATCCATAACAGTCTTGTTAATGACTTACCCCAACATTCACCTTGGTGTCGTCTTCCACATTGGGGACATTCAGTCTCTCTTGACGATTATTGCCCACACTAGCTATCGATGTAGCTCGGAGTCCGTCAATGGTCGGGCTATAATGGAAATTTCCGATCGCCTCGACTTACTAGTGTCCTCCTTGAACCTCTTTACAATGAGAACGGAGCTTTACTCGTTGATCTTTTATGGTAATCTCTTGCTTCAAGTTCAGCCTTCTTCTTCTCCTTCCCAAGTTCTTACGCCTTGCGAGCTCGTTCGACCGTGTCACGAACTCCTTTATCTCCAAAATTCCCACTAGTAACTTTAACTCTTCATTCAATCCTTCTTCAAATCTTTTGCACATAGCAACCTCATCAGTCACACACTCCGAGCATACCGACTAAGTCTTACGAACTCATGTTCAGATTCGAGATCTGATCATACGGCCTTGCTTGAGTTCCAGGAACTCCTTACGCTTCTGATCGATGAACCGTTGACTAATATATTTCTTCCGAAATTCTGTTTGAAAGAAATCCCAAGTAACTTGTTCCTTTGGGACTATGGAAATCAAGGTCCTCCACCAATAGTAGGCTGAGTCTCGCAACAAAGATATCGCACACTTAAGACATTCATCGGGTGTGCATGACAGTTCATCAAACACTCTAATGGTGTTATCAAGCCAGAACTCGGCCCTTTCGGCATCGTCGGTAACTATGGCCTTAAACTCCTCGGCCCCACGCTTCCTAATCAAGTCCACGGTGGTTTACTCACCTCACAGGATCAAGAATCGATGGCATCACGGGCTCTTGGGGTGGATTATTTAAATTCGGAATGGTTGGACACCGGATTGGTTCGCATATTGCGCGACCCACTCATTCATCATGGTGAAGAAGGCTTGTTTCGCCCTTCATTTTGATTATTCGCGGATGACCGAGGCTCAACAGTGGTGTCCCTTGCGCAGAGCAGCCGCTACACTTTCAACGTCATCCGCCAAGGGTCTCTATCCGGGTTCCATCGCTAATCAAAACAAAAATTTCAACCGTCAAGTCATCACATTATTAAGCACTAACAATTTGGCATGTATAGCTAGACTCACACGCCTATGGTAGTCCTAGAACCGACTAAACCATAGCTCTGATACCAATAAAATTGTAACACCCCTAACTCGTCACCGACGCCGTGTCGGACACGAGGGTTAACGGCCAAATCCTCTCAAAATACCAACCAATTTGACATTACCAGTCAAGCTGGAAAACTGCGTCACCGTCGCCTTAAAATCATATCTCGAGTTTCAAAACTCGGAAACTGGTTTCGTAAATTTTCCTGAATTTAGACTCATATACCCATCCATGGATTTATTTTTAGAATTTTGGTTGGGCCAATTGGTACAGTTTATTAGTTAAAGTCACCCATGTTACCGGATCGACTGCTCTGACCTTCGTGCGTTACAACTTGGATATCTCTCTGTACAGGGCTTTAATACTGGTGCCGTTTGTTTCTAATGAAACTAGACTCAAAATGGAATATGTACATATAAGGCATGACTCCTAATTCTTTCTGGATAATTTATGGAAAATTTTCAAAGTCGCGACAGGGGACCCAGAAACCGTTCTGGTCCTGTCTCACGAGAACTTTAATATTTCTCAGTATACTGCTCATATGGTCGTTTCGTTTCTTCCATATAAAAATAGATTCATCAAGGTTCAATTTCATAATTTACTCACTATTTAATTCTACTTATACTATTTTTAGTGATTTTCAATCTCATCTCACTGCTGCTGTCCGCAACAGTTACTGCAGAGACTATGCCAATTTCATGAATCTTTCCTTGGCCTTAATCATCCATCATACATGACACAAATTATGGCCACCTTATCAAAATTAGAGTTTCTAAGACTCGTGGCTATAGGTTCTAGCATCCCACTCGACGACCACATAGGCCATTTTCACATGGCTTAAAGTTTACAACCCACAATTCGACAAAATATAATAGCCTATACATGCCAAATGTTCTTCAACAACAAAAACAATACCACAAGATTTCAGCCGTTGTGATGACTTCAGCGATGGTCCCGATCACGCAAACAATACGAGTTCGAGAGACCTAAAATGGGTGACAAGAAAAACACCGAGTGAGTTTACAACTCGAGAAGTCATAAGCATTCATCAATCCATCGATAAAGTTACTACAACATGTACAACAAACGAGGCTAGGTACTCATCCATATCGAATCTATACCTTAATACCTCGGACCTTTCGGTCCAATCTCGTACCAAATCATACATCCACATTTCATATTTTACACAACAAGATAATCAAGCATTTTTACACATTAACTCATTTTCCAGCACAACCATACAATTTCAATCATCACATAGATTTAAGGCTTATCAAGTTCAACCCCAAGCATGAACGTATTCTCTATTCGTCATGAGCTCGAGGTACTTACCCTATCCGCTGTCCATACTCAATTCAATGGAGACACACCTCCATATATATAGAGTACGCACACACAGTGCTTACTACTCGATTTCGCACACTTAGTGCCACGTAATTTAAGCCCGCACACACAATTGCCATACCCTCCGAGCTCGCACACCCAAAGGTCAGATTTTTCCAACTTGCACACATAGTGTCATATTTTTCCAGCATGCACACTTAGTGCCTTATATTTCCAGCACGCACACTTAGTGCCATATATTTCAAAGACGCACACTTAGTGCCGATCTCAAATCACCGTACACACGTATTGCCCAAGACACTTAGTGCCGAAAGCAAACTTTCTACACATTTCACTATTTCTTTTACATTCAACAAATGTCATCACTCCATACACATACATTTTCATTTATATATATATATATATCATCCCATTAAACACAATTGCATAAATTTTACAATCATTTAAGCAATATCAAATACGTGCTTAATGACTTACCTTGTTTGGGGTAGAACGGTTCCAAATCGGCTACTCGTTTGCTTTCTCCTTTCCTTTATCCAATCTAGTTCCCCTTTGCTCTTGAGCTAAATCAAACAAATTTACTTCTCAATCTAACACATACATACGGCAACCATACACATTTCAGAAATCAATTCATTCGTATCATTTGTCCATGCATTAGTTTTTGCATTAGTTTTTAACACATTCGGCCACTAGGGCAACCTATTTAACTTTTAAGATTCATTTCTAATTTTAGTTAAACAATGCCGAATGCCATTAACTACTAATGCCACACACACATATGCATAAAATTAACCCATACATGACCTATAGCTCATTCGGTCATTCATCTTTCAAACCTATCAAAGCTTCATATCACACTTCCTTGGCCGAACACACATACAAGCACAATTTAGCATTAAGATTACCATCTTAATGCCCATTATAACCACTCTCATAATCTAAATCTAAAAATCGGCAACACCCACCTTTTAGCTATCTTAGCCGAATACTTCTCAACACTTAGATTAAAGTATGCACCTTAACTTAATACAACTTTCATTATCCCATGTAGCCGAATGTACCAAGCATTTATCATTTGCACATAGATTCTATAGCATGGCCGAATACTCATGCACATACACATAACAACAAGAACTCAAAGATCTAAAAATCTCCTTTTATTAAACATTCATCTCACTTCTCTTCATGCTTCATCACAACAACATTTAAACAACCAACCAAAAAAGACAACCTCCATGGCGAACTTCATCTCCATCAAATAGCAAAAAATCTAAGCCATGGGCTAGGTAGGTTTCAAACTAACAACTAAAACATGCATGAATCTTAAAGAATGACATCAAACATACCTCACTCTAGTTGCAAGTATGGCCAAGCTTCTCCAAACCCCCCTCTCTCTCACTCACGGCAATTGAAAGAAATTTGAGGAAGGATGAGCATTTTTTTGTTTTTCTTGTTCAATTCACGGCAAATGGGGGGAAAGGCATCCACACACACTTTTTTTTTTTCTTTTCTATTTCTTTTATTATTTCCTTTCTTTTACATAAAATAATGACCACTTCATGGAAATTTACCACATATTGTAATATATGCTCCATCATGGCCGCCACTATGCATAAGAAAAGGAGTATTTGACATGCAAAACCACTATTTTCACTACATGCTTTAATAGGTCCTCATAGATTAACCTATCACATTTCTACAATGTTTCATATAAGTCCATTTTTAATAAATTCACATAGAAATGATCAAATTAATGCATGAAACTTTCATACATGCATTTATTAACATCATAAACATAGAATATAACAATTAATTATTTATAAGACTCGGTTTCGTGGTCCCGAAACCACTTTCCGACTAGGGTCAATTTTGGGCTGTCACAGGGGGAATGATACGATCGCGTCCCAGAGTGCATCAAATTCGAACAAGGATCCAACGGTGCTGCCCCAAGGACCAATCACGCGAGCTGGAGCTAAACAATTCAAAGAGGCCATTTCGGCCTTAATTATTCAGTTGTGGGACGAGACTTTGGTTGGAGGAATAAAACAAGTTGGGACCAGTTCAATAAAGTTTCCTTGCAACATATTGCAAACCGATTTCAGCTCAATTCCAACTCTTTGAACCGTTCCAACTAAATTGAATTTTTTTTATTTTATCAGCATTGCATTTAGTTGCATTTAAATCTTGCATTTAAGTATCTTAGTTTAATAATGAGTTGATGGTCATTAATTCAATTCATCTTAGTTTAATTAATTGAGTTTTTTTTATGAACTTGATTTAATAGATGCTTCTTTAAATAAACTAGTTACTGGGATAATTTAGTGATGCATGAGTTAAAGTTCATTTAATAATGCTTCTATTAATTAAACTAGTTGCTAGATTAAATGATGCATAAGTGTTAGTTCATTTATTTAAGTTAGTTGTTAATTTGTTTTAAGTTTAATAAATGAATAAATGTGACGATTACATGTGTTGATTGCAGGTGACTTTTTAGCTCCCATCTATTATTATTATTGGCTATTATGCATTCAATAAGGTGACTTTTGAAGAGATTTCGGTTACAAAGGAGAGGGCTGTTTGGAAAGAGGCTTTATACATCATTAAGAAGTTGTTTTAATCAATTAATGAAGCTAGTGTCTTTTCGGTTGATCATGGAGACTTCAAAAGACTTTGCAAGCCATTTAATTGAAGAAGTAAATCATATTAAAGGTCAGCAGCTGAATTTAATGGACAAATGAGTTACAAGGATTTATTTTCACAAACCAATAAGCTTCCAAACGTTTCCTTCATAATGGTGGCTATTTATTTACATTTTTGGTTGTTTAAATTCAGCATTTACACAAGGAGGACCGTTCATGTGCCAAAAGATACTCATTCTAGGCTGATGACCATTTGGCTGTCCAAATGGGAATTAAAAGGGATGTTACAACCTTTTAAATGATCAAGCATTAAAACTAAATTTATTCAGCTCATTATTAGCTTCATTAAAAGTGACCATTCAGCTAGCCTTCTTTTGGTCACTATAAATTCATGTAACCAGCCTTTTGAGAGGAGAACTTTTTGGGACATTTTGTTAATGTTATGCTGCCAAATTTGTGAGGCAAACTTTTCTCTGTTTTCGTTCAAAGATTTGTTGGCTATCTAGTGTTCTAGTTGTGTCATCCATTTTCTTTGTTGAAAACTGAACTTATCACTACTCGTAGTGTGGCGTTCAAACATACCGAGGTTCCTATCTTGCTAGATAGTGGGTCGAGGTCATCTTAACCACTCTTAAACTGAACTAAAGGGCTTATAAGCAACGGGTCATTACCAATCGGTATTGGTTCTTGTTTGCACTTTTGGTTCAATCCATTTTTTTTTCTTACCATCTCAAACTAAAATAAATTCCTTCTTTCACATCTTACCCTTTTTCATACATATTCTTAAACCAACTACTAATTTGTCAAACAACTTCATTCCTTACCAACTTCACTAAACTAAATTGTCAATTACTTCTCGTAGACGATCGGGCATTCTTCATACGGCTCGACTCACCCTGAGGCGGTTCGTATCAGGGTATTTTGGTCAATTTTGCCCTTAGGGGCATTTCGATAATTTTCTCTTTAATACAGTTTCCACTTTCCTCGGCCCGTTAACAAATCTTGTGAGCTAAGATGAACGAATACTATGCACCAGGTAAGATTCCAGAGAAGAGGAGGTGAGTCATTAAGACTGCTTAAGTACCAAGCTCTCCCTAGATCCAATCCTAGACATGCATATACCCGTTGCCACACCTTAACCCATGACTTGTCCACGGTCACAATATATTAATTAAGTTTTATGTAGTTTATCATACACTAGGCCCAAAACCCCGACATACATGCATATGGCCCACTTGGCCCGATCTCATTTATATGGCCTATCAGGCCCAATTCACATTCATATGGCCCATCAGGCCTAATTCATATTCATATGCCAATTAGGCCCAAATCACCTTTATATGGCTCGTTAGGTCCAAATCACCTTATATTCATGCTCACACACAAATTTTCTATCACATAGCATCAATTATCAAATTTTGTCTATTATAGGCCTAACAGCCCATCGGCCCATTAAGCCTATTCTGGCCCAGTTGGCCAGATCACAGCCCAAGTCCATGGAATAGCCCATGGTCCTCAGACAACCTTTCGATTTCCTCCTCACGAGTGTTCGCACACTCGCAAGACTACCGCAGCCAAACTTTCGGCTTTTCGACATTTCGGCTTTTGTCGATCTACTTGTGTGTGCAATGTATGTACACACCTGGTAAGCAAGCGTGCTGCGATTCCCTTAGTCACCAACCTACAAATGATATCACCCTTCAATTAATCGCATGCTTAATACATATCTTTACTAAAACCGAAACCTCACCTTAACCTTACCTTGCGCGATAAGTATAACAGCCCCTTCTTAAATCACTAACCATGGTCAACTCCTATATCTACACCAATCTTAACTATTAAAACCAGAATAATAGGTGACTCATATCCAACACAAGTTCCCTTACCTTAGCTATGAACATTCGGCCACCTTAGCCAATGGGAGAGGAATACTTACCAAAACCACAGACACCTAAAGAGCAATTTCAGTAGAGAGCTAAGATTTGAGATCCGATACTAATTCCCTACCACAGTTGATTAGAAAGAGTGAGGAAAGAACAGCGTAATAGATTCTTAGAAAATCGATTGGAAGAAAAAACACTTACACTAGATTCAGTTGAAGAGTATTTGGCCCTTGGAAGATTCGGCTTTTTGGCTTTTAAACTTAGTATGGTGAATAAGGTTTATTTGGTACAGATTAAAGAAGAGGAGTAGAAGAAGGAATCAGCTAAGCGAAACAAAGAAAATTGTGTAGAGAAAGAATAAAAATAGGCACAAAGAAAAGTGAGTAAAACAAAAGGTTTTTGGCTTTTAGGGAAAAGGGTTTCCGGTAACAGGGTGAAGGAAATTCGACATTAGCTTGGCAACCCAGCATTCGGAACTTATTTATAGCCCCTATAGCCGAATTGCATGGCCTTCAATTCCCCATTCGGCTCCATCTCTTCCCCCTTCTCATCTCCTCGTTTTTCTCCCTGATAACCCCTTGATCCTTTCCTTAATTTTCTCTTCTAAACACTCCCCTTGAAGTCCATATTCACGCCACTTCCAACCTTCTAGAAGGCCAAAATTAAACTTCTAAAAACACTAAGCTAGGATTCGAACCTTGGATCTCCTAGCTAGCTACGAACTACTTGCCACTCTAAATGGTGTCACTTAGCCATTCTTCCACAAGGCTTTTTGATGCCATTTTCCCTTATCTTTATTTAAAAGCCCAACTACTTGCCAACAAGGTCCTTTTAATTATTAAACTATAATTTCTTCTACCCCTAGATTCGAACTCAAACCTTGAGCAAGGCCTACTATCGTGTAATTAAGACTTAACCGGAATTGCTAAGCACAAAAGAAAAAAGAATTCAAGAATTCAAGATTTTTGGGTTTTGGGATTTTTGAGGCGTTACAACTCTACCCCCTAAAAGAAATTTCGTCCACAAAATTTTACCTGATTCAAACAGTTGAGGATATTGACATCGCATCACTTCCTCAGGTTCCCAAGTAGCCTCCTCAGCCTTGTGATTCTGCCAAAGCACTTTGACTAATGGAATGGACTTCCTTCTCAATTCTTTGACATCTCAACCAATTATTTGTATTGGCTCTTCCTCAAAAGTTAGGTCTGGCCTGACCTTGATTTCCTTAATCGCCACGACATGTGAAGGATCTGAGCGGTACCATCTCAGCATGGAAACATGGAACACGTCGTGGATCTGGCTCAGTTTAGGAGGTAATTCTAGCTGATAAGCGACTGGCCCAATCCGCCTTATAACCTGATATGGCCCAATGAACCTTGGGCTTAGCCTACCCTTCCGTCCAAACCTTAATACCTTCTTCCAAGGAGAGACCTTAAGGAAAACTAAGTCCCCCACTGCAAACTCTATTTCTCAACGCTTAAGGTCAGCATACGACTTCTACCTATCCGAAGCCTCCTTCAACCGATCTCGGATCAATTTCACCTTATCCTCAGTATCGGCTACTAACTCAGGGCCCAAAACCCTTTGTTCACCCAACTCCGTCCAACATGTTGGAGTTCGACACCTTCGCCCAAACAGTGCTTCGTATAGAGCCATCCCAATGCTTACTTGATAGCTATTATTGTACACGAATTCGGATAACAGTAAATAGTCCTCCCAGCTACCTTGGAACTCAATCACGCATCCCCTCAACATATCTTCCAATACTTGGATCACCCTTTTCGACTGTCCATCAGGTTGAGGGTGGAAAGCAGTACTGAAGTTCAACCTAGCACCAACACCTCATGCAGCTTCTTCCAAAATCGCGAAGTGAAATGTGGGTCCCTATCATATATTATGGATATTGGAACTCTATGCAATCTTACAATCTCTGCCACATATAGCCTAGCCAGCTTTTGCAATGAGTAGTCAGTGCAAACCGGTATAAAATGGGCAGACTTGGTTAATCGATCCACTATAACCCATATCGAGTCTTTCCTAACAGGCGTCAAGGGTAGCCCGCTAACAAAGTCCATAGTTATCCTTTCCCACTTCTAGAGTGAAATCTTTACTGGCTGAAGTGACCCTGAGGACAACTGATGTTCTGCCTTCACCTTTTGACAAACCAAGCATTTACCTAAGAACTCCATAACCTCGCGCTTAAGTCTAGGCCACCACTACAGCTCATGCAAATTCCGATACATCTTGTTTTTGCCAGGATAAATAGCATAGAGACCGCTATGTGCTTCCCACAGAATGGACTGCCTTAGGTCATCGTCCTTTGGTCTACACATTCTCCTAAGGAAACACAATACTCCTTCACTATTTATCCCAAAGTCTGATGTCTCCCCACTCTCCACTTGTTTAAAATGGGCACTCAAAGTCTCATCCACTAATTGCTTACTCCTTATTTGCTCGACCCACACCAGCTTTACTTGAATCTCAGCTAACAAGCTACCATCATCCAACAAGCTTAAATGGGCGAGCATAGCTCTCAAGTCTGACTTAGCCCTACGATTCAATGCGTCGGCTACCATATTTGCTTTGTCAGTGTGGTATTCAATTGTACAATCATAATCCTTCAATAATTCCACCCTCCTACGCTGCCTAAGATTTAGCTTCTTTTGGGTAATGAGGTACTTCAAACTCTTGTGGTCCAAATAAATTATGTACTTCTCCTCGTATAAGTAATGCCTCCATATCTTTAGTATGAAAACCACCGCAACTAGCTCCAAATCATGGGTTGGGTAATTCACCTCGTGAGTCTTAAGTTGCCGTGACGCATACGCAACCACCTCACCTTCTTACAACAATACACAACCTAAGCCCACATGCAATGCATCATTATAAACCATAAACTTCTTCCCAAGCACTGGCTGAATCAACATAGAGGCCTCCGTTAAAACTTTCTTGAGTTTTCCAGAACTCTCTTACTGTTTGTCCGTCCAAACAAACGGTACCCCCTTCCTCAACAATTTAGTTAAGGGTGCAGCAATTATGAAAAGCCCTTAACAAACTGCCTATAGTATCCTGCCAAGCCCAGAAAACTTCAAATTTTTGATACTGACTTAGGTGTTTTCCATTCTAACACTACCTCGATTTTCTGGGGATTTACCTGAATCCCCTCAGCTGACACCACATGTCCTAGAAAAGTAACCTCCCTTAGCCAAAATTCGCATTTACTGCATTTGGCATACAGTTGCTTCTCCTTCAAAGTCTGCAACACAATCCTTAATTGCGCATCATGCTCATCTTTATGCCTTGAGTACACCAAGATGTCATCTATAAAGACTACCACGAACCGATCCAAGTAGGGTTGGAAAACCTGATTCATGAGATCCATGAAAGCGGCAGGTGCGTTTGTCAACCCGAATGGCATCACCAAGAACTCGTAGTGCCCATAACGAGCTCTGAAAGCTGTCTTATGAACATCCGCCTCTTTAACCCTCAATTGGTGATACCCCGACCGCAGATCAATCTTTGAGAAAACGAACGCTCTCCTAAACTGATCGAAAAGATCATCGATTCTCGGCAACGGTATTTGTTTTTAATAGTTAACTTGTTTAACTGTCGATAGTCGATGCACATTAGCAAGGTTCCATCCTTCTTCTTCACGAATAACACCGGTGCTCCCCATGGAAACACACTTGGTCATATGAATTCTCCATCCAAAAATTTCTGAATTTGTGCCTTAAGTTCCACCAACTCCTTTGGTGCCATCTGATAAGGAGTGATAGACACTGGAGCCGTCCCAGGTAACAACTCGATTCCAAATTCCACTTCTCTGTTGGGTGACAACCCAGACAGCTCCTCAGGAAAAACATCCAAAAATTCCCTAACTGTTCTCGACTTCTTAACAGTAGGGCTCTTTGCCTTCGTATTACTAATATAAGCCAAAAAGGCTTTGCATCCCTTTCGTACTAACTTCACAGCCCTTAACATCGAAATCACATTCGATAGATAGTTTCGACATTCACCAATCACCACCACCTCCTTATCCTCCACCGTTCTTAACACCATTCACTTTGCAGCGTAATCCAAGGTGGCTCGGTGCTTCACCAGCCAATCCATACCCAAGATTAAGTCAAACTCGCTAAACGGAAGCTCCATCAAATCTGCTAAAAAGGTAACCCCTTGGACTACTAAGGGTACCTCTCTAAACAACTTATTCACTCCTACTGACTGCCCTAACAGACTTATCACAGTCATCTCATTCGCAGTAATTTCAAAAATATCACCCAAAGATTCAGTAATATTGCTTGCAACATATGAATGCATCGATCCAATATTAATCAATGTTGTGTAAGGTAACTCATATATAAAGAACATACCCGTTATCACATCTGGGGCATCCCCGTCTTCTTGGTGACTAGCAGCATAAACCAAAGTTGGCTGTCTCACCTCAGCATGGCCTGCATTTCTGCCTGGTGCTCCACGTCCTCGTCTATTGCCGTTATCGCCCCGGGCCTGCCCAGGACCCCTTGGTGGCATCTGACCACCCCTTGGTGGCTGAGCACCACCTTGGCCCACTACTGGCTCTCGACCTAGCATTCGGGGGCAATCCTTGATCCTATGCTCCATAGACCCACAAGCGAAACAAGCTCCCATCCTCTTCCAACACTCGCCTTTGTGGCTTCTCCCACAATCAGCACAAGGTGGCACCCCTAGATTAGCAGTAGGGGGCCTTGCTCTAACTGGCCCGTTATTTCTGGCCCTAGCCCTAGGCCTTAGTCCAACAATTGGTGTCTCAGCCTCCCTCTTATTCTTACCCCTTTCTTTCTCTTAATTTAAGTGCTCAGTGTGCTTTATCTCCTCCGCTATCTTTTCTTTCTCCACTAATTCTGAGAAAACTCAGTCCCTTTGTGGAGCTATCAATACCCTAAGGCTATCTCTCAGTCCGTCCTCAAACCTAACGCAACGCTCATAGTCCGTTGCCACCACTACTTTTGCATACCTACTAAGGCACAGAAACTCCGCCTTATACTCCGCCACCGATTTGACTCCTTGGGTCTAGTTCAGGAACTCCTTCCTTCTAGCATCCACATAGCTTGCACCCACATACTTTCCTTGGAATGCAGCTTTGAAAAAATCCCAAGTGACTCGCTCCAATTGGGTGCCCTCTTTCACCGTCAGCCACCACTGGTAGGCTTCTTCCCTAAGTAGTGACACGGCTCCTTTTAACTTTTGTTCTGGTGAATATTCCAAGTCCTCTAGTATCCTTTCAGTGGCCTCCAACCAATATTCCACCACGTTAGGACCCACGCCAGCCACGCTCTTAAAGATCTCAGCCCCATTCGATCGAAGTCACTCCTAAATAGATCCTCGATTTTTAGTGCCATTGTTGGGCCCAGCGACCCTTTCCAAAATCCTTAGCATTGCATGCGACAGTGCATCATCCTCCGTGGCCCAATCGTACTGTCCATTCCTAGCCACAGGTGAGGCTGGAGCCTTTTCCACTCCAACATCGGGTATATGGCCCGATACCGATGATTTAGCCCTAACACTTTTGTGGCCTTGGCCACGGCCTCTTGCACCTCTTCTAGCACTCATCATTGATTCACGTATTATCTGGATTAAAAATTTTATGAAGTTTTCATTAGTTTAATAATTAAACCGATGTTTTGTGAGAATATTTAAAAAAAAAAGATTGTTTTCAGAAATCCTCTACAGTTTCAAGTTCCTGCGGGCTTTGGTTCCATTCTATCAAAATCATCTAAAGTAGCCCTTTAACTATCTACTGTATAACAATTTAAATGAATTTAAGAATAAGTATACTTACTTGGTTCGACGTCGGAGACTCGGTGTGTCGCACAACAAGATTATGATTCAAAATATTTTTAAAATCCAAGTAATAAGTAGAAAAAAGAAACCAAATAATAATAAGGCCCACTTCATAGCCCGAGTTTTACAATCAGGCTCTGATACCACAAAATGCAACACCCCAATCCCGGCCCAGACGTTATGGTCGGATTCAGCGTGTCACATTGAAGTGTTTTAGCAAAAATCGTATTTTCATTGAAAACCCTTCTTAAAATAAAAGAAAATCTTAATTATAAAAAAAAAAACTCCTTTCAATCACTTGTTCAAAACATATGATTTGAGGAAAATAAATCACTTTAAAAATTTAGTTGTGGAAACGTAGAAATGACATACTATAGTTTAAAAAACCATGTTCAACTTCTTATAATTACGTCACATAAAAATAATAATCCAAATAATAACAAAATGGAAGGCTTTATTTCAATCCAGTCTGTAATCACTTAATAATCAGAGACTCATATGCTTTAAAATAAAAAAAAGTCCAAATTATCTTGCTAGCTGGCCACCCAGAATCCCTCCAAACATCGAACCTCCTACTGAGCATCACCTAAAAATAAAATAAAAGAGGGGGTGAGTTTTCGTAAACTCAGTGTGTACAGCCCTCAACGAAAAATAAGCATTCAAAAATCATCATACATCAAACATGCAATGCAATCCCATCCCAATAATCCATCCGCTACACACCAGCTCCGTCCCTCATCACGTCATGTGGGGATATAAATATCGACCCACCCAACCGACACATCAATGGTAGCTCGATTGTGGAACTACCTTCATTTACATATTGGGCTTAAAAGCTGTCGGTGGATCCATGATTGTCAAGCAACCATGCGATCCTCATATACTTTCTTCATTCCATACTTCCCAACCCATATGCAACCTAAGCAGAATATCTTATGTATAAAGCAGATATGCATGTCACATCCATAAAATTTATATTCAACACCTAGGTGTATTTTGGTCATTTTTACCCTTAGGGGCATTTTGGTAATTTTCTCTTTAATACGGTTTCCACTAACCTCGGCCCATTAACAAATATTGTGAGCTAAGATGAATGAATACCATGCACCAGGTAGGATTCCAGAGAAGAGGAGGTAAGTCATTAAGACCGCTTAAGTACCAAGCTCTCCCTAGATCCAATCCTAGACATGCATATACCCGTTGCCACACCTTAACCCTATGACTTGTCCACGGTCACAATATATTAATTAAGTTTTATGTAGTTTATCATATACTAGGCCCAAAACCCTTACATACATGCATATGACCCACTTGGCCCAATCTCATTTATATGGCCCATCAGGCCCAATTCATATTCATATGGCTCATTAGGCCCAAATCACCTTTATATGGCCCGTTAGGCCCAAATCAACTAATATTCATGCTTACACACAAGTTTTCTATCACATAGCATCAATTATCAAATTTTGCCTATTATGGGCCCAACAGCCCATCGGGCCCATTAAGTCTATTCTGGCTCGATTGCCCAGATCACAGCCCAAGTCCATGGAATCACCCATGGGCCTCAAACAACCTATCAATTTCCTCCTCATGAGTGTTCGCGCACTAGTAAGACTACTGCAGCCAAACTTTCAGCTTTTCGGCATTTTTGCTTTTGCCGATCTACTTGTGTGTGTAGTGTATGTACACACCTGGTAAGTAAGCGTGCTGCGATTCCCTTAGTCACCAACCTAAAAATGATATCACCCTTCAATTAATTGCATGCTTAATACATATCTTTACTAAAATCGAAACCTCACCTTAACCTTATCTTGCGCGATAAGTATAACAGCCCCTTCTTAAATCACTAACCACGGTTAACTCCTAGATCTACACCAATCTTAACTAATAAAACCAAAATAATAGGAGACTCGTATCCAACATAAGTCCCCTTACCTTAACTATGAACATTTGGCCACCTTAGCCAATGGGAGAGGAATACTTACCAAAATCGCAAACACCTAAAGAGCAATTTCGGCAGAGAGCTAAGATCCGAGATCCAATACTAATTCCCTACCACAATTGATTAGAAAGAGTGAGGAAAGAACAGCGTAATAGATTCTTAGCAAAATCGATTGGAAGAACAAACACTTACACTAGATTCAGTCGAAGAGTATTTGGCCCTTGGAAGATTCGGCTTTTTGGCTTTTTGGCTTTTAAACTTAGTATGGTGAATAAGGTTTATTTGGTACAGATTAAAGAAGAAGAGTAGAAGAAGGAATCGGCTAAGCGAACAAAGAAAATTGTGTAGAGAAAGAATAGAAATCGACACAAAGAAAAGAGAGTAAAACAAAAGGGTTTTCAACTTTAAGGAAAAAGGGTTTTCGGTAATAGGGTGAAGGAAATTTGACATTAGCTTGGCAACCCTGCATTCGGCACTTATTGATAGCCCCTATAGCCGAATTGCCTGGCCCTCAATTCCTCATTCGGCTCCATCTCTTCCCCCTTCTCATCTCCTCGTTTTTCTCCTTGATAACCCCTTGATCCTTTCCTTAATTTTCTCTTCTAAACACTCCCCTTGGAGTCCATCTTCACACCACTTCCAACCTTCTAGAAGGCCAAAATTAAACTTCTAAAAACACTAAGCTAGGATTCGAACCTTGGATCTCCTTGCTAGCTACTAACACCAAATCCTTACACTCTAAGTGGCGTCACTTAGCCACTCTTCCATAAGGCTTTTTGATGCCATTTTCCCTTATCTTTATTTAAAAGCCCAACTACTTGCCAACAAGGTCCTTTTAATTATAAACTATAATTTCTTCTACCCTTAGATTCGAACTCAAACCTTGACCAAGACCTACTATCACATAATTAACACTTAATCGGAATTGCTAAGCACAAAAGAAAAAAAAAGAATTCAAGAACTCAAGATTTTTGGGGCGTTACAAAATCATGATGATAATATGATTATTTTTTTATGTGATGAATAAATGTCTTACTTGATAATTGATGAATGTTGAGCAGTGTATAGGTAAGTCCCTAAATTATGATTATAAACTGGCTGATTGTGTGGTAATGTACATGTGCCGAATATGATAAGATTTAGTTGATAAGATTATGTATACCTGGTTTTCGTGAGTTCTATATATGTATGTTTTTTTTAATATGAGTTTGAAGTGTACTGTAATTTTTTTGTTTTACACATTCTATATGTTGCATTAAACTTTATATTCGGCTGAGGTTTTAAAAAAAAAAGACCAAATGAGTAGTAATTCAAATTATAAAGGAACATGATTATTTTTTTAACAAAGCAGGGTTCGAGTATGAAATGAGCTGTTTGTTTAATGTTAATGTTCGTAAAATTTTACTTTGTGATTTAATTATTATTATATATATGTATTCAAAATGATCTAAGAGTTTATGTAATCGTTCGGAAGTTGTGTCTAGTTCGGTAATGCCTCATAACCCTATTCTGATGACGGATTCAGGTTAGGAGTGTTACATTTGATTGGTATCTGAGCTACAGTTTAGTCGGTTCTAGGACTAATGTAGCACGTGTGAGTCTAGCTATAGATGCCATAATTATAAACTGTGATAGTGTGATGATTCCTGACAATTAAAAAATATGTTTTCTTATAGAAATGGATCCCGATTGAGCTGTAATGGATGACAAAGAAGATAATGCGCCCGCTCCTATTCAGGGGGCAGTGCCGGCTGACTCTAGGTTGATTTTAAATAGTATAGAGGGAGAGGTTAAGCAAGCCTTCTTCCAATTAATGAATGAGTGGTTCACGGTGTAATATCCTGATTTTGGGCCTAGTCGGAATAGTGGTTTCGTGACCACAAAATCCGAGATAGAAATAATTATTTTATGATTATTTTAAGGTCTATGATATGATTGCATGATTCTGTAAAAATTTCGTGAAGAAATTTTATGCATAAAGTGCTTAATTTGAAATTTGGGACTAAATTGAATAAATTGCAAAACTTGTGTTCTAGAAGTATTTTGCATAAAATTGAATTAGATTATTAATTAGAGGTCCTTAAAGAGTAATTTTACCAATTTCTAAGTCTATGGACAAAAATTAGGACATGGAAGGAATTTTTGGAAAGTTTAGTAGTAAGGGCATTTTGGTCATTTAGGGGTAAAATGAATTAAAATACAAAATTAAAAGCCAATTTTGCTCATCTTCAACCCCATGGCCGAATATAGCAAGGAGAAACCATGGCTAGGGTTTTTCAAGCTTCCAAGCTCGAGTGTAAGTCCGTTCTAGCCTCGTTTTTAATGATTTTTACGTTTTTGGAGTCCCGGTAGCTCGATTTAGCTTATGCTAGCAATAATTTAACCTAGGGTTTATATTTGGAAAAATACCCATAGGTGAAATTTGTGTATTTTGGTGTTTTATGATAAAATGTGAGGTTTTAAATTATGTTAGACAACTTGTGCTACTTGGTTTTAAGTGAAAACGAGCAAAAGAGCTTAATCGGTAAAAATACCTAATAGTCATAAGTACATGTTAGAGTGAGAATTTGATGTTGCCATAGAAGGAAAAATGATCAGCATGTCATAAAACATAAGAAAATAGGCTGAATTTTAATTTACGAGCTTTGGGGCAAAAGTGTAAATATGCAAAAGTTTAGGGGCAAAATTGTAATTTTTCCAAAATATGATTTTGGGTCAATTTGAATAATGTGAGTCCTAATTAGACTATATTTTAAATGATAGAGCAAGGAAAACTGAAATTTGGGCTAAAATGGGGAAAATACCAAGTTGTGGACGAAATGGTAAAAATAGCCATTTTCGCATACGAGGTAAGTTCATATGTAAATGTTGGTAACATAGTTATTATTTTAAATGTTTTAATGTTTCTTTAAATGATATGGTAATTATTATGAAATATTATACTTATGATAATTGTTTGATAATATGTCAAATTATGTGATATACTTGGAAAATGTGAAATACTACCGAGTATCGGTATCGGCATTCCGTAGAAGATGGTTGAGACACATGATTGGGAAAAAGGTCCGTTGAACCTTAGGAATGGATTAGGATACAAGTGACATGTCATCGGGATATTTGGGCATCCGAACTCGTTGAGTTGAGTCCGAGTTCACTTATGGATGCGAATGTCCGAACTCGTTGAGTTGAGTCCGAGTTCGTGAGATGTAACTAGGCATCCGAACTCGTTGAGTTGAGTCCGAGTTCACTTATGGATGCGAACGCCCGAGCTCGTTGAGTTGAGTCCGAGTTCGCTTATGGGCGGGTTACATGATTGCTTGATTGAATATGTGGCACTTATGTGCAAGTTATCCATGTATCCGAATTATATTCGATGTGTTCAACGGGTAAAGTTCTACTCAAATGGAGGAATACTCAAGATGAAAGGGACGATTGGTAAGTGTTGTGAAATGGATACTTTGAACAGGTATGTACTTAACCCTCGGGTTGAAAACTCGATATAACAACAATATGGTAAGATGATAAATGAAAAGGTGATATGAATGTCTTGGTGATGATTATGCAAATGATGTTTTATGTTTGCTTATATGGTTATGTTACTTGCTATTTGCATGTGAGCTTACTAAGCATTTATGCTTACTCCTCCTTTTCATTCCTTGTAGTGTTGACAAGCCAGCTCGGAAATCGGAAGCGGTCGGAGGCACGCTCACACTATCCGTATACCATCTTGGTATAATGGCTTGTATATTTTGAGTATGGCATGTATAGCATTATAATCATTTTGTATATATGGTCTTATGATATGGTTATTGAGTGGTATGGAGATAGAAATGCTTGGTAATGATTAGCCATTGGAATGGCTAATCATGATCATATTTGGTATTATGTATGTCAAATTGCTAGCTAATCCATGGAAACCATGAAATAGGTAAAATTTACCATAAAATAGATTCAGACAGCAGCAGTGACGTGAGTTTGAAAAATCACTAAAAATAGTAGAAATGGAATTAAATAATGAATAAGTTATGGAATCGAAGCTTGATGAGTCTATTTTCATATGGAATAAGTGAAACAGGTATATGAGCTATATTTAATGAGATGTTTAAATTTTTGTGAAACAGGGCCAGAGCGATTTCTGGATCCCCTGTTATGACTTTGGAAATTCACCATAAATTTTACAAAGATAATTAGAAGTCATGCTTTATATGTACAGATTCCTTATTGAGTCTAGTTTTATTAGAGATAAACGGCATAGTCATTGAAGGTCTGTATAGGGAGATATCTGATTCGTAATACACAGAGGTCAGAGTAGTTGAACCCTGAAACAGGGGAGACTTTAACTAATAAACTGTACTAATTGGCCCAACCAAAATTCTAGAAAAAATTAGTAGATATATATATGAGTCTAGTTTCAGGAAAAATTTACGGAATTGGATTTCGAGTTTCGTAACTCGAGATATGATTTTAAAGCGACTGTGATGCAGTTAGCCAGCTTGTCTGGAAATTTTAAAATGAATTGTATGAGCTGTTTAATTAATGAATTAAGTCCGTTAACACCTCGTGTTCGACTCGAAACGGTCTCGGTAATGGGTGTTACATTTAGTGGTATCGAGCAGGTTTAGTCGGTTCTCGGACTAACCTAGCATGTGTAAAAGTTTAGCTATACATGCCAGCGATCGTGATAGTGTGATGTCTTCCGACGCGTATAAGTACCGTCTTATTTAGACAGGTACTCTCCAACCGAAATGTGCCGACCATGTTCAATGTTATGTGAAGGTATTTGAGTAAAATTATGATTATGACAAGTCTCGGTTCAGAAAAGTATGAATAAAGGTTTATGATACATATGTGATAATATGTGAGATGAAAGTTCATGTTGTGATAAATATTCATATTTGCTTAATGCTCATATGATGTAGTGTATGTGGCTTACTTGATAAGATGAACGGAATAAATAGAAAGTAGTAGAGGTATGAATAAAGGTCATAATATTATGATACTGAATGAAAATGTCCTTGTCTTGATTGGATGTCGAATGTTGATGAATGTTAATGGTATATAATTTTATGAGATAAAGGATTATAATGAAATGAACTTATCTATGTTAAATTGTTGGACTGAATTGTATGATTGTAATGATATGTACATGATGATGCACGAAATGAAAGTTGTGACTGTGATGCAAATATTTATGTTTGTTTGGCCTTATATAATGTCATGAGCATGAATTAATTTAATTAAATGAATGGATAAGTAAAGCTATCTAGAAAACATAGAATGTATGCATAAGTATATTGTCTAAATGGGACAATAGGAAAATTGGTGTAAGCCAACATGAATGAACGACATGATTTTGATGATGTTACTATGATGATGGAAGTTGTGTCATATGTGTATGTATAAGAAAGTCGAGTCAGAGGTCCTACAACCCCTCCCCCTTACCAAAGTGGTACTTATAATGGAATTTCATGAGATTTGTATTGAATAAGTTTCTGTTGAGAACCCAAAGAGTTCAATGATAGAATAATTATAAGTATGATCCGAGATTGAAAATGAGCTGATAAGTAAAGTCGAGCCGAAAGTATCGGATTGATATAAAGATTATTGGAATTATGCACCGTCCTAGTTAGAAAAGGAATTCTCCTTGGTAAATCGAATTACTCAAGTGCAAGGTCGAGAAAAGTGTAAATCGAAATTTATTCGAATTGGCCTTTTTAGTGAATGGTTTAATATAAAATTTGTGACGGCGAGAACTAGTTGGGGAAATGATATTTCAAATGTGAATTATCCGAGTGTGACAGCTTATGACCGGACAGATTTAGCGATCTCTTTTGAGATGTTCTATGTGTTCACCCATTCTCGAAATATTTCTATGGCTATTGATCTTCGAAGAAATTCTTGTTATTTGGGAATGTCTTCTAATTTGGTGTTGGATGAAAGCATTGGTAGTCCTGACGGTTTATAATTTATATTGCTCTATTTCATCGGGTATTCTATTTCATTTCATCGATAAGAATTGATGAGAGAATTCATATGATATTATGATTCTGCTTTCTTCTACTTGATGCTTCATCGATATATATGTATGGGAAGATATATTGATCTTGTTATATTTGATTTCATGGGATTAAATGATGTTTTCTTTTGGACTTTCTTTCTTTGAAGAATTATCGTGGTATTCTCATATTTTCTCTATGAATTTGGTTTTCGATTCTCGGCATAGTATCGTATCTTGGGTTTCTTTATCCTGGATCTCTTTATTCTGGGTTTCTCTATCTTGGATTTTTTTATTCGGTTTTCTTGTTATCTTTGTTCCATAATTTGTCAATTACGACTCATGTTCGAAGTACGTTCTTCAGCTCGTGATAATCATGTCAAATATGACTATACTTCTAATTTGATCTTGGTAATGTGGTGATTTTAGTATTGGGATTTTTTCTAATTTCTGTGTAAGGATTTGACATCAGTAAAGGCATAGGTGATAAAAGCGCGAGTTTTAGTCGATCAAAGAGTAAATAGTTTGAACGAGAAGTGTATATTTATTAGAAAGAGTTGAATATTAGTTTAAGTCACTACGAATGATAAGGTTTCCATCTTGTGAAAGCTAAAAAGTTTATTACATGTTGACAGAGTTCGGATAGATGAGAATATTGGAAACCGAAGCGTCTGAACTAGACAAGTCTACATTGAGCAAAGACTTCCTGGCTTTCAGTAATGTATTGTTGTATGAATTGTGATGTGTTTCAAGACAGTGAGGTAATGTGATAGTTTAGAACATCCGATGTTACATAAAATCGGAGTTGTTAAAGGGGTTAAAGCCGAGCATTGGGATCTATCAAAATTATCCTTGTCAATGTTGATATTGGGATGGAAATGAGAAGGATTATTCTTGAGGCCATATCAGAATTATTTCTATGGCGGAAAGAGGAAAATGTGATGTATCCTATTGTTAAATGTTTGGCGAGATCTATAAATCACATCTCAGATTGAATGAATTCCTACTCATCGATTCATGGAATTTCGGTCTCTTTGATTGTTGGATTTCTTGGAATTCGGTCTCCATTAAATCAAGTTGAGATCCGGGTTTTATGTCATGATATCATGGGAAATTAAGAAGGGTTGAAAATTTAAGAACAGTTGAGAGTTGAGACCGTAAGCTTTTAGATCATATGAGAAATTGAAGAGATGTATTGAGGTACAGTCTAAGTGCAAGTTCTTGACACCAAATATGAGATTAAAAGTGAAGACCACTTTTCGGTAAGATTTTAGGGGACGAAAATCCTCAAGGGGGAGAGTTGTAATATCCTGATTTTGGGCCTAGTCGGAATAGTGGTTTCGTGACCACAAAATCCGAGATAGAAATAATTATTTTATGATTATTTTAAGGTCTATGATATGATTGCATGATTGTGTGAAAATTTCGTGAAGAAATTTTATGCATAAAGTGCTTAATTTGAAATTTGGGACTAAATTGAATAAATTGCAAAACTTGTGTTCTAGAAGTATTTTGCATAAAATTGAATTAGATTATTAATTAGAGGTCCTTAAAGAGTAATTTTACCAATTTCTAAGTCTATGGACAAAAATTAGGACATGGAAGGAATTTTTGGAAAGTTTAGTAGTAAGGGCATTTTGGTCATTTAGGGGTAAAATGAATTAAAATACAAAATTAAAAGCCAATTTTGCTCATCTTCAACCCCATGGCCGAATATAGCAAGGAGAAACCATGGCTAGGGTTTTCAAGCTTCCAAGCTCGAGTGTAAGTCCGTTCTAGCCTCGTTTTTAATGATTTTTACGTTTTGGAGTCCCTAGCTCGATTTAGCTTATGCTAGCAATAATTTAACCTAGGGTTTATATTTGGAAAAATACCCATAGGTGAAATTTGTGTATTTTGGTGTTTTATGATAAAATGTGAGGTTTTAAATTATGTTAGACAACTTGTGCTACTTGGTTTTAAGTGAAAACGAGCAAAGGGCTTAATCGGTAAAAATACCTAATAGTCATAAGTACATGTTAGAGTGAGAATTTGATGTTGCCATAGAAGGGAAAAATGATCAGCATGTCATAAAACATAAGAAAATAGGCTGAATTTTAATTTACGAGCTTTGGGGCAAAAGTGTAAATATGCAAAAGTTTAGGGGCAAAATTGTAATTTTTCCAAAATATGATTTTGGGTCAATTTGAATAATGTGAGTCCTAATTAGACTATATTTTAAATGATAGAGCAAGGAAAACTGAAATTTGGGCTAAAATGGGGAAAATACCAAGTTGTGGACGAAATGGTAAAATAGCCATTTTAGCATACGAGGTAAGTTCATATGTAAATGTTGGTAACATAGTTATTATTTTAAATGTTTTAATGTTCCTTTAAATGATATGATAATTATTATGAAATATTATACTTGTGATAATTGTTTGATAATATGTCAAATTATGTGATATACTTGGAAAATGTGAAATACTACCGAGTATCAGATATCGGCATTCCGTAGAAGATGGTTGAGACACATGATTGGGAAAAAGGTCCGTTGAACCTTAGGAATGGATTAGGATACAAGTGACATGTCACTGGGATATTTGGGCATCCGAACTCGTTGAGTTGAGTCCGAGTTCACTTATGGATGCGAATGTCCGAACTCGTTGAGTTGAGTCCGAGTTCGTGAGATGTAACTAGGCATCCGAACTCGTTGAGTTGAGTCCGAGTTCACTTATGGATGCGAACGCCTGAGCTCGTTGAGTTGAGTCCGAGTTCGCTTATGGGCGGGTTACATGATTGCTTGATTGAATATGTGGCACTTATGTGCAAGTTATCCATGTATCCGAATTATATTCCGATGTGTTCAACGGGTAAAGTTCTACTCAAATGGAGGAATACTCAAGATGAAAGGGACGTATTGGTAAGTGTTGTGAAATGGATACTTTGAACAGGTATGTACTTAACCCTCGGGTTGAAAACTCGATATAACAACAATATGGTAAGATGATAAATGAAAAGGTGATATGAATGTCTTGGTGATGATTATGCAAATGATGTTTTATGTTTGCTTATATGGTTATGTTACTTGCTATTTGCATGTGAGCTTACTAAGCATTTATGCTTACTCCCTCCTTTTCATTCCTTGTAGTGTTGACAAGCCAGCTCGGAAATCGGAAACGGTCGGAGGCACGCTCACACTATCCGTATACCATCTTGGTATAATGGCTTGTATATTTTGAGTATGGCATGTATAGCATTATAATCATTTTGTATATATGGTCTTATGATATGGTTATTGAGTGGTATGGAGATAGAAATGCTTGGTAATGATTAGCCATTGGAATGGCTAATCATGATCATATTTGGTATTATGTATGTCAAATTGCTAGCTAATCCATGGAAACCATGAAATAGGTAAAATTTACCATAAAATAGATTCAGACAGCAGCAGTGACGTGAGTTTGAAAAATCACTAAAAATAGTAGAAATGGAATTAAATAATGAATAAGTTATGGAATCGAAGCTTGATGAGTCTATTTTCATATGGAATAAGTGAAACAGGTATATGAGCTATATTTTATGAGATGTTTAAATTTTTGTGAAACAGGGCCAGAGCGATTTCTGGATCCCCTGTTATGACTTTGGAAATTCACCATAAATTTTACAAAGATAATTAGAAGTCACGCTTTATATGTACAGATTCCTTATTGAGTCTAGTTTTATTAGAGATAAACGGCATAGTCATTGAAGGTCTGTATAGGAGATATCTGATTCGTAATACACAGAGGTCAGAGTAGTTGAACCCTGAAACAGGGAGACTTTAACTAATAAACTGTACTAATTGGCCCAACCAAAATTCTAGAAAAAATTTGTAGATATATATATGAGTCTAGTTTCAGGAAAAATTTACGGAATTGGATTTCGAGTTTCGTAACTCGAGATATGATTTTTAAAGCGACTGTGATGCAGTTAGCCAGCTTGTCTGGAAATTTTAAAATGAATTGTATGAGCTGTTTAATTAATGAATTAAGTCCGTTAACACCTCGTGTTCGACTCCGGAAACGGTCTCGGGTACGCGGTGTTACACACGGAATTCGTTTGAACAAATTCGGCTGCTCAACAACCTCTACCCCCTCAAGTTTCTGTAACTTCCCAAGTTATGCATAAAGAAAAGAAAAGAACAACTGATTTTGAAGCCAGAGATTCTTGTAAAAGATCATCGGGTAAGACATTTCAGTCAACATCGAAGAAATTCAGGGATGATTTTAGTCGATTAAAGAATACTGTGGTTTTTTTTAGATGTGATCAAGACAGACCACATGTAAGTTCATGAGCCATTTCGATTGCTAGTGTTGGTAATGTTCAGTCGAAATGACCTGAGTGCGGACATTATGGTAAACGACATTTTGGTAGTTGTATATTTCTTAATCGAGCCTTTTTTAAATGCGGATCGATGGATCATTTCATTCGTGAATGCATTGAATTAACTGAACAAAACACCAAACAGAATGCAAGATCGAGAAACGTGTTAGCTCGAGGTAGACCACCCAAAAAAATTGGTAATGTGTGACAGCCTTAAAACGACCCTAGTCTGAATGTGGTTTCGGGACCACAAAATCGAGGCATAAAAATAATTTAATATTTATTTTATTGCCTATAATATGTGTTAACTCATGTGTGACATTTTTGATGTTTTAATTTAGAGTTATAAATGTGAATTTCACTAGAAAGGACTTAGTAGAAAACTTTGAAAGTATGATGGGGAAATGTGTGATGACTAATTTAAAGCATGCATGCAAAACAATGGACTTGCATGTCAAATTTCCCCCCCCCTCATTGCCGTGCATTGAAGAAAAGAAAGGAAAAAAATTTTGCTCATCCATTTCATTCTCTCTTGACCGAAAATACCAAAGAGGAAGGAAGGAATTTTTGCTTCATGTTTGGTTTGGAAGGGGATTAGGAAGAGATTTGGCTATACTTGCATCAAGATTAAGGTATGTTTGAGGTTGTGCCATGAGATTCATGCATGTTTTTAGTTGCTAGCTTGATGTTCTTATTAGCCCATGGTTCAAATCTTTGCTATGTCATGGAATGATATTCGGCCAAAGTGGATGTGGTGTTAATGCCATTGCATGCTAAATATCAAGCTTGATAATGATACATGTGATGGGGATTGAGGACTCTTAGATTTTCTTTTAGCATTTTGAATGAAATACTAAGTTCTTTGTTTAACCATGACCAAATTGAAACGGTATGGTGTTGTGGTGTATTCGGCCATGGTATATCCATAAGTACGATTCATGCATGTTGCATGGTAAGTAAGATTTGAGCTTTGGATATGTGTTTATATTTGGATATAAGCAACTTGAGATTCGGCCCTTGCACCTACATGAATATATGTTTGCACATGATGTATTGGTATGACATGTATACTATTTCAAGGTGTATATTTGCTTGTGATGATGTTTCGGTTATGAAGGAAATGATAGATGTGTATTGAATTACAATATGGAATCGTTAGTTAGTAAAATGTATGCTGTTTTTTTGTGTGGTATTAAGTGTATAATTGGCCTCAACATGGACATGCATATTCGCCACATGAGGGGAAATGGTGTGCATGCATTCGGTTAGAGGCAAGCATATTGATGCCTATTCTTGGCTTAGAAAATCCGCTAAGGAGAGTACTAACTAATGTGTTGAGTTGATTCATGATTTCGTACATATGTGACTTTAATGTCTAATGAAAATATGTGGGCTAAGTACCTTGAATTCCTCTTCGATGCTCAAATGATAAAACCAATTTATTTGTTAAATTAAGCTCAAGAGCAAAGGGAGCTAAATCCGATAAGGGAAGGAAAAGTCGTCGAATAGTCGTCGAAATCGTTCGACCACGTCCGAGGTAAGTTCTCGAGTAATGGAACTTAGATTATGATTTGATTAGATCATGCTCTTTGTGTGTGGCTATTGAGCTGAAATTGCAAATGTGATAAGTGACTTGTGTTTGAATTTTGCTAATGAGAATGAAATACTAAATGTGTCATGATTTATTGATAATTGTGCTTGGCTATTTGAATGATGTCCGGGCTAAGTCCCGAAGGCTTTGTGTTAAGTGACCATATCCGGACTAAGATCCGAAGGCGTTCGTGCGAGTTAATAAATCCGGGTTAAGCCCGAAGGCATTTGTGCGAGTTAATAAATCCGGGTTAAGCCCGAAGGCATTTGTGCGAGTTACTAAACCGGGTTAAGTCCCAAGGCATTCGTGCGAAGTTACTATAACCGGGTTTGTCCCAAGGCATTTGATCTAGTCGTTATATCCGGTTAAATTCCGAAGGTACGTGATTCGAGAACGAGCGTTCTTGCTGTAAAAATTTCAGTTAATACGCTTGAAAAATTCCAGCAATGAGGTATGTTCGTATGTGCTTGAAATTAGTTGATTCCCTTTGAATGATATTCGCTCAGTTGAGTAATGAGCTTCCGGTATTTGGCTAAGATGATCCCTTATGTATGAATATAGGGGTTGGAATGTGAAATAAGTATGACATTGAGAATTTGTGCATACGAAATTATCCGTTAGCTATATGATTGCTATGCTTTTGTTGTGCTGGAATCCCTTGCTCAAACTTACTAAGCATAAATTGCTTACTCCGCTTTCTCTGTTTCTCTGCTTTTATAGATTTTGCTCGTTAGCTATCGGATTCGGGATCATCGAAGTCGAAGTCATCCACACTATCAAAGCCCTGTTGGTATTCTTTTAGTTGAACTCCGGATATGGCATGTATAGGACTACCCTTTGCTGTTTTTCAAATACGCTTTGTGATGTATGTGTGTACAGCCATGCGAAAATGGCTCGTAAAAGTGGGGTATGGCATTAGACTATTTGTGTTTATGTATATATGTATGGTTTCATGATGTGAGCATGGACTGGAATGGAAGTGTTAGGCAAATGATCAGCCATTGGAATGGCTAAATATGAGTATATGTGGACCTATGTATGACAAAACTCTAGTTGGTCCATGGAAACCACGAAATAGGTAAAGTTTACCTTGAAAACAGAAACGGACAGCAGCAGTGGTGAGCATTTGAAAAATCACTAAAATTTGTAGGAATGGAATTAAATAGTGAATAAATTATGTAAATTAACCTTGATGAATCTACTTTCATATGGAAGAAACGAAACGGTCATATGAGTTATATGTTAAGAGATATTAAAGTTCTCGTGAAACAGGCCCAGAACGGTTTCTGGATCCCCTGTTCCGACTTTGGAAATTCATTGTAAATTAACCAGAGATGATTAGGAGTCATGCCATATATGTATAGATTTGTCTTTGAGTCTAGTTTCTAAAGAAACAAACAGCATCAGTATTGAAGACCTGTACCGGAAGATATCCAATTCGTAATGCATAAAGGTCTGTGTAGTCAAACCTTGGAATAGGGGAGACTTTAACTAATAAACTGTACTAATTGGCTCAACCAAAAATTCTAGAAAAAAATCTGTAGATGGACATATGAGTCTAGTTTCGGGGAAAAATTACGAAACTGATTTTTGAGTTTTGAAACTCAAGATATGATTTTTAAGGCGATAGTGATGCAATAACCAGCTTGTCTGGAAATTTTTAAATGGACAGTGAAAATGATTAAGTTAAGTTTGTGTGCACCTTGTGTTCGACTCCGGTAATGGACTCGGGCATGGGGTGTTACATAATGTGAGTAATAGTCAGGAAAGGACTAAAAACACAGCAAGACAATCTGAGGCTCTTGCACCTGCCAGAGCTATTGCTATACGCGCATGCGAGGAGGCTTCATCCTCAGATATTATCACTGGTATATTTATTCTCTATGGTATTAGCGTTATTGCATTAATTGATTCTGATTCAACTCATTTTTTTATGTATGTGAGACTTTTGTATTCAGTAAGACTTTGCCTGTTGAGTCTACTGAGTTTATGATTAGAATATCGAACCCTTTTAGGCCGGTGTGTTATGGTTGATAAAGTGTGTTAAAATTGTCCTTTGATGATTCGATATTCGTGTTTTTCGGCTAATTTGATGTTGTTTCCATTTGATGAGTTCGACATAATTCTGGTTATGGACTGGTTAACTTTGCATGATGCTGTCGTAAGTTACAAAAGAAAGACTATTGATTTGCGGTGCCAGAATGATGAGATTATTCAAATTGAATCTAATGATCTGAATGGATTACCAGCGGTGATATCTTTGATGTTAGCTTAGAAATATGTGAGAAAAGGTTACAAAGCTTATTTTTCCTATGAGCTTGATAGTAAAATGGCTGAAAAGAAGATTGAATCAGTACATGTTGTGTGTGAGTACTCAGATGTGTTATCTGAAGAATTGTCAGGTTTGCCATCTATTCAAGAAGTTAAGTTAAGTATTGAGTTAATGTTAGGGACAACTCCAATATCGATAGCTCCGTACAGAATGGCACTTACTAAATTAAAAGAATTGAAAGCTCAGTTGCAGGAGTTGACAGATAAAGGTTTTGCATGACCGAGTTTCTCCCCCTGGGGTGCACCTGTGTTATTTGTGAAAAAGAAGGATGGAACTATGAGAATGTACATCAACTATAGATAGCTCAAAAAGGTGACTATAAAGAATAAGTATCCGTTGCCACAGATTGATGATTTGTTTGATCAACTGAAAGGGGCCATAGTATTTTCAAAGATAGATTTGAGGTCAAGCTACTATCAGTTGTAAGTTAAAGACTCCGATGTGCCAAAGACTGCTTTCCAAATGAGTTATGAACACTATGAGTTTTTTATTATGCCTTTTAGATTTACTAATGCACTTGTTGTTTTCATGGATTTGATGAATTGGATCTTCAGACAGTATTTGGATCGGTTTGTAGTTGTGTTCATAGATGACATCTGGATCTATTCCCATGATGAAACTGAGCTGCCGAACATCTGAGACTTGTGTTACAGACTTTGCAAAATAAATAGTTGTACGTAAAGTTCAGTAAATGTGAGTTCTAGTTACGCAAAGTCAGTTTTCTGGGCCATGTTGTATCAACATCGAGTATCCGGGATGATCTGAGTAAAATTTTAGCTCTACTTGATTGGAAACCTCTGAGAAATCTTTTCGAAGTCTGAAGTTTTTTGGGATTTGTCGGTTATTATAGACAGTTCATGAAACCCTATGATTGCAACCCTGATGGCAAAGCTGTTACAGAAAGATTTTAAGTTCGAGTGGTCAGAAAAGTGCCAGAAAAGTTTCGATCAGTGAAAGCCATTTTGATCGAAGCTTCAGTGCTAGTTCAGTCAGAATCGGATTTATAATGCTAAAAAAATGATGATGATTTGTTAGCGAAATGAGCCCAATGTAATTCTAATATTGGTTCAGAATTCAGAATTGATGCTGAGGGTTGTTTGAGGTTCAGAAACAGAGTGTGTATCCTGAGAAAATTCAGAGTTGATTCAGATGATTTTGAAAGAAGTTCACAGCAGTCGGTTATCTGTTCACCCAGGTAGTATGAAATGTTTAATTATCTGAAACTGCTATACTGGTGGTATGGTATGAAATGATACATTTCTGACTTTGTTTCAAAATGTTTGGTCTGCCAGCAAGTAAAAATCGAGCATCAAGTACTTTTTGGATTGTTTTCGGCTGATCATGATACTTGAATGGAAATGGGACAAAGTCATGATGAATTTTAAATTCGATTTACCATTGAAATTGAGTAAGAAAGATGCAATGAAAGAAAATTATCCAAATCTATTCATCGCTAAGATTTTCGGGGACGAAAACCCCTAAGGGGGAGAGTTGTAACAGCCTGATTTAGACTCTAATCGGAATGGTGGTTTAGGGACCACGAATCCAAGTCAAAAAAATATTTAAAAATTATTTTCTGTATTTATTTTGTGTGAATTTATATCTGTGAAATTTTCGTGATTTAATTTTATCATTTGAGTGTCTGATAAAACAAAATGGCTTAATCGCGTAAAATGAAAACTTGATAGTTTAATGTGTGAGGACCAAATTGCTGATGTCTTTATAATATGAAGCCTTTATGTTGTAATTGGGTCATTATTATTATTAGTGGACGGAAAAAGACATGTTATAAATGATAATATAAAATTTTAACTAAGGTTAATTTAATAATTAATAATATAAGTTAATATAATATAAAACATATCATAAAAAAATTAAAGCCATTTATGTTTCTTTGTTCATCAACCGAATACAAAAGAAAAGAAAATAGAAGTTAGGGTTCGGCCATCTCTTAAGCTCAATCAAGGTATGTGTTTAGCTCGATTTTTGATAATTTTTACATTTTTGAGATCGTTGCTAAGTTATCTTCAAGACCCGTGCTTGAATTTTTTATTTTGATGAATTTTTGAGTTATGCCATTGTTGAAAGCTTGTGATTTTTGTTGTTTCATGTTGAAATATGAAAGATATGTTTTGGGTTAACATGTTTTGTATTGGAATTTTTGATGATTTTGAGTAATTAGGACTAAATTGCAAAAATAATAAATTAAGGGACTAAAATATGAAATAAATGAAATATATGGACTTGTATGAGCACTAGGAACATTTGGCCTAACATGGGTGTAGTGAAATTTTGCATATTTTGTGTTTTGTGCAATAGGGACTAAATTGTAAAAAGTGTAAAATGTTAGGGGTAAATTGGTAATTTGCCTATTTATGTGTTTTTGGACTAAATTGAATGAAAATATGTCTGAATGAGTTTAATTTGAATATGTTTAGATCAAGAATCAATGAAATCAGATTTGGATCGGGGAAAAACTAAAGTGGTCGACTAGTCGTCCAATTCTGTTTTTCATCGTCTATGGTAAGTTTATAAAAAAATTGATGTTGTTAAATTTCAATATTGGTGATCCATAAATAATTGTAGTAATTAGTAGTAAATTAAAAATTGGCATTGAGAAATGAAAAATAATTTCTGTTTAGTGATAAAGTAATGAATAAGTTTTGGTATTTGAAGTAATGACAGGAATTTTATATGTTAAGTGTTGATTATATGTGTATTAATTACAAATTTAAATTGCTAAATAATATATGTATATGATATTAAAGTATGAATCATGTGTATATATATATTCGATTATGTGATGATTTTGTGACATAGAAAGTGAATAATAATTCTATTAATGAACATATTTTTGTTTTGGCCAAGTTAAAATTGGTACATGGATATATATATAAGGCTTCGACTTGTGATCATGAGTAAGACCACATTTAATACGTTGGCATTGATATGTGATTCTGATATATGTGTGCGAGTAAGACCACGTTTAATACGTTGGCATTGATATGTGATTCTGATATATATGTGTGAGTAAGACAACGCTTAAAACGTTGGCATCGATATGTGATTCTGATATATGTGTGCGAGTAAGACCACGTTTAATACATTGGCATCGATATGTGATTCTGATATATGTGTGTGAGTAAGACCCTGTTTGGGACAGTGACGTCAATATGTGATGTAAGACCACGCCTGGGACATTGGCATTGTACGATACGTGTGATTATTTGAGTATTTCATTTAATTCTGAATGGTTCAATGGGTAATGTTAAGTGTGATTGAATGTATTAAACAAGCCAAAGTAATTAGGTATGTAATAGCTTATTTCTTATTCGAAATAAGGTAAGTTGGTTATTTGTTAGGTGTTATAAAATGATAAAAAAAATATATGTATATGAACTTATGGAAATTCAGTTATATGATGGCATTAAGGATTTGAGTTTAAATGTTACTCAGATAAAAGTACATGTTTATTCGGCCAAAGTTACATTTTAATATGAAAGTATATGTTATATATGAATTGTTGAGTTTGAGAATAAATGTGATCATGATAGTATAATTAGCTTGTTTTAAATGAGTTGATATTGATATTGAGTTATTTAATTACTTATGACTTACTAAGCTATGATAGCTTACTGTATGTGTTTATGTTTGTCCCTGTTTTATAGATTTTGAAGTCAAATTACGAGCTCGGGGATCGTCAACAAAGTCTATCACACTATCGACTGTTTTTGGTAATTTATAAGTTTTAACTCGAACCTATGGCATGTATAAGCTCGGTTGTTTTTGGTCAAGTTTGAAGTATGTATATATTATGAGCCATGCAAAAATGGCTTGTTTGTTTTGTTAAGTTCGGTTACAAGGCTTGATCATTTTGCTTATGTTCGGTTACATTTGACCATGGTTTATGCTTAATTTGGTAAGTATACTCTGTGACATATAGGATTGATGTTTGGTTTTAAGTTGTAATATGCTATGGATATGTTTGGCTGTGGTTATGATGTTTTGGCTATTATATGTGTTTATATGTAAATTATGGTTAGTATGTTACGTGAGTGCATGAAACCTTAATCAAGTTTATATGTGTTATGTGCATTGAAAATGGTTGAAGATTTTGGATATGTATAAATGATTGATTCGGCCCTAGTTTATGCATGGATAAAAGTGAATGTGAATCAATTGATATGTTTAGTTAAAGCAATATTAGGTGGTTTGGTATTAAAGAATATTAAGTTGTACACAATCATGGTTGGATTTTATTTTGATATATATATGTTATAATTGTATGAATTGTTTTTATGAATGGTTTATTTATTTTCGAGTTAATGAATAGCAAGTTAGCTTTGAGTTGTATTGTGGTAAAAGTATAGTATAAGAATTTAACATGATTTGGCTTATATTTATAATAACATATGTTGTAATAAATTTGATATGATACAAATCGAGAAAAATGTATACTTAAATGCTTAGTCAAATATATGGTTTTTGATTTAATTATAATTATGATCTTTGTTATATTGTTTTATAGGTAATAGTATCATGTTTTTATTTGGTTACGGGATGTGAAAATGTTGTACAAGTTATGTTTAATATATATATAATTATATATATATTAGTTTAGACCTTTAAAATTTATAGACTTGTAAATTGATTGAATAAAGTTAAAAGTGAACAATTTTTAATACATATTTGTTAAACATAGTTGTATTCGCTAAATGCATTGAAAAATGACCAAACGTAAGGTGAATTGTGTAATAGTAAATCATGATGATAATATGATTTTTTTTTATGTGATGCATAAATGTCTTACTTGATAATTGATGAATGTTGAGCAGTTTATAGGTCAGTCCCTAAATTATGATTATAAACTGGTTGATTGTGTGGTAATGTACATGTGCTGAATATGATAAGATTCAGTTGATAAGATTATGTGTACCTAGTTTTCCTGAGTTCTATATATGTATGTTTTTTTAATATGAGTTTGAAGTGTACTGTAATTTGTATGTTTTACACATTCTATATGTTGCATTAAACTTTATATTCGGCTAAGGTTTTAAAAAAAAAGAGACCAAAATGAGTAGTAATTCAAGTTATAAAGAAACATGATTATTTTTTTAACAAAACAGGGTTCGAGTATGAAATGAGATGTTTGTTTAATGTTAATGTTCATAAAATTTTACTTTGTGATTTAATTATTATTATATATATGTATTCAAAATGATCTAAGAGTTTATGTAATCGTTCGGAAGTTGTGTCTGGTCCGATAATGCCTCTTAACCCCATTCCGACAACGGATTCAGGTTAGAGGTGTTACACTAGCCGAACCCTTTTTACTCTTATAGCAACTCCAAATTCTCACTTTTTCACATACGTAACATCTATTTTACAACTTATGCAATATAGTTCTTTTAGGTGTTGTCATGCTAACCCCTTTCACAAAAGTTGTCCATAACACACCCAAGACTTATTTTCATCCATAAAAACTCAGTAAACATTACAAACCCTTTCATGGAAAAACCCTACACTCTTGATCATTTTGCAAAATAGTGCCCTCATTTGAAAGTTCATGCTTCAAGGGTCTCAAAAGTAAAAAAAATATTCAAGAAAAGCCATAAAAATCACTTACTTGTGAAGGCTTAAAGTTGCTGGAATTTCAAGCTCTTAAAACCCATTTCTTTGCTAAAAATTTTGATCAAAAGAAAGGATGGAGAAAAGAAAATGTTAGCTAGGCTTTTTTGGCATTATTATATCATACATTATGTCATCAAATTACGTAATGTTGACTTTTCAACATTTTTATCTCACATGGCCGGCCAAGCTATAACAATAGGGTCTAGTTGCCCTTTAAAGACCCCCAATTTTTATTCTCTAGTATTTGACACTTTTAGTTATCAATTTAGGACTTTTGCATTTTATGCAATTCAGTCTTTTTTCCCAATTGAGCTCACGAACGTCAAAATTAACTCACCAAATTTTCATACACTAATATAACATGCAATGACTCCACAATAATAATAAAATAATTTATTTGACTCCAGATTTGTGGTCTCGAGACCACTATTCTGACTAGGCCCTAAATCGGGCTGTTACATTTCTCCCCCTTAGGGATTTTCGTCCTCGAAAATCTTACCGGCGAATAAGTTTGGGTATTGATCTCTCATTGTCTTCTCGGGTACCCAGGTTGCTTCCTCGACTCTATGTCTCTGCCACAAAACTTTCACGAGCACTATGCTCTTATTTCTCAACTGTTTGACTTCTCGAGCTAAAATCTTGAACGGCTCTTCACCATAAGTCATGTCCAGATGAATCTCAACCTCTGTCGGTGCAATCACGTGCGAAGGGTCTAATCTATATTGATGTAGCATGGATACATGAAACACGTCGTGAATCTTTTCCAACTCTGGTGGCAAAGCCAATCGATAAGCAACTAGTCATACTCTTTTAATAACTTCATAAGGTCCTATGAAATGAGGACTCAACTTGCCTCTTCTACCAAATCTGAGGACTTTTCCCCATGGGGATACTTTCAAAAATACCTTATCGCCTACTTGAAACTCAATTTCCTTTCGTTTCAAATCCGCGTAGGCTTTCTGTCTATCTGAGGCGGCCTTCAAGCAGTCACAAATCACTTTAACTTTCTCTTCAGTCTCTTTGATTAAATCGACCCCGTGAATATGACTCTCTCTGAGCTCAATCCAATATAAGGCATTCGATACTTTCATCCATACAAAGCCTCATAAGGTGCCATTTTCAGACTTGTCTGAAAACTGTTGTTGTAGGTGAATTCAACCAATGGCAAGTAACTTTCCCAACTACCTTGAAACTCGAGAACACAACACTGCAACATGTCTTCTAAAGTCTGAATCACTCTTTCTGACTGGCCGTCAATTTTCGGGTGAAATGTTGTGCTAAAACTCAACTTTTTTCCCAAGGCCTCTTGTAACTTTTTCCAAAACCTCAAGGTAAATCTTGGGTCCCTGTCTGAAATAATCGACAAGGGGACTCCGTGTAGTCTCACAATCTCAGAAACGTACAGTTCAGCCAATCTCTCAAGGGAGTAGTCAGTATGCACTGGTATAAAATGTGCCAACTTTGTTAGCCTATCCACAACAACCCAAATAGCATCCTTTTTCTTCAGGGCTACTGGCAATCCCGTCACAAAATCCATAGTAACCCAATCCTACTTCCACTCGGGTACCATGATAAACTAAAGTAGACCTGAAGATACTTAGTGTTCAGCCTTCACTTGTTGACACACAAGACACTTGGAAACAAACTTTGAAATATCTCTTTTCATCCCCGACCACCAATACATTTTCTTCATGTCATTGTACATTTTTACACTACCCGGGTGGACGGACAAATAACCACTATGCTCCTCTCGTAGAATCTTCTGAATAAGCTCATTGCCCTTGGGTACACAAACTCTATTTTTGAACATTAAACATCCATCAACACTAATACGAAATTTGGATTCATCTTCCATCTCACACTAAGTCATCTTAGCTTACAACTCATTATCATCTTTCTAAGCTTCACGAATCTCTTGTAGAAATGTCGGTCTAGCCCTCAACTCTGCTAGGATCGAACCATCGTTAGACATAGCCAATTGAGTATTCATGGCCCTCAAGGAAAATAATGACTACATTCATCTTTCTAGCGTGATAGTCAATTATCAGCTCATAATCCTTTATTAGCTATAGCCACCTTCGTTGCTGTAGATTCAATTCCTTCTGTGTCATTAAATACTTGCGACTTTTGTGGTCAGTGAATACTCGACATTTCTCTCCATACAAATGGTGCCTCCAAATCTTCAATGCGGACACGATGGCGGCCAACTCTAGACATGCGTCGGGTAATTTTTCTCACGTGGCTTTAGCTGTCTTGAGGCATAAGCTATATAACCTTGCCTTCTTGTATAAGCACATACCCCAAACCATTCAAGGAGGCGTCACTATATATCACAAATTCCTTACCCAACTCTGGTTGCACTAACACTGGGGCTTCGGTCAACAAAGCCTTTAATTGCTTGAAACTCTGTTGGCACTTTTCTATCCATTCGAACTTGACATCTTTTTGCAGCAGTCTTGTCATCAAGATAACTATCATAGAGAATTCGTTTACAAACCGTTTATAGTATCCGGCCAAACCCAAGAAGCTTTAGACCTCTGTCACATTCTTCGGCGGTTTCCATTCAACAATAGCCGAGATTTTGCTTGGGTCAACTCTAATCCCATCACCCGACACAATGTGCCCTAGGAATCCAACCTCCTTAAAGCCAGAATTCGCTCTTACTAAACTTGGCGTACAATTATTATGTCTCAGGGTCTGTAATACAGTCCTCAAATGCTTCACATGCTTACTCTCATCACACGAGTAAATCAGTATGTTGTCGATAAATACCACCACGAACTTATCCAAATATGGCTGAAAAATGCAGTTCATCAAATCTATAAACACCGTCGGGGCATTAGTCAAACCAAAGGGCATGACAAGGAACTCATAATGCCCGTACCTCATCCGAAAGCAGTCTTCGGTACATCTTGCTCTTTAACTCTTAGCTGATAGTTTCCAAACCTCAAATCAATCTTAGAAAACAGGGTGGCTCCCTTCAACTGATCGAACAAATCATCGATCCTCGGTAATGGATACTTGTTCTTCACAGTTACCTTGTTGACCTGTTTATAGTCGATACATAACCTCATCAACCTGTCTTTCTTTTTCACAAAAAGTACCGAAGCACCCCACGGGGAAAAGCTCGGTCTCGCAAAGCCCTTGTCAGTTAACTCTTGTAGTTGAGCTTTCAACTTCTTTAACTCCATAAGAGCCATCCTATACGGAGCAATCGAGATGGGTGCCGTACCGGGGACCAACTCAATTCCAAACTCAACTTCCCTCACTGGAGGTAATCTAGGTAATTCCTCCAAAAACACGTCTGTAAACTCACAAACCACTGGTACCGATTCAATCTTCAACTCAGACACTTGAGTATTCAACACCAAAGCTAGGTAAGATTCATGTCCTTTTCTCAAATATTTCTCAGCAGTCAAAGATGATACTATTACAGGCAAATTATCCGACTCATCTGGTCCAACTTGAAGAATATTCCAATCTTCACATTTCAACTCAATAACTTTTCTCCCACAGTCCACTACAACACCATGAGAAGTCAACCAATCCATCCTAAGGATTACATCAAATTCATTAAATGGAAATAACATCAAGTTAGCCGGAAAACAATGATCTTTAATTGTCAAAGGACAATTTCTACATACTTGGTCCACTAGCACATGTCTACCTAAAGGGTTGGACACTTTTACCACAAACTCAGTGGACTCAACTATCATGTTCGTACGAGGTATCAATTCCATACAAATATAAAAGTGGGTAGACCCTGAGTCAATTAAAGAAAAAACAGATATATCATGGATAGAAAAGGTACCCGTGATCACGTCGAGAGACTCTGCCTCTTCACGGGCACGAATAGCGTAAGTCCTTGCAGGTGCTTTGCCCTCGGACCTCACTGCATCTCTTAGCACACCTCTTCTAGTAGCCCCGCTTCCAGAGTTCCTTTGTGGTCTACCCCTCAATAGAGCACTACTTGCCTTCGCTTCTTGATCTCTCTCTCTCTCTCTTCCATTTCAGGACAGTCTCGGATGAAATGTTCTAATGATCCGCACTTAAAATAGCCCTTTTCATTCCCCCGTCACTCGCCAAAGTGACACCTACCACATTGCGAACATTTTGGCCTACTCGGCCGAGCACTATCGACTTTCACGACAGAAGTGGTCTGGGCTCTGGAAGTCGTGTTCTGCTGGTTCTTGTTTCTATTCGAAAACCCCATCGAAGCATTTGATCAGGTAGAGAATTCCTTAGACTTCTTAGATGAGGACTGACGCAATTTCCCTATCTGTATTTTTCTTGAATCCCACGACTCAATAGCCGCTTTTCACCTTTCTTTAACCAATTCTTCTACCTTGCATGCTCTCTCAATGAGCACCACAAATTATCTTAGCTCTAAAATGCCAAAAAATACTTGGATATCCTCATTTAGATCATCCTCAAACCTTTTACACATGGTAGCTTCAGTGGATATGCACTCTCCTGCATACTTGCTAAGTTTCACAAATTCACGTTCATACTCCGTCACAGTCTTACTACCTTACTTCAACTTTAGAAATTCCTTCCTTTTCTAGTCTATGAACCTCTAGCTAATATACTTCTTTCAGAACTCTTCCTGGAAAAATTCCCAAGTTACTCTCTCTCTCGGTACCACAAACACGAGAGTGTTCCACAACTGGTAGGCCAAATCTCTCAAGAGCGATACTACACACTTCATGCACTCCTCAGGCGTGCACAACAGTTCATCAAATACCCTGATGGTATTTTCTAGCCAAAACTCTACTTTTTCCAGATTGTCATCTATGTTAGCTTGAAATTCCTCAGCCCCTTGCTTCCGAATCTTGTCTATCGGAGGCTTCTCTCTCCTAATCAAGTCCACACCTTGCGGAGTTACCAGTGCATACTGAGGAATCAGAAGAGGTGGGGGAGGTGGAGTGTTCGGATTCGCACGAACGAACTCCATATACCAAGCATCCATCATTTGGAGATAGGTTTCTCTAGCCCCTCCTTCTTGGCCCATAGTCTGGGCTCACTCTCAACTGGCGCGGTCCCTTCAACGGGAGTCGGCGCGTTACTTTCCATGTCATCCGCCGTGGCTCTATCAGGACCCATTTACTATATAAAAAATATAGTTTATAATCATCAGAAGTCGTTACACTATCAATATACAGTTTGGCATGTATAGCTAGACTCGTACTCTCGCTAGGTTAGTCCTAGAATCGACTAAACTATAGCTCTGATACCACTAAACGTAACACCCCATACCCATAACTCATGTCGAAGCAGAATACGAGGCATTACCTAACTCGACCTCATGCACACAAATGTTCCCCAAGTCACCAAGACTTGGTCTAATTTAGAACTTATTCAATTTCTACTTTAAACTTCTTATTATGGGCCTATGAGCCCCAAATCGACCATTAAAAATATTCGGGATCAACCCGGGTCCTTAAACCATCAATAGAAAATTTGACTTTGAAACGGGGCACACGCCCGTATAGAAGGGAAACACGCCCGTGTGGCAATTTCAACATGGTCCTGTTGATGGCCCGTGTGGCTCCCACGACCTCAGTAATATGGGGACATGCCCGGGTCCTGCACTCATGTGGAAATAATTCTAAATGCACACCTACAGGGGTTTTCACACGATCTGGCACACGCTTGTGTCCTTGGCCCATGTGCAAAAACATGGACATTCTGTTTTTGACTTTAGCATCCCCAAAATGTCACACGGCAAAGGCATACGCCCGTGTGCTAGGCCGTGTTCCTTACACAGCTGAGACACCCGATCGTGTCTTTGCCCGTGTGTTTACTATCACGTATACTGTCTTAAATTTTTTATGTACAGGGGACACACGGTCGGATCACACGCCCATAGGGCAGACCATGCGTCATACACGGCCTAGACACACGCCCGTGTGTCTACCCGTGTGGACAATATAAGGCTATTTACCAAGCCTATTTGCCTCCCTTACTTACACAACCTACATAATAGCAACCAAACCAATACAAAAATAACTTATTTAAACCAATCAGCCACAATAGATTACATATCAATTAAGCAATTACTCATTCATGAGAGTAACTTCATTTGTATATATATCAAAATGAATATTTTCCATCATTCAAGGCTAAATACAAAATGAAGGGTTTCCAACCCAAGCCAACACATTTGGCCAATTCTCAATGACACAAAAATAGTAAAGTCTAAGTCCTATACATGCCATATTCAAAAATATAAATCAAACTATATCGAATGCTTCGATTGATAGTTTGATCGATATCTCTGACTTCCTTTGGTCCTTGAGCTAGATAGGTAGCACTATAAGAAAATGGAAAAGGAGAAGAAGTAAGCATAAAGCTTAGTAAGTTGCACATAAATGAATATACAACATAACTTTACCATTAATCAATAAACTCATAACATACATTTGGGCATAAGCAAAACTTACTCATCAATATTCGGTACACATCGTATATCATAAAATGGGATCATATTCTATATATACGGAACAGGTACCTGTGCCACTCACAATATAGTTATACTTTCCTTATTAACTTAAAATCATAACTTTCACCGTTGAACCATTTGGAACACTATCAGACATTCATCAAGCCACCAATATGGGGTAAGGTGCCGATGCCATGTCCCATACATGGTCTTGCACAAGTTCTAGCATATCTGTGCCGATGCCATGTCCAGACATGGTCTTACACTGACATATTTCGTAGTCGATGCATGTCCCAGACATGTCTTACACTGGCTTACGTCTCGAGGCAATGAATGTCCCAAACATGTCTTACACTAGCACTCGTCTCAATACCGATGCCATGCCCTAGACATGGTCTTACAATGGCTCTCATAATGTGGCTGGTGCATGTCCCAGACATGTCTTACACTAGCTCACGATAACCCATAGGTTATGGCATGAATATCTGATCTATTTCCTAGGTTCAAATGGGAACTCTACTATCTCTATTACCATCATGCTTTCTCAATTCCACAATCAAGAAATTCATGCTATATTAAATTCAAGTACAATTCAACACATACATTAATATTGTAATTGTATTATTTACATACAACTTACCTCAGATTACAAAATGTAGCGACTAGTCGATTTAATCGATTTGCTTGGCTTTCCCCCTGTCTAGGTTCAGATTCGATAATTCTTGATCTATAATAAAAAATGTACTTATTTAGTCACTAATTAAAATTAAGCAATCGAAAAACCACATCTTTGGTAAAATGATCATTTTGCCCCTAGACTTCGACAAAATGACCATTTTACCACTAGGCCTGAAAATCAATTTTTATCGATTTTTACCATTTGACTCTCATAGAAACTCCAAATTCCCACTATTTCACATACTTAACATCTATTTTACAACTTATGTAATATAGTTCTTTTAGGTGTTTTCATGCTAACCCCTTTTACAAAAGTTGTCCATAACATACCCAAGACTTATTTTCTTCCATTAAAACTCAGCAAACATTACAAACCCTTTTATTGAAAAACCCTACACTCTTGATCATTTTGCAAAATAGTACCCTCATTTGAAAGCTCATGCTTCAAGAGTCTCAAAAGTACAAAAATATTTAAGAAAAGCCATAAAAATCACTTACTTGTGAAAGCTTAAAGTTGCTGAAATTTCAAGCTCCTAAAACCTCATTTCTTTGCTAAAAATTTTGGCCAAAAGAAAGGATGGAGAAAAGAAAATGATAGCTAGGCTTTTTTTGGCATTTTTATATCATACATTATGTCATCAAATTACCTAATGTTGACTTTTCAACAATTTTATCTCACATGGCTGGCCAAGCTATCACAATAGGGTCTAATTGCCCTTTAAAGACCCCCAATTTTTATTCTCTAGTTATTTGACACTTTTAGCTATCAATTTAGGACTTTTGCATTTTGTGTGATTTAGTCTTTTTTTCCCAATTGAGCTCACGAACGTCAAAATTAACTCACCAAATTTTCTTACACTAATATAACATGCAATGACTCTAAAATAATAATAAAATAATTTATTCGACTCTGGATTTGTGGTCCCGAGACCACTATTCTGACTAGGCCCTAAATGGAGCTGTTACATGATCCATCACATGTTATCTCCCCGATAAATATCGAGATTCAAACTGATATGTTGTACAGTGAAGAACCGATCAGAATTCTGGCTTGAGAGGTGATACGAACCACCTCAAGAAGAGTCGAGTCGTATATGAAATGCCTGATCATCTACAAAGAAGTATCGTTAACTTAGTTTAATAATTTAGACAAAAATTGGATTTGAGAAGAAATGTGTTTGGAGGAAATGGTATAAATGGAATGGCATGAAAATGGTCGGTTTTGGTATGTTTTGGGTAAGAAAGAAATGGGATCGAACAAAGAATGCAAACAAGAACCAATACCGATTTGGTATCGACCCGTTATTTATATGCGCTTTTTGGTTCGGTTTAGGTTTGGTAGAGGGAACCTCGACCCACTATCTAACAAGATAGGAACCTCGGTTTAGTTTGGAACGCCACAGTACAAGTAGTGATAAGGTCGGAATCGACAAAGAACACGGTTGACACAACTAGAACGCTAGGAACGCCAAACGAATCTTTGAACGAAATATAAGAAAAGTTTGCCTCACAATTTCGGCAGCATAACTTTAACAAAAGTTTCAAAAAGTTCCTTTACATGGAAATTGAACAAGTATTTATAGGCCTAAAGTCTAGGTAGTCGAATGGCCTTTCATACTTACAATTTAATTAAAAGAAAATTCTAGAAAAATAACTCTTAATGTGCATGACTAGATTCGGCTATGGGAATGATGGATGAATGCATCTTCATGCTTAAGAAAACTCAAAATGAATGCATGATGTCCAATGGTCACTTGTAAAGTTCAGCCAACCTTGTTAATGAAACAATGTTTGGCCAAAAATTATGAATTAATTAGGATACTCCAAGGGCCAACATATGTGTGAAAACCAAATGTTGAAGAGTCTTCCAATGTGAACAAGGTGAACCGAATAGTCTTGCCATGTAAACATAGGTGTGAAACGAATTAAGGAGAGTCATGGGGAAGCTATCGGCCAAGCTATCTTCATGCATGTGTGAGTGTCCTTTGGCCGAATGGTCACCTTGAAGAATGAAGAGATAGCACACCATACATGAATGGAAACATTCATGAACCTTGAAGACATTGAATATGGTCATACATGCACGTAGCCGAACATGCACCTAAGAGATTCAAGTCCCCCAATCGTCCATGAACCTTTCAAAATTCATGCTTGCTTTTAATCTCCATATGTCCATTGCATTCCTACAAGAAATGTGAACAGAATTAATTCAAGCTAATGTGAACACAAATATCAACATTAAATTCGATTATGACAAATTTATTTATCATCAATAAACACTTTTAAGACATACTTAATATAACTAATGTGAACTAAATTTAATATGTAGGATATTAATTAACTAATTATTGAACTTATTAAATAAAAAATCAATAGTAGTCAAATGAATTCAAAGTGAACTCCACGAGTGATGTTTAATTCATGAGCTAAACTTGAGGGGCTTAAACTCGTGAGTGATAATGAGCTGGATCCGAGCTAATGAGCTGGTGTGGAGCTACATGGGAGCTAACTTGAGCTGAAGGTGAGCTCAGTGAGCAGAACTGAACTTGTAGAAAAGTTCGGCATGGATTCCCAAAATTACCACCAACTAGTTCGATAGGTCTAGCATTGACATCATCCCACACTTGCTGAACTAAAGCTATAACAGCTTCTTTAAATTATTTTGTATGAGCCCTTGTGATCGGCCCTTGAGGTAGCACCATCGGGTCTCAGCTAGGACTCGACTTATGGAATAGCGGGTTCGTATCAAGAGGTGAAAGAATTGAGAAATAAGAACATAGCTTTAGTAAAAGTTCTCTGGAAGCGACACAGAATAGAAGAAGCTACCTGGGAACACAAGAAAGCTATAAGAAAGCAATATTCAAACCTTTTTCCTGGTAAGATTTTCATGGACGAAAATTTCTTTAGAGGGAGAGTTGTAACAACCTGTTTTCAGTGGAATTGGAACAGTGGTTTTGGAGCCACAAATTTGATATGTGAATATCTATTTATTTGTTATTTTAATGTCTAAAACATGTTAGTAGTATCGTATAAACATTTCGTTAAGAAATTTTATAGTTTGCATGCTTAATTCGATAAAAAAGATTAAATTGCAAAAGGTGCAAAACTTGAGTTCTATAAATTAAAGGGAGTTATTAGCTATGAATTTAAATGGTTGGAGGTTTTGTGTTGTAAATATACCATTGATATGGTTAATGGTCAAAAATGGGCATGGTTTAGTTAATTTTTAAAGGTTAAAAACTATGGTTAAAATGGTAATTAGTAAAATAATCATAAAACAAATAATAGAAAATTTAGTGCTCATCTGCATGAGCTTTCTTCTCCATCAAAATTAGGCTTGGAAAACCCCATTTTTGGAGCTTGAAAGTTCAACTGAGCTTTGGGATTGCATGATATGAATTTTAACTCCGTTTTTAATTATTTTATGTTTCTAAAGTCATTGTAGTGTAATCTAGCTAGCATAGGGACTAATTTGCAAAATTGTTAAAATTTTAGGGTGTTAACATGAATAAAATCTTGTGAATTTGATGTTTGGTGGAAGAAAATGAATATATTTTGTTAGATAAACAACTTTTTGTAAAGTGAATTTTGTTGAAAATGTCAATTGGGTGGTGTTAAATTAAAAAATGTGAAAAGTTCATGGTGTAAATTGTGAAATAATGAATTTTATGAGTTTATAGGGACCTATATGAAATTTGACCAGCTTGGTTTAGGGATGAATTTGCATGAATTTCATTTATTGAGCTTAGGGACTAAATTGAAAAGAAATCAAATATGTAGGGGCAAAAGTGTAATTTTGCTAACATGTGAATTTGGATTGAATTGAATAGACTAGTTATTAAATTGGTTGAACTTATTTATTTAGATCAGGATAGATCTCAACTAGATTTAAATCAAGGGAAGGTGAAAATTGTGGATTAGTCGATTATACTCTAACTTGAAATAGGGACACACGATCGTGTCCTAGCCCGTGTCCGTGCCCATGTAACACTCTGACTTGGACCACATGACCGAGCCACATGCCCATTTGTCAAGCCGTGTAACCTTCGAAATGGCCTCACACGCCCATGTGGCAGGTCGTGTGCTAGGTTGTGTATCTCTTAAAAAGAAGCCATAAAATCCTACAGGGGACACATTACCGTGTCACATGGCCGTGTCGCATGCCATGTCGCATGGTCATGTGTCACACACAGCTGAGACACACGCTATGTGGACAAGAAATAGGCCAAATTTAAGCCATTTCTTTCACCCAATTCAAGCACACCCTTACAAGCCGTTTGCACATATGACCAAGGTATCAAAAAATGTTCAAACATGCATAAAATGACCAATTTCATTCAAAAAATATGCCATAAAGGAACTTCAAACACATATGTTAAACATACCTAAATATGTGCATAAAACCAATTATCAACTAACTTGTTTCCATACCAACACATATCGAAATTGACACACATCAACCATACCATATTAAATTCATGCCATATCAAAATAACCTTACCATTTGGACCACTTCTCACATGCATCAAAACCATATAAATGACACCAATCTAGCCATTTCCAAATGGTTCCAACAACCAACATATATGCATACCAAATTTGACTCATGCACATCTATTCAAAACCTTTCAAAGCATACCATAAATTAACCATGTTGTGGAGAATCCATAACCTACCATTTTAGCCATTCAAACATGCATTAATACATTGTCAAAATGACACACATCAATAAGGCATCACAAATACCAATGTTACACCAACCACAATAACATATACATGCCAAACTCATCAACTAACATGAACCACAAGTCCACCTATACATACCATTATAACCTTGATCAAGACATCAAAATCTACCAATATTGTCACTGGATAGTGTGATAGATCTCCAACAAGTTTCCAAACCGATCGAGCTTCTAATAATCTACAAAGTAAGAGGAAGATGACTATGTAAGCAATGAATGCTTAATAAGTTCGTATCAACTTGAAACATAACTTATCACTTCAATACTATCATACATAGATTAGACATGATTTAACACCAATACTTTAAACTTAGTATTAACCTATTGAGCACCATTCAACTCACAATTGAGTATATTTATAAACATCACATACACCTTTCATTCATAACATAATAAGGTCTCATAGGTTGACTTATATAATTATCAACCTTTCCTTAAAATGATGAACCATTTCATCTACTTACTTACCATTCCATTTACTTAGCATAAGTGTAATTACATTATTAACTCACGAATTAGTGTATTTATTCATGAAATAAGTAAACTCACAAATAGCATCAGTAATTTCTTCCTTACAAGCAAGTTCTTTAACTCAACAATCCTTTTATTTCATCACATTTCATCTCAACTATGAACTTATCATTTCATTACCTGTTCTCACCCACTTCATTTGCATGCAAGACATAAACATAACATTAACCATAGCCACAAGTTAGTGCATTTAAGCATAATTCTTTTAGAATCAACTACACAATAAACCATTTCATGACAAATTACATACTTTGATTCTTACCACTCTTTCATGCACATAAGCATCTTTCCATTTGGTCACTTACCATTTCAATACATTTCTTTAAAACTAACATGATACAATCAAACCAATAGCTTGGCAGAAGCCTAAGCATCATGAACAACATATGTTAATGTATCAATTCATAATTCACTTTAGTAACATAAGTTAAGTCATTAAACATGAATAATCTCACTTGAAATCATCAATTCCATGAACATACTTTCATTCAACATTTCCTTTTCATTCTTTTTCATAGTTTTCATAATATAAGTCATTTGAATACTTACCGTTCCTTCCCTTTTCATGCCCGTTGAACCATTTAGAATAACATCGGATATGCGAGAAAGCTTACACAAAGTATGCTAAACATATAGTCGTAGTCACACGAGCTGTAAAATGGGCACCTCACACAAGTTGACCGTCAGAGTGTAAGCTACACGATGCTGTTCACACAAGCTGATAAGTATCTATAACTAATGTCAAACCATAGCCATTGGTAGGAAATTCAAGACCAGCACCCGAAACATGGTAACCTAGGTCTACTCACACAAGTTGACGGTCGGAACGTAGCTACACGATGCCACTCACAGAAGATGATGAGTATCCACAACAAATGTCGAAACTTAGCCATCAGTAGGACATTCAGGGCCAGCACCCAAAACATGGTAACCCTAATGACATGTCATTTGTATCCTATATATTTCTAAGGTTCAACTGGGGCTCGATAGTCGTAGAACATCATTGGATTTCCATCGTCTCTTTACTTGATAAACTGTATAATAACATATATATATATATATATATATATATTGATTCATTTACAACAGAATCATACATTAAACATTCAATTTAATCCACATTTGAGTGATTATGGTTCATACGAACTTACCTAGCTAAATTGCATAAATGACAAAGTACAAGGCTATTTGGTAATTTTTCATTCTTGTCGATTTTCTACTCGATCTTGATCAAAATTAATAATTTCATTCAATTTATTAATTTAGAAATTATTAATTTAGATAGTAAAAAAATTTATTTTATGCAATTTAGTAATTTTTTTACATTTTTACAAAATTGCCCCTAACATTTTACTTTTATTCAATTTAGTTGTTGAGCCTAAAACATGCAAATTAACCATTTTTAATGCAAACACATTCCAAAATAATATTCATGGCATCCAATACAGCCCACATTTGTAATAATTTCACAACAAATCCTTGTATTTTTACTATTTCAACAATTTAGTCCCTAATCAGTAAATTCATCAAAATTACTTAACAAAAATACTTATAAATAATAACTAATACTGAAGATTCATCACTTAACATCTAAAATCACAAAAATTCATTAATGGAAATATTCAAAATCTTTAACAGCTTTAAAATCGAAGGTACGGGCTAGCTGGACTTAGTTGCAACAATCTCAAAAACATAAAGATCATTAGAAATAGGGCTAAAATGGACTTACTTGCATACATGGAAGCTTGGTCAAAGCTTCAAGGTCTAACAATGGCTTTCCTCTTTTCAAATTATGTGAATGAAGGAATTGAAAAAATGATAAAAACTTTATTTTATTTTATTTTATTTATTAAATAACCATTTTACCCTGGTTAATAATTAATTAAAACACCAAATCCATGTCCATATTTGTCCACTAACTCCTTAAATGGTTTAATTATCATTTAAGTCCCTTTTCCTTTATTTAATAAGCCATTTAATCACTCAAATCAAATAGTGATCAAACTTTACATCATTTACAATTTAGTCATTTTTATTAATTAACTATTGAAATGTTAAAATTTCTTAACAAAACTTTAATAAAACCTTAATAACACTCGTAAATATTTATAAAAATATTTATAGCTTGGTTTATAGAAACAAGATCCCAATACCTCATTTTCTAAAACCATTTGACTTTAGAGTCTTACCACTTGAACTTAATAAATCATTTATATAACATAAATTATCAAATCAAAAAAAAATTTTAAAACCTTATTTGACTCATAAATATTAAATAATAATATTTACGAACTTACTTGTTGGATTTGGTAGCCCCGAAACCACTGTTTCTGACACCAGTGAAAAATGAGTTTTTGTAATTGGCTATTACAATAGTGCCACTCTACTGGAAAATTGTAGGGTGTTACATAGGCTTCAGAATATTGGTTGTATGGATCATAGTAATTCATTCCAAAGTTTTGGTTTTGTTGTTGAGTTTGGTTAATGTTTAGGGCTTGGATAGTTTGGTTGTTCTAGTTAACTTGATTAATTAGGATAGTGGTTTTGGAGCTTTCCATTAGAAATTTTTGTAGGACGAAGTGAGTTCACGCTCACCATACCAATTGTTGATACACGAAAGAGTAGATAGTGGACATTGGTGGTTCACCCAGTATAGAATAGAGTAGATAATTGCCTATTAGGGTGGTCATAGTATAAAATAAGGAGAAGGTTGAACTAGTAGTAAGATAGTATGAGAGGAGGTATAGGTTGTCTGCCTCTAGCTCCAAACCTCGAGCATTATATATATCTGTTGCTCCTTGTCTTGAGGCACCATGTGTTAAGTTGTTATTGGTGTGGGTTAGGGACAAGTAGCCAAGTGGTTTAGTGTCATAAGCCTAGGAAAAGTGGTGTTGTGATGTACCTTGAGTCACTTTGGATAGGTAACGGCCCAAAATTCTTGAGTCAACATTCGAATGCTGACCTGGGTTGGTGATGGATAAATTTATTTTGGGATTGGATTTTTTTGGAATTAATTTGGTCGAATTTTGGACATTTTTATAAGAAATTAAGGATGTTGGGAAGTTTGTGTGAAGTAGAGGGAAGATGGATGTCTAATATGGTGATTTTACCATTTTTGAATAAAAGTCTTCTCCTAATTAATGGAAAAAGATGGTTTGGTAGATTGAGGTATGGGATAAAGTGGATTTGTTCCTATTTTTCCTTATATTATAATCACCCTATTGGTTTTTTTTCCTTTTACATTTCTTCATTTTTTTTCTTCTTTTCTCCATCTATTTTTTCTTAGCAAGTCATGTAAAGGGAGAGAGATTTGAGTGAGTTCTCACCATTTTTTGTTCATCCTCCAAATCTCAAAGAAGGTAAGGGTCTTGATCTAGTTTTTTTTTTAATTTCAATGGAAGAAAAAAATATCTATGTTCATCAAAAATAAGGGTGGAGGTTTTTGGGTGTTTGGAAAGGTTTGAATTTGAGGAAGTCTCCACCCATCTTCTCATATTTTATTTATTTATTTAAAGTATGTATTTTGACATCCTATCAACTCTTATTTTTTGTGGGAAATCTTGTGTGTTACATGGTTAATTAGTTAAAGAGGGCTGTGAATCTTCTAAAGCTAAGGGTAAAGGCAAAGTGGTGGAGAGCTAGGCAAGAAACTTTGTTGGTGTTCTTCCATCAAGGTGGTACCCTCTAACTCTCCTATCCTTCTTGATAAGTCATAAACATGATGCCTGTGTGATAATGTATGCATGTTATATGTCTTTGGGTGGAAATCATGTTTAGATGATTTAAAATGAAGCTAAAAACTTAGTTAAGAAATCTGCCAGAAACAAATAATTACATGAACGGTAAGTTTAAAAATTCGCCATAAATTTTGTAAAAATAATTAAAAAGTGATCTATACATTTTTGTAACTGTGAGCCAACCTAGTTTCGTTTAAAAGAAATAGAGATCGATTTCAATTTCTATTTTAAAAGATATGAATTTTTTGTGTTGAAAGGTCAAAAAAATTTAGTAGCAGAATTTTTATAAAACAGATTTAGCAATGATTTTGAAAAATCACCAAAAATTTCACAAGATAAAATTGGAAGTGAGCCTTATATCTCTATAACCGTACAGAAGTCTAGTTTCATTTAAAACAAATGGTGCTCGATTTAGAATTATATATTAAGAGTTATTAATTTTTGAATGAGAAAAGGTCAGAATGTCAAGGTAGCAGACAGTCACATCTCACTAGTTATTGTTTTAGCTGGAATGATAAGCAAGTTGAAATGAGTATGATACTCGAATGTCATGGTTGTATTTTTGTGATTATATTTTTGATGCTTTGTTTGCACTCAACCTTCGGGCTCCAACCTAACTAGTTACCATGAGTGGCGCTCGAGATAACCCTACGAACACTCGGGATAATTTGACTAGCAGCCATGAGTGGCGTGGGACTATCCGGATACCCAATTATTTGAGAAGTATGTTCAATCTAACAAGTTTGACAAGTTTGATATGCAAATGATTTGGTTATGTAGATTTATTGACTCGTGATTTAATTATTCGATACTCATGTCATGTCTCTATGTATACATTTGATTTGCATGCTTATATTTATGAATTGTTTGAAGTATGGTAGATTTGGTAACATCCAAAATTGAGCCTAGTGGGAATAGTAGTTTTGGGACCACAAATCTGACATTAAAACATTTTTTTTATGATTATTATGAGGTCTAGGATATGAAAATAAGCATGTGCTAAAGTTTCATGAAGAAATTTTAAGTATAAGGTGTCCAATAGGAAATTAAGGACCAAATTGAATAAATTGCAAAACTTGGGTTCTAGAAGCAATTAGTATGAAATTTCTATCGATTGTTAATTAGGAGACCTTAAATAGCAATTTACTCAATTTCTAAGTTTTTGGACAAAAATGGGCATGCATGGAAAATTTTGAAAGGTTATTAAGGAAGGGCATTTTGGTCATTTGGTAATAAATGAAATAAAAAGCGAAAAAGATAGCTAAAATTAGCCATCATCTTCCTTGTGGATGCCGAAATTCTCTACAGCCATAGCTAGGTTTTTGGTTCAACATTTCAAGCTTGATAGTAAGTATTCCCTAGCCCCGTTTTTTTATGTTCTTTATGTTTTTGAGATCCTCGTAACATTTTCTCTCTATTTCTACCCATATTTCAAGTTAGGGTTCATGTTCAAAAATTTACCCATGCATGAGATGCTTGTGTTTTGATGATTTTATGGAGGAATATGAGAGTTTAAAGGATAGTAAATAAGTTTTACTAAGTAGTTTTTCATGGAAATGGCTTAAGGGACCATTTTGTAAAAGTTATGAAAATGGGTAGAAAAATATGAAATGAAAGAAAATGTGGGCTACTATAAGCAAGAAAAATATTCGGCTAGGCTTGGATAACTTAGAAATTTCATGCATTTCATTATACAAGCCTTAGGACTAAATTGTAAAAAGTGTGAAAGGTTAGGGGAAAATTGGTCATTTTGCCCAAGCGTGAGTCCTAAGCCGAAAATGAACAATGTGAGGTATTAATAATTTATTTTTACTGATATAGACCCAGAGGAACCAATTCCGGAGGTCGACCGTGGAAAATGAAAGGTTTCAGAATAATCGAAATACGAACCCGAAGCAATTACCAAGTACGTTTGTGTAAAGTAAACTCTTAATATACACAAAAATGTATATATTTGAATGTATGACAATTTAGACATTCATTGCATGATAATCCATGAAATGTGGTAGTACAGTTTAAAATAGAATTGAAGTTTCTTGATTGAAATAAAAGGATATCTGATGGATTTCTCATAATGAATTGACGGTAAAAAGGATCTAGCCCAGACGGGTGTTCCTTTACTGATTGAGCCTCCCGATGAATAAGCATGCTGAAATGGATTTAGCTCGGACGGGTAATCCAATTAGAGTCTGAATTTAGCCTGGACTAGTAATTCAGATCTGAGCTCATTAGAGTACATGTCATTGTAAGGGATTGAGCCTGGACTGGTAATGTAACACCCCAAACCCGAGTCCGATCGCCGATTTGGGTTAAGGAGTATTACCAAATAAGCACAAAATTTCATTTGACTATATTCAAAAGAGTCATCTCAAGTTAATGGATACATTGATTCATTCTTAAGTTCAATTCACGTTAAAACATTTATAACATAAATGGAATATCAACCAAACATTAAAGTTAACCAAGTGAAACACATATAGTAACTTAACAAGCCATTTTTGCATGGCTATACAATATACATCACCAAAAAGATACTTATTTAACATCAAAAGCCAATCCTATACATGCCATTATCAAAGTTTAGCTACAAGGGTACCAAATGGGTTTAGATAGTGTGGATGACTTCGACTTTGAGAATCCCAAGACCGATAGCTAACGAACGAGATCTATAAAATAGAGAATTTAAACGACAGAGTAAGCATTTCGATGCTTAGTAAGTTTTAAGTAATGAAATCATTTAAAACTTAAGCATAGCATTCATAAGGCTAAATAAATACATATACGCAAAATCCCAAAATCATGTTACTTCACACTTCAACCAATATACTCACACGCTCAGAGTCAAACTTAACTAAATTTCACTTAAATCAAAATTCATGTATCCCGAATAAGCTAAAGACTTCATACAACCCTAAGTAATGGCTGGGAGAGCACTATTCAATTGAATGATCACAATTTATACCGAATCAAATTTTCCAATGTATATACGATACATACCTGATCATCTTAGGGTTGTGAACACATTAATTGGAATTATTACAGCAGGATCGCACATTTCCAAACACAAATGCCTTCGGGACTTAGCCTGGATATAACACCAGTACGAGTGCCTTCGGAACTTGGCCGGATATAACAACCAGCACGAATGCCTTCAGGACTTAGCCCGGATATAACAACCAGTACAAATGCCTTCGGGACTTAACCCGGATATAACAACCAACACGAATGCCTTCGGGACTTAACCCGGATATAATCCTCAATTATCATGCACATAAATATATCATAACACATTAGCATTTCAATTACATTACTAGAACACAAGCACAACATGCTTATCAACCCTTCCACTTTCGGCTCAATAGTCACATACAATTAACACGATTTCATTTTGCTATTCTACATGATTTCTATAATTATTCGGCTACACGTCATATGCACAAATCATTTATTTCACTACGTAATTCAAATAGAACCATTAGATCACGATTTATTTATTATACTTATATATATCATAATTTTATCAAATCATAAGCTAAGTTCCATTACTCAAAGACTTACCTCGGATGTTGTCGAACGATTTCAACGGCTATTCGATTACTTTCTCCTTTCCCCTATCCAACTTTGATCCTCTAAGCTCTTGAGCTAAATCAAACAAATTTACTCCTCAATCAAACACAGACATACGGCATCCATATACATTTCAAAACCAATTCATTTGAATCAATTATCCACTTAAGTCTATCACCATTTCATTTTCAAATTTGTGTACTTGGTAAGTCACATTTAACAATCATATATATAACTTTAATACATATTTATATTTTATAAAATGTGCCATGACTCAATTTTATGCTTATTTATTCTCTACCTAATTCTCATGCACAACAAGGATTTATATAACTTTATGCTACCTTAAACATGAATTTAACTATATATCTAATATACACACATATATATATTCGAATGTCTCAATGACACAAGGTGTATACATAAGGCATTAACATACATATATATATATATATATATATATATACCTATGTGTGATTATCATAATTTATTCGATTACTCATGTTATGCACAAACACGTATACACACACATATATATAATGCATGCCTTGATATCGTATAAATCCCATTCAGCCCTAGCTAAACAAAATTCTGCTTCCATTTAAATTTCCATTTCATGACCAATGTAGCAATTATCATTTTAGTTTCACCTATGCCAAACAATGACTGAATCACTCAATCGCATTTATAGTCGATTCTATCTTGTTCATATTAAGATCATAACTCACTTAAAATAACTTCTAGTCTTTCACACTCTCATATCCATTATTATAAGTATTGCCGAATACTTAAGACAACTAAGCTAAGAATTTACCGAACATCATCTTACTTAATTTCTACTTATTCATCAAAATTTCAAATACGAAGTATTTAGCACCTATGCACTTAAATCGAATTAGCAAACACCTATAGACCTTGGCCGAATGCCATTAAACACAAGTCATCAAAATCTTATGATTCAAAAATCAAACTCTTAACAATAATTCACAATGCCGAACCTTTAGATGATCAAACATCTAATTTAATCAATTTAAAACACCTAAACGGCATTTGTTCAAGACATTAAGCAACTACATGTTCGGCTATTACACATATGAGCATTAACAATTCATACTATTAATATTCAACTTCTTGCAACAACAAATTCTTCATCAAAACTTAAAGGCTATAATCAAATTATTTCCTCATCAACCATAACCGAATGTACAATCCATCCATCAAGATTCAAAATTTTTTTGGCATGGGCTAAGTAAGAAACAAGATGATTAACCTAAAACAAGCTTAAATTTCAAAAAATCTAACACCATTCACTAACCTTTCTTATGTTTGAAATGACCAAAAGTCTTCCCCCTTCTCTTCCTTTCAATTCGGCCAAGAAGAACAAGGATGAAGCTTTGTTTTCTTCACCCAAATTTTCACTTATTTCTTTATTCATTAATTCATTTTGTATATTAAAATGTTAATAAACAAATAAAAAAATGCATATAATATGTGTTAATCATTATCATGGCCAGCCACTATCTCTAAATGGCTAATTAGACATGCAAGTCCACCTTTTTAACAACATGCATAAATAGACCACCTTAAAATTTACCCATCACATTTCACAATTGTCTCACTTAAGTCCTATTTAAAATTTTCACATACAAATGACAAAAATCAAAGCATGAGACTTTCACAAATGCATTTACACATATAATAGGCATAGAATTTAACAGTTAATTATTTTTAAGACTCGATTTTGTGGTCCCGAAATCACTTTCCGACTAGGGTCAAATTAGGGCTGTCACAGGTAATCCTGACATTACTCTACAAGTTTACATTTTGGGGGATTTAGCCTGGACTGGTAATCCCGCCGTAAGAGCGAGGTTCACGAGAGTGCGTATTTAAAATGATCACTCACACAATTTGACGGTAAATGAAATATCCATCAAGATTCTGAGAAGTTCAATGGGATTAAAATGAGGAACGAAAATAGAAATGCTTGAAATGATGAGCTCATCTAAGGTTAAAGTTTAATTGTATTGACATGAAACTAACATGATGATTGAGTGTATGTGATGTTGAAATTACACCATGCATGTTAGCATGAATATCTAATATGGTTGTATGCTAAACAACCGGTAAGTTTACCTTCCTGTTATCCGGACTTACTAAGCATGTAAATGCTTACCCCCTTTCATTTCCCTTGTCTTACAGAGCTCGAGGACTCGTGAAGATTGGAGGAAGGTTGGAGCATTGTCAACACTGTCAACTAGTCTTGCTTGGGTATATAAAAACTTTTATTTCGTTATAATGCCATGTATAGGGTTCTTGATCATTTTGTTATATGTGTCATTTGGCTAGCCAATGTATAGGCTTGAATGATATACTTATTCATTTTGTATATGGCCATGGGATATGGCTCATTTCGATGTAGGTTGTAAACCTACTAATTGTGCATGGTTATGGTTAAATGTTTCATGTGATGGTTAAATGTGGTATATCATGAATGGACATGTAAAATGTGGCCAACTCATTTGGAGATGGTTAGGTCATAATTGGCAATAAGTTATAAAATGAGCCAAGTATAAAATGTGATTATTGAAGCGGTAATCCTTAATACAAAAAGGATAACCTAGCATGTGTTAAACCAATGAGATGAGGTTAACATGCAATAGACTATGCCAAGGTGGATTATGGACATATTTAGGCCATGTTAAATACCATTGAAGTTTATAAATATGTATGGATGTTGGGGGTGACCATTGGCTTGGAAAATAGCCTACAAGAAGGTACACACTAGTAGACACACGGGCATGTGTCTAGGCCGTGTGTCTGCCCCTTGGGCGTGTTGCTCAGCCGTGTGTCCCCTACATCATGAATTTTTAGGTCAGCATGCATGGTAGTAAACACACGGGCAGAGACACGGCCGTGTGTCTCAACTGTGTGGAGGACATGGCCTTGCACACGAGCGTGTGGCTTGGTCGTGTGCCTCTAGATGGATGATAACATCATAAACAGAGTGTCAAAGTTTTGGGTACGGGCGATAACACAGGCGTGTCTAGGCCGTGTGAGGGACACGGGCCAGGGACATAGGCGTGTGTTCGGCCGTGTGAAAACCCTTGTAGGTACGAAATGAAAAATAAATTCCAATAACTCAACTCAGGTAAGGGACACGAGCGTGTCCCAATGCACACGGGCATGTGCATTGCCTCCACACGGGCATGTGAGGCTTAAACCTAGAAATTCCCTAAAGTTTTCTAAAGTCCTTGATTTTGTAACACCCCTAACCTGTGTCCGTCGCCGGACGGAGTCTCAAGGTATTACAAAATGAAATACAATCTTAAACAAATATATAAGTATTATATAATTAATCGTAAACACAAGTCTAAAGAGTGACTCAAAATTTAAATCATAAAATAACACATCTCTAATGAAAACATTTTCACGTCATAGGTATAAATAATAGATACGTCCTTCACATGTAATAAAATAAATATATATATTGCAATACATACTCACAACTTACATTTGTTTATCATTTTCTATAATCATATGAATAAGGTAATATGCTCCCGTAATCATAAACTCTTGATAGATATTCAAGGCAAACAAAAACTTAAATAAAATAGCAAGTCAAATGCCATATGCGCATGTCATGGTTTAAATGCACAAACGTACTGCAAAGTTTATATCATGCGTATTCTATCCTCCTTATACCCTAGTTTCATGACTTATAAAAATTCCATAACTTTAACAATGCACTATATAACCGAATACACATGTTATCAAGCAAGCCGAATGTATATTATTATTGTGTTCTTAGTATAGGCTTAATATAGAACAAAACATTTATGTATTACTTATTTATCATGAATTCATGCAAGGTGCACATTTAATCCAAGTGCCAAGTTGTACTTAACATTTAAACATCAAATATATATTTATATATATATATATATATATATATTATATATATATATGTATATATATATCAAGTAGTCGACTAGATTAATCATGAACCACATGCATGATTTGTCACTTCATAAACAAACTAAATGAGCTAGATTATAGCTACCCCTCATTTAAATAATGCCACATTTAATATCCTCCATCACACAATTAATAAACATACATTATACTAATACTATTTCATGGCCGAATCTCTATACCTAGGATCACTTATGTATATAAGCTTCCATTATCCTTTTACCAACAAATAAATTTGTTAAAATGCTTTAACCAAAGACATGTAGATTGAGGCTAAACATAGCAACTAAATTCACATACATATTGCGTAATAATATGAAACACATACATACCTATCTAATTAACTTATGACCAATTTTATCATGTCAAATTTAAGATAATAAACTAAACTTGATATATAATCACCTAGCACAATTTGTATATATATATTCATGGCATACGGCATATCAACCAAAATAGACCTCAACCACAACTAAGCTGAAATCAAGTCAAGCAAAATAATTAAGCCATTTACACATGGCTAATTTACAGCATTTTCAAGATATTCAATCCCAAAACTAGCCTATACATGCCATAATAAAAGTTTAGCTTAAAGGTACCAAAACAGTAGATAGTGTGATGAGATTGGCTGACAATCCCCGAACTTGTAGCTTGACTTCAAGATCTATAAAACAGAGTAACATAAAATATAGAATAAGCTATCGTAGCTTAGAAGCTATAAGTAAATAAACAGCTCAGTAACATATACAAAATGATAAAATACTACATTTCCATGTGCAAAGCTGCCTTAGCCGAATGCTTCCATGAACATATTAGCCAAATATCAATCGGCTTCCTAAGTTAAATTATCAATATGTAATCCATTCCACAAGTATACATATTTATATAAGCTCAAGAATTCATTTAAAACATCACATACACAAAGTATATCCATAGCCTATTATAAACATGATTGCATATAAATGTATATCCAAGGATCATTTTCATAATATCCACACCACTTGTTCAAGCCGAATACACTTAATTTAAAACATGGAAACTCATGCTTTATGTCATATATAACTTATTTTATCAAACAAGTCATATACAAACCTTATCATTGAAAACTAGCAAGCTAATCCATACCTGTCACTTCTTTTGTTCATTTAACACACCCGATCACAATTTACCTTTTTGCCCTATGAACCATTCAGAATTGGATAAGACACTAAGATAATCATATAATTCGTACAATGTCAACGTCCCAGACATGGTCTTACATGTAGCCAAATATCGATGCCACTGTCCCAAACAGGGTCTTACTCCTAAACACATATCGAAATCACAAATCGATGCCATGGACTTACTCGCACACATATATCAGAATCCTATGTCATGACATATGTATCCTAACTATTCCTAAGGTTCATACGGGGCTTTCAGACGTTGTATCTCGGTCGAATCGAACTCAGAAGTGTGGTAACCATATTCAAACACATTCGGATATAGCATAATTTAATCATAATATTTCATAACAGCATGTAATTACAACATTAAACTACCAATAAACCCGTCTATTTGCTTATAAACTTACCTCGGGCGAAACAAAACAGAATCGGGTAGCTAGTCGACAACTTTTGTTTTTCCCCGATTCAAATCCGATTTCTTTGGTTCTTGATCTAAACATATTCAAATTAAGCTCATTCAAACATATTTTCATTCAATTTAGTCCAAAAACACATAAACAGGAAAATTACCATTTTACCCTTAACATTTACAATTTTACAAATTAGTCCCTATTGCACAAAACAAAAAATACACAAAATTTCAAAACACCCATGTTAGGCTGAATAGTACCCATGCTCATACAATTCCATAAATTTTTTCAATTGCACATTTTAGTCCCTCAAATCATCAAAAACTCCAATACAAAATATGTTAATCTAAAACATATCTTTCATTTTTCATCATCAAAAAACAAAATTCACAAGCTATCAACAATGGCACATGTAACACCCCGAATTTGGGCCTAGAAGTATTGAGCCTTAAGTGTGGGTCCGTAAGGAGGTTGTATATAGGTATTTAATTGTGCAATGAAATGACACAATTAAATGTTTACTTTAGTGGTTAATGGCCCTGAGAAGTGTTAGAGAAATCTTGGGTTCAAACTTGGGCTTTAGCAAAATTTTGGTATTAAGTGAAAAAAAAACCTAGATGCTTGGATGAGGGTTTTTAAATTATTGTGTTAAATAAATGACACAAGGAAGCTTGTAGTCTAGTGGTTGTGGCGTCATTAAGGTTGTGTGGGAGCCTGGGTTCAAGCCTTGGCTCTTGCAATTTATTTTGGTTTTTTAAGGAACTGGACTTTGGCCTTTAGACCTTATAATTAATTGGGGATAAAATATGACACAAAAAGAGCCTGTGGTGAAGTGGCAAGGTGGCGTCATAGAGTTGGCAAGGAGGTCTAGGGTTCGAAACTCATGGCAATCAAAGAGCATTTATTTTGGTAACAGGGGGCGGCAAGAGTTGGTGTTGAATTTAAACTCTGATGTTGGAGGATCCCACATTGGGAAGCTAACATAAGAGGGATCTGGTCGGCTTTAAATAGAGAGAACCATGAGGAGAGTAGAGGTACCTTTCTTGGCTGATCCCTTTCGCTTTATGGCGTGCTCGTTTGGGTTGGGCGTCGGCTAAGAGTGCTCGGAGCGTCGATTAACTCCAGTCTCCAATCAGGTGTGTATTTCTCACTATTCTAGCTGTAAGATGGCTACTTCGAGCCACGATGGGCCGAAAGGGGCTATGTGGGCCCAATGGGCCTACAGGCCCAATTGGATAAGTTGTTTGATTGTGTAGTAAATATTGGACTAGGCTAGGTGAATCTCATATTTGTGGCTAGATTTGGGCTAAAAGGGCCACACGAGCGTGTGGGCCCATTTGGGCCGAGAATGCACTTTAGGGCCATTTGTATTGTTATCCCTATTTAGAATACTTTAGTTTACCAATTACTGAAATGCCCTCAATTTGTAAAATTACCGTTTTACCCTCGATTTATAGAATTACCGTTTTACCATCGATTTATAAAATTACCATTTTACCCTCGATTTATAAAATTACAATTTTACCCTCGATTTACAGAATTACCATTTTACCCTCGATTTATAGAATTACCATTTTACCCTTGATTTATAGAATTACCATTTTACCCTCGATTTATAGAATTACCGTTTTACCCTCGATTTATAGAATTACCATTTTACTCTCGATTTATAGAATTACCGTTTTACCCTTGATTTACAGAATTACCATTTTACCCTCGATTTATAGAATTACCGTGTTACTCTCAATTTATAAAATTACTGTTTTACCCTTGATTTACAGAACTACCGTTTTACCCTCGATTTACAAAATTACTAAAATACCCTTGGTTTACAAAATTACCAAAATACCCTCGATCAGTAAAATTACCAAAATACCCCTGGTTTGTAAAATTACTAAAATACCCCTAGTTTGTAAAATTACCAAAATACCCCTGGCTTGTAAAATTACCAAAATACCCCTGATTTATGAAATTATCGAAATACTCTCGATTTGTAAAATATCAAAATACCCCTGTACGATAGAATTACCGAAATACCCCTGTAAGGTCGAATTACCAAATACCCCTGTAGGGTAGAATTACTAAAATAACCCTGTAGGGTAGAATTACCGAAATACCCCTGTAGGGTAGAATTACTGAAATACCCCTGTAGGGTAGAATTACCGAAATACCCTTGTAGGGTAAAAATACCAAAATACCCCTGTAGGGTAGAATTACCGAGATACCCTTGTGGGGTAAAATTACCATTTTGCCCTTAGAGTGTTAAATGACTATTTTGCCCTTATGGGCAAGTGGTGACTTAATTTGTGTGGTTGTGTTTGATTGTGAATATATGTTGGTGATATGAATGACTTGACTATGATTGTTTGATTCAAATATGGGCATGACATTCTACATACATGACATGTTGCATGGGTTGGGTTTTATAAATGGAGGAAGTGCTAAAAGGGCTATGCCCTGCCATCAAAAGGGCTTTGCCCGTTTATCAAAAAGAGCTTTGCCCAGTTATTAAAAGAGGCTAGGCCTCTGTTATATGATAAAGCGACTATCTTGCCAATGGAGAGTTTGGTTGGGTGGGTTGAGTTATTCCCCACATGGAAAGCTTGGTTGGTACGGGTGGAGAGTAACGGATGGTGGGTCGAGTAGTCTCCCCAAATGGGCTTGCATACATTCATTGACATTACATGTGATATTGAAATGGGCTTGCATACATCCATTGACATTACATGTGATATTGAAATGGGCCTAAGGGCCATACTGTTTACAGTAAAGGCTTCAGCCCAGTGATATGATTTATGGAAAGGCTTCGGCCCAGTATATGTCAAGACTAAATAGGGCTTTGGCCCAGATTGTACTGATACTGTGTTATTTACTATTTGTTTGTTATTGGGATTACACACTGAGTTTTCGTAAACTCACCCCGTTTCTAACTATGCAGGTAATCCCTAAGCTTAGATGGTTTGGAGCTGCGAGGGACTCGGAGATGGCCACACTACTATTTCTGTTTCTTTTAACTGCAATAAGTAGCCGACTTATTTCTTTATAAATTTTATCTTATTAATATTATTATTTGGTTTTGGGGTGTAATAAGGCCATTTTAATTATTTTTTAGGGATTATTTTATCTTTTACCCTATATTTTTCTAATAACAATATGAGTTAGACCTAGGGCGCGTTTCCAAAATGATAATTGTTTTCAAAATAACGCAACAATACAATTAATCGGTTTATCAAAAATATCTACTTAAATGAATTCCAACTCGTTTTTCTCAAAACCTAACCTAGCACCAAAGTGTGGCAATGGTTGTGGGCATTTCTAGGATTGGATCCAATCAAGAGCTTGGTACTTAAGCAGCCTTCTAGGCTCACCTTCTCTGATGTGATCCGGCTCGGGTAGATGAGTCGAATTCACGTAGTTGCCCGATGTAGTTCGAGAGAGTCGTTCGTGCCTCGGATTTTAGTAATAAAAGTAAAATAATGGATTAGAATAAGCGGAAGGTTTCAAGAAGGGAAAGTTTAGTAATAGGTTCGGTTATGTGTACCAAAGATGGGTGATGGATAAATGAGTCGGTTTGGTTACGAGAAGGAAAAGTTGAAAGATGGGGAATGGAAAAACGAACTCAACATCAGGAATGATTCAACACTAAGAAGTGTCACCCCGTTTCCTATATTGTTAAGGTGAAAAGATGGATAGATGGATAGGTGAACGCCACACCAAGATTGGTGATAAGTTCAAACAAGACGATTGACGCCACTAGCACAAGCCAGATAAGTCTTTCGAAACTTGTACGAGATATGAGAGGAAGCAACCTCACAAGAACAAATGTTCATTAACAATTTTGGCAAAAAGTCCCTTACAATTGAAAGAAAACAAATACTTATAGGCACATAGATGACCATTCAAATTCGGCATCTAGGTGTTCACACAATAATAAAACGTTCACACTAATGTATTAAAATAGTTCATAAATTGCAGATTCATGAACTAGTTGAATGGACACTTTCTTCCCCCTAAGTGTGTGCATGAATGCTTAATCATAAAGAAAGGCTTCAAGTGACTTGTATGTGCACCAAAGGTTGCATTCATCTCCTTGGGACGTTCATGCACTTGTATGGAACATGTATCCTCATAATTAAACTCTTTAATAGCATGTAGGTTCATAAATGGCAGCATGAACCTAGTAAATTCGTTCTCCCCTTTGTGCATACACTTAATTCAATCAATATGTTGAATTATTGAGTTAATTCCTTCCTTTGGATGTTCTTGAACCCATCCATGCATGTGTAGTAGCTTATAGGTCAATTCAAAGTGTAAACAGCTACTTCTTAGCCGAATAAGTGCCTTGGAAAGTTAGGAGACAGCCACCATACATGCACTTAAGCCATTCATGCATTCTATCATCCCATGCATTTAATCCATTCATGGACTAGACTTTAATGTCCATAAATGCATTTGACACATGCATGAATTTGTAGAAACCTTGTAACACCCCAAACTCGTGACCGACGCTGGTGTCGGACACGAGGGGTTAACGGCCAAATCCTCTCAAGATACCAACCAATTTGACATTACCAGTCAGGCTGGAAAACTGCGTCACCGTCGCCTTAAAAATCATATCTCGAGTTTCAAAGCTCGGAAACTGGTTTCATAAATTTTCCCTGAATTTAGACTCATATACCCATCCATGGATTTATTTTTAGAATTTTTGGTTGGGCCAATTGGTACAGTTTATTAGTTAAAGTCACCCATGTTACAGGGATCGACTGCTCTGACCTTCGCGCGTTACAACTTGGATATCTCTCTGTACAGGGCTTTAATACTGGTGCCGTTTGTTTCTAATGAAACTAGACTCAAAATGGAATCTGTACATATAAGGAATGACTCCTAATTCTTTCTGTATAATTTATGGTAAATTTTAAAAGTCGCGACAGGGGACCCAGAAACCGTTCTGGCCCTGTCTCACGAGAACTTTAATATTTCTCAGTATACTGCTCATATGGTCGTTTCGTTTCGTCCATATAAAATAGATTCATCAAGGTTCAGTTCCATAATTTACTCACTATTTAATTATACTTCTACTATTTTTAGTGATTTTTCAATCTCATCTCACTGCTGCTGTCCGCAACAGTTACTGCAGTGACTATGCCAATTTCATGAATTTTCCTTGGCCTTAATTATCCATCATACATGACACAAATTATGGCCACCTTATCAAAATTAGAGTTTCTAAGACTCGTGGCTATAGGTTCTAGCATCCCACTCGACGACCACATAGGCCATTTTCGCATGGCTTAAAGTTTACAACCCACAATTCGACAAAATATAATAGCCTATACATGCCAAATGTTCTTCAACAACAAAAACAATACCACAAGATTTCAGCCGTTGTGATGACTTCAGCGACGGTCCCGATCACGCAAAACAATATGAGTCCGAGAGACCTAAAATGGGTGACAAGAAAAACACCAAGTGAGTTTACAACTCAGTAAGTCATAAGCATTCATCAATCCACTGATAAAGTTACTACTACATGTACAACAAATGAGGCTAGGTACTCGTCCATATCGAATCTATACCATAATACCTCGGACCTTTCGGTCAAATCTCGTACCAATTCATACATCCACATTTCATATTCTACACAACAAGATAATCGAAGCATTTTTACACATTAACTCATTTTCCAGCACAACCATACAATTTCAATCATCACATAGATTTAAGGCTTACCAAATTCAACCCCAAGCATGAACGTATTCTCTATTCGTCATGAGCTCGAGGTACTTACCCGATTCGCTGTCCATACTCAATTCAATGGAGACACACCCTCCATATATACAGAGTATGCACACACAGTGCTTACTACTCGATTTCGCACACTTAGTGCCACGTAATTTAAGCCCTTTTACACAAAGCCATACCTCCCAGCTCGCACACCCAAGGTCAGTATTTTTCCAGCTTGCACACTTAGTGCCATATATTTCCAGCACGCACACTTAGTGCCATATATTTCCAGCATGCACACTTAGTGCCAATCTCGTCACCATACACACGTATTGCCCGCACACATAGTGCCGAAAGCAAACTTTCTACACATTCCACTATTTCTTTTACATTCAACAATTATCCTCATTCCATACACATACAATTTCATTTATACATATATATAGCATTCCATTAAACACAATTGCATAGATTTTCCAATCATTTAAGCAATATCAAACATATGTGCTTAATGACTTACCTTGTGTTCGTAAATAATTCCAAGTCGGCTACTCGATGATCTTCGATTTCCCTTGTTGGACGCCTCTCCTTTAGGATCTTGAGCTTAAACAAATAAATTAGCTCATTCAACCGCTTTGGTACATATATTGGTATCCACATTTTAATGATCTTATGACTTACGGAACGACATGGTAAAATTTTTATCTTACTACCTTACGTTCTTAGCTATTCGCTAATAGCCTTATGCAATTATCATACTATCAATAATCCAATCACATTCATTACTCAAGTATAGTATTTTCACATTCGAAATAATATTACATACAATAGTGATTCTTCTTACTTTGTATTTATGCATCTATTTGATCATTAGTTTAGTTCAAACACCCATACACCAAGATTTATCAAGTTTAGCATGAAACATAACCTTAATCCTCAATGACCACTATGGTCGAAAATCCTAGTCAACCCAAAATCACAATTTCTAACACATAATTGTTCATAACACAATTAAAGCATCCTCTCCATTCCAACACTTCAAGACACATACATTTCCCACAAATCTCCAACTTCATATTCGGCCTTAGTGTACATACACAAGCTGATTTTTTCTTCCTATCATCCAACCTAACTATATGAATATTTAACTAGCTCACACTTCACCCATCCACAATCACTCATTTAACACAAAGAAAATAATCAACTCCTTCACTATCTACCATGGCGAATACTTCATGCACCACCCAAATCCAAAATTTTAACATGGGCTAGTTCAAGAACTTAGTAATCAACTTACATTAAGCTGAAATTTCAAAATCTAACATGAATTACTAACCTTGTTTTGAGCTTAAAGTTGACCGAAATCTCCCTTCCCCCTTTCTTTCTTCAATTCGGCTAAGAGAGAACCAAAGGAAATGAAGCTCTCTTTTTTTTTTCTTTCTTTGCTCCATTCACGGCAAATTGGGGGGGGAGGCATCCACACACTTTTTTTTATTTATTATTTTATTCCCCTTTCTTTTTAATTCCTTTCTTTATTTTAGTATGTCTCCCATAATCCAATTTCTTATTATAATATCTAAGGCAAACAAATATATTGCCCATCATCAATCTAACTTGGCGTACCATAAGGAAAATTTGGCAATTTGACATGCAAGTCCAAGCATTTTCTAATATGTATCAATAGGCCACTTTAACATTAGCCTAGCACATTTCTCAATTTCCTCACATAAGTCATTTCTAATAAATTTCACCTACGAATGACGAAATTAAGGCACGAAATTTTCACATATGTACGTTCATGCACAATAAACATAGAAAATAATAATTAATTATTCTTGTGTCTCGGTTTTGTGGTCCCGAAACCACATCCCGACTATGGTCAATTTTGGGATGTCACAACTCTCCCCACTTAAGAAATTTTCGTCCCCAAAATCTTACCGTAAATAGGCTCGGTATCGCTCTTTCATAGAGTCCTCAAGTTCCCAAGTGGCTTCTTCAATTCGTGTTTATGCCACAACACCTTCACTAACGGGATTTTCTTATTGCGCAACTCTTTTACTTCACGCATCATAATGCGAACCGGTTCCTCTTCATAGCTCAAATTAGGTGAATCTCAATCTCGGATGGAGCAATTACGTGCGATGGATCGACCTATATCGTCAAGCATCGAGACATGAAAACATTGTGAATCTTTTCGAGCTCGGGGCAAAATCAAACGATCTGCGATCGACCGACTCGTTCGGATATCTCATATGGCCCGATGAACCTCGGGCTCAATTTGCCCTTACGGCCAAATCTAAGCACTTTCTTCCGTGGTGAGACTTTGAGAAATACCTTGTCTCCAACCCGATATTCAATATCTTTTCTTTTCAAATCCGCATACGACTTTTGGTGATCCGGCGACTTTCAAACTTTCACGAATTACTCGAACTTTTGCTCGGCATCCTTAACCAAATCAACCTCAAGATTTTTCCTTCATGAAGTTCACCCGAATAATGGGTACGGCATTTACGATCGTATAAAGCCTCGTAAGGCGCCATCTTGATACTTGATTGAAAGCTATTGTTGTAAGCGAATTCAACCAAAGGTAAATACCATTCCCATGCACCACTAAACTCAAGGATGCAACATCTCAACATATCCTCGAGTATTTGAATTATCCGTTCGGATTGACCATCGGTTTGGGGCTGAAAAGCAGTGCTAAAATGCAGTTTGGTACCCAAAGCCTCTTGCAATTTCTTCCAAAACCGTGACGTAAATCTTGGGTCTCTATCCGACACGATAGAAATAGGTACCCCATGCAATCGAACAATTTGGGAGACGTATAATTCTGCCAACTTATCGAGCGAAAAATCCGTGCGGACGAGGATAAAATGAGCGGACTTGGTCGGTCTATCAACAATGACCCAAACCGAAGTCTTTCTTATTACGAGTCAATGGTAACCTGGACACAAAGTCCATTGTTACTCGATCCCATTTCCATTCGGGTATCATGATCGGTCAAGTAATCCCGATGGCACTTGATGTTCCACTTTCACTTGTTGACATATCGGACACTTTGAAACAAATTGAAATGTCTCGTTTCATACGGGCCACCAAAATTGGCGTTTGGTCATTGTACATTTTAGTACTACCCGGTGGATTGACATTCGACTACAATGGGCTTCATTTAGAATTATCGAAATAAGTTCAATTCTTTGGAACACAGACGACTTCGAACCTCAAACAATCGTCATCATCAATTTGAAACTCGATTCCTTGTTCGAACACACTCACCCGTTTTGCAAGCAACTCCTCATCAACTTTCGAGCTTCCCGAATTTGATGAGCCAACAATGGTTTGGCCTTTAATTCGGCTACTAGCACATTGTCGGGTAGAATAGACAAGTGTACATTCATCGCTCAGAAAAGCAAGCAAGTGATTTCCGACTTAAGGCATCCGCAACCACATTAGCCTTTCGGGTGATAATCAATGACGAGTTCATAATCTTTTAACAACTCGAGCCATCGTCTTTGTCGCAGATTTAAGTCTCTTTGAGTCATCAAATATTTGAGACTTTTGTGATCCGAATACACATGGCACTTCTCACCAAATAAGTAATCTCGCCATATCTTTAAGGCGAACACGATGGCAGCCAATTCGAGATCATGGGTTGGATAATTTTTCTCATGTGGCTTTAATTGTCTCGACGCATAGGCCACAACTCGACCTTCTTGCATCAATATGCAACCTAACCCAAGTAGGGAGGCATCACTATAGATGACAAACTCTTTGCCGATTCGGGTTTGTACTAGAACCGAGCTTTAGTCAAATGGGTTTTCAATTGGTCGAAACTTTTTGACACTTTTCCGTCCATTCAAATTTGACATCTTTCAAGCGGTTTTGTCATGGGTGTGGCTATCATCGAGAATCCTTTTACAAACCGTCGGTAATGTAACCAAGCCCCAAAAGCTCCTAACTTCGGTAACATTCCTTGGAGGTTTCAATTGACTATGGTCAAATTTTGTTCGGGTCCACCACGACACCGTCACGGACACCACGTGCCCCAAAAAGCTAACCTCTTTCAACCAAAATTCACATTTATTGAACTTTGCGATAATCGCTTATCTCGTAAGATTTGCAATACTAGCCTTAGGTGTTCAGCATGTTCGGTTTCATCTCTCGAATAGACCAAAATGTCATCGATAAATACAATTACGAACCGATCCAAGTATGGCTGAAAATTTTATTCATTAAATCCATAAACACCGTAGGGCATTAGTGAGCCCAAACGGCATCACCAAGAATTCAGTAGTGACCGTACCTTGTTCTAAAAGCGGTTTTGGGTATGTCCGATTCTCGGACCCTCAACCGATAGTATCCCGACCTCAAATCTATCTTTGAAAACACCGAGGCTCCTTTAATTGATCAAACAAATCGTCAATTCGTGGCAACGGATATTTATTCTTTATGGTCACTTTATTGAGTTGACGGTAGTCGATGCACAACCTCATGCTTCCGTCCTTCTTTTTCACAAACAATACTGGTGCGCCCATGGAGAAAAACTCGGTCGAGCGAAACCTCTATCCGTCAATTCTTGCAATTGAACCTTCAATTCCTTTAACTCCGTTAATGCCATACGATCGGAGCTATTGAGATCGGCGTAGTGCGGTACAACCGATGCTTAATTCCACTTCTCGAACCGGTGGCAATCCGGCAACTCCTCCGAAAAACATCTAAATACTCACAAACCAATCGATACCGATTCGAGTTTCTTTTAGTCTCTTTACTTTCCAACACATACGCAAGGTATGTTTCACACCCTTTTCACATATCTCCGGCGGTCATAGAAGATATTATCGCCGGCACTCCTTTCAAATCAAGAGACTCGACTCGGACTACCTCATTATTTGCACTCCTCAAAATAATGGTTTTCCTTTTCGCATCCACCTTGCATCATGTACGGTCACCACCCATACCAAGAATAACATCGAATTCATCAAATAGTAGAAGCATCGGATCGGTAGGAAAACAGATTCTCGAATTATTAGGGGCATCTCTTGCACACTTTATCAACGAGTGCGTATTGACCCAAAGGGTTTGACACTCGAATTACGAACTCGAGAGACTCAGCGGTAGAGTCTTCTTGGATGCTAAAGTTTCACATACATATGAATGAGTAGAGCGGGGTCAATCAATGCAATCACACTAGTATCAAAGAGAGTAAAAGTACCGGTGATAACATCGGGGAGGATGCCTCCTCTCGTCTTGCGGATGGCATATGCTCTAGCAGAGCACGGGTCTCGGATCGGACAGCCAGTATTAGAGGCTCCTCTCGATTACCACCCCTACCTCCAGAGATTCTCGGGGCCTACCTCCGATCGTCGTTCCACTAGGTCTTGCACCTTGCGTCTTATTCCTCTCATCTAGCTCCGTGCAATCTCTAATGAAGTGGTCCTTCAACCGCATCCATAACAGCCCTATTAATGACTTACCCCAACATTCACCTAGGTGTCGTCTTCCACATTGGGGCATTCGGTCTCTCTTGACGATTATTGCCCACACTAGCTACCGAAATAGCTCGGAGTCCGTCAATGGTCGGGCTCTAATGGAAATTCCCGATCGTCCTCGACTTCTCGGTGTCCTCCTGAACCTCTTTACAGTAGAGAATGGAGCTTTACTCGTCGATCTTTTACGGTAATCTCTTGCTTCAAATTCAGCCTTCTTCTTCTCCTTCCCAAGTTCTTCCACCTTGCAGGCTCGTTCGACTAGTGTCACGAACTCCTTTATCTCCAAAATTCCCACTAGTAACTTTAACTCTTCATTCAATCCTTCTTCAAATCTTTTGCACATCGCAACCTCATCAGCCACACACTCCAAAGCATACCGACTAAGTCTTACGAACTCATGTTCGTATTCGAGATCTGATCATCCGGCCTTGCTTGAGTTCCAAGAATTCCTTACGCTTCGATCGATGAACTGTTGACTAATGTATTTCTTTCAAATTGGATTGAAAGAAATCCCAAGTAACTCGTTCATTTGGGACTATGGAAATTAAAGTCCTCCACCAATAGTAAGTGAGTCTCGCAACAAGGATATAGCACACTTAAGACATTCATCGGTGTGCATGACAGTTCATCTAACACTCTAATGGTGTTATCGAGCGTAACTTCGGCCTTTTCGGCATCATCAAGAACTATGGCCTTGAACTCCTCATTGCACGCTTCCTAATCAAGTCCACGGTGGTTTACTCAGCCTCACAGGATCAATGAATCGGAGGCATTGCGGGCTCTTGGGGTGGAGTATTTAAATTCGGGAATGGTTGGACAGCCGGATTGGTTCGGGCATATTGCGACCCACTCATTCATCATGGTGAAGAAGGCTTGTTTCGCCTTCATTTTGATTATTCGCGGATGATCGAGGCTCAACAGGCGGTGTCCCTTGCGCGGAGCAGCCGCTACACTTTCAACGTCATCCGCCAAGGGTCTCTCTACCCCGGGTTCCATTGCTAATCAAAACAAAAATTTCAACCGTCAGAAGTCATCACATTATTAAGCACTAACAATTTGGCATGTATAGCTAGACTCACACGCGCTATGGTAGTCCTAGAACCGACTAAACTATAGCTCTGATACCAATAAAATTGTAACACCCCAAACTCGTGACCGACGCCGGTGTCGGACACGAGGGGTTAACGGCCAAATCCTCTCAAGATACCAACCAATTTGACATTACCAGTCAGGCTGGAAAACTGTGTCACCGTCGCCTTAAAAATCATATCTCGAGTTTCAAAGCTCGGAAACTGGTTTCGTAAATTTTCCCTGAATTTAGACTCATATACCCATCCATGGATTTATTTTTAGAATTTTTGGTTGGGCCAATTGGTACAGTTTATTAGTTAAAGTCACCCATGTTACAGGGATCGACTGCTCTGACCTTCGCGCGTTACAACTTGGATATCTCTCTGTACAGGGCTTTAATACTGGTGCCGTTTGTTTCTAATGAAACTAGACTCAAAATGGAATCTGTACATATAAGGAATGACTCCTAATTCTTTCTGTATAATTTATGGTAAATTTTCAAAGTCGCGACAGGGGACCCAGAAACCGTTCTGGCCCTGTCTCACGAGAACTTTAATATTTCTCAGTATACTGCTCATATGGTCGTTTCGTTTCGTCCATATAAAAATAGATTCATCAAGGTTCAGTTCCATAATTTACTCACTATTTAATTATACTTCTACTATTTTTAGTGATTTTTCAATCTCATCTCACTGCTGCTGTCCGCAACAGTTACTGCAGTAGACTATGCCAATTTCATGAATTTTCCCTTGGCCTTAATTATCCATCATACATGACACAAATTATGGCCACCTTATCAAAATTAGAGTTTCTAAGACTCGTGGCTATAGGTTCTAGCATCCCACTCGACGACCACATAGGCCATTTTCGCATGGCTTAAAGTTTACAACCCACAATTCGACAAAATATAATAGCCTATACATGCCAAATGTTCTTCAACAACAAAAACAATACCACAAGATTTCAGCCGTTGTGATGACTTCAGCGACGGTCCCGATCACGCAAACAATATGAGTCCGAGAGACCTAAAATGGGTGACAAGAAAAACACCAAGTGAGTTTACAACTCAGTAAGTCATAAGCATTCATCAATCCACTGATAAAGTTACTACTACATGTACAACAAATGAGGCTAGGTACTCGTCCATATCGAATCTATACCATAATACCTCGGACCTTTCGGTCAAATCTCGTACCAATTCATACATCCACATTTCATATTCTACACAACAAGATAATCGAAGCATTTTTACACATTAACTCATTTTCCAGCACAACCATACAATTTCAATCATCACATAGATTTAAGGCTTACCAAATTCAACCCCAAGCATGAACGTATTCTCTATTCGTCATGAGCTCGAGGTACTTACCGATTCGCTGTCCATACTCAATTCAATGGAGACACACCTCCATATATACAGAGTATGCACACACAGTGCTTACTACTCGATTTCGCACACTTAGTGCCACGTAATTTAAGCCCGCACACACAAGCCATACCCTCCGAGCTCGCACACCCAAAGGTCAGTATTTTTCCAGCTTGCACACTTAGTGCCATATATTTCCAGCACGCACACTTAGTGCCATATATTTCCAGCATGCACACTTAGTGCCAATCTCGTCACCATACACACGTATTGCCCAAGACACATAGTGCCGAAAGCAAACTTTCTACACATTCCACTATTTCTTTTACATTCAACAATTATCCTCATTCCATACACATACAATTTCATTTATACATATATATAGCATTCCATTAAACACAATTGCATAGATTTTCCAATCATTTAAGCAATATCAAACATATGTGCTTAATGACTTACCTTGTGTTCGGTAAATAATTCCAAGTCGGCTACTCGATGATCTTCGATTTCCCCTTGTTGGACGCCTCTCCTTTAGGATCTTGAGCTTAAACAAATAAATTAGCTCATTCAACCGCTTTGGTACATATATTGGTATCCACATTTTAATGATCTTATGACTTACGGAACGACATGGTAAAATTTTTATCTTACTACCTTACGTTCTTAGCTATTCGGCTAATAGCCTTATGCAATTATCATACTATCAATAATCCAATCACATTCATTACTCAAGTATAGTATTTTCACATTCGGAAATAATATTACATACAATAGCTGATTCTTCTTACTTTGTATTTATGCATCTATTTGATCATTAGTTTAGTTCAAACACCCATACACCAAGATTTATCAAGTTTAGCATGAAACATAACCTTAATCCTCAATGACCACTATGGCCGAAAATCCTAGTCAACCCAAAATCACAATTTCTAACACATAATTGTTCATAACACAATTAAAGCATCCTCTCCATTCCAACACTTCAAGACACATACATTTCCCACAAATCTCCAACTTCATATTCGGCCTTAGTGTACATACACAAGCTGATTTTTTCTTCCTATCATCCAACCTAACTATATGAATATTTAACTAGCTCACACTTCACCCATCCACAATCACTCATTTAACACAAAGAAAATAATCAACTCCCTTCACTATCTACCATGGCGAATACTTCATGCACCACCCAAATCCAAAATTTTAACATGGGCTAGTTCAAGAACTTAGTAATCAACTTACATTAAGCTGAAATTTCAAAATCTAACATGAATTACTAACCTTGTTTTGAGCTTAAAGTTGACCGAAATCTCCTTCCCCTTTCTTTCTTCAATTCGCTAAGAGAGAACCAAAGGAAATGAAGCTCTCTTTTTTTTCTTTCTTTGCTCCATTCACGGCAAATTGGGGGAGGCATCCACACACTTTTTTTATTTATTATTTTATTCCCTTTCTTTTAATTCCTTTCTTTATTTTAGTATGTCTCCCATAATCCAATTTCTTATTATAATATCTAAGGCAAACAAATATATTGCCCATCATCAATCTAACTTGGCCGCCACCATAAGGAAAATTTGGCAATTTGACATGCAAGTCCAAGCATTTTCTAATATGTATCAATAGGCCACTTTAACATTAGCCTAGCACATTTCTCAATTTCCTCACATAAGTCATTTCTAATAAATTTCACCTACGAATGACGAAATTAAGGCACGAAATTTTCACATATGTACGTTCATGCACAATAAACATAGAAAATAATAATTAATTATTCTTGTGTCTCGGTTTTGTGGTCCCGAAACCACATCCCGACTATGGTCAATTTTGGGATGTCACAACTCTCCCCCACTTAAGAAATTTTCGTCCCCGAAAATCTTACTTCCTCTACACAATTTTCTTTGTTTCACTTGTGGTTTAGTCGACTTCTTCTCTCTTCTTCCCTTAGTATCGAATAGTCTTTTGTTGCCATACAAATCTCAAGGGGCCAAACACCTCTTTGGCTGAATACCATTGGTGCCGCCACTACCCTTTCCTCTCAGTCGATTCTAGTGTAAGTGTTCGCTCTTCTAATCGGTTTGTTTTGCTAAGTATCAATTATTGTCCCTCACTTCTTCTAATCGATTTTGGGTAGGAATAGGTATCGAATCCCAGTATTTGGATCTCTATCGATTTGCTCCTCAAGAGAGAGACCTTGGTAAGTGTTCTTGATCTTAGTTGGTCGAATGGTCATAGTTAAGGTAAAGGGGACTTGTGTTGGATACAAGTCACCTGTTATTTTGGTGTTAATAGTTAAGATTGGTGCAGATCTAGGAGTTGATCGTGGTTAGTGCTTAAAGTAGAGGTTGTTATAACTTGTCGCGCAATGTAAGATGGAAGGTGAGGTTTCGGTTTTGGTAAAGATATGTATTAAGCATGCGATTAATTGAAAAGTGATATCGATTGTAGTTTCGAGGCTAAGGAAATCACAGCGCGTTCTATTACCAGGTGTGTACATACACTGCACACACAAATAGATCGAAAAATCCCGAAATGCCGAAATGCCGAAAGTTTGGCTACGGTAGTCTTACGAGTGCGCGAACACTCGCAAGGGGGAAACTGATAGGTTGCCTAAGGCCCATGGGCGATTCCATGGACTTGGGTTGTAAATTGGCCAAACGGGACAGAATGGGCTAAATGGGCCCGATAGGCTGTTGGGCCCATAATTGGCAAAAATTGATGATTGATGCTATGTGATGAAAAATTGTATGTGAGCATGACTGTAAATGTGATTTGGGCCTAGTGGCCATATGAATGTGATTGGGCCTAATGGGCCATATAAATGTGAATGGGCCTAATGGGCCATTTGAAAGAGATTGGGCCTAGTGGACCACATATATATATAGGTATGTGGATTTGTCTGGGCTTTGTAAGAGGTTGTAGGCCTAGTATATGATGACAGCATAAAACTTAATTAATTTATTAAGGACCGTGGACAAGTCATAGGGTTAAGGTGTGGCAACAGGTATGTGCATGTCTAGGATTGGATCTAGGGAGAGCTTGGTACTTAAGCGGTCTTAATGACCCACCTCCTCTTCTCTGGAATCCTACCTGGTGCGTAGTATTCATTCATCTTAGCTCCCGGGATTTGTTAACGGGCCAAGGTAAGTAAGACCCTTAATAAAGAAAAACTACCAAAATGCCCGTAAGGGCGAAAATGACCAAAACACCCCTAAGTGTTGAATGTAAGATTTATGGATGTTACATGTATAACTACTGCATACATACGATATTCTGTTTAGGTTGCATAGGGTTGGGAATTATGGAACGGAGGAAGTATATAAGGGTCGTATGGTTGCTTGACAATCGAGCTACCATTGGAGTGTATCAGATGGATGGGTTGATATTTATATCCCCACATGATGTGTACTGGGGGATGGAGTTGGTGTGTAGCGGATGGATTATTGGGGTGGGTTGCACTGCATTGCATGTATGATTTTATGATGAATGACGAATGCTTATTACTTGTCGAGGGTTGTACACATTGCAAAAACTCACCCCCTCTTTTATTTTTCTCAGGTGATGCTCAGTAGGAGTTCGATGTTTGGAGGGACTTTGGGTGGCCAGCTAGCAAGACAATTTAGATTCGTTTTAAAAGTATTTAAGTTACTCGTTTATTAAGTAATTTTCATTTAGTATGGATTGTAATAAGGCCTCCCCCTTTTTATTATTGTTTGGTTATTTAAATTCGTGCATTGTAGTTATAAGAAGTGGAACATGGATTTTCTAAGCTATAGTTTTCTTTTAATACTATGTTTCCGCAATTAAAGTTTTAAAGGATAAGTTTTCTTAAGTCATATGTTTTAAAAAAAGCTTTGCAATAGGAAGGAGATATTACTAAGTAATTGAGATGTAACTTTTGAGGAAGGGTTTTCAATGAAAATAAGGTTTTCGCTAAAACACTTCAATGTGACACGCCAGATTCGACCATAACGTCTGGGCCGGGTTTGAAGTGTTACAATGAGTTGTCCTGTACTCCAGATGAATATTTAAAATGTGCTATATCCTTGCTCCGAGACACAAAGATACCACCGGTGGAATACCTAGTACCGATGAGTTCCGAGAGAGCGGTGACTTGGGAATTCTCTCAAACTAAGTTCAGAAGAAATATATTAGTCGAGATTTATCGACCGAAGCGTATAAATTTCGGAGCTAAAACAGGTAGGATGACAAAGGATTTTAGTATAAGCGGAAATTGTAAGACTCATCCAATATGCCCGAGAGTGTGTTTCTCTGAAGCCATAATGTGTAAAAGATTTGAAGATGGGTGAATGAAGATATCAAACTATTGGTTGGCATACTTGAGATAAAAGAGTTTGTGGTACTTGTTGAGCGAGCCCGAAAAGTCAAGAGCTCGGGAAGAGAAAAGAAAAGTGACTTTGAAGCTAGAGATACACGTAAAAGAACATCCTAAAGTCATTCCAATCGACATCAAAGAAGTTTCGAGATGATTTTAGCCGTTCTAAAGCCACTTGAGTTCCTCTAGGCGGGATCGAAATAGACCACCAAGATGCTCGAAAGCTACCTCGATGGCGAGTATGGGTAATGTCGATCAAATCAAACCGAGTGCAAGCACTATGGTAAACGACATCTCGGAAGTTGTAGGTTGCATGATCCGCCTGTTTTAAATGTGGATTGATGATCATTATATTCGAGACCGCCTAACGTTAGGCGAGGAAAATCCGATTGTAGAATACAAGATCGGGTAACACCGCAACTCGAGGTAGACAACCCGAAATGCTTTGTAATACGAGTGGAAGTCGAGAGGACTAAAGATACGACAATTAGATCTAAGGCTCGTGCACCGCCGAGCTTATGCTATACGTGCACGAGAGGAGGCTTCATCCCCCGATGTTATTACTGGTACATTTACTCTTTATGATACTAATGTAATTGCATTGATTGATCCTGGTCCTACTCATTCTTATGTATGTGAGACATTAGTATTCAGCAAAACTCTACCTGTTGAGTCTATTGAGTTTGTGATTAGAGTGTCAAACCCCTTGGGCCGGTGTGTTATGGTTGATAAAGTGTGTAAGAATTGTCCCTTGATGGTTCAAGATTTTTGCTTTTCGACTGATTTGATGTTGCTACCATTTGATGAGTTCGATATAATTCTGGGTATGGATTGGCTGACTTTACATGACGCTGTTGTGAACTACAAAAGGAAGACCATTGATCTTCGGAGCCAGAATGATGAAGTTATTCGGATTGAATCTAATGATTTGTATGGGTTACCAACAGTGATTTCTTCGATGCTAGCTCAGAAATATGTGAGGAAAGGGTGTGAAGCTTGTTTTGCCTATGTGCTCAACAGTAAAGCGACTGAAAGAAATATTGAATCAGTACCTGTTGTATATGACTATATGGATGTGTTTCTAGAAGAATTACCGGGACTGCCACCTTTTCGGGAAGTAGAGTTTGGTATTGAGTTAATGCCTAGGATGACTCCGATATCCATAGCTCTGCATCAATGGCTCCTACAAAATTAAAAGAATTGAAAGCACAGTTGCAAGAATTGAGATAGAGGTTTCATGATCGAGTTTCTCTCCGTGGGGTGCACCTGTGTTGTTTGTGAAAAGGAAAAATGGAACTATGAGAATGTGCATTGATTACAGCCCGACTTAATAAGGTGACTATAAGAATAAGTATCCGTTACCACGGATTGATGATCTGTTTGACCAACCGAAATGGGCTCTGATGATTTTCAAGATAGATTTGAGACCGAAGCTATTATCGATTCTGAGTTAAAGATTCAGATGTGCCAAAGACGCCTTGAGAATAAGGTACGGACACTATGAGTTTTTGGTTATGCCTTTCGGACTCACTAATGCACTGCTATTTTCATGGACTTGATGAATCCGATCTTGAACGATGTCTGGACCGGTTTGTGGTTGTGTTTATAGATGACATTTTGATCTACTCTCATGATGAAGTGAATATCTTGAACATTTGAGACTTGTCTTGCAGACCTTACGAGATAAGCGATTATATGCGAAATTCGGTAAATGTAAGTTCTAGTTAAATGAAGTCGATTTTACGGGCCATTAGTATTAGCATCGTATCCGGTCGATCCGAGCAAAATTTCACCATACTAGATTGGAAACCTCAGAAGAATGTTTTTGAAGCAAAGCTTTCGGGACTTCTTGGTTATTATAGGCAGGTTTGTGAAAGGTTTCTCTGTGATTGCAGCTCTAATAACAAAGCTATTGCGTAAAGATGTTAAGTTCGAGTGGTCAGAGAAGTGTCAACAAAGTTTTAATCAGTTGAAGGCTCTTCTAATGAAACTCCAAGCTAGTTCAAATTAAATCGGCAAAGAATTTGTTATTTATAGTGATGCATCATTAAATGGTTTGGGTTGTGTCCTGATGTAGGAAGGCAGAGTGATAGTGTATGCCTCGAGACAAGTAAAGCCACATGAAAGGAACTATCCGAAACACGACCTAGAATTGCCAGCCATTGTGTTCGCATTGAAGATTTGGCGTCATTATCTGTTCGGTGAGAAATGTCATGTTTATTCTGATTATAAAAGCCTGAAATATTTGATGACTCAGAAATATCTGAATTTGAAACAACGTCGATGGTTAGAACTGATAAAAGACTACGAGCTTGTGATTGACTATCATCCGGGAAAAGCTAAAGTTGTTGTTGATGCCTTAAGCCAAAAATCACTGTTTGCTTTACGTGCAATGAATACGCATATGGATATGTTTGATGATGGTTCGATAGTATCTGAATTGAAAGCTAGACCATTATTTGTTCAACAAATATGTGATGCCCAGAAGATTGATAATGAATTGATTGCAAAATGAGCTCAGGTGAGACAGATCTTGATTCGAGTTCGAGTTGATCTTGATGATATTTAAGGTTCAAAGATCGAATATACATTCTGAGAAATTCAGAGTTGATTTAGATGATTTTGAATGAAGCTCATAGCAATCGATTATCTATTCACCCAGGTAGTACAAAGATGTACAATGAGCTAAAACAACTTTACTGGTGGCATGGTATGAAACGAGACATTTCTGACTTTGTTGCAAGATGTTTAGTTTGTCAACAAGTAAAAGCTGAACATCAGGTGCCTTCAGGACTACTTCAACCTATCATGATACCTGAGTGTAAATGGGATAGAGTTACGATGGATTTTGTATTTGGTTTACCGGTGACACCGAGCAAGAAAGATGCAATCTGGGTTGTTGTTGATAGATTGACTAAATCGGCTCATTTTGTTACGATCGTCATGATTACTCACTAGATAAGTTAGTGAATTGTATGTCTCCCAGTTGTGAGATTACATGGTGTGCCTATATCTATTGTCTCGGATAGAAATCCGAGGTTTACATAGCAGTTTTGGAAGAAACTGCAAGATGCACTAGGTACAAAATTACATTTTAGTACTGCTTTCTATCCGCAAGCAGATGGCGAGTCTGAATGAATATTCAGATACTTGAGGATATGTTGAGATGTGGCATTCTCGAGTTCGAAGGTACGTGGGAACGATACCTGCCTCTGATTGAATTTGCATATAATAACAGTTATCAATCGAGTATCAAAATGGCACCTTATGAGGCTTTGTATGGACATAAATGTCGTACGTCGTTGTACTGGACTGAGCTCAGTGACAATAAGATACACGGAGTTGATTTGATCGAGAAACCGAATGAAAGTGAAAGTGATCCGTGAAAGTTTAAAAGCGACATCGATAGTCAAAATCTTATGCGGACTTGAAACATAAAGATATAGAGTTTCAAATTGGAGACAAAGTCTTCTTGAAAGTATCACCGTGGAAGAAAATACTCAGATTCGGTTGTAAAGGCAAATTGAGTCTGAGGTTTATTGGGCCATATGAAGTTATAGAGCGTATCGGACCAGTTGCTTATAGACTATTGTTGCCACCAGAGTTAGAAAAGATCCACAATGTATTCCACGTTTTGATGCTTCGAAGGTATCGATCTGATCCTTCACATGTGATTAGTCCGTCTGAAATTGAAATTCAACATGATATGACCTATGAGGAAGAACCGATTCACATTCTGACTCTTGAAATTAAAGAGTTAGGAAATAAAAAGATTTCGTTAGTTAAAGTATTGTGGCATAAACACGGTGTTGAAGAAGCAACATGGGAACTAGAGGATGCAATGAAAGAACGCTATCCGAACCTATTCACTGGTAAGATTTCAGGGACGAAAATCCCTAAGGGGGGAGAGTTGTAACAGCCCGATTTAGACCCTAATCGGAACGGTGGTTTCGGGACCACAATTTGAGTCAAAAAATATCTAAAATTATTTTATGTGTTTATTTTGTGTGAATTTATATATGTGAAATTTTCGTGATTTAATTTTGTCGTTTAGGTGTCCCATTAAATAAAAGGACTTATCGCGTAAATTAAAATTTTGATAGTTAAAAGCATAAAGGGCTAAATTGATAATGGCTTATTAAATGGAAGACTTTAAGTTGTAAATTACCCATTGCCATAATAAGTGGACGGTAAAAGACATGGATTATATAGTTTATTATTATTTCATTAAGGTTATTTAAGTAATTTATTTAATAAACATATAATAGTTAAAATAAAGTTATGAAATTAATTACATTCATTTTGTTCTTTGACCGAAACTTAAGAAAAGAAAAGAAGAAAGAATAAAAGCTAGGGTTCGCTTATTTGGAGCTCAATCAAGGTTCATTTTCTTGTCGATTTTGATAATTTCTACGTTTTTGAGATCGTTGCTTAGTAATCTTCAAAACCCAAGCTTTAATTTTTTATTTTGATAAATATTTTGAGTTGTTCCATTATTGATAGCTTGGGATTTTTGTTGTTTGATGATGAAAAATGAAAGATATGTTTTAGATTAACATATTTTGTATTGGAGTTTTTGATGATTTTGAGTAATTAGGACTTAATTGAAAAAATAATAATTTGAGGGACTAAAATATGAAATTGATAAAATATGTGGACTTGTATGAGCATGTGGGCTATTCGGCCTAACATGGGTGTTGTGAAATTTTGTGTATTTTTTGTTTTGTGTAATATGGACTAAATTGTAAAAATTGTAAATGTTAGGGGTAAAATGGTAATTTTCCTATTTATGTGTTTTTGGGCTAAATTGAATGAAAATATGTTTAAATGAGCTTAATTTGAATATGTTTAGATCAAGAACCAAAGAAATCAGATTTGGACCGGAGAAAAACAAAAGTTGTCGACTAGCAGCCCAGTCCCGTTTTACGATGTCTGAGGTAAGTTTATAAGCAAATAGACGTGTTTATTGATAACTTTAACGTTATGTTTTCTTAAGTTAAAATTATGGTATGGCTGAATGTGATTGAATATGGTTACCACACTTTCGAGTGCGATTCGACTGAAATACGACGTCCGAAAGCCCCGTATGAACCTTAGGAATAGATAGGATACATATGTCATGATATAGGATTCCGATATATGTGTGCAAGTAAGACCATGGCATCGATTTGTGGTTTTCGATATGTGTTTACAAGTAAGACCCTGTTCGGGACAATGGCATCGTTTGTGGCTACATGTAAGCCCACGTCTGGGACGTTATGTTGTATGATTTATGTGATTATCCGAGTGTCCTATCCAATTCGAATGGTTCATTGGGGAAAGGTAATCGTGTATGATTGTATGATATGAGCTAATGGCCGGTATGAGTTAGTTCGATAATTAACAAAAATAAGGTAAGTGTATTGACCTATTGCACATTATTGAATAAATGTAAATTTAGTATATGTGTATTTATGAGTATTCGATCATGTGACTAATATAAGTACTTGAGACTATATTATAATCTATGAGTTTATGTATGAATGGTTATGTGAACTAAGAACTTAGTGGATATTCGACCTTGAAAGCTAAATAATGATTTGTAACTTTTGATCATACAAGCATTAGGGTAAAGTGATGATTTAACTGTGTATAAATGCATATGATTATATATAAGTAACATGGATGTATTCGTGCCTAGAATCGAATGTAAATTGATGTAATAATTTTAGTATAAATTAGTTAAGTCGAATAAATCATTGAGTAATTGATTTGCTTATGACTTACTAAGCTTTGAGAGCTTATTCCTTGTGTTTTATCTACTTTGTTTTATAGATTTTGAAGTCAAGCTACAAGCTCGGGAGCAGTCAGTCAAGTTCATCACACTATCTACTGTTTTGGTACCTTCAAACTAAATTTAAGTTATGGCATGCATAGGCTGGTTTTGGAGTTAGTTATTTTGGAAATGAATGTATATTTAAGCCATGTGAAAATGGCTAAATTTTTAAGTTAGTCTTGAATGTGTTTTGGTTGTGGTTATTGCTCTCTATATGAATTCAGTTATGCATGATCATGGAATGAGCTCATTAGGGTTAACATATCTTGTTAGTGAATTAAGTTTAATTAAGATTATGTGTGTTTTGTGCATCACAATAATTGATGAATTGGGCAGCATCTTTAGTTATTCCGATTATAGTTTTTGCGTGAGTACAAACATATATATGGAAGCGGTAGTTATAATTTGTTAAGGTGTTGTTATATGCATTGGTATAGGGAATATTCGGCTATATCTTATTGTGAATTGGATTGATTTTGTTACTGTGTTTTATATGATATGTATGGTTGCTTGGCATGGCTCATTAATGATTTATATTTTGATAAATCGTTTGTCATATGAGTTGAATTAAAAATAATGTCTAGGTTTATTTATATTCGCCCTTGATACTTAAAATGTCTTAGGTACTTTTTTATATGTTTACGAGGTGATTATAATGGATAATGTACGTGCATGGTCGGTTATAAGACAAGGGTGAATGAGATGGTTGTAACCAACTTGATTATAGGTATAAGTTTATGTATTTATTTGCGCATAGGATGGATTAACTTATCTATGATATGGTAGTTGTCTATGCTATTACATTGGGTAAATAATGCAGTCAGAAGTATGCATGAATGTAATAATACGAAGCCTATGTGAATTTTGATTGACATATCGACATTATAAGGTGTATATTTTTTCCACATGAGTTGGCTTGAATTTCGTAATAAAAATTGCATTTATATTCTACTAGGAAAGGAAGAAACATACACACATGCAATGATATAACGTTTGTGGTTCGGTGATTAAGTGTTTATATATGTATGCATATTCGAATGGGTGAATTTACCTATATTAATGCATGAAACATGTAAACTCATGCCAACTATGAAATCATCTTGCATAAATGATATATATTGGAAATTTGTATTGTCGACATGTAAAGTAGCACTTATGCAATTCTTTTATATTAAAAGGATATAATAGGTCCGATGCTTAATTAATAAAGTTGATGGTTAGTTATTTGTATTCCGTATACATAAATAGTTTGCTTTGACATATATTGGATTATGTTTTAATTATGTGTAAGACCATGTCTGGGACATGGGCATCATTATATGATTACGTGTAAGACCATGTCTGGGACATCGACATCGTTAATCGATTTCGTGTAAGACCCTGTCTGGGACAGTGGCATCGATATGTGTTAACATGTAGGACCATATTTGGGATATGGCATTGTACGAGCTTTATGTGATTTTCGAGTATCCTTGACAATTTGAATGGTTCAACGGGCATAGTCAAGATGAGAAATAAAGTATGATTGGAATAAGTCATACAGTGCATACGTAACCTATGTGAGAATCGAATCAAAGTAAATTGATGAGTTCATATTGTATTATGTATATTAAAAAAGAATTGTATATAAGTATGTTTCATGTCAAAATGTGTTTATTTGATTATAATGAAGTATGAATTGAATAAATGTTGAGTAATTAAATGAAAAGTATGAGTTGAAAAAGGTAAGTTGTCGAATAAGACCATAGTCGGGCTATGGCAATTGACTTATAAAACCATAAGCGGGTTATGGCATGTGAAATAAAGACCAAAGCGAGCCTTGGCAATGTATGTGTAAGACCATAGTTGGACTATGGCATTGGGAAAATTGATGAATATTGAATTGAATAAAGTTTATATATAATTGTTTATGCTTATGAAAATGTGAATGAATTGATAAGAATATTCAAACTATACATGTTTTGAATGAATAAACTCATGAAAATTTTGATCATCTATGTACATGAATTTGAGATTGAATGGTGAAATCATATGAATTATATCATGATTTGAGTAATTGTTTAAAATGCGTTTATTTAATAATATGAGTTTATTTCCATACGAGCTTACTAAGCTTTATAGCTTACTTTGTTTTATTTTCTATGTTTATAGAGTTTCGAAAGCTTGCTCGGGTTGGAAGTCATCGGAGATCTCATCACACTATCCAGCTATGGTTTGGTTTATATGAGCTTTGTGATTTTGGTTATATGGCATGTATAGGCTTGAGTGTTTTTATAAAGGTTTTGGGTGATGTATTGGGTCATTTTATATGGCTTATTAATGACTTACATTTGATGTGTAATTTGCCTTGTGTAATGGCATAATTTGGTATGGTTGGTGATGGTTCAAGATGATCATTTCGTCATTTGGTATATGAAGAGTATTTACTTATGAAAACATGATTTTGGACTTGATAAATGCATGGCTAATAGATAATTTATGAGTCAAGCTTTGTGTGTGATTGATGGTAGTAAAATACATATTGAAATAGGTTGTTTTGATGAGTATGATATGTACTTTGGTATATGATTGAATAGGTGAGTAATGAGGAATCAATCATGCTAGCTTGGTATGTGTTTGAATGTACTAATGGTATTGATTTGAGTATATGAGTGCTTGATTTTGAAATGGCTTATAATATATATTCAAATGGTTGTTTTGGCTGCCAAATTGGATGTGAGTAAGGTGTTATATATATGCTTTAAGGTGATTGATTATATGTAATGCCTCCACGCCCGAGACCATCACCGGAGTCGAGCTTGAGGGTTACCGAACATAATTTATCAATTTAAGAACTTCAAATCATTTGTTTCTACATTCACAGACTTTCTAGCTACTCGCGTCACGATTACAAGAAAATCATATCTCGAGTTATGAAACTCAAATCAAGATCCGTAAATTTTCCCTAAATCTAGATTCATATATCTATTTACTAATTTTTTCTAGAAGTTTTGGTTAGGACAATTAGTACAGTTTATTAGTTAAAGTCTCCCTGTTTGAGGTTTGATTGCTCGACATATGTGTATTACGAATCAGATATCTCTATACAGAATTTAAATGACTACAAGGTTTGTTTTTCTTAAAACTAGACTCAATAAGGAATCTGTACATATAAATAAAAACTTCTACTTATTTTTTTAGAATTTATTATGAATTTTTAAAGTCAGAATAGGGGATCCAGAACTATGGTGTTTTATCTTCCTTTAGGTATTTTTGTCCAAACTAGTATAATGGTCTAATTGCTATTTAAGGACCTCTACTTAAAACCCCCATTTCAATCAAGTACTTTATGAACTTGGACACACATTTTTCACTTATTTCAATTTAGTCCTAAACATCAAATTAAACACCCAATCATAAAATTTTCAACCTCGAATTCGTGGTTTCAAAACCACTATTCCGTTTTGGTCTTAAATCGGGCTGTTACAATTAGGATCTAGTTCGGGTTGTTACAGGTTTAGTCCTGGATTAGTTTGTATGCATGTTCTGGACCTCATAAGTCCATAATTGGGACAATATGATTCTGTTTGATTGGTTTTAAATTGAAATGAAATTTTATAGCCCATATTTTCCGATAATACCCCATACCTTGTCCCGGTCTCGGGTACGGGTAAGGGGTGTTATAGATTTATTGTGTACCATTGAGCTTGTAAAGCTCAACCTTTGAATTGTCTTAATGTTCAGATTTATAAACTTTTGTTCGTGTCCGAAGAACATCATCGACGAGAGACTCCTAGCATCACGTATTCAGAGTACAGTACCTTATCTATTAGTGGGCATTATTTTCCTCAGGTCTTACTTGTATTTTTTTTGTAGGTCTGTAACTCATTTATCATTTTTATTATTTTGACTATTTTGATATACGATGATATTGAAGCTCCACATATTTTGTAAAGCTACTTTTATTACTATTTTCAGTATAACTATGTATAGTATTTTCTCTTATATAAAATGTGTTTCAATGTTTTAAAATTATTTGAAAATTTTGTTGGATTACTACGGTGACCTAATGTAGCGCCTTAGTATTCGAGTACTCTATATTTGGGATTAAGGTGTTACAGGATAGGACGTAGTAATTAGGCTTTGGTATGGTGGTTAACTAAGTGGGTCTGTTTGTCAAACGAGTTGCAATCCAAGGGTTTCTTATGAACGGTGTTTTCAAGGGATTCCACATGTTCTTTTAAGAAATTTTTTTAAGGGTTTCGTACATAATAGTCCCAAACCAAGCTGTCTGGGCCATCTGTGTAACAAAATCTATACTTGATTTTAGAAAAAAAATAATCCATCAAATGAGTTGGAGCTTTGCTAGTTAGGGATGAGAAAAACTTGATTCAATTCGAAAAAATTGAATAAAATCGAATTTCGAGTTATTTGAGTCAACTGAATAAGTAATTTGAGTTTCGAGTTCGAGTTGAGTTGAATTTTACAATTCAAAAAACTCAAATAATTCAAATAATAGATTAATATAAATACCCTTTTAGTTCGTGTCAATTTTGAAAATGAGCAAATTAGTCTTTGTCAACAAAAATACAAAAAAATTAAAATAATTTTAAAATTTAAAATATTTATAAAATCCCAAAATTTATATTTTTAAAAAATTATAAAATTTTAAAAAATTTCTAAAATTATAAAGAAAGTGAAAATTTTAAAATTTTCTAAAACAATAATGTTGAGACCTAAATAAGTTAATTAATGATTCAAGTTTAACATACTAAAATATCTTTTTTTCCTTTGAAAAGGTTTTCAAATATAAATGATTTCAAATTTATATGCTCTAACATAAAACTAATTGTAATAAAATTTAATTTGACATGTTTAATTTTTAATTTAACTTGAATAATTTTACTCAATTCAACTTAAATTTTATTTTACTCTAACTTAATCTAGAGATTTTTTAATAAAATTAAAATAATTTAACTTAATTAAATCCGAATTTTTTTTTATGCGATTCCGTTGAAGTTTCAACTTTTTTCTTCTACACTGGAAGTAAACTTAGTATTTATTCAAAAAAATATAAGCAGAGTGATTTTCCCCTACTAGGTCTACGAAGATGACTGCGACGTCGTATTGGGCATTGATTTTTCACTTCCACTAGCTTCCTAAGTTACTAAAAGTTCCAATTTCGCAAAGTTAATTGGGCTTTGAGAGGGAGCGCGAACAGAAAAGAATAGGTTTCTTGACATTTTCAGCAGGTAGAAGAGAAAGGGCGATTAGTTATTGAAATGGCGGCGTTGAGAGGAGTTGTGCTAAAGCACCTGAGAGTGAATGCAACATCCCTGTCTCTGCTTCGTAACCCTAAACCCATCCCTAACGGCCACGGTGCTCTAATCTTCAACGCCATACGGCGCCGATTTTCCGACGACGTCATGGGCTCATTCCTTGACAAATCTGAGGTCACCGATCGCGTTGTCTCCGTAGTAAAAAACTTCCAGAAAATTGATCCATCCAAGGTTTTACTTTTTCATTCACTCTTCTAACTTTTTTCTTATAATATTAGGTTATTGATTTAGTCACTTCTTCCTTTTCATTAGCCAATAGCTTCTTTTAAGCTTGCGATGCTATTTTCTTTAAATTGTTTAGTAAATACCGATTCGATTGCTCGACTTAATTTATTTATGATTGGTGACGTCTGGTGTAGAGGAGTTGTATTTCTCCTAAATCAAACTAACCCTTCGATTATTTCGCTGTAAGTTTCTTTATTTTTGTTGCTTTGATATGATAAGCTGAGAACTACCAAAAATAAGTCTCTTTTCTAGCTGTAGTTAGATGCCTTCAAATTTCTGTCTTTTAGGAGTGAAGATTAATATAAATTGACTTGTATTCTGAATTAACAAACCAGTACATAAGAAACTGTGGAAAATTTTGTTTGGTTTATAATGCGAGTTCATTTCTTTAGAGCTGATTTCTGCTTGGTTCGTTTGATGTGGATGTGAAGCTTTGGTATTTTGCAAATATGAAATTTGAGGTGGTATGGTCAGGCACTGCTTAACTATTGCTTTTTCTCTCTAATAAAAAATTTGGGTGCTTAAATGAATAGGTTATTCAGTTTCTTTCAGAGGAGGAATATGAAATAGGTTTGTTTTGGGCTGGAGTTGGTTGTGGTTGTGAATTCGATATCAAATTGAAATTTGGTTGGATTGGTAGTCTAAGTTTTTGCAATATTTATGTTGTCTGGCACGTGATTGATATGCAAACAAGTATGACTTGTATAAGCATTAGATCAACTTCAATGCTAGTTGTAGTTGTAGAAGTGTGATTTTACAATCTACTTGCGAAAGAGGCTTTTGTAACATACTAGTCAGACACTGCATACAAGGGATAATTATGGCTGATAAATATGATTTACTAAATAATTTTTTTTTTTAAAAAAGAAATTCTATTTACTATATATACTTCTCTTGACTGAGTTGATGCCATAAGTTAACCAGGCACCGATTTAGTTGGGAAATTACTAAAATATCCTTTCACATACAAAGTAATTAATTATAATATAAGAGTGCTTTTGGTTTTTCATGCTTTTTAATAAAATAATATTATGATAGGATTTGAACTTGGGACGTGTGAGACTTAAACTTTTAACTTACCATTTCAACCAAGGCCTAAAAAATAAACGAATTAGGGCCTAAATACTAGGCTTTTTTTCTTGCAAGTAAAGTTACTTGGCTTTCTTGCAAATAACGTTTTATTCTAGCCCTAGATTTAAACCCTAAAAATACTTAATAACCCTAGGGGTCTATAATATATCTACTAAAAATAAATTTTATAAGATAAAACTGACATAATAAAATAGTATAATAAAAATAAAAGCTCCTGCGTCAATGTGCCTCAGAACAAGTACTACATTTAAAGGGCTGACTGAGTTGGTATCACCCATAAACCGAATTCCAACTCAGTTAAACAATTATCAAAAATATTTCCTTTTACAAAATACATTATTATGAGGGTGTTTTTCTCATTTTAAATCATTTGAAATCTAGGAAAATGCACTTGATGGGATTCAAACCGAAATCACTATAGTCGTATGTTACAAAAGCCTCTGTTTTAAACTAAAGCTTTATATACTCTTAACATCAATTTTTTATAAATATATTTGTTACATATATTCTTTCACGTGCCATAATCTAGTTTTTTTTTTTATTTAGTTTTACCTTATCCTTAAATAATTGAAAGAAAAAAGGTAAAATGACGTGCGAGTCCCTTTTCAACTTCTGTTCTCAGTTCTTCCTCAAATCCTAACCCCTCATTCCTGTGTCCAGCATGATTTTCTGTTATGATTTCATCTAGTTGCATATGCATCTTCGTATTTCCCCATCCTCTTTCCTGTTGATTGCATGGTCAGGAAGAAGGAAGTGGTATGATGGAGCCATTGGTTTTTTTTTTGCTGTGTCGCTTTATTAGACAAGTGTCACAGCACATCCTTACTTTTCTCGGCATGTTGGAAGCATTTCTAGATCAAACATCCGTGCCATCTGTTGGTGCATCATAACCTTCTTGATTTGTGATTTGTCCTTATGTGAAGAACTTGGAAAAGGCGCACAAACTCTTGCTATTCTTTTTTCTCATTTCTTTTCCTTAATATATTTTGAGATGACACAGTATCATTTATTGAGTTATTATGAGTGCAACTTGTAGTAATTTTAGGTCTATATTACTCGGATTTGGGTGTGAATTTTTTTTCAGTGTTTTAATGTATTTGTATGTTTCTTGGAAGGTAATATCCTTGTATCAATATCTGTATATGCTCAGATATGGATACTTAAAAAACCCGAAGAGTCGTAGTAATATGGTTTTTAGTTGCATGTAGAGTCTTTCTCTTGTAAGTCTTTCACTCTGTTTAGTTTATTCTGTTTTGCAGGTTACCTCAAATGCCCATTTCCAAAAAGATCTCGGGTTAGATAGTTTGGACACTGTGGAGGTTGTTATGGCTCTTGAAGAAGAATTTGGGTTTGAGATACCTGATAATGAGGCAGACAAAATCAGCACGATCAGTCATGCTGTCGAGTTCATTGCTTCTCACCCCCAGGCAAAGTAGACAGGAAACTATGACTCAAATCTTTTTCTTTATTTTACTTTGTTCATGTGAGACATGCCTGTAGTATCCGAGGAGGAACATATTTACTAGTTATATCATTTGCTCGCCTGAATTTTGAGGCGCTCTTCGAACCAATTATAGACTTTATTGAGATAAGTAAACCAAGAGGACCCCTCCCCGGTCGAGAACCGTATATCAGAATTTCATCTTGTACAGCTTAAACAAAAACACCCAAGTAATAGCTGAAACGGATATGGAATAAAAAGTTTGAAACTTAAATCTTTTCATTCAATTTTATTCGAAGATACAAAAGAGTGAAAACCCGAAAGCTCTTTTTTGTAGTTGTAATTATAATGCCAAAAAATTAAGTCAACGCAGTCGTCTTTATGTTGATCGTTACAAGACTCTTGAATCTTCTATTTACTTACTTATTTTTTTGTTCTTTGCTTTGATTTGTTCGATTTGTTCTTTGTATAAAATGTGGCTTTATTCTTGTTTTCTTTCCTTTTTATAGGAATTCTCTTGTTAAGATCCTATCAATCAATTGAAACTTTAAATTTATATCAGAATCGCGATGATTCAATAAAACCTTCAAACTAAGTTCAAAGATTCGGAGTAAGAATCATTGGATATCACTTATTCAATCAATATCAATCAATAGAATAGCTATAATAAAAACGAATACAAAGAAAAGAAAAATTTGTCCTCTGATCGAAATAAGTATAAACTAAGTAAGAGTTTGAAAGAAGAAAAAATCTTTCAATTTATAAATAATAAAATTCTTTCTTTGAATTTTTTTTTCAAGTTTAGCCGCGAGGTTTGAATCTAGACTAATAATCTCGAGTTAATTTTGATGTTACTGCCTCAACGCTGCTGTTCTAATTCATAAAATGTAATATTGCTATTTTGTTTATTTTTCTTGACCATATTTCATTTTAATGTAATAAATTTGGATAATTGGCCTAAGAAGATAATTGTACTTGATCTCAGTTTCATTAGTTTGGCATTGCTTGATTTCATCTGGGAGGAAACTTTAGCTTCTATAATTGTCTAGTCGGTTGGCATTTCTACTCGACTATATATTCATATCATAAACATGGATTCATTCCGCACATAAATTTTCACGTTTTCAGAATCTTAATTACCGTATTTATTTATTTATATTTGCTGTAAAATAGTCTTCCCGATTCTCTTTGTGCACATGAAATAACGCTTTCATTATACAATTTCATGTATTTAATCAATTAATTGATTCGTTTTAATTTTACATTCGCTTCAAACAAATTGTATGTATGACATGGTTATAACACGGTTGGAATGGAAGAAGTGGGAGTGAAATTTTTTGTCAAGCATTTGGACTAAGTTTGAACTTTAAAAGTTAATATTGTTGTGATGGTCTTATGTAAATATCACCATTGGGAAAAGATTATACTTAAATCATAAAAATGATGAAAACACTTGTGGTTATAATATATATATATATAATTCAATTTTAAAATAAATTTGCTTCAGATAATTTAATTTAAAATTATTTTTAAAGGTGAAACAAATTTCCTAAAATATAATTTAAATCACTTTTTCATGTGTAGGCAATAAAATTAGGATATTGAGAATATTCATTTTTCTAAATTGTATTGTCTACAATTTGTTATAAAATAAACGATAAAGAAAATAAAAAAATAGAGATAGGAGAGCAAAAGAGAAGTATGTATTTTATTCATCAATATGATATTTACCGTGCTTCTTCAAAATTTATATCTATAAACATAAGTATAAATGATAATTCTATTTCTAATGGGCATTAGAATTCTAAAGTGCATTAAACTTCTTATCTTAATAAACATCCACTTTATAATAATAAAATATTTATAACACTCCCTTAGATGTCTATTGATAGATAATATGATTCATTAAAACTTTACTAAGATAAAACCCTATGGAAAAAAATTAGCAAAAGAAAACCCAATGAGACAAAACCTTAGTGAAGGAAAAGAATACAATGTGTATTTACTCATCCTCATGAGAACACATAATATCTTAGAGTACATATTTCAATCTTGAATACTAACTTTTCAAATGACCACTTTAATGGATTTGCTAAATGTTTATATCACGATTCTTTTGAAAGTCATGAGTGAGGAAAAAATTTGGGGAAATATCTTTTGATCTCTTTAGGAGTTCCAACAGAGATACGACCATGCCCTGGGTCACACCAAGCTTGAACAAAGAACCTTTGGAGCTGCCACAAGGACCTATCACCTGAGCTCGAGCCAAACAATTCAAAGAGGCTATTTCAGCCTTAGTCAACCAAGTGTGGGGCGAGACATTGGCTGGACATATTAAGAGAGCTTGGACTAGCTCAACAAAATCACCTTGCAACCTCTTGCAAGACGAACTCAGCTCAAACTTAGCTCCATGAGCTTAGTTCAGCTCAATTCAGCTCAATTGACCTAATTTCTACTTTTTTTTTGGTTCATGCGTTTACTAGCTGAAATAAACTTAAGTATTTAATTAAGTTAGTTAATTTAGGTTCAACTCATAATTATGTTTTTAGCTTATTACATGATTTTAATATGTTTTGTTCCAGCTGAATTTAATGTGTCATATTCTATACAAGTCTTTAATATGTCTTAGCTTAAATACATGTTATTAATATGTCTTAAAATTAAAACATGTTTTTAATATGTCCTAGTGCAGCCGAATTTACTATGTCCTAAATTAATTAAATGTGTTAATTTGTTTTGTGCAGCATATGCATGGCCGGTTTTAATGCCAAGCTAAATGCATGGACGGCTTTAATGCTTAGGTGTGCTGATGCTTGAACTCTCCCAAGCACCTATTCGGCCAAAGAATGGCTGATCATTCATGTTCCTAAGCTGGCCAATTAGCTCCCCAAAGCGGCCTTGAAGGCTTTCACACTAGCTGATTATTCCGTTCACACATGAAGGCCTTTCGGTTTTGTGCATTCACACACAAGTGGTTATTTAATTTCAGCTTTCACACTCAAAATGACTCTTACAATATTCAAGCTGCTCATTAAGTCTTCAAACCTATCAGTTTGAATAAGATACTTGTATTTAAGCCTTTTTAAGCACTATGGCCGAACCTAGCCAAGGCTAATCAGCTCCCATTCATTCCATGTAACACCCCTAACCCATATCCGTCGCCGGAATAGGGTTACAAGGCATTACTGATCAATCACATCAATATCACATACTTTAAACATTCATAGTCATAATTATACCTAACACCATCAAATTGTCCCTTACAAGGCTCTTCAAGGCCTTAGAACATGTTTAGAAGTGGTTCGAGACTAAACCGATAACATTTGCAAACTTTGGGAAACTTAGAAAATTTCCCAACATTTTAGGGTCACACGCCCGTGTGAACAAGCCGTGTGCCTCACACAGTCACTAGACACGCCAGTGTCATAGGCCGTGTGAAAACAAGGCATACATACTAACTTCACCACACGGCCGGAGACCTGCCTGTGTGCCATGGCCGTGGGAAATCTGAAGGGTATACTGACTTGGCCACACGGCCGACCACACGCCCATGTGCCAGCCCGTGTGCCACACACGGCTGGTAGACACGCCCATGTGTCTAAGCCGTGTAACTCTCTGACTTGTATAGTTAAGTTACAGTTGGCACAAGGTCAAGCCACACGCCCATGTGCTCAACCGTGTGGGGCAAAATTAGTTTTGTTTTAAGCCACTTTTCCTCACCTATAATTTAATATCCTGAATTAGGGCTTAATCGGAATAGTGGTTTCGTGACCCCAAATCCGAGATAGAAATAATTATTTTATAATTATTTTGATGTTTATGATATGATTGCATGATTGTGTGAAAATTTCGTGATGAAATTCTATGCCTAAAGTGCTTAAATTGAAAGTAGGTACTAAATCGAATAAGTTGCAAAACTTGTATTCTAGAAGTTTTTAGTATGAAATTGTTTTGGAATATTAATGAGGAGGTCTTAAATAGAAATTTGACCAATTTTAAGTTCATGGACAAAATTAGGACATGGAAGGAATTTTTGGAAAATTTAGTAGTAAGGGTATTTTGGTCATTTAGTTATTAAAATGAATTAAAAACAAAATTAAAAGCCAATTTTTGTCCATCTTCTTCATTAGGCCGAAATTTCAAGGGTTCTCCATAGCTAGGGTTTGTTTCAAGCTTCCAAGCTCCATAGTAAGTGATTCCAAGCCACTTTTTAATGTTCTTTACGTTTTGGAATTAGGTAGCTCGATTAAGCTTATGTTAGCAATAATTCAACCTAGGGTTTATATTTGGAAAAATACCCATAGGTGAAATTTGTGTATTTTTATGTTTTATGATAGAATATGAGGTTTTAAATTATGTTAGACAACTTGTGCTACTCGGTTTTGAGTGAAAACGAGTAAAAGGGCTTAATCGGCAAAAATACCTAATAGTCACAAGTATATGTTAGAGAGAGAATTTGATGTTGCCATAGAAGGGAAAAGTGATCATCATGTGTTATAAAACATAAGAATAAGGAATAAAGTTTAATTCCCGAGCCTAGGGCCAAAAGTGTAATTATGCAAAAGTTTAGGGGCAAAAGTGTAATTTTTCCAAAGTTCGTATTAAATGCTGTTTTGATGAATGTATGTATTAAATAAGATTAATTTGGCATTATAGATCAAGAGAAACGAGATTCAAGTCGCGATCGAGGAAAAGAAAAGATTGTGGACTAAATTGCAAAATCTTTATATTTTGGTACCAAGGTAAGTTCATGTGTAAATAATGTAGCATAATTGTTATTTTTAAGTTATTGATGTTAATTATATGATACGCTGATTTTTAATCGTGAAATATTATGCTTTGTGGTTAATGTTGAATAATATGCAAATTATGTTTACTACTTGATAAATATGAATTGCTACCAAGTATCGGTTCCGATATTCCATGGAAGACGACAAATATGACATCGAGGGAAAAAGCCCGTTTGAACCTTAGGAATAGATTAGGATACAAGTGACATGTCACTAGGATGGTTGAGCATCCGAACTCGTTGAGTTGAGTCCGAGTTCACTTATGGATGCAAATGTCCGAACTCGTTGAGTTGAGTCCGAGTTCGTGAGATGTAACTAGGCATCCGAACTCGTTGAGTTGAGTCCGAGTTCACTTATGGATCTGAACGCCGAGCTCGTGAGTTGAGTCCGAGTTCACTTAGGGCGGGTTACATGATTTCTTGATTACATATGAGGCACTTATGTGCAAATTATCCGTGTATCCGAGTTGTATTCGATGTGTTCAACGGTGAAATTTCTAGTGAAATGGAAGAACACTTAAGATGCAAGTGACGTTTTGGGAAGTGTTGTGAAATGGACACTTTGGACAGGTATGTTCTTAACCCTCGGGTTGAAATTAGATACAACAACGATAAGGTGGTAAGATGATGAATGATGTTTAGAAATGTGATATATGTTTTGGTGATACCATGCTAAAGTTGTTTGGTATATTTGTATTGTTATGTTACTTGTTATTTACATATGAACTTACTAAGCATTTATGCTTACTCCCTCCTCTTTATTTACTATAGTTTTGAACAAGCCAGCTCGGGAATCGGGACGGGTCGAAGGTTCGATCACACTATCCAAAGGACTTTTATCTTGGCAAATGGCTTGTACAACTACTTAAGTATGGCATGTATAGCAATATACCTATTTTGTGTAAATAATTTTATGATATGGCCATGTTTGGTTGAGAAAATGTTTGATATTGATAAGTCATGGTGATGGCTAATTTAGATCATGTTTGATATTATGGAAGTTTAATAGGTTATCTAGTTCATAAAAATTCATGGAAAGCTGAAACTTGCCTTAAAACAGAATATTGCTGCAGCAATGACATGAATTTGAAAAATCACTAAAAATAGTATAAATGGAACTAAATAATGATTAAGTTATGAAATTGAAGCTTAATGAGTCTATTTTCATGTGGATTGAACAAAATAGGCATATAAATTATATTTTATGAGATATTTAAACTTTTGTGAAATAGGGCCGGAGTGATTTCTGGATCCCCTGTTATGACTTTAAAAATTCATAATAAATTCTAAAAAAATAAGTAGAAGTTTTTATTTATATGTACAGATTCCTTATTGAGTCTAGTTTTAAGAAAAACAAACCTTGTAGTCATTTAAATTCTGTATAGAGAGATATCTGATTCGTAATACACATATGTCAGAGCAATCAAACCCTGAAACAGGGGAGACTTTAACTAATAAACTGTACTAATTGTCCTAACCAAAACTTCTAGAAAAAAATTAGTAAATAGATATATGAATCTAGATTTAGGGAAAATTTACGGATCTTGATTTCGAGTTTCATAACTCGAGATATGATTTTTCTTGTAACTGTGACGCGAGTAGCTAGAAAGCTGTGAATGTAGAAACAAATGATTTGAAGTTCTTAAATTGATAAATTATGTTCGGTAACCCCTCAAGCTCGACTCCGGTGATGGTCTCGGGCGTGGAGGCATTACATATAATCAATCACCTTAAAGCATATATATAACACCTTACTCACATCCAATTTGGCAGCCAAAACAACCATTTGAATATATATTATAAGCCATTTCAAAATCAAGCACTCATATACTCAAATCAATACCATTAGTACATTCAAACACATACCAAGCTAGCATGATTGATTCCTCATTACTCACCTATTCAATCATATACCAAAGTACATATCATACTCATCAAAACAACCTATTTCAATATGTATTTTTACTACCATCAATCACACACAAAGCTTGACTCATAAATTATCTATTAGCCATGCATTTATCAAGTCCAAAATCATGTTTTTCATAAGTAAATACTCTTCATATACCAAATGACGAAATGATCATCTTGAACCATCACCAACCATACCAAATTATGCCATTACACAAGGCAAATTACACATCAAATGTAAGTCATTAATAAGCCATATAAAATGACCCAATACATCACCCAAAACCTTTATAAAAAACACTCAAGCCTATACATGCCATATAACCAAAATCACAAAGCTCATATAAACCAAACCATAGCTGGATAGTGTGATGAGATCTCCGATGACTTCCAACCCGAGCAAGCTTTCGAAACTCTATAAACATAGAAAATAAAACAAAGTAAGCTATAAAGCTTAGTAAGCTCGTATGGAAATAAACTCATATTATTAAATAAACGCATTTTAAACAATTACTCAAATCATGATATAATTCATATGATTTCACCATTCAATCTCAAATTCATGTACATAGATGATCAAAATTTTCATGAGTTTATTCATTCAAAACATGTATAGTTTGAATATTCTTATCAATTCATTCACATTTTCATAAGCATAAACAATTATATATAAACTTTATTCAATTCAATATTCATCAATTTTCCCAATGCCATAGTCCAACTATGGTCTTACACATACATTGCCAAGGCTCTGCTTTGGTCTTTATTTCACATGCCATAACCCAGTTATGGTTTTATAAGTCAATTGCCATAGCCCAGCTATGGTCTTATTCGACAACTTACCTTTTTCAACTCATACTTTTCATTTAATTACTCAACATTTATTCAATTCATACTTCATTATAATCAAATAAACACATTTTGACATGAAACATACTTATATACAATTCTTTTTTAATATACATAATACAATATGAACTCATCAATTTACTTTGATTCGATTCTCACATAGGTTCTGTGCGTACCTGTATGACTTATTCCAATCATACTTTATTTCTCATCTTGACTATGCCCGTTGAACCATTCGAAATTGTCAAGGATACTCGAAAATCACATAAAGCTCGTACAATGCCATATCCCAAATATGGTCCTACATGTTAACACATATCGATGCCACTGTCCCAGACAGGGTCTTACACGAAATCGATTAACGATGTCGATGTCCCAGACATGGTCTTACACGTAATCATATAATGATGCCCATGTCCCAGACATGGTCTTACACATAATTAAAACATAATCCAATATATGTCAAAGCAAACTATTTATGTATACGGAATACAAATAACTAACCATCAACTTTATTAATTAAGCATCAGACCTATTATATCCTTTTAATATAAAAGAATTGCATAAGTGCTACTTTACATGTCAGACAATACAAATTTCCAATATATATCATTTATGCAGCATGATTTCATAGTTGGCATGAGTTTACATGTTTCATGCATTAATATAGGTAAATTCACCCATTCGAATATGCATACATATATAAACACTTAATCACCGAACCACAAACGTTATATCATTGCATGTGTGTATGTTTCTTCCTTTCCTAGTAGAATATAAATGCAATTTTTATTACGAAATTCAAGCCAACTCATGTGGAAAAAATATACACCTTATAATGTCGATATGTCAATCAAAATTCACATAGGCTTCAGATATTACATTCATGCATACTTACATTGCATTATTTACCCAATGTAATAGCATAGACAACTACCATATCATAGATAAGTTAATCCATCCTATGCGCAAATAAATACATAAACTTATACCTATAATCAAGTTGGTTACAACCATCTCATTCACCCTTGTCTTATAACCGACCATGCACGTACATTATCCATTATAATCACCTCGTAAACATATAAAAAAGTACCTAAGACATTTTAAGTATCAAGGGCGAATATAAATAAACCTAGACATTATTTTTAATTCAACTCATATGACAAACGATTTATCAAAATATAAATCATTAATGAGCCATGCCAAGCAACCATACATATCATATAAAACCTGTAACAAAATCAATCCAATTCACAATAAGATATAGCCGAATATTCCCTATACCAATGCATATAACAACACCTTAACAAATTATAACTACCGCTTCCATATATATGTTTGTACTCACGCAAAAACTATAATCGGAATAACTAAAGATGCTGCCCAATTCATCAATTATTGTGATGCACAAAACACACATAATCTTAATTAAACTTAATTCACTAACAGTATGTTAACCCTAATGAGCTCATTCCATGATCATGCATAACTGAATTCATATAGAGAGCAATAACCACAACCAAAACACATTCAAGACTAACTTAAAAATTTAGCCATTTTCACATGGCTTAAATATACATTCATTTCCAAAATAACTAACTCCAAAACCAGCCTATGCATGCCATAACTTAAATTTAGTTTGAAGGTACCAAAACAGTAGATAGTGTGATGAACTTGACTGACTGCTCCCGAGCTTGTAGCTTGACTTCAAAATCTATAAAACAAAGTAGATAAAACACAAGGAATAAGCTCTCAAAGCTTAGTAAGTCATAAGCAAATCAATTACTCAATGATTTATTCGACTTAACTAATTTATACTAAAATTATTACATCAATTTACATTCGATTCTAGGCACGAATACATCCATGTTACTTATATATAATCATATGCATTTATACACAGTTAAATCATCACTTTACCCTAATGCTTGTATGATCAAAAGTTACAAATCATTATTTAGCTTTCAAGGCCGAATATCCACTAAGTTCTTAGTTCACATAACCATTCATACATAAACTCATAGATTATAATATAGTCTCAAGTACTTATATTAGTCACATGATCGAATACTCATAAATACACATATACTAAATTTACATTTATTCAATAATGTGCAATAGGCCGAATACACTTACCTTATTTTTGTTAATTATCGAACTAACTCATACCTGGCCATTAGCTCATATCATACAATCTGTACACGATTACCTTTCCCCAATGAACCATTCAGAATTGGATAGGACACTCGGATAATCACATAAATCATACAACGCCAACGTCCCAGACGTGGGCTTACATGTAGCCACAAAACGATGCCATTGTCCCGAACAGGGTCTTACTTGTAAACACATATCGAAAACCACAAATCGATGCCATGGTCTTACTTGCACACATATATCGGAATCCTATATCATGACATATGTATCCTATCTATTCCTAAGGTTCATACGGGCTTTGGACGTCGATTTCAAATCGAATCGCACTTTCGAAGTGTGGTAACCATATTCAATCACATTCAGCCATACCATAATTTTAACTTAAGAAAACATAACGTTAAAGTTATCAATAAACACGTCTATTTGCTTATAAACTTACCTCAGACATCGTAAAACGGGACTGGGCTGCTAGTCGACAACTTTTGTTTTTCTCCGGTCCAAATCTGATTTCTTTGGTTCTTGATCTAAACATATTCAAATTAAGCTCATTTAAACATATTTTCATTCAATTTAGCCCAAAAACACATAAATAGGAAAATTACCATTTTACCCTAACATTTACAATTTTTACAATTTAGTCCATATTACACAAAACAAAAATACACAAAATTTCACAACACCCATGTTAGGCCGAATAGCCCACATGCTCATACAAGTCCACATATTTTATCAATTTCATATTTTAGTCCCTCAAATTATTATTTTTTCAATTAAGTCCTAATTACTCAAAATCATCAAAAACTCCAATACAAAATATGTTAATCTAAAACATATCTTTCATTTTTCATCATCAAACAACAAAAATCCCAAGCTATCAATAATGGAACAACTCAAAATATTTATCAAAATAAAAAAATTAAAGCTTGGGTTTTGAAGATTACTAAGCAACGATCTCAAAAACGTAGAAATTATCAAAAATCGACAAGAAAATGAACCTTGATTGAGCTCCAAATAAGCCGAACCCTAGCTTTTATTCTTTCTTCTTTTCTTTTCTTAAGTTTCGGTCAAAGAACAAAATGAATGTAATTAATTTCATAACTTTATTTTAACTATTATATGTTTATTAAATAAATTACTTAAATAACCTTAATGAAATAATAATAAACTATATAATCCATGTCTTTTACCGTCCACTTATTATGGCAATGGGTAATTTACAACTTAAAGTCTTCCATTTAATAAGCCATTATCAATTTAGCCCTTTATGCTTTTAACTATCAAAATTTTAATTTACGCGATAAGTCCTTTTATTTAATGGGACACCTAAACGACAAAATTAAATCACGAAAATTTCACATATATAAATTCACACAAAATAAACACATAAAATAATTTTTAGATATTTTTTTGACTCAAATTCGTGGTCCCGAAACCACCGTTCCGATTAGGGTCTAAATCGGGCTGTTACAACTCTCCCCCCTTAGGGATTTTCGTCCCTGAAATCTTACCAGTGAATAGGTTCGGATAGCGTTCTTTCATTGCATCCTCTAGTTCCCATGTTGCTTCTTCAACACCGTGTTTATGCCACAATACTTTAACTAACGAAATCTTTTATTTCCTAACTCTTTAATTTCAAGAGTCGAATGTGAATCGGTTCTTCCTCATAGGTCATATCATGTTGAATTTCAATTTCAGACGGACTAATCACATGTGAAGGATCAGATCGATACCTTCGAAGCATCAAAACGTGGAATACATTGTGGATCTTTTCTAACTCTGGTGGCAACAATAGTCTATAAGCAACTGGTCCGATACGCTCTATAACTTCATATGGCCCAATAAACCTCAGACTCAATTTGCCTTTACAACCGAATCTGAGTATTTTCTTCCACGGTGATACTTTCAAGAAGACTTTGTCTCCAATTTGAAACTCTATATCTTTATGTTTCAAGTCCGCATAAGATTTTTGACTATCTGATGCTGCTTTTAAACTTTCACGGATCACTTTCACTTTCTGTTCAGTTTCTCTGATCAAATCAACTCCGTGTATCTTATTGTCACTGAGCTCAGTCCAGTACAACGACGTACGACATTTATGTCCATACAAAGCCTCATAAGGTGCCATTTTGATACTCGATTGATAACTGTTATTATATGCAAATTCAATCAGAGGCAGGTATCGTTCCCACGTACCTTCGAACTCGAGAATGCCACATCTCAACATATCCTCAAGTATCTGAATATTCATTCAGACTGGCCATCTGCTTGCGGATAGAAAGCAGTACTAAAATGTAATTTTGTACCTAGTGCATCTTGCAGTTTCTTCCAAAACTGCTATGTAAACCTCGGATTTCTATCCGAGACAATAGATATAGGCACACCATGTAATCTCACAATCTGGGAGACATACAATTCAGCTAACTTATCTAGTGAGTAATCTGTACGTATCAGAACAAAATGAGCCGATTTAGTCAATCTATCAACAACAACCCAGATTGCATCTTTCTTGCTCGGTGTCACCGGTAAACCAAATACAAAATCCATCGTAACTCTATCCCATTTACACTCAGGTATCATGATAGGTTGAAGTAGTCCTGAAGGCACCTGATGTTCAGCTTTTACTTGTTGACAAACTAAACATCTTGCAACAAAGTCAGAAATGTCTCGTTTCATACCATGCCACCAGTAAAGTTGTTTTAGCTCATTGTACATCTTTGTACTACCTGGGTGAATAGATAATCGATTGCTATGAGCTTCATTCAAAATCATCTAAATCAACTCTGAATTTCTCAGAATGTATATTCAGTCTTTGAACCTTAAACAGTCATCAGCATCAACTCTGAACTCTGAATCAGCATCTGTCTCACCTGAGCTCATTTTGCAATCAATTCATTATCAATCTTCTGGGCATCACATATTTGTTGAACAAATAATGGTCTAGCTTTCAATTCAGATACTATCGAACCATCATCAAACATATCCATATGCGTATTCATTGCACGTAAAGCAAACAGTGATTTTTGGCTTAAGGCATCAACAACAACTTTAGCTTTTCCCGGATGATAGTCAATCACAAGCTCGTAGTCTTTTATCAGTTCTAACCATCGACGTTGTTTCAAATTCAGATATTTCTGAGTCATCAAATATTTCAGGCTTTTATAATCAGAATAAACATGACATTTCTCACCGAACAGATAATGACGCCAAATCTTCAATGCGAACACAATGGCTGGCAATTCTAGGTCGTGTTTCGGATAGTTCCTTTCATGTGGCTTTACTTGTCTCGAGGCATACACTATCACTCTGCCTTCCTACATCAGGACACAACCCAAACCATTTAATGATGCATCACTATAAATAACAAATTCTTTGCCAGATTTCGGCTGAACTAGCACTGGAGTTTCTGTTAGAAGAGCCTTCAACTGATTAAAACTTTGTTGACACTTCTCTGACCACTCGAACTTAACATCTTTCTGCAATAGCTTTGTTATTAGAGCTGCAATCACAGAGAAACCTTTCACAAACTGTCTATAATAACCAGTAAGTCCCAGAAAGCTTCGGGCTTCAAAAACATTCTTCGGAGGTTTCCAATCTAGTATGGCTGAAATTTTGCTCGGATCGACCCGGATACCTGATGCTAATACTAATGGCCCAGAAAACTGACTTCATTTAACTAGAACTTACATTTACCGAATTTCGCATATAACTGCTTATCTCGTAAGGTCTGCAGCACAAGTCTCAAATGTTCAGTATATTCAGCTTCATCATGAGAGTAGATCAAAATGTCATCTATAAACACAACCACAAACCGGTCCAGATACTGTCTGAAGATCGGATTCATCAAGTCCATGAAAATAGCAGGTGCATTAGTGAGTCTGAAAGGCATAACCAAAAACTCATAGTGTCCGTACCTTATTCTGAAGGCAGTCTTTGGCACATCTGAATCTTTAACTCGCAACTGATAATAGCCTGGTCTCAAATCTATCTTCGAAAATACTGTAGCCCATTTCAGTTGGTCAAACAGATCATCAATCCGTGGTAACGGATACTTATTCTTTATAGTCACCTTATTAAGCTGGCTGTAATCAATGCACATTCTCATAGTTCCATTTTTCCTTTTCACAAACAACACAGGTGCACCCCACGGAGAGAAACTCGGTCGCGCGAAACCTCTATCTGTCAATTCTTGCAACTGTGCTTTCAATTCTTTTAATTTTGTAGGAGCCATTCGGTACAGAGCTATGGATATCGGAGTCATCCTAGGCATTAACTCAATACCAAACTCTACTTCCCGAAAAGGTGGCAGTCCCGGTAATTCTTCTAGAAACACATCCATATAGTCATATACAACAGGTACTGATTCAATATTTCTTTCAGTCGCTTTACTGTTGAGCACATAGGCAAAACAAGCTTCACACCCTTTCCTCACATATTTCTGAGCTAGCATCGAAGAAATCATCATTAGTAACCCATACAAATCATTAGATTCAATCCGAATAACTTCATCATTCGGCTCCAAGATCAATGGTCTTCCTTTGTAGTTCTACAACGTCATGTAAAGTCACCAATCCATACCGAATTATATCGAACTCATCAAATGGTAGCAACATCAAATCAGTCGAAAAGCAAAAATCTTGAACCATCAAGGGACAATTCTTACACACTTTATCAACCATAACACACCGGCCCAAGGGGTTTGACACTCTAATCACAAACTCAATAGACTCAACAGGTAGAGTTTTGCTGAATACTAATGTCTCACATACATAAGAATGAGTAGGACCAGGATCAATCAATGCAATTACATTAGTATCATAAAGAGTAAATGTACCAGTAATAACATCGGGGGATGAAGCCTCCTCTCGTGCACGTATAGCATAAGCTCTGGCAGGTGCACGAGCCTTAGATCTAATTGCTGTATCTTTAGTCCCTCTCTGACTTCCACTCGTATTACCAGCATTTCTGGGTTGTCTACCTCGAGTTGCAGTGTTACCCGATCTTGTATTCTACACTGGATTTTCCTCAGCTAACGTTGGGCAGTCTCGAATATAATGATCTGTCAATCCACATTTAAAACAGGCCGGATCATGCAACCTACAACTTCCGAGATGTCGTTTACCATAGTGCTTGCACTCGGTTTGATTTGATCTGACATTACCCATACTCGCTACTGAGGTAGCTTTCGAGCTTACTGGTGGTCTATTCTGATCCCGCCTAGAGGAACCTGAAGTGGCTTTAGAACGGCTAAAATCATCTCGAAACTTCTTTGATGTCGACTGGAATGACTTACCGGATGTTCTTTTACGTGTATCTCTAGCTTCAAAGTCAGCTTTTCTTTTCTCTTTCCCGAGCTCTTCAGCTTTTCAGGCTCGCTCAACAAGTACCACAAACTCTTTTATCTCAAGTATGCCAACCAATAGTTTGATATCTTCATTCAGCCCATCTTCAAATCTTTTACACATTATGGCTTCAGTAGAAACACACTCTCGGGCATATTGGATGAGTCTTACGAATTTCCGCTTATACTCCGTCACTGTCATCCTACCCTGTTTTAGCTCCAGAAATTCTATACGCTTCTGGTCGATAAATCTCTGACTAATATATTTCTTACAGAACTTAGTTTGAGAGAATTCCCAAGTCACCTGCTCTCTCGGAACTACTGGTACTAGGGTATTCCACCAGTGGTATGCTGTGTCTCGGAGCAAGGATATAGCACATTTTAAATATTCATCTGGAGTACAGGACAACTCATTGTAACACTTCAAACCCGGCCCAGACGTTATGGTCGAATCTGGCGTGTCACATTGAAGTGTTTTAGCGAAAACCTTATTTTCATTGAAAACCCTTCCTCAAAAGTTACATCTCAATTACTTAGTAATATCTCCTTCCTATTGCAAAGCTTTTTTTAAAACATATGACTTAAGAAAACTTATCCTTTAAAACTTTAATTGCGAAACATAGTATTAAAAGAAAACTATAGCTTAGAAAATCCATGTTCCACTTCTTATAACTACAATGCACGAATTTAAATAACCAAACAATAATAAAAAGGGGGAGGCCTTATTACAATCCATACTAAATGAAAATTACTTAATAAACGAGTAACTTAAATACTTTTAAAACGAATCTAAATTGTCTTGCTAGCTGGCCACCCAAAGTCCCTCCAAACATCGAACTCCTACTGAGCATCACCTGAGAAAAATAAAAGAGGGGGTGAGTTTTTGCAATGTGTACAACCCTCGACAAGTAATAAGCATTCGTCATTCATCATAAAATCATACATGCAATGCAGTGCAACCCACCCCAATAATCCATCCGCTACACACCAACTCCATCCCCCAGTACACATCATGTGGGGATATAAATATCAACCCATCCATCTGATACACTCCAATGGTAGCTCGATTGTCAAGCAACCATACGACCCTTATATACTTCCTCCGTTCCATAATTCCCAACCCTATGCAACCTAAATAGAATATCGTATGTATGCGGTAGTTATACATGTAACATCCATAAATCTTACATTCAACACTTAGGGGTGTTTTGGTCATTTTCGCCCTTACGGGCATTTTGGTAGTTTTTCTTTATTAAGGGTCTTACTTACCTTGGCCCGTTAACAAATCCCGGGAGCTAAGATGAATGAATACTACGCACCAGGTAGGATTCCAGAGAAGAGGAGGTGGGTCATTAAGACCGCTTAAGTACCAAGCTCTCCCTAGATCCAATCCTAGACATGCACATACCTGTTGCCACACCTTAACCCTATGACTTGTCCACGGTCCTTAATAAATTAATTAAGTTTTATGCTGTCATCATATACTAGGCCTACAACCTCTTACAAAGCCTAGACAAATCCACATACCTATATATATATGTGGTCCACTAGGCCCAATCTCTTTCAAATGGCCCATTAGGCCCATTCACATTTATATGGCCCATTAGGCCCAATCACATTCATATGGCCACTAGGCCCAAATCACATTTACAGTCATGCTCACATACAATTTTTCATCACATAGCATCAATCATCAATTTTTGCCAATTATGGGCCCAACAGCCTATCGGGCCCATTTAGCCCATTCATCTGTTTGGCCAATTTACAACCCAAGTCCATGGAATCGCCCATGGGCCTTAGGCAACCTATCAGTTTCCCCCTTGCGAGTGTTCGCGCACTCGTAAGACTACCGTAGCCAAACTTTCGGCATTTCGGCATTTCGGGATTTTTCGATCTATTTGTGTGTGCAGTGTATGTACACACCTGGTAATAGAACGCGCTGTGATTTCCTTAGCCTCGAAACTACAATCGATATCACTTTTCAATTAATCGCATGCTTAATACATATCTTTACCAAAACCGAAACCTCACCTTCCATCTTACATTGCGCGACAAGTTATAACAACCTCTACTTTAAGCACTAACCACGATCAACTCCTAGATCTGCACCAATCTTAACTATTAACACCAAAATAACAGGTGACTTGTATCCAACACAAGTCCCCTTTACCTTAACTATGACCATTCGACCAACTAAGATCAAGAACACTTACCAAGGTCTCTCTTGAGGAGCAAATCGATAGAGATCCAAATCTGGGATTCGATACCTATTCCTACCCAAAATCGATTAGAAGAAGTGAGGGACAATAATTGATACTTAGCAAAACAAACCGATTAGAAGAGCGAACACTTACACTAGAATCGACTGAGAGGAAAGGGTAGTGGCGGCACCAATGGTATTCAGCCAAAGAGGTGTTTGGCCCCTTGAGATTTGTATGGCAACAAAAGACTATTCGATACTAAGGGAAGAAGAGAGAAGAAGTCGACTAAACCACAAGTGAAACAAAGAAAATTGTGTAGAGGAAGGATGGAAATCGGCACAAAGAAAAGAAAGTAAAGTAAAGGGTTTTCGACTTTTAGGGAAAAGGGTTTTTGGCAACAAGGTGAAGGGAATTCGGCATTAGCCTAGCCACCTCCCATTCGAAACCTATTTATAGCTCCTATAGCCAAATTTCTCAAGCCCAAGTTCCCAATTCGGCTCCACCTCTTCTTCACTTCTCATCTCCTTGTTTTTCTCCCTGATAACCCCTTGATCCTTTGTTCAAATTTCTCCTCTTATCACTCCCTACAGAGTTTAAATCCAACGCCACCTCTGTCCACCCTTTAAGCAAAAATAAATCCCTTATTTGAGCAAAGTGGGATTTGAACCCCATACCTCTAACACTAGCCACACGCCACTTATCCCCTGGGCCAGTAGGCTCCTTTCTATCCAACTTTCCCTTCATTTATTTAAAAGCCCACCTACTTGCCATCAGGGTTCTTTTAATAATTTTAATAATTAAACTATAATTTCTTTCACCCCTAGTTTTGAACTCAAACCTTGACCAAGATCTACCATCATATAATTAGCACTTAACCAGAAATGCTAAGCACAAAAAAAAAGAAGAAAAATTTGATATTTTGGGATTTTTGGGTTTCAGGATTTTTAGGGCGTTACACTCATCAAACACACAGATGGTATTATCAAGCCAGAACTCAGCCGACTCAGCATCATCATCAACAGTGGCTTTGAACTCTTCAGCTCCATGTTTTCTGATTTTATCAACAGGTGGTCTACTCAATCGCAATGGATCACTTACTTGAGGTACAGCAGCACGGAAGATAGATTAGTCGGGGGTAGAGGTTGTTGTGTAGCCGGGTTAGTCCGGATATATTGAGTGAACCAGTCATTCATCATTTGATAGAAGGTTTGTTTAGCCTCACTTTTTGGATTACTCGAAGTCAGTCGAGAATCAGCCTGCGCTATCCCTTGCGCGAGAGCAGGCACTACACTCTCGACATCATCAGCTACCGCTCTGTCAGGATCCATTTACTATATGAAAACACATTTCAAATGTCAGAAGTCATCACACTATCACAGTATATAATTATGGCATGTATAGCTAATCTCACACACATTACGTAGTCCTAGAACCGACTAAACTGTGGCTCCGATACCAATAAAATGTAACATCCCTAACCCATATCCGTTGCCGGAGTAGAGCTATGAGGCATTACCAATCGTATCACAGTTCATATAATCATACATCACAAATTTCAATTCAAAATCCAAAATAACATTATTACTCATATCTTAATCTGTTATCAGACTCAAAATCATATTGATCATATTACAACATAATTAAAAATAATCCAATATATGTCAAAGCAAACTATTTATTTATAGGAATATAAATAACTAACCAACAACTTTATTAATTAAACATCAGACCTATTATGTCCTTTTAATATAAAAGAATTGCATAAGTGCTACTTTACATGTTGGACAATACAAATTTCCAATATATATATCATTTATGCAGCATGATTTCATAGTTGGCATGAGTTTACATGTTTCATGCATTAATATAGGTAAATTCACCCATTCAAATATGCATACATATATAAACACTTAATCACCGAACCACAAACGTTATATCACTGCATGTGTGTATGTTTCTTCCTTTCCTAGTCGAATATAAATGCACTTTTTATTACGAAATTCAAGCCAACTCGCATGGCAAAAATATACACCTTATAATGTCGATATGGCAATCAAAATTCACATAGGCTTCATATTATTACATTCATGCATACTTCTGACTGCATTATTTACCCAATGTAATAGTACAAACAACTACCATATCATGGATAAGTTAATCCATCCTATGCGCAAATAAATACATAAACTTATACCTATAATTAAGTTGGTTACAACCATCTCATTCACTATTGTCTTATAACTGACCACGCATGTACATTATCCATTATAATCACCTCATAAACATATAACAAAGTACCCAAGACATTTTAAGTATCAAGGCCGAATATAAATCAACCAAGACATTATTTTTAATTCAACTCATATGACAAACGATTTATCAAAATATAAATCATTAATGAGCCATGCCAAGCAACCATACATATCATATAAAACCTGTAACAAAATCAATCCAATTCACAATAAGACATAGCCGAATATTCCCTGTACCAATACATATAACAACACCTTAACAAAATATAACTACCGCTTCCATATATATGTTTATACTCACGCAAAAACTATAATCGGATTAACCAAAGATGCTGCCCAATTCATCAATTATTGCGATGCACAAAACACACGTAATCTTAATTAAACTTAATTCACTAACAGCATGTTAACCTTAATGAGCTCATTCCATGATCATGCATAATCGAATTCATAAAGAGAGCAATAACCACAACCAAAACACATTCAAGACTAACTTAAAAATTTATCCATTTTTGCATAGCTTAAATATACTTAAAAATTTATCCATTTTCGCATAGCTTAAATATACATTCATTTCCAAAATAACAAACTCCAAAACCAGCCTATACATGCCATAACTTAAATTTAGTTTGAAGGTACCAAAACAGTAGATAGTGTGATGAACTTGGCTGACTGCTCCCGAGCTTGTAGCTTGACTTCAAAATCTATAAAACAAAGTAGACAAAACACAAGGAATAAGCTCTCAAAGCTTAGTAAGTCATAAGCAAATCAACTACTCAATGATTTATTCGGCTTAACTAATTTATACTAGAATTATTACATCAATTTACATTCGCTTCTAGGCACGAATACATCCATGTTACTTATATATAATCATATGCATTTTATACATAGTTAAATCATCACTTTACCTGAATGCTTGTATGATCAAAAGTTACAAATCATTATTTAGCTTTCAAGGTCGAATATCCACTAAGTTCTTAGTTCACATACCCATACATACATAAACTCATAGATTATAATATAGTCTCAAGTACTTATATTAGTCACATGACCGAATACTCACAAATACACATATACTAAATTTACATTTATTCAATAATGTGCAATAGGCCAAATACACTTACCTTATTTTTGTTAATTATCGAACTAACTCATACCTGGCCATTAGCTCATATCATACAATCTGTACATGATTACCCTTGCCCGATGAACCATTCGGAATTGGATAAGACACTCGGATAATCACATAAATCGTACAATGCCAACGTCTGAGACGTGGTCTTACATTTAGCCACAAAACGATGCCACTGTCCTGGACAGGGTCTTACTCGTAAACACATATCGGAAACCACAAATCGATGCCATGGTCTTACTTGCACACATATATTGGAATTCTATGTCATGACATATGTATCCTAGCTATTCCTAAGGTTCGTACGGGGCTTTCGGATGTCGTATTTCAGTCGAATAGCTCTTGGAAGTGTGGCAACCATATTCAATCACATTCGGCCATACCATAATTTTAACTTAACATTTCTTAACAGGATGTAAACATAACGTTAAACTTATCAATAAACACGTCTATTTGCTTATAAACTTACCTCGGACATCGTAAAATAGGACGGGGCTGCTACTCGACAACTTTCGTTTTTCCCCGGTCCAAATTCGATTTCTTTGGTTCTTGATCTAAACATATTCAAATTAAGCTCATTCAAACATATTTTCATTCAATTTAGCTCAAAAACACATAAATAGGCAAATTACTATTTTACCCCTAACATTTACAATTTTTACAATTTAGTCTATTGCACAAAACATAAAATACACAAAATTTCACAGCACCCATGTTAGGCTAAATAGCCCCCATGCTCATACAAGTCCACATATTTTATAAATTTCACATTTTAGTCCCTCAAATTATTATTTTTGCTATTAAGTCCTAATTACTCAAAATCATCAAAAACTCAAATACAAAATATGTTAATCTGAAACATATCTTTCATTTTTCATCATCAAACAAAAAAAAAAAAAAGCACAAGCTATCAACAATGGCACAACCCAAAATATTCATCAAAATCAAAAATTAAAGCTTGGGTTTTGAAGATTGCTAAGCAACGATCTCAAAAACGTAGAAATTGTTAAAAATCGACAAGAAAATGAACCTTGATGGAGCTCCAAATAAGCCGAGCCCTAGCTTTTATTCTTTCTTCTTTTCTTTTCTTAAGTTTCGGTCAAAGAACAAAATGAATGTAATGAATTTCATAACTTTATTTTAACTATTAAATGTTTATTAAATAAATTACTTAAATAACCTTAATGAAATAATAATAAACTATATAATCCCTGTCTTTTACCATCCACTTATTATGGAAATGGGTAATTTACAACTTAAAGTCTTTCATTTAATAAGCCATTATCAATTTAGCCCTTTATGCTTTTAACTATCAAATTTTTAATTTACGCGATTAAGTCCTTTTATTTAATCGGACACCTAAACGACAAAATTAAATCACAAAAATTTCATAGATATAAATTCACACAAAATAAACACAGAAAATAATTTTTAAATATTTTTCTGACTCGGATTTGTGGTCCCGAAACCACCGTTCCAATTAGGGTCTAAATCAGGCTGTTTAAATCGGGCTGTTACATGTTCTCACTCATAGTATATCACATAACCATACCTTCTTTAACATGCCCTCCTTGGGTCTTTCATCACATTATCCATTGCATTACCCGTTGAACACCCAGAATATTATTGGATATGCGAAAACTTGCACATAAGTTCCACATAAACATACGTAGCCAAACCTACCTCATAACATGTAACGCTCGCAATGGAACTACTTACGGGCTTGCTCATAAAAGCTATCAGTCAAGGTGTAGCTACATGGGCTGCTTACATAAGCTGTCAGGTATCCGACCAACTCAAGGATTACCTAGCCACCAGTAGGACACACAAGACCATTGCTCGGAACCCAATTACATGTATTGCATCCATAATGAACTCGGACCAACTCAATGAGCTTAGATGTCTCATACATATCACGAGCCCGGACCAACTCAACGAGTTCGGATTTCTATATTCCTAGTGACATGTCACTTGTATCCTAGACTATTCCTAAGGTTCAAACAAGATTTTTTGATACCACATCTCTGTCAAACTTACTTGAAGTGTCGATCCCACTATCCATAATACCAATTGCCCATTCATAGCATAATAAGACATAACTCAAATAGCAAATAAGCATTTAAGAATTTACATAACATATATCATATATTTCATATATCACTTGTCATGTATCATCATTTTCTTGCATTTTCATATAATATTTTTCCATGTCATATTTCCACATCATATACACCATTCCATCAACTTTTCCAATATATTAAATCATACAATATATGCAATAATAGTAAGGAATATAATTCAAACATAACATTGAATTATTATTATTATCATACAAACTTACCTCGAATCTGAGCACAGCTAATTATTCCATTTCAGTCCATAATCTCGTACTTTCCCAATTTAAGCCTGAATCTCAGTTTTCTTGATCTAACATTTCAAATATAACTTATTTATTACTCAAATTAATCAAATTGACCCAAAAAGCATACTTTTACAAATTTACATTTTTACCCCTAAACTTTTACATATTTGCAATTTAGCCCCTAGGCTCGTAAAATGAAATTTATTCAATTTATTTGTACTTTAAGCCTAGCTGAATCATTTTCATAACTATAGCAGCCCACAATTTCCACTAAATCACACTTTTTTGACAAATTTTATAACTTTTACAATTTAATCCTTTTTAGCGTTTTCACTGAAAACTACTCAGTAAAAGTCATTTAACACACAAAAAACATTCATATTCCTACCTTAAACATCAAAATACACCCATGTAGCACATGGGTAAATTTTCAAACATCAAATCTAGCTTAAATAAATGGTAGAAATAGCTAGATCTTGTTACGAGGATTTCAAAAACGTAAAAATCATTAAAAATGGGGCAAGGAAGGACTTACTATTAAGCTTGGAAAGCTTGAACAAAACCCTAGCCATGGATTCCATGCAAATTTCAACCAAAGGTTGAAGATGAGCATAAATTTGGCTTTTATTTTCCCTTTTTATTATTTTAATTACCAAATGACCAAAATGCCCCTAACTTAAAAAATTCTATTTCACCTATTTCATGTCCATTTTTGTCTAAAAAATTAACCAATGGTCTAATTGCCATATAAGGACCTCCAATTTAAAATTTCATAGCAACTAGACACCTCTAGCTTCTAGAACTCAAGTTTTGCACTTTTTACAATTTAATCCTTTTGACCAAATTGAGTGCCCAAACGTCAAAATTTTTGAATGAAATTTTCATGAAATTGTAACGCCTCAAATTTTGGGCTTGGAAGTATTAGGCCTCGAGCATGGAAACAGTTAGGAGGCTGCAGACAAATGTTTAGTTGTGCAATAAAGTGATACAAATGAGTGTTTGCCTCAGTGGTTAAGTGTCCTGAGAAGTGTTGGAGAAGTCCTGAGTTCAAGCCTTGGATTGTGCAAAATTTTTTTTTTAGTTGAATAATCCCTGTCTCTAGTCAGTAGGCTTATAAATTAATGTGGGAAAAACATGACAGAATGGCCCTGCTGGTTTAGGGGATAAGTGGCGTGTGGTAGTTACTTAAGGTCTGAGGTTCGAATACTGGTAGGCGCATGGAGGTGTTTTATTTTATTGTTGGCCATGGGAGAGTTCTAGTTTGACCGAAACTTGTGTGTTTGAAGAGTGTGAGGAGTTGTGGCAAAATTTTGGAAGATTATTGTGGAATTTCGGTTGTTAGGGGGATTTGGGGAGTGTTTTGGGGAGGAAAATTTAGATAGAAGAGGTTGTGTGGAGTTCAAATTAGTGGGTAGAGTAATGTAAGGCGATTTTCAAGGAATGGATCAAAGGAAGGTAGTGCCGAATTTGAACTCTATCATTCAGAATTCGGCCTTGGCTGGATTGCTCTTCTCATTTTCGATTTTTGACGATTGCCTTCAGGTTCTTTTTACATTTTGGTTTGATAGCCGAATACTGCTACTGACCTCTAAGGTATCTTGCATTTTAGGCCTATTTCGGTTTTTCTCTTCTCCTTTACTCCTTTTGCAATTGTTCTTTCCCCTCTATTGCCCCTCTCTTTATCTTATCTTTGTTTGATCGAATACCCCTTGTGTGTTGGCTGAATATTTCTCTTCTCCCCTTTCTCGTCTTTTGACTTTGGGCAATCCCTCTTGGCAACCATTCTTCGATCGATTGGGTTTAGGCGCACGATTCTCCTCATTCTTTCTCCCTAGTGCTTATCCTTGGTCAAATATTGGTAAGTAAGTTTCTGTTTCACTTCTGCCCCTTTTGACTTCTCTCATTCTTGAGCACTATTTCTTTTTCCTTCCTATTGTTACCCCCTCTGCTTACTATTTTAGTTCAGTTTCTCTTCGGCCTTAGTTCACTACATCACTGAATTATACTCTGTACTGTTGTTAAATTGGTAAGTAGGGATTAGTCAAGATTGTTTTATCCAAGTACAGGTTTAATAAAGGGGTTATGACCTTCGTGTCGGTAGAGATCAAGTTGATTGGTGTGCCTCCTAGGAATCAAGGGTGCGATTTTGATTGGCTTTTGGTAAGGAGAAGTAACTATTTGGATCGCTTAGGAACTCCTTTAACATTTGTTCTATGAAATATGCAACTGAGTAAATGTCCTTTTGCATGAATTCAGGTATAGGAATATTTGGAACGCGGTTATCTTCAAATCACATCAGATGTGTAAAAACACTACCCTACTTGTAAAACGGCGAAAGCTGAAATAAGAGATTGTCGCTGCCACACGAACGTGCGCTCGCTCGCGTGGTAGTGTGAACACATAAACATGGGCGTTTGGTCGTGGAGGCCACCATGAGCGATTTCATGGGCTTAGGCCGTTATCGAAACCCTTTTTATTTTGAAAGCAATGGGGATCGACTTTTGAAAACAAAAATGTGGAGTCGCCACCAATCTCTTGATTTAGGCGTGATTGGATCACCTACTAAAACGCTTTATTAAATGAAAAATAAATTTGGTTCATGTAAAATAAAAAAACGGGTTCGGGAGTCGGTTACGCATGAGGAAGGGTTAGCACCCTCATTACGCCCAAGAATTGGTACCAAATTGATTTGATGTTGTCCTTATATCAAAAGTTTTAAAAGAAAAGATTTTCTGAAGTATGATTTTTTTTAAAAAAAAATGTTTGAATAGCTCAAATTAGCAGTCAAAAATCTCTCGTTTCAAAGATATGCGGTTTCATACCCAGTACGATTGGATACGATCCCTTATACCTTTAAGATGCGATTGATTTTCGACTTTTGAAAAATTCATACATTAAAATTATAAAAGGGTATCCAAATATTTGGTTCACTTGAAAAGTCATACCCAGTACGATTGAGCACGATTTTTCAAATTCCCCAAATATTAGATATTACCTTATTTTAGAATCTTTGAATAACAGAAAATTGGAAATTTTCTAAAAAACACGTTTATTTGTTTTAAAATAAATGAAATATTTAATGCATTGCAACAAAATGTATATACATATAAAAAAGGGGTAATGAATATGAAATAATATACACAAAGTTCAACCTCGCTTAATACATTTAACAATTATGTACAATTATTCCAAGCACAATATGACCAAAAATTCTTTAAGCATGGATAGTGAATAATTACTACAAGATAATATACACAATAATTAACATGGCACAATATAAAATGATGCACAAAATATGTATAAAATAAAATGGAATTAGAAATCAATATAGTATAAGACATTTTCAACATAATGATGAATTAATGACCACATAATATATATAAGTTAACAAATTTGCATAAAACTTGGGATATATGTTTATCGAAATAGTTATTATAAAATAAAAGATCAAATCAAATTATATATAAAATATTTAATACACAAATTCATTCAAAATTGATAATTCACATGATAACTTAAATAATATATTACATACAAAAGAAGAAAAATACATGATGAGGTATAGTTCACATAATAGTTTTTTTTGAGACATGCACATATGATATAGGAATAATTATTTATATAAACAAAATATGAAATTAATAATACATATAAAATTAGATTATCTTATAAATTATATACAAATTTAAAAATAATTATTTATAAAAATAACATGGAAATGCCTACAAGATGAAATTAATTTTGCTATATATGTACAAATATATATAAAGAAACATTAAAATGAAATACTAACTAATATATTAAAAGAATATAATATAAAGAATTTTCGAACAATAATTTTATAAACAAAAGGAAAATGATTTTTAAAATAATGATTTAACCATTAAAAAATATATGCAAAAATATTTAAATGAGACATTACATAATAGTTAAAATAATATAATATAAATACAAAACTCAAGATAATGATTTTATAAAATAAAGTATTAAAATAAATTGACACACATAAAAAAAACTAAATGGATTTTCAAAATTCATCTTGAATAGAAGATTCAATTTAAAATAATATAGGTACAAGTATAGAAAAAGATTTGAGTTAAATGCTATGCAAAGTATTAAAATCTATAATATAAAAACTACAGCCTAATTACAAATAAAACACAAAAAATAAAAATAAAAATAAAATATTAACACAGATCAAATAAAAATAAATGAATTTTAAATAATAAGCATTATAAGTTAAAATCTCAATAAAAATAATACATGTACAAATACATATAGAACATTTAAAGAAATATTGTACAAATGTTAAAATAATTTGATATAAAAACTTTACAATAAAAACAAAATAAATTTATCAAGGTAATTTAAAATGTATAGAAGAAATAAAAGATGAATGCCAAATGTATTTTAAAAATGAACTATACAAATTAAAATGAGAAAAAGATCTTAATTGAAACAAAATCAAACTTAAAAAGATTAATTAATAAAGAAAATAAGCTTTTGAAACCGAAATAGGGACTAAAATGGAGTACACGTGAATGTGAGAGGATTGAAAAAGATAAATGCTCCAAATATCAATATGCAATGTAAATTCTAAGGGAAAAAACATTGAAACAACTAAAATGTGAATAAGGACCAATTAAAAATTCAGCGCGAAGGCAAGGGACCATCCGCGCAAATTAACCATTTAAAGTACCAAAGCAAGGATCTAGCCTATGGATTAGGTTTTCCCATGTAACGCCCCCACGCCCGAAACCGTCGCCGGAGTCGAGCTTGAGGGGTTACCGAACATAATTTATCAAATTAAGAACTTCAAATCATTTGTTTCTACATTCACAGCTTTCTAACTACCCGCGTCACAATTACAAGAAAAATCATATCTAGAGTTACGAAACTCGAAATAAAGATCCGTAAATTTTCCATAAATCTAGACTCATATATCTATTTTCTAATGTTTTTATAGAATTTTTGGTTAGGCCAATTAGTACAGTTTATTAGTTAAAGTCTCCCCTATTTCAGGATTTGACTGCACTGACATCTGTGTATTACGAATCAGATATCTCTCTATACAGAATTTCAATGACTATGAGGTTTGTTTTTCTTAAAACTAGACTCAATAAGGAATCTGTAAATATAAATAAAAACTTATAATTATTTTTTTAAAATTTATTATGAATTTTTAAATTCAGAATAGGGGATCCAGAAATCACTCTGGCCCTGTTTCACAAAAGTTTAAATATCTCATAAAATATAATTTATATGCCTATTTTGTTCAATCCACATGAAAATAGACTCATTAAGCTTCAATTTCATAAGTTACTCATTATTTATTTCCATTTATACTATTTTTAGTGATTTTTCAAATTCATGTCATTGCTGCAGCAATATTCTGTTTTAAGGCAAGTTTCATCTTTCCATGAATTTTTATGAACTAGATAACCTATTAAACTTCCATAATATCAAACATGATCTAAATTAGCCATCACCATGACTTATCAATATCAAACATTTTCTCAACCAAACATGGCCATATCATAAAATTATTTACACAAAATAAGTATATTGCTATACATGCCATACTTAAGTTTTACAAGCCATTTACCCAGATGAAAGTCCTTTGGATAGTGTGATCGAACTTTCGACCTGTCCCAATTCCTGAGCCGGCTTGTTCAAAACTACAGTGAATGAAAAGGAAGGAGTAAGCATAAATGCTTAGTAAGTTCATATGTAAATAACAAGTAACATAACAATACAAATATACCAAACAACTTTAGCATGGTATCACCAAAACATATGTCATATTTCTAAACATCATTCATCATCTTACCACCTTATCGTTGTTGTATCTATTTTCAACCCGAGGGTTAAGAACATACCTGTCCAAAGTGTCCATTTCACAACACTTACCAAAACGTCACTTGCATCTTAAGTGTTCTTCCATTTCACTAGAAATTTCACCGTTGAACACATCGAATACAACTCGGATACACGGATAATTTGCACATAAGTGCCTCATATGTAATCAAGAAATCATGTAACCCGCCCCTAAGTGAACTCGGACTGAACTCAACGAGCTCTGGCGTTCGCATCCATAAGTGAACTTGGACTCAACTCAACGAGTTCGGATGCCTAGTTACATCTCACGAACTCGGACTCAACTCAACGAGTTCGGACATTCGCATCCATAGGTGAACTCGGACTCAACTCAACGAGTTCGGATGCTCAACCATCCTAGTGACATGTCACTTGTATCCTAATCTATTCCTAAGGTTCAAACGGGCTTTTTCCCTCGATCTCACATTTGTCGTCTTCCATGGAATATCGGAACAGATACTCGGTAGCAATTCATATTTATCAAGTAGTAAACATAATTTGCATATTACTCAACATTAACCACAAAGCATATTATTTCACGATAAAAAAAATCAGCATATCATATAATTAACATCAATAACTTAAAAATAACAATTATGCTACATTATTTACACATGAAATTACCTTGGTACCAAAATATAAAGATTTTGCAATTTAGTCCACAATCTTTTCTTTTCCTCGATCGCGACTTGAATCTCGTTTCTCTTGATCTATGATGCCAAATTAATCTTATTTAATACATACATTCATCAAAACAGCATTTAATACGAACTTTGGAAAAATTACACTTTTGCCCCTAAACTTTTGCATAATTACACTTTTGCCCCTAGGCTCGGGAATTAAACTTTATTCCTTATTCTTATGTTTTATAACATGCTGATCACTTTTCCCTTCTATGACAACATCAAATTCTCTCTCTAACATATACTTGTGACTATTAGGTATTTTTGCCGATTAAGCCCTTTTACTCGTTTTCACTCAAAACCGAGTAGCACAAGTTGTCTAACATAATTTAAAACCTCATATTCTATCATAAAACATCAAAATACACAAATTTAACCTATGGGTATTTTTCCAAATATAAACCCTAGGTTGAATTATTGCTAACATAAGCTTAATCGAGCTACCGGATTCCAAAACGTAAAGAACATTAAAAGCGGGCTTGGAATCACTTACTATGGAGCTTGGAAGCTTGAAACAAACCCTAGCTATAGAGAACCCTTGAAATTTTGGCCTAATGAAGAAGATGGACAAAAATTGGCTTTTAATTTTGTTTTTAATTCATTTTAATAACTAAATGACCAAAATACCCTTACTACTAAACTTTCCAAAAATTCCTTCCATGTCCTAATTTTGTCCATGAACTTAAAATTGGTCAAATTGCTATTTAAGACCTCCTCATTAATATTCCAAAACAATTTCATACTAAAAACTTCTAGAATGCAGGTTTTGCAACTTATTCGATTTAGTCCCTACTTTCAATTTAAGCACTTTAGGCATAGAATTTCATCACGAAATTTTCACACAATCATGCAATCATATCATAATCATCAAAATAATTATAAAATAATTATTTCTATCTTGAATTTGTGGTCACGAAACCACTATTCCGATTAAGCCCTAATTCAGGATATTACAGCCCACGTAGATCTCCCCCACTTACACTGCACCGTTTTGAATTCTGCACAAAAATCAAACCTAAAACAAACTTAAGATCAAGCACTTGGCCACTTTATCAAAATCAAAATAAAGGAGAAAAAACAAACACTTCCACTCGGCTGAACCAAAATCTCTCATTCGAATGCCTTTTCTCTTCTCGACGGATCGTGTTATGTAATGGCCAATCAAGGCCCTATTCAACCAGAGGTCCGCGAGTTTCGCTCACCAGCCTTAGAATCGTCATCTAACTTCGATTGTGACGAATCAAGTGAGGATTCAAAGGAGCCAACTCTTTGGTAAGTCCTTTTCTCTTTTTTGATTTTTGTTTTTATGTGCAGTAACAAAGATTTGTGAAATAGGAGCAGAATCGAAAAGAAAGAAATAATCTAAATCACCTTAGTTTTTCATCGCTTTTTCCTTCTATTTTGTATCCTCCCCATACAAATTACATTCGGTCTTTATTTATAGCCGAATAAAGAGAAAAATAGAAAATCAAAGAAATTCCCTAGATCTTTCTATTCATTCGCTGTCCATTTGCTGTAAATTTGCTGTGTTGTTGTGCCCTCCTTGCTGTGGCTTGTGGTTTGTTAATTTGTTACAGGTACAGAAGGAGCCAGCTGGAGGTGGTGACACATGTGGGATGAGGTGTAGGACTGGCCGGAGACGATGAGCGATTACTAGAGGTCTTTGGAAGTTCTTCTGCAACCGATGATCTAGGATTTCTGTCGAAAATTCCGTAGGGATTTTGGGCCTGGGGTATTTTGGGTTATTTGGGTTAATTGGGTTAGGTTTAATTTAGGTAAATGGATTATAATTTAGACTATAATTTGTATAAAGACTGTACTTGGACTTTGATTTTGGGTTTATTATTTTTTTGTTTTTTTGTTTTATTTTTTGGTTTTGGTTTTGGTGTAAGCCTGGGCACAAATTGGGTCTTACAGCTGCCCCTCTTTGCTCATTGTCGTGTAACAAAAATAGAGCAAAGACTTTAAATAGGGCCAATTTTGCCCGATTTTGCTGAATCTTGACTGTAACTTTAGGGAAATAGGACTGATGACTTAAATCTACTCCATTGCCAATACATGGAGATAAGATTCGCCATCTTCAATCTGCTCTGCAACTGCTTTAGGGAAACAGATCTTCAATCTCCAGTCTGCTTCCTTGCTACCTCAAGAAGATAAGACTAAAATCGCCAACCTGCTCACTTGCTACCTCAGAGAGATAAGGCTAGTGGTAGAATCTGTTCCATTTTCGATACATGGAGATAAGATTCACCATCTTCGATCTGCCCTGCTGCAATTTCAGGGAGATAAGATCTTCAATTTTTAGTCTGCTTTCTTGCTACCTCAGAAAGATAAGACTCAATCTTCAACCTACTCTCTTGCTACCTCAGAGAGATAAGGCTTGAGGCTTAAATCTGCTCCATTGCTGATACATAGAGATAAGATTTGCCTCTTCCAATCTTCAATCTTCAGTCTGCTTTCTTGTTACCCCAGAAAGATAAGACTCATTTTTTAACTTGCTCTTTTGCAACCTTAGAGAGATAAGGCTGGTAGTAAAATCTGCTCCATTGCCGATACATGAAGATAAGATTCACCATCTTCAATTTGTTTCATAGCTTCTCAAGGAGATAAAATCTTCAATCTTCAGTCTGCTTCCTTGCCACCTTAGGAAGATAAGACTCAATCGCCAACTTGCTCTCTTGCTACCTCAGAGAGATAAGGTCAATAGCTAAAATCTACTCCATTACCGATACATGGAGATAAGATTCGCCGTCCTCGATCTGCTCCGCTACTGCTTAGGGAGATAAGATCTTCAATCTTCAGTCCGCTTCCTTGCCACCTCAGGAAGATAAGACTACAATCGCTAACCTGCTCTCTTACTACCTCAGAGAGATAAGGTCAATAGCTAAAATCTGCTCCATTACCGATACATGGAGATAAGATTCGTCATCCTCGATCTGCTCCGCTATTGCTTAGGGAGATAAGATCTTCAATCTTCAGTCTACTTCCTTGCTACCTCAAGAAGATGGCCAACCTGCTCTCTTGCTACCTCAGAGAGATAAGGCTTAAAGCTTAAATCTGCTCCATTGCCAATACATGGAGATAAGATTCATCATCTACGAATATCTGCTCCGCTGCAACTTCAGGGAGATAAAATCTTCAATTCTTAGTCTGCTTCCTTGCTACCTCAGGAAGATAAGACTCATTCTTCAACCTGCTCTCTTACTACGTCAGAGAGATAAGGCTTGGTGGTAAAATCTGTTCCATTGCCGATACATGGAGATAAGATTCACCATATGTGAAGATCTGCCCTGCTGCAATCTCAGGGAGATAAAATCTTCAATTCTCAGTCTGCTTCCTTGCTACCTCAGGAAGATAAGACTATTATCACAAATCTGCTCCATTGCCGATACATGGAGATAAGATTCATCATTTTTTATCTGCTCCACTACTGCTTAGAGAGATAAAATCTGTAAATTCCAGTCTGCTTCCTTGCTATCTTAGGAAGATAAGACTATCATCTTCAACCTGCTCTCTTGCTACCTCAAAGAGATAAGGTCAGTGGCTAAAATCTGCTCCATTGCCGATACATGGAGATAAGATTCGCCATCTTCGATCTGCTCCGCTACTGCTTAGGGAGATAAGATCTTCAATCTTCAATCTACTCCACTGCAACCTTAGGGAGATAAGACTTGTTATGATCTGCTTTACTGCAACTGACATTTCAACCTGCTCCACTGCAACTTCAGGGAGATAAGGTTTGCAATCTTTGATCTATTCTGCTGTAACTTCAGGGATATAAGATCTGACTTCACCGATGTTACTACACCATCCTCTCGGACCTGTCCTGTAGACTCGGTTTTATGTATCATGTTTATGCCAAATACTTAGGATGCTATGATCAAAATGAATCAAATGCTCCTATGAAATGCTCATGTCAAACCATTAGGATGTTATGGTCGAAATGAATCAAATGCTCCTAACTAGATGTGATACTGATGTCAAATAATTAGGATGCTATTATCAAAATGAATCAATTGCACCTAACTAAATGTGTTATGAATGATATATGAATGAATGTAAAAATGAAAATGATCTTTTTTTAAATGATCTTTTTTCTTTTTCTTGGTTAAAAAAAATGCTTAAGGCATCATTGCTCGTTATTCACCAGAGCATTATCACTGATTTATTATGCTGCCATCTTATTCGGCTGGTATTCTTGACAGAAAACCCAAAGAAACAATCACATTCTACTCAGCAAGCTTGCCCCGCTGTTATTTCAGAGTCCCTTACACTGTAGTCTTCTGGGTCATAAAATTTGAACTTCTCACTGTAACTTCAGGGGAATAATCATTTGATTTCTTCTATCTATATCCTGCTACAACTCCGAGGTATAGGATCTTCCATTAATTTGATCTATTACACTATTCCTTGGGTATAATGAACAGATGTATATGACTGATATCTGCATAAATACAGAATACCGTTTTTCTTTTCTCAAGGATAATTCCATTACTCATTCTTTGTCGGGATTATAACACCAATTAATATCTTTGATAGAAAATCCAAAGAGATAATCTCAATTTGGGCTTCAATATTTTCAACCCTTAAGCTTAGTGAGTTTTAAACAATAGACCTGTTTCAGGCTCCTGTATTATTTAGAAACTCCCCAAAGTAATATGCGAAACTTCCTTTATGAAAGTATTTATTAGTCCAAAAATCATTATTTCAATGTAAAATGCTTGAAAAAGATCATAACCATGGACAAGAAAGGAATTAATTGAGAACATAGCTCGAAACAAACAAGCAAATGCAACCAAGAAAGAAATCTATTGGGATGTGATCTGAAAAGAATAAGGTAATCAAAGATAACCAAAGGGTAAAAATGAAAAACTAGGTGCCCCAAATATCGCAGCTTGAGCTTCTCTGTACCAACTTCTCGAGGACCATTCAGAGCTTAATTTGTGTTTAGGGGATCCAAAGTACTTTGTCGATGCCCCAAGACATAACATAGTTCTTTCATTGTTAATTCAGGCAAGTAAGACTACTGTGTGCCCCATTTTGATCCAAATTTGAGCCGCCCTTTTCGGGTTTTCAACTCAAATCCCCTTTGGTCTCAAAGGTTTTCGCCCTGGTCTCTCCTTTTTCTTTCTTTTTTCAATTTCTTTGATTGATTTTTTATTTTTATTTTTATTTCTCTTTTTGATTTTGATTGATTTTTTTTAAATCTCAAGGCGCCCTTTGCGGGTTTTCACCTTGGCCTCTCCCATAGAACACTCTTTGACTGCATTTTGAATTCTCCGAATTGGGCAAATCCTTTCAATAAAAAACAGGCCTTTTTTACATAAGGTCCCTCTTAGTTTGGCATATCTTCCTTTGAAGTCTTTTTGTATAGAAAGGATCTTCTTCAATATCAAATCTCCCCTCATGGAATTCTCGAGGATAAACCTGCATCATCTGACTGTGACAAATATCTTTTAAATTTGACTGATCAGGATTGAACCCATTCTGATTCATCCAACTTTAATTCTGCCAAGACTCAAAGAAAAGGAATCTCGATTTCAAAAACTGTTTCAGTCCTATAAATCAATGTGTTGCCCAGGTGAAGGTCCAGGCTCATGTTCGACAAATATAGAGGGTAAATGATAACTTATTTATGCCAATCCTTACAAGACTCAGTCATTTTTCACTATGACTTTTGTCCTGTTGTTTGCTTTTCTTTTTTTTTCTATTTTTGTACTATTTTTTTCTTTTTGAATGCCTTTTCTGCACTGTAATATAGTGTCTGATCTTTGAACAGACTGCAAACTTTTGACATTGCACAGTTGTATTTGAAAGTGATCCTTTCTGACATTACTTGTCAGCAATTTTTTTTGAATTTTTTTTTTTGGAATTTGATGACTATCAGTCTTGTAATATTGACATATGAAGTGACCTTCACCCCCTTCGTGAAGTAATCAATGACTGCTAAGATGAATTGATGAGAATGGCCTGATAGCATCCTTGTCCCATATAGAGAAAATCTGTGAAGAAATGAATGTGGCTTTAACCAATGCAATCCCTTTCCATGGTGGATCAACAATACCCAAACCTCATGATTAGCGTGGCTACCATGAAACCTTTAACATGTGTCCTTCTGGCACTGTATAGACATTTTGTATCATCCACAGATCTTAATATCTCAAATATATCTCGACATAATCATGCGAAAACATCTTTGAATTTCTTGAAGCAAATCGAAGACAATTCATTTTGTCCTTGTGGTGACTCAGGTTTCAATCTTTGCCCCCTGTTCACAATGTCCATTGTCCCTTCGTAAAGTAGGATCTATTTTTTCATCTTGTTCTACCGTCCCTAACAAATCAAGAAATAAGTCACAATCTTTGTCATCTTCAAAGTCCTGGGATCTGCTTAAACACCTATCTCACCCCAAAAGGGAGTCAGTTACAGTGTTGCTCATGTCATTGATATCTGGGGGCCTATTGTAGGTACAATAGCAAATTCCAAAGAATAAATGATTCTAAGGATAGTTATTTGTATGGTATGATCATGAATGAAGAATAAAAGCATATTTTAAAAAAAAAATAGTCCAAAGAACAAAAGAATATAAAAAGAATGAAAGAATATTTACTCAAAAAGAATGCATTTTATTGAAATAAAAATTTTGGACACAAGCCTATTTCACAAGAGGATTCTTATTGCCCCTAGGCTTAAAAGAAACAAGTGCGTTTTGAACATTACTCTAGATCAGTTCTAAAAATACAGGGATATCTTCCATAGTCTCATTGCTTAAAACACTTCCAAGTACATAAGGGTTTGGAAACTTTTATTCCCTAGACCTCTCTTTAGATATGTCATTCAAATTCTCTTTGATAATTAGTAGTTATAACCCTTGGCTGGCCTATGTTGACCAATTTGGAATGCATGCTCACGATGTTCACTTCATTTTCCTTGTTTCCCGGAGTTGACCTTTTGGCGTTTTCTCCCATATCTATTTTCCCATTTCTTATCGCATCTTCAATCATCTCACCAAACATTACTATATCTGAAAAGCATAGAGTAGCGCTTCCCAACATATAATTAATGAATGGGGCTTCCAGAGTATTGATGAAAAGCATCGTGGTCTCTTTTTCCAGAAGAGGCGGTTGGACTTGTGTTGCTACTTCTCTCCATCTTTGGGCATATTGCCTGAAGCTCTCATTTTGCTTCTTTTCCATATTCTGCAAGGTAATCCTGTCAAGTACCATGTCTGTTACATGACTATACTGCTTCATAAAATCTTGTGCTAAGTCCCTCCATGAATGGATTTTAACACGGCTCAATTGATTGTACCATTTAACTGCTGACCCGATCAGACTATTTTGGAAGCAATGGATTAACAGTTGGTCATTATTAACATATCCTGTCATCCTTCGACAGAACATTGTGATGTGAGCTTTGGGACAACTAGTCCCATTGTACTTTTCAAACTCTGGCATTTTAAATTTTGGCAAGAGTACTAGACCGGGAACCAAACTCAGATCCTTAGCGTCAATCCTACAGAAGAAGTCAACATTCTCTATTGCTTTCAATTTTTCCTCCAACCACCTATACCAATCCTCAAGTTGTCTTGGCAATTCCCTCTCTGCTTTTACCATTTCATCTAAATCAGGAACTTCAAGATTGGTTGGATTGCCCCCCGGTTTGGAGCCTGAGCCTGCCGGGTAATCTACCGGTGCAGGTACCGGCCTGATATTGCTGAATTTTCACAATAGGTACACCTTGCGGCTGAGCATTTGTCGGGGTGAAACCCGGAGGGTGGAGAGGCTCCTCATTGTCCTTCCCAGTATTGATCATGAAACTTTTCCTTTCTTCAAGCCCCTTTGTCAGCAATTGAGACAACTGGTTTAACATATTCCTTTGAGACTCTAACACCAGATCCCTCATATCATGCCTGATCTTCGCCAGTTGCTCTTGCATCTCTCTTTGAAGTTGTTCAAGTCTTTCCAATGTTTCGTCCATATCTTTTGTCTTAGCACGGGTACCATAACAACACTTGGTTTGTAAATTTTTATTGGTTCCCAGTTTAACTGAAATGATTTCAACTAATTAGGAACCCCTTTTATGAAAATTTAATGCAAATGATGAAATGATGCAATGCAATGCAAATGCATGGGATGAATGCAAAAGAAAGAGAAGTGTTGATTTTCAATTTAATTCCATTAGAACAACTTTTCTAGAAAACAAATCCCTTTACATAAAATGGATTAAATATACGGCCTTGCTTTCATATTCCAGGCGAAGACAATGATCCCTTTTTTTCGTGAAATCCAAATCTCGCAAGCCTCTAATAAATGCCTCCACTAGCTCTTCTTTGCTTGATCCAGGCTACGACTCATTATCCTCACGACGTTGATTAACTCCATTAAGAAAATCGAGATACGACGGCTCTCAAACAATCTTTATCAGCTTGAATCTTTAGGTAAGGACTTGTTTTTCTCCACAAACTGTCAGCCTTCTTCCGTCAATTTAGAGAACCGTATTATAATCCACTTCATCAGGAAATTCATTTTCTTATGACAAACTATTCTATTTAGCAATCAAACATGAAGCAACACCTCCTTTCTATGATAATGTAATGCAATGCAATTATAAACAAAACAAAAACAAAACACGTTAGTACAAGTGAAAAAATATCAAATAAAGTACCTATTCAGGTGACCACTAAATTTGGGCAAGGTTCTACGTAAAGGTGGATTCTCAAGGTTCACTATATGTAGCTCGGTTCTAGAGAAAGGGTACCTGAACCAGCAAATTCCTCAATTCTCACCCATTATAGGCTCATATGAATCGAGTTTAGTTCAGGGGAATACATTTCCCTATGACCATGCGGAGATGAAAATCTCACGAAATCATAAGTACGAATGTATTCTAGAAGCAATCCACTAGCCCATACGGAGGTGAAAACCTCACGAAAGCATAGTTTCTTACTCCCACTTAACAGGTATAACCACAGCGGTCATGCAATGCCATGCCATATTATTCTACAAGACTCGAACCACAACAATCATGCAAACAAATGCAATTAAAAGAATCATGATTTTCAAAACAAATTTTCAATTCTTTGACAAAAGGATAGCAAATAATCAATTTTATGGCCTGACTCTCCTTGTTCAATCCCCAGTGGAGTCGCCAAGCTGTCGAAGCCCTTTTTATTTTGAAAGCAATGGGGATCGACTTTTGAAAACAAAAGTGTGGAGTCGCCACCAATCTCTTGATTTAGGTGTGATTGGATCACCTACTAAAACGCTTTATTAAATGAAAAATAAATTTGGTTCATGTAAAATAAAAAAACGGGTTTGGGAGTCGGTTACGCATGAGGAAGGGTTAGCACCCTCATTACGCCCAAGAATTGGTACCAAATTGATTTGATGCTGTCCTTATATCAAAAGTTTTAAAAGAAAAGATTTTTTGAAGTATGATTTTTTTTTAAAATGTTTGAATAGCTCAAATTAGCGGTCAAAAATCTCTCGTTTCAAAGATATGCGGTTTCATACCTAGTACGATTGGATACGATCCCTTATACCTTTAAGATGCGATTGATTTTCGACTTTTGAAAAATTCATACATTAAAATTATAAAAGGGTATCCAAATATTTGGTTCACCGGAAAAGTCATACCCAGTACGATTGAGCACGATTTTTCGAATTCCCCAAATATTAGATATTGCCTTATTTTAGAATCTTTGAATAATAGAAAATTGGAAATTTGCTAAAAACACGTTTATTTGTTTTAAAATAAATGAAATATTTAATGCATTGCAACAAAATGTATATACATATAAAAAAAGGGGGTAATGAATATGAAATAATATACACAAAGTTAAACCTCGCTTAATACATTTAACAATTATGTACAATTAGTCCAAGCACAATATGACCAAAAATTCTTTAAGCATGGATAGTGAATAATTAATACAAAATAATATACACAATAATTAACATGGCACAATATAAAATGATGCACAAAATATGTATAAAATAAAATGGAATTAGAAATCAATATAGTATAAGACATTTTCAACATAATGATGAATTAATGACCACATAATATATATAAGTTAACAAATTTGCATAAAAACTTGGGATATATGTTTATCGAAATAGTTATTATAAAATAAAAAGATCAAATCAAATTATATATAAAATATTTAATACACAAATTCATTCAAAAATTGATAATTCACATGATAACTTAAATAATATATTACATACAAAAGAAGAAAAATACATGATGAGGTATAGTTCCCATAATAGATTTTTTTTGAGACATGCACATATGATATAGGAATAATTATTTATATAAACAAAATATGAAATTAATAATACATATAAAATTAGATTATCTTATAAATTATATACAAATTTAAAAATAATTATTTATAAAAATAACATGGAATGCCTACAAGATGAAATTAATTTTGCTATATATGTACAGATATATATAAAGAAATATTAAAATGAAATACTAACTAATTTATTAAAAGAATATAATATAAAGAATTTCCGAACAATAATTTTATAAACAAAAGGAAAATGATTTTAAAATAATGATTTAACCATTAAAAAATATATGCAAAAATATTTAAATGAGACATTACATAATAGTTAAAATAATATAATATAAATACAAAACTCAAGATAATGATTTTATAAAATAAAGTATTAAAATAATTTGACACACATAAAAAAAACTAAATGGATTTTCAAAATTCATAATGAATAGAAGATTCAATTTAAAATAATATAGGTACAAGTATAGAAAAAGATTTGAGTTAAATGCTATGCAAAGTATTAAAAATCTATAATATAAATACTACACCTAATTACAAATAAAACACAAAAAATAAAAATAAAAATAAAATATTAACACAGATCAAATAAAAATAAATGAATTTTAAATAATAAGCATTATAAGTTAAAATCTCAATAAAAATAATACATGTACAAATACATATAGAACATTTAAAGAAATATTGTACAAATGTTAAAATAATTTGATATAAAAACTTTACAATAAAAACAAAATAAATTTATCAAGGTAATTTAAAATGTATAGAAGAAATAAAAGATGAATGCCAAATGTATTTTAAAAATGAACTATACAAATTAAAATGAGAAAAGATCTTAATTGAAACAAAATCAAACTTAAAAGATTAATTAATAAAGAAAATAAGCTTTTGAAACCGAAATAGGGACTAAAATGGAGTACACGTGAATGTGAGAGGATTGAAAAAGATAAATGCTCCAAATATCAATATGCAATGTAAATTCTAAGGGAAAAAACATTGAAACAACTAAAATGTGAATAAGGACCAATTAAAAATTCAGCGCGAAGGCAAGGGACCATCCGCGCAAATTAACCATTTAAAGTACCAAAGCAAGGATCTAGCCTATGGATCAGGTTTGCCCACGCAGATCTCCCTCACTTACACTGCACCGTTTTGAATTCTGCACAAAAATCAAACCTAAAACAAACTTAAGATCAAGCACTTGGCCACTTTATCAAAATCAAAATAAAGAAGAAAAAACAAACACTTCCACTCGGCTGAACCAAAATCTCTCATTCGAATGCCTTTTCTCTTCTCGACGGACCGTGTTATGTAATGGCCAATCAAGGCCCTATTCAACCAGAGGTCCACGAGTTTCACTCACCAGCCTTAGAATCGTCACCTAACTTCGATTGCGACGAATCAAGTGAGGATTCGAAGGAGCCAACTCTCTGGTAAGTCCTTTTCTCTTTTTTGATTTTTGTTTTTATATGCAGTAACAAAGATTTGTGAAATAGGAGCAGAATCGAAAAGAAAGAAATAATCTAAATCACCTTAGTTATTCATCGCTTTTTCCTTCTATTTTGTATCCTCCCCATACAAATTACATTCGGTCTTTATTTATAGCCGAATAAAGAGAAAAACAGAAAATCAAAGAAATTCCCTAGATCTTTCTATTCATTCGCTGCCCATTTGCTGTAAATTTGCTGTGTTGTTGCGCCCTCCTTGCTGTGGCTTGTGATTTGTTAATTTGTTACAGGTATTGTGACAACCCGAATTAGGGCCTAATCAGAATAGTGGTTTCGTGACCACAAATCTGAGATAGAAATAATTGTTTTATAATTATTTTGGGGTTTATGATATGATTGCATGATTGTGTGAAAATTTCGTGATGAAATTCTATGCCTAAAGTGCTTAAATTGAAAGTAGGGACTAAATCGAATAAGTTGCAAAATTTGCATCCCAGAAGTTTTTAGTATGAAATTGCTTTGGAATATTAATTAAGAGGTCTTAAATAGCAATTTGACCAATTTTAAGTTCATGGAAAAAATTAGGACATGGAAGGAATTTTTGAAAGTTTAGTAAGGGGGCATTTTGGTCATTTGGATATTAAATGAAATAAAATGGGAAAAATAATACAAAATTGATCATCATCCTCCTTAGTTGCTGCCGAATTCTCCCTCTCTCCATAGCTAGGGTTTCTTCAACTTTCAAGCTCCATAGTAAGTGATTCCAAGCCTCGTTTTTAATGTTCTTTACGTTTTTGGAATCCCGGAAGCTCGATTAAGCTTATGCTAGTAATAATTTAACCTAGGGTTCATATTTGGAAAAATACCCATAGGTGAAATTTGTGTATTTTGATGTTTTATGATAGAATATGAGGTTTTAAATTATGTTAAATAACTTGTGCTACTCGGTTTTAAGTGAAAACGAGTAAAGCAGCATAATCGGTAAAATACCTATTGTTCATAACTATATGTTAGAGTGAGAATTTGATGTTGTCGTAGAAGAGAAAAATGTTCAGCATATCATAAAACATAAGAATAAGGGCTGAAATTAAATTCCCGAGCCTAGGGGTAAAATTGTAATTTTGTAAAAGTTAGGAGGCAAAAATGTAATTTTTCCATGATGTGATTTTTGGATTGAAATAAATAGTATGAGTATTAAATGAGCTAAATGTGTTATTATAGATCAAGAAAGGCGTGGAATTGACCTCGAGCAGGGAAGGAAAAGTTTTGGACTAAATTGCAAAATTTCCACATTTTGCACCAAGGTAAGTTTGTATGTAAATATTACAATAATTTCATGTACATTCTTATATTTCAGGCTATTATATAAATATACTAGCTGATGTTAAAATATAAATCGACTATTGGAAGAATGGAAATAAATATAGAGAGAGATCCGGTTGAACATTCGGAGAGATCGAATAAAATAGAGGGCGTAGCTAGGTCACATGTATGATCTTGAGTGCACATCATGTGTACAAGAAAGCTACGAGACACCATGTAGTAGCTAGGTCACATGTGTGATACGGGATGTATCCCATGTAGACAAGAGAGCTACGTGAGAGATAAATGTAGCTAGGTCGCATGCGTGATTCCAAGTGAAGGACACCATGTAGACAAGAGAGCTACGAGACAAATCAACTAGGTCGCATGAGTGGTACTAAGTGTTCACCATGTGTACAAGAGAGCCGAACTAAATGAAGTATGATGGTGGGGTGTGTCTTGAAACCATTAAATATCGAGGATTGATCCGAATTGTTCAACAGGATGGTTTTGTGGTGACATTGTGGTTTGGACCTACACTTATGGTGAATGAAATGTGGTGAAAATGATTTGTGGTATATACATATATAAGATAAAATGAGGTTAGCATAAAGAATGTGTGAAAAAGTGAAATTAGCATTAAAACTGCTTTTGGATGGTAGCGGTGACGTGATTTTGAAAAATCACCAAAAATAGGAGGAATATAATTAGAGGTTGAATGAGATGTGAAATTAAAGTTTAATGAGTCTACTTTCATATAAAAGAAACAGAGCAAGCAAAGGAATTCTATATTTTGAGATATTTACAATTGTACGTGACTTGCTCAGGATGAATATGTGATCCCTGTTCCAACTTTGAAAATCATTAAAATTGTACAAAGCAAATTAAGAAATATAGTTTACATGCCTAAATTCGTTATTGAGACTAGTTTTAAATGAAACAGACTTGAGGTTGTTTGAATTGTGTACTGAGAGAAATTCAATTCGTAGTGAACAGAGGTCGATCGATCGAAATGTGTAACAGGAAATTTTAACTAATAAAGCTGTACTAATCGGCTGAACCAAAAATTATAGAAAAAAATTGGATGGCATATTTCTATCTCGGTTATGTTTAATGGTATGTGTTATGTTCTGGTAATACCTTGTACCCTATTCCGGCGACGGTAACGGGTAAGGGGTGTTACATTTAGTGGTATCAGAGCTATGGTTTAGTCAGTTCTCGGACTAATAAAGTGTGTGTAAAAGTCTAGTTATACATGCCATAAAATATTGTGATAGTGTGGTGACTCCTGATTATTCTAAACTATGTTTTGTTTTAATATAGTAATGGATCCTGAAGGAACTGCGGCTGATGATGCTGCTAGTAATGCACCGCTCCTTTACAAGGGACCGCTTTGTGGAAAGTAGACACGAGACATTGAGACAAGGAGATGAGGCTCGGGATGCCTTTCTCCAAATGATGAACAATTGGTATCTTGAATTTATTCGAGCAAATCCAAATGCTCAACCTCCTCCACCCCTCCTATACCTCGGGCGATTCTGTAGTCACTCAAGGCATAGATTTGGTAAGAATGAACAAGCCTTTGGTTGACAAGATTCAAAACAAGGGGCCAAAGAGTTTAGAGCAAAGGTCGATGATGATCTGAAAGCGGAATTACGGCTTGAAAATTCTACCGTGTATTTGATGATCTCTCATGTACACCGAGGAATGCTTAAAGTGTCTTTGTATCACTTTTGAGAGATTGACCTACCACCGGTGGAAGACTTTGGTAGCATTGGTGCCAAAAGAAAAAGTTACTTGGGATTTCTTCCAGAAGAATTTAGAAAGAAATACATAAGTCGTGATTTATTGATCAAAACGGAAGGAGTTCCTTGAATTGAAGCGAGGAAAAATGTCATAGCGAGTATGAGCGAATTTGTAAGACTCAGCAAGTATGCCCGAGAATGTGTGTCTACCGAGGCCATTATGTGTAGAAGATTTGAAGATGGGCTAAATGAGGACATTAAAGTGCTTGTAGGAATTTTGGAGTTGAAAGAATTTGTAGTATTGGTTGATCGAGCTCTTAAAGTCAAAGAATTGAACAAAGAAAGAAGAAAAGTCGCTATTGAGGCTCGAGATGTCGAGAAAAGGCCGATAAGCAAGCCATTTCAATCTCAATCAAAGAGGTCCAAAGAGGCAAACCCTCGAATGACAGTTTCAATTGGGGATTCACACGAGATCATGGTAGAGCATATTCGGGTCTAAAGCTCAAGCTACTTGATTGGCAAGTGTGGGTAATGTGCGACCTAGAAAGCCCGAGTGTCGACAATGTGGCGAGCAACATTATGGTGAGTGTTGGGGAACCGAGCGAGCTTGTTTCAGTCGGTTCTCGCGAGCATTTTATTAGAGATTGTCCGGAGAAAGTTAAAGAAGAAAGATTTGAGTGCTAGAGCGAATACCACCGCTAATAGAGGTAGGCCACCGAGAAATCTGGAGGTGGGACTAGTAGTAAAGCTGCGATGAAAGATTCAACGGCAAGATCGAAGCTAGAGCACCTACTAGAGCTTATGCTATACGTGCAGAGAAGATGCATCATCTCCGATGTTATTCTTGGTACATTTTCTCTATGATACTATTGTTATTGCATTGATTGATCCGGGTCCACTCATTCCTATATTTGCATGAATTTAGTATCCAATAAAAGTTGCTGTTGAGTTTATGAGTTTACGATTAAAGTGTCGAATCCCTTAGGCCAATATGTGCTAGTTGACAAGGTTTGCAAGAATTGCCCATTAATGATTCAAGGTCAATTGTTTTCCGCCAACTTGATCTTGTTACCATTTGGTGAGTTTGACGTTATCTTGGGAATGGACCGGTTAACATTGTATGATGCTAAGGTAGATTGTAAACAAAAGACACTAGAGTTGAAATGTGAAAATGGAGAAATTCGTGGGTTGAAACAGATGAATCAAATAAATTGCCTATGGTGATTTCGCACATGTCCGCACGTAAATACATGAGAAAAGGTGTGAAGCTTATCCGCTTATGTAATGAATATTGAGTTGCCTCAATGAAGTTTGAATCGATCATCGATAGTGCGTGAGTTTCGGATGTATTTCGGAGGAATTGCACAGGTTGCCTCCGAACAGAGAGATAGATTTTGCCATTGATTTGTTGCCGGGTCTTGCACCGATCTCGATTGCTCCATATAGAATGGCTCATTGAATTAAAAGAATTAAAGGCTCGATTGCGGGAGTTAACGACAAGGGATTTGTGAGACCGAGTTTCTCTCCTGGGTGCTCCTATATTATTCGTAAAGAAGAAGGATGGTTCAATGAGACTTTGCATTGATTACCGTCAGCTTAATAAGGTGACTATAAAGAACAAGTACCCATTGCCGAGGATTGATGATTTATTCGATCAGTTAAAGGGGGCCACAGTGTTTTCAAAGATTGATTTGAGGTCTGGTTACTATCAGCTGAGAGTTAAGGAGTCAGATGTGCCGAAAACCGCCTTTAGGACAAGGTATGGACATTATGAGTTTCTTGTGATGCCTTTCGGCTTAACAAATGCTCCAGCTATATTTATGGACTTAATGAATTGGATCTTCCGGCCATATTTGGATAAGTTTGTAGTAGTGTTTATAGATGACATTCTAATTTATTCTCGGGATGAGTCTGAACATGCCGAACACTTGAGAACCATATTGTAGATCTTGAGAGAAAAGAAACTGTTTGCCAAGTTTAGTAAAAGTGAGTTCTGGCTTCGTGAAGTCGGATTTTTGGGGCATATAGTCTCGGTGATGGTATTCGGTGGATCCAAGCAAGATTTGCGATCGTTGATTGGAAACCGCCAAGAATGTATCCGAGGTTAGAAGTTTTTAGGCTTAGCCGTGTATTATAGACGTTTTGTTGAAGGATTTTCGATGATTGCCTCTCCTATGACTAAGTTGTTGCAAAAGAATGTTAAGTTTGAATGGATGATAAATGTCAACGAGTTTTGAAAAGTTGAAAGCACGATTGATTGAAGCACCAATTTTAGTACAACTGAGTCGGGAAAGGAGTTCGTAATTTATAGTGATGCATCATTGATAGGCCTTGGATGTGTGTTGATGCAAGAGGGTAAAGTGGTAGCTTATGCTTGAGACGCTTAAAACGCATGAGAAGAACTATCCTACACATGATTTGGAATTGGCCGCTATTGTTTTTGCCTTGAAGATTTGGCGACATTATTTGTACGGTGAAAATGCGAATTTTCTTGATCACAAAAGTTTGAAGTACTTGATGAATCAAAAGGATCTGAATCTGCTGACAGCGAAGATGGCTTGAATTATTAAAGGATTATGATCTAGTGATTGATTATCATCCGGAAAAGCAAATGTAGTTCTTGGCGCCTTGAGCGAAAATTTCTTTTTACTTTGAGAGCCATGAATATTAGCATTGTCGATGATGGGTCAATCTTAGCGAGATGAGAGCTAAACCGTTATTTCTCCAGTTGATTTGTGATGCTCAAAAGAATGATAGTGAGTTGCGGACCAAGAGAACTCAATACGAATCGAGTTACGACTCGATTTTCGAGTTGGACCGAACGATTGCTTGATGTTTCGAGACGGGATATGTGTGCCAAAAATGATAAATTGATTCGAAAATATTACATGAGGCACACAATGGTTGTTTATCGATTCACCCCGGTAGCACAAAAATGTATAATGATTTAAAGAAGTCAGTATTGGTGGCGGTATGAAAAGGACATTTCGAATTTGTAACCAAGTGTTTGATCATCAACAAGTAAAAGTTGAACATCAAGTGCCTTGAGATTACTTCAACCGGTAATGGTGCACGAGTGGAAATGGGACAAGATTACCATGGACTTTGTAACGGTTTGCCTTTAACTCCTAAAAAGAAGGATCTTTGTTTGGGTAGTGGTTGATAGATTAACAAAGTCAGCCCACTTTATACCGATGCGTCTGATTACTCACTTGATAAATTAGCGAATTATATATTGCTGAAATTGTGAAGTTGCACGGAGTACCTATGTCTATAATATCGATAGAGATCCAAGATTTACCTCGAGATTTTGGAAAAAGTTACAAGAAGCTTTGGGTACAAAATTGAACTTTAGTACCACGTTTCATCTACAAACAGATGGTCAAACGGAAAGAGTAATCCGGTACTCGAAGATATGCTTAGATCTTGTGTTTTAGAATTTGGAGGTAGTTGGGAGAAATATCTATCTTTGATTGAGTTTGCCTACAATAACGCTTATCAATCAAGTATACAAATGGCACCGTCTGAAGCCTTGTATGGTCGTAAGTGTCGGACTCCTTTATATTGGACCGAGCTTAGTGAGAAATGATTCACGGAGTTGATCTAGTTAAAAAACTGAAGAGAAAATAAAAGTAATTCGGATTGCTTGAAAGTCGCTTGATTGACAAAAGTCATATCTGATTTAAAAAGAAAAGAGATTGAATTTCGGTGGGTGATAAAGTGTTCTTGAAGGTGTCACCATGGAAAAAGATTCGAGATTTAGCCGAAAAGGCAAGTTGAGTCCGCGTTTTATTGGGCCGTCACGAGATTCTTGAGAGAATTGGACCAGATGGCATATCGGTTGGCCTTACCGGCAGAGTTAGAAAGAATTCATAACGTGTTTCATGTATCAATGTTGCGACGTTATCGTTCGATCCTTCACATGTGATTTCCCAACGAAATTGAGATTCGATCGGATATGACCTATGAGGAGGAACCAATAAAGATTTTGGCTCGAGAAGTTAAGCAGTTAAGAAATAAAAGTATAGCCTTAGTGAAAGTATTGTAGCACAGACATGGGATAGAAGAGGCTACGTGGGAACCCGAGGAAGCTATGAGGAAACAAGACCCAAACCTCTTTCTGGTAAGATTTTCGGGGACGAAAATCTCTAAAGGGGAGAATTGTGACAACCCGAATTAGGGCCTAATCGGAATAGTGGTTTCGTGACCACAAATCCGAGATAGAAATAATTGTTTTATAATTATTTTGGGGTTTATGATATGATTGCATGATTGTGTGAAAATTTCGTGATGAAATTCTATGCCTAAAGTGCTTAAATTGAAAGTAGGGACTAAATCGAATAAGTTGCAAAATTTGCATCCCAGAAGTTTTTAGTATGAAATTGCTTTGGAATATTAATTAGGAGGTCTTAAATAGCAATTTAACCAATTTTAAGTTCATGGACAAAATTAGGACATGGAAGGAATTTTTGAAAGTTTAGTAAGGGGGCATTTTGGTCATTTGGATATTAAATGAAATAAAATGGGAAAAATAACACAAAATTGATCATCATCCTCCTTAGTTGCTGCCGAATTCTCCCTCTCTCCATAGCTAGTGTTTCTTCAACTTTCAAGCTCCATAGTAAGTGATTCCAAGCCTCGCTTTTTAATGTTCTTTACGTTTTTGGAATCCCGGAAGCTCGATTAAGCTTATGCTAGTAATAATTTAACCTAGGGTTCATATTTGGAAAAATACCCATAGGTGAAATTTGTGTATTTTGATGTTTTATGATAGAATATGAGGTTTTAAATTATGTTAAATAACTTGTGCTACTCGGTTTTAAGTGAAAGCGAGTAAAAGCGACATAATAGGTAAAAATACCTATTGTTCATAACTATATGTTAGAGTGAGAATTTGATGTTGTCGTAGAAGAGAAAAATGTTCAGCATATCATAAAACATAAGAATAAGGGCTGAAATTAAATTCCGAGCCTAGGGGCAAAATTGTAATTTTGTAAAGTTAGGGGCAAAATGTAATTTTTCCATGATGTGATTTTGGATTGAAATAAATAGTATAAGTATTAAATAAGCTAAATGTGTTATTATAGATCAAGAAAGGCGTGGAATTGACCTCAAACGGGGGAAGGAAAAAGTTTTGGACTAAATTGCAAAATTTCCACATTTTGCACCAAGGTAAGTTTGTATGTAAATATTACAATAATTTCATGTACATTCTTATATTTCAGGCTATTATATAAATATACTAGCTGATGTTAAAATATAAATCGACTATTGGAAGAATGGAAATAAATATAGAGAGAGATCCGGTTGAACATTGGAGAGATCGAATAAAATAGAGGGCGTAGCTAGGTCACATGTATGATCTGAGTGCACATCATGTGTACAAGAAAGCTACGAGACACCATGTAGTAGCTAGGTCACATGTGTGATACGGGATGTATCCCATGTAGACAAGAGAGCTACGTGAGAGATAAATGTAGCTAGGTGCATGCGTGATTCCAAGTGAAGGACACCATGTAGACAAGAGAGCTACGAGACAAATCGGCTAGGTCGCATGAGTGGTACTAAGTGTTCACCATGTGTACAAGAGAGCCGAACTAAATGAAGTATGATGGTGGGGTGTGTCTTTGAAACCATTAAATATCGAGGATTGATCCGAATTGTTCAACAGGATGGTTTTGTGGTGACATTGTGGTTTGGACCTACACTTATGGTGAATGAAATGTGGTGAAAATGATTTGTGGTATATACATATATAAGATAAAATGAGGTTAGCATAAAGAATGTGTGAAAGAGTGAAATTAGCATTAAAACTGTTTTGGATGGTAGCAGTGACATAATTTTGAAAAATCACCAAAAATAGGAGGAATATAATTAGAGGTTGAATAAGATGTGAAATTAAATTTTAATGAGTCTATTTCATATAAAAGAAACAGAGCAAGCAAAGGAATTCTATATTTTGAGATATTTACAATTGTACTTGACTTGCTCAGGATGAATATGTGATCCCCTGTTCCAACTTTGAAAAATCATTAAAAATTGTACAAAGCAAATTAAGAAATATAGTTTACATGCCTAAATTCCTTATTGAGACTAGTTTTAAATGAAATAGACTTTAGGGTTGTTTGAATTGTGTACTGAGAGAAATTCAATTCGTAGTGAACAGAGGTCAGATCAGTCGAGCTGTGTAATAGGGGAAATTTTAACTAATAAATTGTACTAATCGGCTGAACCAAAAATTATAGAAAAAAATTATCAAGAACCTTTATGAGTCTAGATTCAGGGAAATTTTACGGATTTGAATTTTGAGTTTTGTAACTCGAGTTATGATTTATTTAGTGAATATGACGCAGCAGAGACAGCTTAATCAAAGTGGAATGAATAGTGAAGTTAAAGTAGATATACTTGAATTGTTGTGTAAACATATTAGATTCTTTAATTATTATTTACATACTTACTTACTAAGCTATAAGCTTACTTTGTTTTCTCTCTTTTGTCTTATAGTGTCCTCCAGCTTGCTCAGGAGTTAAGGATCGTGAAGATCTACCCGCACTATCAATACTTTAGGGTATTTGAACTAAACGTTTTGAATTATGGCATGTATAGTAGGCTTAATTATTTTGTTACGTGTCATAACTGCCTAGGTTTAAAATATTGGTTACAGTACTTGACCAGCTACTTTGTACAAGCCATTAAAGTTGGCTAATATTATTCAAGACATATGTTATACGATGCACTATCAAATTGGATGGCATATTTCTATCTCGGTTATGTTTAATGGTATGTGTTATGTTCTGGTAATACCTTGTACCCTATTCCGGCGACGGTAACGGGTAAGGGGTGTTACAGGTATAGAAGGAGCCAACTGGAGGTGGTGACACACGTGGGATGAGGTGTAGGACTGGCCCGGAAGCGATGAGCGATCTTTGGAAGTTCTTTGCAAGGTCTTGATGATCTAGGATTTCTGCTGAAAATTCCATAGGGATTTTGGGCCTGGGGTATTTTGGGTTATTTGGGTTAATTGGGTTAGGTTTAATTTAGGTAAATGGATTATAATTTAGACTATAATTTGTATAAAGACTGTACTTGGACTTTGATTTTGGGTTTATTATTTTTTTTTGTTTTATTTTTTGGTTTTGGTTTTGGTGTAAGCCCTGGCACAAATTGGGTCTTACAGCCGTTGGGCCATGTGGGGTCAAAATGGGCCGTGTGGGCCCCACGTGGGTAAACCACACGAACGTGTGGAGAATATTGGGCCAGGCTGTGTATTCCACAAGGCCAAGGCCATTTTTGGGCTTAATGGGCCACACAGGCATGTGGGCCTATATAGGCCGCATTATAGGCCTTGGGCCCATTCTCACTTTTTGACTGCTAGGGTTGCACAAGTTGCCCGAGACGATTGTGGACCCATTGTTGGGTCAGTAAGTAGACCCCAATTTGACGAAATGACTGTTTTTCCCTTATGAGGTAAAATGACTATTTTGCCCTTATGAGGTAAAATGACTGTTTTGCCCTTATGAGGTAAAATGACTGTTTTGCCCTTATGTGGTAAAATGGCTGTTTTACCCTTATGTGGTAAAATGAATGAAATGCCCCTACATGGTAAATTGACTATTCTGCCCCTATGTGGTATATGTTTAGATTTTAGCATGCTATTATAACCGTGTTGAGTACATGTATAATATTATGATATTACATGACATGTGGCATGATGCATTGCATGGGGGTGGGTTTTTATATGATTGGAGGAAGTGTATTGTACTGGCAGCTCTACTGCAAATCACTAATGGCTCTAAGTCTACTATACTGGAAGCTTTGCTACAAATACTGTTTAGTACTGCAACTATTGCTATATTTTTGGTGTGTAAGGATGGGTGGGTTGATTTTATCCCCACATGGTGTGTAGGGCTGGACGAAGATGGAGTGTAGAGGCTCAATGGGTAGGACTTGCATACTGTTTACTAATATTGAACTATTTATTGTTACAACAAAGGGCCAAGGCCCGAACATATGACTGTTTCTGTATTGAGATGGGCTAAAGCCCAAACTGATATTGCCATTTATTACTAAAAAGGCTTAGGCCTGCATCAGTATTTGCTCACTGTATGTTTGACTGTCTGTTTATTAAGGGATTACACACTGAGTTTTCGTAAACTCACCCTTTTGGTTATCCGCGCAGGTAATCATTAGGCAGATCAGTGCTGTGAGGGACTTGAAGGTGGCCACACAACCGCGCATGCTTCTGTTTTTAACTTTTAAATTATAAGAATTTTAGTTTGAGTATTTTCTGTAATGAGGCCTCTTTAAATTTTTAACGTTTAATTTGGGATTTTATTTATATTGATTTAAACTGCTAGCAATAGGACATGGGTTTTCAAAAGATAAATGTTTTTCAAAAATACTACGAATACTTAAATGGTTTTAAGAGCTACCGCAAGGAAATAATGTTTTACAAGTAAACGCTAGTATACAACTATTTTAAAAAGCTTCCGCTACAAACGAGATTTTGAAATTAATAATGTTTTAAAGTAAATACTTTTGATAGAGACACAAGTTTTAAAATCATCTTTTAGATCACATAAAGAGACTTAATAAAGATTGGGCTTTGCAAATGATATCATGCTTTACAAAACACACTTCAATGTGACATCGCCAGATTAGGCCATAACGTCCAGGCTGAGTTTGGGGTGTTACAGAAATCATTCCGTGAAATTGTAGACCATAAAAATGTAATAAAAACAAATTTTACTGTGTCAAATTTGTGGTCCCGAAACCACTGCTCTGACTAGGCCCTAATTCAGGATGTTAGAACTCTCCCCCTTTAGGGATTTTCGTCCTCGAAAATCTTACCGGAAGAGTGGTTCGGTTTTCACATAAACTTCACTATCTCATAATCATCGCTAAAGAACTTTTACTCAGGCTATGCTTAATACTTAGCTCTTTAATTTCTCAAACTAAAGTCATGAGAAATTCTTTGTTAGATGACACATCAACCGAATCTTGATTTCCATCAGAGAATTCATGTACACAAGGGTCGAATCCATACCATCATAGAACATATATACACATCATACTTGAATCCTTTCGGATTCAAATGGAATAGCCAACCCGATCATCATGGCCTTAAGTTCTCTATCATTTTATACAGCCCGATAGTTTACTGATTCAACCTCTGGTCGTTATTAAAATTCAGAGCCTCATTTATGTTTTTCAATAATTTACAATATAAATCTCGGATCTCAATCCGATTAACAAAGACTAGCATTTTAAGAAATTCGACAATCTCAGAGATACATAATTCTAGTAATCTGATAAGCGAGAATTCAGTACGTACCAGAACGATTTGCAATTTTGCCAAACATATGACAAAAAATCAATAACATTCCTCAGCCGCAGAGACTTACAATAAAAGTTCATTTTTCAGTCTTGAACTCAACTAAGACTGATCCATCAATAGACAAGATTAACTGTATAACCATCATTATCAAGGAAATCGAGGATTTTCAACCCCAATACTAGTAACTGCATTTTTACTACTTTCAAAGATCAAAAAGTAACTAACTTATCATCTTTCAATGGTTCAAATCATCTATGCTGTCTTAGATTCTGATCTTTCTGTAACATTGGATACTTTAAGCTATCTCATTACCTTATAGTCTTAAAACACATCATATTCCGCTTAATGGCACATCACTGAAAATCAAGAATTTCTTTCCCGATGCAAGCTAAACCAACTGAAGTATGCACGCCCGGGGCTCCCTCAAGTGCATATCAAGATTCAATTGAGCTTCCAAAAGCACCCATAACTCGAGCTTGTGCTAAGCATTTCCTAGAAGCTGTTTTAGCTTCTAATGCAAAACCTTGGTTTGAAACAAGGGCCAATGCTCACAGAATCAGCTCGAAGCAACTATCCAAGGAACCCGTGCATTGTTGGCAAGCTGATCCTAGCTCATTTCCAGCTCCTCGAGCTCCGTCCAGCTCAACTCAGCTCATTTGAACTCGTTTCAGCTTATTTGAACTCAACCGAGCTTACTTTCAGCTCTTTCTTTATTTTAATAAATTAAACTAAGTTTTAGTTTTATACTAATTAGTTTGCTATAGCTCAATAACAAAAATCCTAGCTCAAATAAGTTCATTAAATGCTTTCATTTAGTTTGAGCTAGCTGAATTAATAAGCTAGTTAATTTTAATTTAATTTTTCCTAATTAGTTAAGTTGTTATTTTAGTTGTTAGTTGCTATTTAATTATAATTATGATTAAATGATATAATTAAATGTGTTCATGTCTTTGTAGGTTCAGCCAATTATGGAGGTACATTAAAAGCTAGGTGCATGTACGAACAAGTTCCATGCATTGGAAAATTCATGCATGTTTAGGTTCAATGTTTGGAGGAATTAAGTTCATATTCATGGATAGCTTGGATACATGTATATGGATTAATGCCATACATTCTCACTTGGATGATACAACGAATCCATGAAGATTCAAGTCCCCCTTCTAGTTCCATGCATGGCTGAATATATGTGGATGAACCATTGGTGTTCCTAAGTACTTATTCGGCCAAAAGGTAGCTGCAAATTAATTTCTAAATTCAATTCATGAATGAAGCCTAAGAGAAGATGCATGGACAGCAAGCTACAACGAATGGGAGAATGCATCTAGTTCTTGATACATGAATCGTTTGCTGCCCAAATGACTTCACTAGGTGTCTATTCGACCAAAAGACACTTCTTTAATGCTCTAATCAATCCATGGACGAATTTAGACAAGCTATTGAGCTGCCATTCATTCACATTCATCCAAGTCAATTTTGCTTAACCATGAAGCTGCCCATTGAAGTTCCAATCAGTCGAATGTGGACTTAACCCTTTAATGATTTATTCTAGAATATTCTAGTGCATTCTTAGCTAAATTACTTAGCCTTTAAGCTAGTTAACTTGACCATTCGGCTATCACTTGTTAGACTATAAATAGTTTGCTCATTTCATCTAAGAGGGACTTTTGCCAATTTGTTAATGAACATTGTTCTTGTGAGGTTGCTTCCTCTCATATCTTGTACAAGTTTAGAAAGACTTATCTAGTTTGTGCTAGTGGCGTCAATCAACCTTGTTTGAACTTATCACCATTCTTGGTGTGGCGTTCACCTATCTTCTATCCATCTTTCCACCTTAACAATATAGGAACTGGGGTGACACTTTTTTGTGTTGAATTATTCCTGACATTAAGTTCGATATTCCATCCCCACTTTCCCAAATTTCTTTCTTTCATCACCAAAACCGAACCACCTTTCCAACAACCAACTTTGCTGCCCTTAACTAAACCTATCATTAATCTTACACCCATTTGAAACCTTTCGCTTAATCAATCCTATCCATCCAACTTCAATTTCAAGACCGAGGCACGAATGACTCTTCTCGTCTACGATCGGGCAACTACGTGAATTCGACTCAATCACCCGAGCTGGATCACATCATTTGGTATCAGAGCTTGTAAAACGAGAGGCGCTGACGTTCGTATCAAGATCGAAATAGGTTTGTTGTGAAAAAATTTGAAATATAAAATAAAGTTCAAAATAAAAAAAAATTTAAGTTGTATTTTTCGTTTCTCCCTATTGTAATAGTGCTATCTTGAAGTATTAAAAAAATAAAAAAAAAAGAGAAATAGGAAATTTAAACAAAAAAAAAGTAAAGTGATCAAGTTTTTCTCTATTTTTATATCTTGTTTCAATCATCTCGTGTTCTTTTCATCAACTTTCTACCCCCAAAATGCCACACTACATTAAATTTTTTTTTATCCTACCCGTACACCCATACATTTTATCCCTTGTAACCATTTTGAAGCCGACCCCAAAGCACCAAGACAAGTCAAGAGAAACAAAATACGAGGTTACGAGAGTAAGTGTGAGTGGTAAAAGGCTAGAGAGTGTGAGAATATTCGAGAGTTGAAAAAGCCTAAAAAAAACGAGTGCAAACACGAGTGTTCATCAATTACTTTTTTTGAGTGAAATAGTGAGGTTTGTGGTGAGGATTTCATCTTTCTATTTTAATCATTTTTTTTGTTTCTAAATCATGTTGCGAGAAGAATTTTTAGAATTTGAATTTCAGTATTTGTTGAAAGAGATGGAGTGCACGCTCGACCGAAAAATCAAGCCCATCCAAGAAAAGCGAGATCATCGAGCAAGAGCCCAACGAGAGCAAAGTCGAGGGACAGATTCAAGACTATCAAGAAAACAATCGCCCAATGACTATTTTGGAAAAGACCTATATCGTGATTCTTTTTCATAAAGGAATTCGAGACGAAATCAAACAAATTTCGAGTTTGAAGCCTATTATGGTGGCAAACAAGAAAGCACAAGTCGATCTTCGTGTACACTAAGTTATTCATCCATGAAGAATCAATCTCAAAGAGATGATCATCGTTTGTATGAAGACCCCTCTTCTCATTCTCAACAGAAAGTCTCTCATTCTAATTCCTTCTTGTATTCTTCCTCTTGTAATAAAATCGAAAAAGCAAATGAGAAAGAATTTGAAAGAAAAAAAGAAACAAAAGAAAATGAGTGTGAAAGAAAGTGAAAAGAGAATGAGAAAAAGAAAAACAAAATTGAAAATGAAAAAGAAATTGATCAAGAAAAGAAAATTGAAAAAGAGAGTGAGTATGAAGAAAGAAAGAAAAATGATCAAGAAATGAGTGTTTTTAAAAAAGAAAGTGAGTTCGAAAAAGAAGTGAGTGAAAATGAAGAACGAGAGCAAGAAAAAGCGAGGAGTGTTTCAACTAACCGAACTACAAGTTTTCCTTGTATTGCTTCTTCTTTTCAGGCTAATTATTGTTCACATATTAATGTTAACGATGTTGATTCAAAAGATGCCATGAAGATTCCGCTTTATGACATGTTTTATAACGGCAATTCTGTTGATTCTGTTGGATTGGTTCATCCTGTGCAAATTGTGAATGTATGTGATAAAAGGTTTTCACATTTTGATAAGTATGGCTATGTAAATTCTTTAAATTCATCTTTCTGTTTAAACGTGCCTATTCAAATGATATGTGATGGATTTGAATTTCTGAAAGGTCGCATGAACACAACTTCTTTGCTCGATATATGCGTTAAAAGATTTTTGCATGAAATATTTTATCTATTTGATTTTGCTCTTCAGGAGAAATCTTTGAATTTCTATACGAAATTTCCATGTTTCGGACTGTTTGTTCGACTAGGATTTGTGAAGCATGAATGCTTGTGTATTTGTCAGTTTAAAGTCTCTTTGATTCACTTTTGCGACTTATCTGCGAAAATGAAATTTTGTTGCAATTTGAGATAAGTGATCAAAACCAGTCTTTAAGCCGGGAGTAAGCCATTTGAGTTGTTTCCAAGAAAAGGTAAGCATTGTGATCTTGTTGTAAGTAACTTTGTTTTACCTTCTCATCTTCTTGAGTCTTATCTTTATTTTTGGAAATTAAGCATGTGGTGGATTACAAAATCAAAACCAAGTTTTTATTCGAAAATTTTATTTTTGATCCGGCATTGGTTTATTTGCCCAAGTTTGGATTAAAAGGCTGGAGCGAGATTGTTTGTTCTTAATTCGGTGTTTCCCTAAAATTCTTCTTTATTTTGTTGTTGAAACTTTGAAATGGCCTATCCAAAAAGAGGAAGGACATATGACTAATATTTTTTCTTTTCGAGTCTTGTGTGACTTTCATGTTATTGTGAGCCATTCTACCCCATTCGACAACCAAGGGTCTAGTGACGACAAATGCCTTTTCGCAAGCAAATGGCCCGACTTGAGGACAAGTCGCTTTGAAGACGGGGGGAATGATGTGAGCACGCTCGGGGCATCCTCGAATGCAAATCATGAATCAATCGAACTTCCAAAAGGCCCCATGACTCGAGCTCGAACCAAGCAAATTCAAGATGCTTTATCAGCCTTGGTGTTGTGTATTTGGGATGATAACAAGGTCAATGACGTTGGAGGAGCTAAGGACAATGCCTTGAATACTCCATGCACCATTTTGCAATACGATCTCAGCTCCTCTCCAGCTCCCCATGCGCCATTTAGCTCCAATCAGCTCACTTGAGCTCGATTTAGCTCGTTTGAGCTCGAACCTAGCTCGTTTCAGCTCATTCCTTCTCCATTTCAATAAACTAAGTTTTAATTTAGTTTTTAATTAAATTTCCTACAGCTCATGCTGATTTTCCTAGCTCAAATTAGTTCATTAAATGTTTCCATTCAGTTTGAGCTAGCTGAATTAATAAGTTAATTAATTTTAATTTAACTTTGTCCTAATTAGTTAAGTTGTTAGTTTCATTTAATTATGTCTAAATATTATAATTAAATGTGTTCATTTCTCTTGTAGGTTCATTGAATATTGGAAGAGCATTTAAGGCAGTGCATGCAGGTTTAATTCAATGGATGAGAAGATACATGTACGGCTTGGTGCAATGCTTGGGAAGAATTATGTACATGTACATGGACGGCTTAGGTACATGCATAAGGATTAATGTCATACATTCCCCATTTGGACAGTACAATGAATCCATAAAGATCCATTCCCTTAGGACGGCACACATGCATGTATAGAGAGTAATTAATGGTTGTTCATGAATGGCTAGATTCAAGACCCCTTTTAGTTCCATGCATGATCGAATGTATGTGGGAGATCTATTGGTTTTCCTAAGTACTTATTCGGCCAAGGGGTAGCTGCATAATTAATTTCCAAATTCTATTCATGAATAAAGATTAAGAGAAGATGCATGGACAGCAAGCTACAACGAATGGGAGAATGCATCTAATTCTTGATACATGAATCGTTTGCTGCCCAAATGACTTCCCTAGATGACTATTCGGCCAAAAGACACTTCTTTAATGCACCAATCAATCCATGGACGAATTTAGACAAGCTAATGGGCTGCCATCCATGCACATTCATCCAAGTCAATTTTGCTTAACCATGAAATTGCCCATTGAAGTTCCAATCAGCCGAATATGGACTTAACCCTTTAATGATTTATTCTAGAATATTCTAGTGCATTCTTAGCTGAATTTACTTAGTCTTTAAGCTACTAGTTTGTCCATTCGGTTACTACATGATAGGTTATAAATAGTTTGTTCATTTCATTGTAAGAGGGACTTTTTGCCAAATTTGTTAATGAACATTATTCTTGTGAGGTTGCTTCCTCTCATATCTCGTACAAGTTTTGAAGACTTATCTAGTTTGTGCTAGTGGTGTCTACCGATCTTGTTTTGAACTTATCACCAATCTTGGTGTGGTGTTGACCTATCCATCTATCCATAATTTTTTTCACCTTAACAATATAGGAATCGGGGTGACACTTCTTAGTGTTGAATCATTCCTGATGTTGAGTTCGTTTTCCATTCCCAACTTTTAACTTTCTTTCTTGTTAACCCAAACCGAACCATCTATCCTTCATCCATCTTTGCTACCCTTAACCGAACCTATTGCTAAACTTACCCTTCTTGAAACCTTCCGCTAACCCATCCCTTTTCATTCACTTTTAATTCTAAAACTCGAAGCACGAATGACTCTCTCGAACGATGATCGGGCAACTAAGTGAATTCGACTCATCAACCCGAGCCGAATCGCATCATTTGATATCAGAGCTTGTAAATCGAGAGGCGCCGACATTCGTATCAAGATCGAAATAGGTTCATAGTTGTAAAAAAAAATCGAATTAAAAAAAATTCAGTTGTAATTTTCATTCTCGCTATTGTAATAGTGATATTGTGAAGTATTAAAAAAAAAGAAAAAAAAATATACGAAATTAAAAAAAATATATATACGAAATTAAAAAAAAATTGTGTGATTAAGATCTGTTCTTTTGGTTTTATATTTTGTTCTGATCTTCAATCTTTCTTTCCATCAACTACCCCCCCCCAAACGCCACACTACACCAAAGACTATTTTTTCTTTTTGCCTACCCGTACACCGTGACATTCTAACCTTTGTAACCATCTTGAAACCAACCCCAAAGCACCAAGACGAGTCAAAAGAAAAAAAACTACGAGGTTACGAGAGTAAGTGTGAGTGGTAAAAGGCTAGAGTGTGTGAGAGCATTCGAGTGTAGAAAAAGCCTAAAACGAGTGTAAACACGAGTGGAGTGCTCATCCATTATTTTCTTTTTTGAGTGAACTCGTGAGGTTTTTGGTGAGGTACTTAAATTTTTTTGTTTTGATCTAACATATTTTCCTTTTAGTAATCAAGATGTCTTGTGAAGAATTTACCGAGTCGGAGTTCCAATACTTGGTTCAAGAAAAGCGAAGAATGGCTAATTCTAAGTTTGGCCAACTGCAAGTTGATACAACCACACCTCCCGAGTTGTCGACTGCCAATGAAGATCCTCTCGAATTGCCCGTAGGACAGATCACCCGAGCTCGAGCAAAGAGATTCAAAGACGCAACAACAACCTTAGTTGATAGAGTTTGGGGTGAAACCGTTGCTGGACTTCTTGAAAGCTCTTGGACCAGCAAGCCAAGCAAACCATGCATACTCCTTCAAGCTCAAATCAGCTCAACTTCAACTTAACTTAGCTCAACGAGCTCGTTTCACTCATTTCATTATTGCGTTTATTATCTTGGAATAAATCATTTAAGTTGTTTGTTAGTTTTATTAGTTATTTGTTTTAATAATTAATTTTTCATAATCTGGACATGTTTTAATTATGTTCTAAATTAAGTACTTAATTAATTAGGACCAATTAAATATGTCTTAACTATTACAAAGATTAATTATGTCCACCTAATTTATGGTGCAAGATTTATTTGTCTATGTTGCGAATTTAATGTGTCTAAAAGGGATTTAATTTGCTGAATTAAATGTTGTAGGTACATTACCCTTGGACGTCATAGGTGCATGGATGATTTAAAATTGGTGTGCTGATCTTTGGTGTTCCCTAAGTGACCATTCAGCCAAACCTTACAACTCTTCAAGAAGACCGATTGGCGCCCAAGACAAATTAAGGCTGTTCACACCACCCGATTATTCCTTTCACACCAAGGGCTGTTCGGTGTTGTTTGTTCACACATGTGTGGCTGTTCAAATCGGTTTGTTCACATTCTAAGACTATTGAAGTGCTCTAGACAGCTCCTTAATCACATGAACATTCGGCTGAATCAAGCAACAGCATTAATTCCAAATTCAAGCATTTGGCCGAACCTATTGATGGCATTTTAGCTCCCAAACAATTCATTCAATTTTTCTATTGAACCAAGGCATCTAGAAGCTGCCCCTTACCTTTCTCCATGCACAAGAAACTTCAAGGAAGCTTCATCAAAATTCTAGAATTTTCAGAAACCATTTAGCTACCTCAAGAGCCTATTCGGCTACCCCTTGCATTCACTATAAATTGTGGCTTGTGTTACTTTGTAAAGAACTTTTGGGACTTTTGTTAATGTTATGTTTGCCAATTTGTTAGGCAAAACTTTTTCTCAATTTCGTTCAAAGATTCGATTGGCTTCTTAGCGTTCTAGTGTGTCAGCCGTTGCTCTTTGTCGAAACCGAACTTATCACTACTCGTAGTGTGGCGTTCAAACATACCGAGGTTCCTATCTTGTTAGATAGTGGGTCGAGGTTTTTCTTTTACCAATTCCAAACCGAACTAAAAGAGCTTATAAACAACGGGTCGATACCAAATCGGTATTGGTTCTTGTTTGCACTTTTTGTTCAACCCCATTCTCCATTTACCTAATTGAACCAATTCCTTCATCCATACCTATTCGGACTCCAAACCCGAATTTTCAAACTCTTCTTACCTATTCTATTCGAACCCAAAACCAAGACCCTTCTTTCCTTCATCGACCTTTTCAATTAAAACCTAACGTAACTTCTTGTTGACGATCGGGCACACTAATACGACTCGACTCTTCCGAGGCGAATCATATCATCTGTATCGAGCTACTTAAAACGAGAAGCTTAGGCGTTTGAGCGGAGCATTCAGGTAGGTAGGAAAAAAAAAAAAAGTATAGAAAATTTTTTTTCCAGTATCAAGTTTTCTCATTTTGATTGGTTTGTTCTTTATTATAAAACAAAAATTCACGCAATGGAGAAAAAAAATCGTGTACAAAAGTGCTTCTATTGTATTTAGTTTGCTGATATAGTACAAAAAAAGTTATACAAGTTTGAAAAAAAATTCAAAAAAAATCGAAAAAAAAAAGTGATTTATGCAATTCAATTGTTAGTTGATCGTCAAGCTTTGAGTTGATATAGTTTCGATCCATCTTCTATCCTACTCTTCCTAATACGCCACACTTTTAACCCAATTCCTATTCTTTCACCTACCCAAACCGAATACATCAATCACTTGTTACCCTTTTGAACCGACCACCTAGACCAAGGACTAAGCCTTAACGAATCTGCTTACGAAATCACGAGAAAAGGTTAAGAGAGGTAAAAGGCACGAGAGTTGTAAGTGCAATAGAGTGGAGGTAAAGCCTAATTTCGAGTGTAAACACGAGTGTGAGAAAACAACTTCTTTTCCTTTCTGAGAGATTGTAAGCTTTTGTGGTGAGGTTTACTTTAACAACGTTTTAATGTCACAAGAGTCCGATCACAACGTGGAAGATCGTCCGGCAAGACAACCCATTCGCAACGTCCCCGACTTAAACATGCAAGCCTTATTACGAGAAATGGAGTGACTCCTAGATCGAAGGCTCAATCCCATCGAAGACCGTTTGTTCCAAGTTGAAGTGAATGGCCAACGTGAAAGAGCACCCGAGGGGGTTAGACCAAGACGGGAGAGACCAAATCAGAACCGGGGAAGACGAAGGGTCCAAGACGATGAAGCAAATGACCTTAGTGATCTTGAAAGTGAACAGGAGTCTAATGCTAGTGATCGACGTAGGCAACACCGACAACGAGATCGAAGACGCGAAGATGATGATCTCAAGAACATTAAACTGACTATTCCACCATTTCAAGGTAGATCGGATCTGGAGGCCTATCTTGAGTGGGAAAAAAAGATAGAGTTGGTGTTCGATTGTCACAATTACTCCGAGAATAAAAAGGTGAAACTAGCCGCAATAGAGTTTTCGGACTACGCCATGATTTGGTGGGAACAACTAACCACTAGTCGGAGGCGTAACGGTGAATGTCCTATCTCTACATGGACCGAAATGAAGGCGGTGATGAGGCGACGATTTATCCCTGCGTACTACCACCGGGAGTTGCACCAAAACTCAAAATCTCACACAAGGGTCCAAAAGTGTCGAGGATTACTACAAAGAGATGGAAATCGCGATGATTGAAAGGATGTCCAAGAAGATCCCAAGCAACGATGGCGAGATTCTGGCTGGTCTAAATCGAGATATAGCAAACGTAGTGGAATTACAACACTACATTGAAGTGGTTGATATGGTCCATATGGCCATCAAGGTGGAAAGACAACTCAAGAGAAAAGGCCCAAGTCAAGGGTTTCCCACTTCCAACCCTTCAAGGTGGAGCCAAGGATCAAGCAAAGGACTTGCCAATCCTCGAGGGAAGGAGACCACGGTACCTCCAAAAACCAACAAGCCCATCACCGAAATGAACAAAGGTAAGGCACCCGAATCTTCATACAATCGAAATCGGGATATTAAATGTTTTAAGTGTCTCAGAAGAGGCCACATAGCAAGCCAATGCCCAAATCGAAGGACCATGGTATTGCGAGCCGATGGCGAGATCGAAACGGAGGATGAGAAGGAGAAAGAATCTGAATCAGCTTCTGAAGTCGAGGAGGACGTGGAACAACCCATGGAAGGAGAACTACTTGTTGTAAAACGAAGTCTAAGTCTCCAAGGCGCGGAGAATGATCTCCAACAAGAGAATATCTTCCACACTCGGTGCCAAGTCGGAGGCAAAGTCTGTAGCGTCATTATCGACGGAGGCAGCTGTACCAATGTAGCAAGTACCATGATGGTTGAAAGACTTGGTTTACCTACTACCAAGCATCCGAGCCCCTACAAACTACAATGGCTCAATGACGGAGGAGAGCTTAAGGTAACGGCAAGTACTTGTCTCTTTCAACATCGGTAAGTATTCGGATGAAGTTCTTTGTGACGTCGTCATCGATGCATGCGGGCATTTGCTACTTGGCCGACCGTGGCGCTTTGATAGACGAGTTCAACACGATGGGTATGCCAACCGGTATACATTCAAATTCATGGGAAAGAATGTGGCGTTGGCGCCATTGACTCCCAAACAAGTGTATGAAGACCAACTCAAGCTAAAAGCTTCTATTAAGCAAATGAGAGAAAAGAAAAGAAAGTTGTAAAAAATAAAAGAAGAGAAAATAAGAAAAGAAAACAAAAGAGAGTGACAAGAAAATATCCAAGAAAAGAAGAGAAAGAAAAGAAAATCGAGAAAATGAGTGTTTTGCAAGAGTTAGTGATGTGAGGAAGGCTTTGGTGATGAATCGAACTGTTCTTGTACTTTTGTACAAGGAAGCATTAATTTCTACTAACGATTTACCCGATACCCTACCCCCTCCTATTTTGTCTTTGTTGCAGGATTTCCAAGACGTTTTTTCGGAAGAAATCCCGAGTGGTCTTCCACCACTTCGTGGAATCGAGCATCAAATTGATTTCATGTCGGGAGCGGTTATTCCAAATCAATCTACTTACCGAGCCAATCCGGAGGAGACCAAGGAGTTGCAAAGATAAGTCAATGAGCTGATGGAAAAAGGCTACATTCGCGAGAGCCTAAGTCCTGTCTTTGTTCCGTATTATTGGTACCGAAAAGGAAGGAACATGGCGCATATGCGTGCATTGCCGAGCCGTTAACAAGATAACAATCAAATACCGTCATCCCATTCCTCGCTTAGATGACATGTTAGATGAGCTTAGTGGGGCCAAAGTGTTCTCAAAATCGATTTGAAGAGTGGCTACCACCAAATTCGGATGCGAGAAGGAGACGAATGGAAAACGACATTCAAGACCAAGCACGGACTATCTGAATGGTGGTTATGCCTTTTGGCCTTACCAATGCTCCAAGTACGTTCATGAGACTAATGAACCATGTCTTAAGGCCTTTCATCGGTAAGTTTTGTGTGGTATATTTCGACGATATATTGATTTACAAACAAATCTATAGAAGAACATGTAAGTCATCTCAAATCTGTTTTAGAAGTTTTGCGAAAAGAGACCTTATATGCTAATTTAAAGAAATGTTCTTTTGTTCTAACAAAACTGTTTTTCTAGGATTTGTAGTTAGTGCGGATGGTCTTGAGGTAGACCAAGAGAAGATTAAGGCCATACGAGATTGGCCAAGGCCTACGAGCGTTACGCAAGTTCGAAGTTTCCATGGCCTAGCAAGTTTCTACCGACGATTCGTTTCAAATTTTAGCACAATTGTTGCTCCACTTACGAGTGTTATTAAGAAAAATTCTTCTTTTATTTGGAACGATGAACAAGAGAAATCATTTATAAAAATCAAAGATTGTCTCACTAACGCTCCTTTGCTTGCCCTTCCAGATTTCTCAAGACTTTTGAGATCGAGTGCGATGCTTGGGCATTGGAATCGGGTCGTGTTGACACAAGACGGACGTCTGTGGCTTACTTTAGTGAAAAACTCAATGGAGCTGTACTCAACTATCCGTGTATGATAAAGAGATGTACGCTCATACGAGCCCTTGAGACATGGCAACATTACTTGTGGCCTAAGGAATTGTTTTCATTCCGATCATGAAGCCTTGAAGCACATCAAAGGCCAACATAAGTTGAACCGACGCCACGCAAAGTGGGTTGAATACCTTGAGTCGTTTCCATATGTCATCAAATATAAGAAAGGTAAAGATAATATTGTGGCTGATGCGCTTTCAAGAAGGTATACTCTGTTATCATATTTGGATTCTAAGATTCTTGGTTTTACATTATTAAAAGATTCCTATGTAAACGATTCCGATTTTGGAGAGATATTTGTTTCTTGCGAGAAAGTTCCTTTTGAAAATTTTTATAGGTACGAGGGCTATCTTTTCCGAGAAGGTAAACTATGCATTCCTTGTGGATCTGTTCGAGACCTATTAGTGCATGAGGCGCATAGTGGCGGGCTTATGGGACACTTCGGAGTCAATAAGACACTAGCCACTCTCCATGAACATTTTTATTGGCCGTGGATGCGAAAAGATGTGGAGCGAGTTTGTGAAAGGTGTATAGCCTGCAAAAAGGCTAAATCAAAGGTTCAAGCCCATGGCTTGTACACACCATTGCCCATTCCTGAAACACCGTGGATTGACATCTCCATGGATTTTGTTCTCGGACTTCCGCGCACAAAATGGGGAAGGATTCTATTTTGTTGTTGTTGATAGATTTTCAAAATGTCTCATTTTATTGCTCGTACTAAGACCGACGATGCCGCTCATGTTGCGAACTTGTTTTTAGGGATATCGTTAGACTACATGGCATTCCTCGTCGATCGTGTCGGACCGAGATGCAAAATTTTAAGTCACTTTTGGAGGTCTTTGTGGGGTAAATTAGGGACCAAACTTACATTTTTCGACCACCGCCACCCCCAAACCGATGGCCAAACGGAAGTTGTCAATAGAGTTCTATCTACTTTGCTTGGGCCATCGTTCGGAAGAATTTGAAGACGGGGAGGACCGTCTACCCCATATTGAGTTTGCGTATAATCGTTCTGTCCATTCTGCGACTAAATTCTCCCCATTTGAAATTGTTTACGGTTTTAATCCCTTGACTCCTTTAGATCTATTGCCTTTACCTCGATCGGTTTGTCCATGTAGATGCGAAGAAAAAGGCGATTTTGTCAAGGATTTACACAAGAAGGTGCGGGCCAATATCGAGGCTAGGATCGAGTCCTATGTGCGTAATGCTAACAAAGGCCGAAAACGAGTAGTTTTTGAACCGGAGATTGGGTGTGGGTTCATATGCGAAAAGAAAGGTTTCCGGCTCAAATAAAGTCGAAGTTATTGCCGAGAGGAGATCGGTAGTTTCAAGTTTTGGAACGAATAAACGATAATTCTTATAAACTTGATCTCGCCAGTGAGTACAATGTAAGTGCTACCTTTAATGTAGTTGATCTCTTTCTATGATATAGGTGACGATTTGGGGCAAATCGCTCAAGAGAGGGGAATGATACAACCACACCTCCCGAGTTGTCGATCGCCAATGAAGATCCTCTCGAATTGCCCGTAGGACGGATCACCCGAGCTCGAGCAAAGAGATTCAAAGACGCAACAACAACCTTAGTTGATAGAGTTTGGGGTGAAACCGTTCTGGACTTCTTGAAAGCTCTTGGACCAGCAAGCCAAGCAAACCATGCATACTCCTTCAAGCTCAAATCAGCTCAACTTCAACTTAACTTAGCTCAACGAGCTCGTTTCACTCATTTCATTATTGCGTTTATTATGCTGGAATAAATCATTTAAGTTGCTGTTAGTTTTATTAGTTATTTGTTTTAATAATTAATTTTTCATAATCTGGACATGTTTTAATTATGTTCTAAATTAAGTACTTAATTAATTAGGACCAATTAAATATGTCTTAACTATTACAAAGATTAATTATGTCCAGCCTAATTTATGGTGCAAGATTTATTTGTCTATGTTGCGAATTTAATGTGTCTAAAAGGGATTTAATTTGCTGAATTAAATGTTGTAGGTACATTACCCTTGGACGTCATAGGTGCATGGATGATTTAAAATTGGTGTGCTGATCTTTGGTGTTCCTAAGTGACCATTCAGCCAAACCTTACAACTCTTCAAGAAGACCGATTGGCTGCCCAAGACAAATTAAGGCTGTTCACACCCACCGATTATTCCTTTCACACCAAGGGCTGTTCGGTGTTGTTTGTTCACACATGTGTGGCTGTTCAAATCGGTTTGTTCACATTCTAAGACTATTGAAGTGCTCTAGACAGCTCCTTAATCACATGAACATTCTATTGAATCAAGCAAAGAAGATTAATTCCAAATTCAAGCATTTGGCGAACCTATTGATGGCATTTTAGCTCCCAAACAATTCATTCAATTTTTCTATTGAACCAAGGCATCTAGAAGCTGCCCCTTACCTTTCTCCATGCACAAGAAACTTCAAGGAAGCTTCATCAAAATTCTAGAATTTTCAGAAACCATTTAGCTACCTCAAGAGCCTATTCGGCTACCCCTTGCATTCACTATAAATTGTGGCTTGTGTTACTTTGTAAAGAACTTTTTGGGACTTTTGTTAATGTTATGCTGCCGAATTTGTTAGGCAAAACTTTTTCTCCAATTTCGTTCAAAGATTCGATTGGCTTCCTAGCGTTCTAGTGTGTCAGCCGTTGCTCTTTGTCGAAACCGAACTTATCACTACTCGTAGTGTGGCGTTCAAACATACCGAGGTTCCTATCTTGTTAGATAGTGGGTCGAGGTTTTTCTTTTACCAATTCCAAACTGAACTAAAAGAGCTTATAAACAACGGGTCGATACCAAATCGGTATTGGTTCTTGTTTGCACTTTTTGTTCAACCCCATTTCTCCATTTACCTAATTGAACCAATTCCTTCATCCATACCTATTCGGACTCCAAACCCGAATTTTCAAACTCTTCTTACCTATTCTATTCCGAACCCAAAACCAATACCCTTCTTTCCTTCATCTGACCTTTTCAATTAAAACCTAACGTAACTTCTTGTTGACGATCGGGCATACTAATACGACTCGACTCTTCCGAGGTGGATCGTATCACAAGTGAGGCTAGATCAATTGGAAAAACGAGACCAAAGTGATCGAGTTTCTTCAAGTCAAAAAACGGAACCAAAAACACCACAGAGATATATCGCCGAATACTACTTGAACAAAAGTTCCTATCATGATTCTTTCTCGCCATTGACTTCGAGGCAAAGAGATTCATACTATGACTCCTATTCGAGAAGAGACTTCAAACGAGAGTATTTTTCATCAAGGATTTTGAGACGATAAGAAGGCGACTATGATTTTGACTCCTTCCAAGAAAATGTGCGAAGAGATAGATATACATCTTCCCGAACTTCAAAGAAATCATTCAAGGAGTGTTCTACATGAAGTTTTGATTGTGAATCACATACAAATAGTTCTTGGCCTTTCGAACATGATCTCTTTTCTCATGATTCTTTTGTACATTCTTGTAACGAGAAAACAAAGAAAAGAAAAGAAAAAGCAAAAGAAGAAAAAGAAAACGAAATAAAAAGAAAATAGAGGCAAAAGGCAAGTACGAGAGAAAATGAGCGAATCTTAAGTGAACTTGAAAAAGCCTTTGAAAAACAAAAAGAAAAACAAAAAAGAAAATGAAAAAGAAAATGAGATTGAAAAAAAGAATGAAAAAGAGTTTGAGAGAGAAAAAGAATGTGAACAAGAAAAAAGAGTGGAAAAATAAATTGAGATAAAAGAAACGAGTGATTCAGAAGAAATAGAATCGAGTGAAAATGATGTTAGTGAGCAAGTGAGGATTCTTTCTGCTAACACTTCTGCTCGATCTTTTTGTGATCTTTCTTTTCAGGTTTCTAAAAGTCCGTACGACCAAATCCAACTCCGATACCTTCAAAACGAGAGGCGTTTTCAGTTGTTTGAAAAAGGTAAGTCCGTGGACGACCACCACCCATTGGAAATCGAAGGTAAGGAAGGTAAGGAATCTTTGTTTATCGAATCAAGGTTTTGATGGCATAAATTCTGAAAAACTTCCATCTTTTGATTTGGCTAATTATTGTTCACATATTAATGTTAACGATGTTGATTCAAAAGATGCCATGAAGATTCCGCTATATGACATGTTTTATAACGACAATTCTGTTGATTCTGTTGGATTGGTTCATCTTGTGCAAATTGTGAATGTATGTGATAAAAGGTTTTCACATTTTGATAAGTATGGCTATGTAAATTCTTTAAATTCATCTTTCTGTTTAAACGTGCCTATTCAAATGATTTGTGATGGATTTGAATTTCTGAAAGGTTGCATGAACACAACTTCTTTGCTCGATATATGCGTTAAAAGATTTTTGCATGAAATATTTGATCTATTTGATTTTGCTCTTCAAGAGAAATCTTTGAATTTCTATGCGAAATTTCCATGTTTCGGACTGTTTGTTCGACTAGGATTTGTGAAGCATAAATGCTTGTGTATTTGTCAGTTTAAAGTCTCTTTGATTCACTTTTGCGACTTATCTGCGAAAATGAAATTTTTGTTACAATTTGAGATAAGTGATCAAAACCGAGTCTTTAAGCTGGGAGTAAGCCATTTTGAGTTGTTTCAAAGAAAAGGTAAGCATTGTGATCTTGTTGCAAATAACTTTGTTTTACATTCTCATCTTCTTCGAGTCTTATCTTTATTTTTGGAAATTAAGCATGTGGCTGGATTACAAAATCAAAACCAAGTTTTTGATTCTGAAAATATTATTTTTGATCCCGGTATTGGTTTATTTGCCCAAGTTTGGATTAAAAGGCTGGAGCGAGATTGTTTGTTCTTAATTCGGTGTTTCCCTCAACTTCTTCTTTATTTTGTTGTTGAAACTTTGAAATGGCCTATCCAAAAAGAGGAAGGACATATGACTAATATTTTGTCTTTTCGAGTCTTGTGTGACTTTCATGTTATTGTGAGCCATTCTACCCCATTCGACAACCAAGGGTCTAGTGACGACAAATGCCTTTTTGCAAGCAAATGGCCCGACTTGAGGACAAGTCGCTTTGAAGATGGGGGAAATGATGTGAGCACGCCCGGGGCATCCTCGAATGCAAATCATGAATCAATCGAGCTTCCAAAAGGCCCCATGACTCGAGCTCGAACCAAGCAAATTCCAGATGCTTTATCAGCCTTGGTGTTGCGCATTTGGGATGATAACAAGGTCAATGACGTTGGAGGAGCTAAGGACAATGCCTTGAAGACTCGATGCACCATTTTGCAATCCGATCTTAGCTCCTCTCCAGCTCCTCATGCGCCATTTAGCTCCAATCAGCTCACTTGAGCTCGATTTAGCTTGTTTGAGCTCGAACCTAGCTCGTTTCAGCTCATTCCTTCTTCATTTCAATAAACTAAGTTTTAATTTAGTTTTTAATTAAATTTCCTACAGCTCATGCCGATTTCCCTAGCTCAAATTAGTTCATTAAATGTTTCCATTCAGTTTGAGCTAGTGAATTAATAAGCTAATTAATTTTAATTTAATTTGTCCTAATTAGTTAAGTTGTTAGTTGTTGTTTAATTATGTCTAAATATTATAATTAAATGTGTTCATTTCTCTTGTAGGTTCAATTGAATATTGGAAGAGCATTTAAGGCCGTGCATGCAGGTTTAATTCAATGGATGAGAAGATACATGTACGGCTTAGTTCAATGCTTGGGAAGAATTATGTACATGTACATGGACGGCTTAGGTACATGCATAAGGATTAATGTCATACATTCCCCATTTGGACGGTACAATGAATCCATAAAGATCCATTCCCTTTGGACGGCACACATGCATGTATGGAGAGTAATTAATGGTTGTTCATGAATGGCTAGATTCAAGACCCCTTTTAGTTCCATGCATGACCGAATGTATGTGGGAGATCTATTGGGTTTCCTAAGTACTTATTCGGCCAAGGGGTAGCTGCATAATTAATTTCCAAATTCAATTCATGAATAAAGATTAAGAGAAGATGCATGGACAGCAAGCTACAATGAATGGGAGAATGCATCTAATTCTTGATACATGAATCGTTTGCTGCCCAAATGACTTCCCTAGGTGACTATTCGGCCAAAAGACACTTCTTTAATGCACCAATCAATCCATGGATGAATTTAGACAAGCTAATGGGCTGCCATCCATGCACATTCATCCAAGTCAATTTTGCTTAACCATGAAGCTGCCCATTGAAGTTCCAATCAGCCGAATGTGGACTTAACCCTTTTGATGTGAGCACACCCGGGGCATCCTCGAATGCACACCAAGGATCTATTGAGCTGCCAAAAGGTCCCATGACCCGAGCTCGAACCAAGCAACTTCAAGATGCTATATCAGCCTTTGTGATGCGCATTTGGGATGATAACCAGCTCTATAACATTAGAGGAGCTAAGAATAACTCCTTGAAGACTCCATGCACCATTTTTCAATCCGACCTCAGCTCCTCTTCAGCTCCCCCATGGGCCATTCAGTTCCCATCAGCTCACTTGAGCTCGTTTTAGCTCGCTTGAGCTCGAATTTAGCTCGTTTCAGATCATTCCTTTTTCATTTCAATAAATTAAGTATTAATCTAGCTTATAACTAAGTTTGTTACAGCTCATGCCGAATTCCCTAGCTTGAATTTAGCTCACTAAGTGTTTTTGACTATTTGATCTAGCTGAATTTATTATAAGTTGACTTATAATTATTGTGTTCAAATTTAGTTAGTGATATTGAGTTATTTAGTTATTGTTTTAAATTATAATTATTTGAATAGTTGTGTGTTATTTAATTATGTTATTTAATTATGTAGGTTAGCCGAATTTGGAAGATACATTCATGGCATTTAATGCAAGGTGCATGAACGGGAATGTTCATTGAATGGGAGGATACATGCATGGACCGGTTCAATGTTTGGAGGACATACATTCATGTACATGGAAGGTTAATGCATATTGAAAGGTGCTTCTCCCTTGGACGGCACACATGCATAAATGGGGGTAATCAATGCAAGTGCATGTACGGCTAGGTTCAAGGCCCCTTCCAAGTTTCATGTACAACCGATGCATGTGGGAGGACCCTTGGAGTTTCCTAAGCACCTATTCGGCCAAGAGACACCCTTTGGGAGTTTCATGCATCCCATGGCTGAACCTAGACAACCCCACTGGCTTCCAAAGCTTGTTCATACATGAAGCTGCCCATTCACCTCCCATTCGGCCGAACATGGACAAGGACACCATTGGTCATTTTTCTAGAAGGTTCATGTCTTAGTTTAGGTTCATTACTTAATCATTAAGTTCATGAATGGACTATTCGGTTAGCATAAGAAGCTAGTATAAATAGTTTGTTGATTTCATTTGTAAAGGACTTTTGCCAAATTTGTTAATGAACATTTGTTCTTGTGAGGTTGCTTCCTCTCATATCTCGTACAAGTTTCGAAAGACTTATCTGGCTTGTGCTAGTGGCGTCAATCGTCTTGTTTGAACTTATCACCAATCTTGGTGTGGCGTTCACCTATCCATCTATCCATACTTCACCTTAATAATATAGGAACCGGGGTGACACTTCTTAGTGTTGAATCATTCCTGACGTTGAGTTCGTTTTTCCATCCCCCATCCCCCATCTTTCAACTTTCCTTCTTGTAACCAAACCGACCCATTTATCCATCACCCATCTTTGCTACACATAACCGAACCTATTACTAAACTTACCCTTCTTGAAACCTTCCGCTTATTCTAATCCATTATTTTACTTTTATTACTAAAATCCGAGGCACGAACGACTCTCTCGAACTACGATCGGGCAACTACGTGAATTCGACTCATCTATCCGGGCCGGATCACATCACCTTTAATGATTTATTCTAGAATATTCTAGTGCATTCTTAGCTGAATTTACTTAGTCTTTAAGCTACTAGTTTGTCCATTTGGTTACTACATGATAGGTTATAAATAGTTTGTTCATTTCATTGTAAGAGGGACTTTTTGCCAAATTTGTTAATGAACATTATTCTTGTGAGGTTGCTTCCTCTCATATCTCGTACAAGTTTCGAAGACTTATCTAGTTTGTGCTAGTGGCGTCTACCGTTCTTATTTAGAACTTATCACAAATCTTGGTGTGGCGTTCACCTATCCATCTATCCATAATTTTTTTCACCTTAACAATATAGGAATCGGGGTGACACTTCTTAGTGTTGAATCATTCCTGACGTTGAGTTCGTTTTTCATTCCCAACTTTTAACTTTCTTTCTTGTTAACCCAAACCGAACCATCTATCCTTCATCCATCTTTGCTACCCTTAACTGAACCTATTGTTAAACTTACCCTTCTTGAAACCTTCCACTAACCTATCCCTTTTCATTCACTTCTAATTTTAAAACTCGAAGCACGAATGACTCTCTCGAATGACGATTGGGCAACTAACTGAATTCGACTCATCAACCCGAGCCAGATCGCATCAATCTAGTTCTTGATACATGAATCGTTTGCTGCCCAAATGACTTCCCTAGGTGTATATTCGGCCGAAAGACACTTCTTTAATGCTCCAATCAATCCATGGATGAATTTAGACAAGCTATTGAGCTGCCATTCATTCACATTCATCCAAGTCAATTTTGTTGAACCATGAAGCTGCCCATTGAGGTTCTAATCAGCCAAATGTGGACTTAACCCTTTAATGATTTATTCTAGAATATTCTAGTGCATTCTTAGCAAAATTACTTAGCATTTAAGCTAGTTAACTTGACCATTCGGCTATCACTTGTTAGACTATAAATAGTTTGCTCATTTCATGTAAGAGGGACTTTTGCCAATTTGTTAATGAACATTATTCTTGTGAGGTTGCTTCCTCTCATATCTCGTACAAGTTTCGAAAGACTTATCTAGTTTGTGCTAGTGGTGTCAATCGACCTTGTTTGAATTTATCACCATTTTTTGTGTGGCGTTCACCTATCTTCTATCCATCTTTCCACCTTAAGAATATAGGAACCTGATGTGATCCGGCTCGGGTAGTTGAGTCGAATTCACTTAGTTGCCCGATCGTCATTCAAGAGAGTCGTTCGTGCCTTGGGTTTTAGTAATAGTAGTATAAGAATTAAAATAGGATAAGCGGAAGGTTTCAAAGTAGGTAAGTTTAGTGATAGGTTCGGTTATATGTAGCAAAGATGGGTGATGGATAAATGGTTCGGTTTGGGATAACAAGAACGAAAATTGAAAGAATGGAAAATGGAAGAACGAACTCAACGTCAGGAATGATTCAACACTAAGTAATGTCACCCCAATTCCTATATGGTTAAGGTGAAATTATGGATAGCTAGATAGGTGAACGCCACACCAAGATTGGTGATAAGTTCAAAACAAGACGATTGACACCACTAGCACAAGCTAGATAAGTCTTTCGAAACTTGTACGAGATATGAGAGGAAGCAACCCCACAAGAACAAATGTTCATTAACAAATTTGGCAAAAGTCCCTTTACAATGAAATCAACAAACTATTTAAAGGAAAACATGTAGTAACCGATTGGACAAACTAGCTAGCTTAAAGGCTAAGCAAATTCGATCATGAACTAGCTAGAATATTCTAGAATGAACACATTAATTTGATGAGTCTTGATTCGGCTGATTGGAACTTCATTGGGCAGCTTCATGCATAAGCTTAAGTCACTTGATGAATGTACATCTTTGGAAACTCAACGGGTTGTCTAGGTTCGGCCAAGGTGTGCATGATAATTCCAAGAGGTGTCTCTTGGCTGAATAGGTGCTTAGGAAACACCAAGAGTCCTCCCACATGCATCGGCTGTACATGGAACTTGGTAGGAGGCTTGAACCTAGCCGTACATGCACTTGCATTAAATGTCCCTCATACATGCATGTGTGCCGTCCATGGGAGATGCATCTTCAATATTCATTAACCCTCCATGTTCATGAATGTATAACTTCCAAACATTGAACCGATCCATGCATATATCCTCCCATTCATTGTACTTTCCCATTCATGTATCTTGTCATGAATGAATCTTCCACATTCGGCTAACCTACATGAATTAATCACACAATTAAATAAAATATAACTATTCATATAATTATAATTTAAATTATTAACTAAACAACTTAATGACACTAACTAAACTCAAACATAATAATTATAAGTCAACTATCAAATAAATTCGGCTAGCTCAAAATAGTTAAAACACTTAGTGAGCTAAGTTGAGCTAGGGGTTTCGGCATGAGCTGTAGCAAGCTTAATTAAAAACTAAATTAAAACTTAGTTTATTTAAATGAAAAAGGGATGAGCTGAAACGAGCTAAATTCGAACTCAAACGAGTTGAATTGAGCTCAAGTGAGCTGATGGGAACTGAATGGCGTATGGGGAGCTGGAGAGGTGTTGAGATCGGATTTCAAAAGGGTGCACGGAGTCTTCAAGGCATTGTCCTTAGCTCCTCCAACATCATGAACCTTGTTGTCATCCCAAATGCGCAACACCAATACAGATAAAGCATCTTGAATTTTTTTGGCTCGAGCTCGAGTCATGGGGCCTTTTGGAAGCTCGATTGATTCATGATTTGCATTCGAGGATGCCCCGGGTGTGCTCACATCAGAACTGGGGTGACACTTTTTAGTGTTGAATCATTCCTGACGTTAAGTTCGATATTCCATCCCCACTTTCCCAAATTTCTTTCTTTCATCACCAAAATCGAACCACCCTTCCAACAACCAACTTTGCTGCGAACCTAGTTCGATCTTGATACGAACATCGGCGCCTCTCGATTTACAAGCTCTGATACCATATGATGTGATCCAGCCTGAGTAGTTGAGTTGAATTCACCTAGTTGCCCGATCATCGTTCGAGAGAGTCGTTCGTGCCTCAGATTTTAGTAATAGTAGTATAAGAATTAAAATAGGATAAGTGGAAGGTTTCAAAGTAGGTAAGTTTAGTGATAGGTTCGGTTATATGTAGCAAAGATGGGTGATGGATAAATGGTTCGGTCTGGGATAACAAGAACGAAAGTTGAAAGAATGGAAAATGGAAGAACAAACTCAACGTCAGGAATGATTCAACACTAAGTAGTGTCACCCTGATTCCTATATGGTTAAGGTGAAATTATGGATAGTTGGATAGGTGAACGCCACACCAAGATTGGTGATAAGTTCAAAACAAGATGATTGACGCCACTAGCACAAGCTAGATAAGTCTTTCAAAACTTGTACGAGATATGAGAGGAAGCAACCCCACAAGAACAAATGTTCATTAACAAATTTGGCAAAAGTCCCTTTACAATGAAATCAACAAACTATTTAAAGGCAAACATGTAGTAACCAATTGGACAAACTAGCTAGCTTAAAGGCTAAGCAAATTCGGTCATGAACTAGCTAGAATATTCTAGAATGAACACATGAATTTGATGAGTCTTGATTCGGCTAATTGGAACTTCATTGGACAGCTTCATGCATAAGCTTAAGTCACTTGATGAATATACACCTTTGGAAACTCAACGGGTTGTCTAGGTTCAGCCAAGGTGTGCATGATACTTCCAAGAGGTGTCTCTTGGCCGAATAGGTGCTTAGGAAACACCAAGAGTCCTCCCACATGCATCGACTGTACATGGAACTTGGCAGGAGGGTTGAACCTAGCCGTACATGCACTTGCATTAAATGTCCCTTATACATGCATGTGTGCCGTCCATGGGAGACGCATCTTCAATATTCATTAACCCTCCATGTTCATGAATGTATAACTTCCAAACATTGAACCGATCCATGCATTTATCCTCCCATTCATTGTACTTTCTCGTTCATGCATCTGTCATGAATGAATCTTCCACATTCGGCTAACCTACATGAATTAATCACACAATTAAATAAAATATAACTATTCATATAATTATAATTTAAATTATTAACTAAACAAATTAATGACACTAACTAAATTCAAACATAATAATTATAAGTCAACTATCAAATAAATTCGGCTAGCTCAAAATAGTCAAAACACTTAGTGAGCTAAGTTGAGCTAGGGGTTTCGGCATGAGCTGTAACAAGCTTAATTAAAAACTAAATTAAAACTTAGTTTATTTAAATGAAAATGGGATGAGCTAAAACGAGCTAAATTCAAACTGAAACGAGCTGAATTGAGCTCAAGTGAGCTGATGGGAACTAAATGGCGCATGGGGAGCTGGAGAGGAGCTGAGATCGGATTGCAAAAGGGTGCACGGAGTCTTCAAGGCATTGTCCTCGGCTCCTCCAACGTCATGAACCTTGTTGTCATCCCAAATGCGCAACACCAATACGGATAAAGCATCTTGAATTTGTTTGGTTCGAGCTCGAGTCATGGGGCCTTTTGGAAGCTCGATTGATACATGATTTGCATTCGAGGATGCCCCGGGCGTGCTCACATCAGAATTGGGGTGACACTTTTTTGTGTTGAATCATTCCTGACGTTAAGTTCAATATTCCATCCCCACTTTCCCAAATTTCTTTCTTTCATCACCAAAATCGAACCACCCTTCCAACAACTAACTTTGCTGCGAACCTAGTTTGATCTTGATACGAATGTCAGCGACTCTTGATTTACAAGCTCTGATACCAAATGATGTGATCCAGCCCGGGTAGTTGAGTCGAATTCACTTAGTTGCTCGATCATCGTTCGAGAGAGTCGTTTGTGCCTCGGATTTTAGTAATTGTAGTATAAGAATTAAAATAGGATAAGTGGAAGGTTTCAAAGTGGGTAAGTTTAGTGATAGGTTCAATTATATGTAGCAAAGATGGGTGATGGATAAATGGTTCGATTTGGGATAACAAGAACGAAAGTTGAAAGAATGGAAACTGGAAGAACGAACTCAACGTTAGGAATGATTCAACACTAAGTAGTGTCACCCCGATTCCTATATGGTTAAGGTGAAATTATGGATAGCTGGATAGGTGAACGCCACACCAAGATTGGTGATAAGTTCAAAACAAGATGATTGACGCGACTAGCACAAGCTAGATAAGTCTTTCGAAACTTGTACGAGATATGAGAGGAAGCAACCTCACAAGAACAAATGTTCATTATCAAATTTGGCAAAAGTCCCTTTACAATGAAATCAACAAACTATTTAAAGGCAAACATGTAGTAACCGATTGGACAAACTAGCTAGCTTAAAGGCTAAGCAAATTCGGTCATGAACTAGCTAGAATATTCTAGAATGAACACATTAATTTGATAAGTCTTGATTCGGCTGATTGGAACTTCATTGGACAGCTTCATGCATAAGCTTAAGTCACTTGATGAATATACACCTTTGGAAACTCAACGGGTTGTCTAGGTTCAGCCAAGGTGTGCATGATACTTCCAAGAGGTGTCTTTTGGCTGAATAGGTGCTTAGGAAACACCAAGAGTCCTCCCACATGCATCGGTTGTACATGGAACTTGGTAGGAGGCTTGAACCTAGCCGTACATGCACTTGCATTAAATGTCCCTCATACATGCATGTGTGTCGTCCATGGGAGATGCGTCTTCAATATTCATTAACCCTCCATGTTCATGAATGTATAACTTCCAAACATTGAACCAATCCATGCATGTATCCTCCCATTCATTGTACTTTCCCGTTCATGCATCTTGTCATGAATGAATCTTCCACATTCGGCTAACCTACATGAATTAATCACACAATTAAATAAAATATAACTATTCATATAATTATAATTTAAATTATTAACTAAACAACTTAATGACACTAACTAAATTCAAACATAATAATTATAAGTCAACTATCAAATAAATTCGGCTAGCTCAAAATAGTCAAAACACTTAATGAGCTAAGTTGAGCTAGGGGTTTCGGCATGAGTTGTAGCAAGCTTAATTAAAAACTAAATTAAAACTTAGTTTATTTAAATGAAAAAGGGATGAGCTGAAACGAGATAAATTCGAACTCAAACGAGCTGAATTGAGCTCAAGTGAGCTGATGGGAACTGAATGGCGCATGGGGAGCTGGAGAGGAGCTGAGATCGGATTGTAAAAGGGTGCACGGAGTCTTCAAGGCATTGTCCTTAGCTCCTCCAACGTCATGAACCTTGTTGTCATCCCAAATGCGCAACACCAATACGGATAAAGCATCTTGAATTTGTTTCGTTCGAGCTCGAGTCATGGGGCATTTTAGAAGCTCGATTGATTCATGATTTGCATTTGAGGATGCCCCGGGCGTGCTCACATCAGAATCGGGGTGGCACTTTTTAGTGTTGAATCATTCCTGACGTTAGGTTCGATATTCCATCCCCACTTTCCCAAATTTCTTTCTTTCATCACCAAAACTGAACCACCCTTCCAACAACCAACTTTGCTGCCCTTAGCCGAACCTATCATTAATCTTACTCCCATTTGAAACCTTCCGCTTATTCAAACCTATCCATTCACTTCTCTTTCTAAAATCAAGGCATGAACAACTCTTCTAGTCTATGATCGAGCAACTACGTGAATTCGACTCAACCAAATGATGTGATCCGGCTCGAGTGGTTGAGTCGAATTCACATAGTTGCCTGATCGTAGATGAGAAGAGTCGTTCGTGCCTCGATTTTGGAAATAGAAGTGAATGGATAGGTTTGAATAAGCGGAAGGTTTCAAATGGGTGTAAGATTAATGATAGGTTCGGCTAAGGGCAGCAAAGTTGGTTGTTGGAAGGGTGGTTCGGTTTTGGTGATGAAAGAAAGAAATTTGGGAAAGTGGCGATGGAATATCGAACTTAACGTTAGAAATGATTCAACACTAAAAAGTGTCACCCCGGTTCCTATACTGTTAAGGTGAAAAGATGGATAGAAGATAGGTGAACGCCACACCAAGAATGGTGATAAGTTCAAACAAAGTCGATTGACGCCACTAGCACAAACTAGATAAGTCTTTCGAAACTTGTACTAGATATGAGAGGAAGCAACCTCACAAGAACAATGTTTATTAACAAATTGGAAAAAGTCCCTCTTACATGAAATGAGCAAACTATTTATAGTCTAACAAGTGATAGCCGAATGGTCAAGTTAACTAGCTTAAAGGCTAAGTAATTTAGCTAAGAATGCACTAGAATATTCTAGAATAAATCATTAAAGGGTTAAGTCCACATTCGGCTGATTGGAACTTCAATGGGCAGCTTCATGGTTAAGCAAAATTGACTTGGATGAATGTGAATGAATGGCAACTCAATAGCTTGTCTAAATTCATCCATGGATTGATTGGAGCATTAAAGAAGTGTCTTTTGGCCGAATAGACACCTAGGGAAGTCATTTGGCAGCAAACGATTCATGTATCATGAACTAGATGCATTCTCCCATTCATTGTAGCTTGCTGTCCATGCATCTTCTCTTAGGTTTCATTCATGAATTGAATTTAAAAATTAATTTGCAGCTACCCTTTGGCCGAATAAGCACTTAGGAACACCAACAGTTCATCCACATACATTTAGCCATGCATGGAACTAGAAGAGGGACTTGAATCTTCATGGATTCCTTGTATCATCCAAGTGGGAATGTATGTCATTAATCCATATACATGTATCCAAGCTATCCATGAATATGAACTTAATTCCTCTAAACATTGAACCAAAACATGCATGAATTTCCCAATGCATTAAACTTGTTCATACATGCACCTAGCTTTTAATGTACCTCCATAATCGGCTGAACCTACAAAGACATGAACACATTTAATTATATCATTTAATCATAATTAAGCAGCAACCAACAACTTAAATAACAACTTAACTAATTAGGACAAATTAAATTAAAATTAACTAGCTTATTAATTCAGCTAGCTCAAACTAAATGAAAACATTTAATGAACTTATTTGAGCTAGGATTTTTGTTATTGAGCTGTAGCAAACTAATTAGTATAAAGCTAAAACTTGGTTTAATTTATTGAAATAAAGAACAAGATGAAAGTAAGCTTAGTTGAGTTCAAATGAGCTAAAACGAGCTGAGTTGAGCTGGACGGAGCTCGAGGAGCTGGAAATGAGCTAGGATCAGCTTGCCAACAATGCACAGGTTCTTTGGATAGTTGCTTCGAGCTGATTTTGTGAGCATTGGCCCTTGTTTCAAACCAAAGTTTTGTATTACAAGTTAAAACAGCTTTTAGGAAATGCTTAGCACAAGCTCGAGTTATGGGTGATTTTGGAAGCTCAATTGAATCTTGATATGCACTTGAGGGAGCCCCGGGCATGCATACATCACCAACTCTAATGCTTTGGTTAACAATGTCCTCGACTATTCAAAACCTTGCTAACATGTAATAGATCATGCAACTTTCACAAAGCGATAAATTTTATCATTCAAAGTAGCTTTAAATCATATCAAAGTCTTCTAAGTTATGTACACTTTTCATTCAAACTAACTGTCATTTACCCGTAAAGACATGAGATTTTATTCCCAGACATAAATATCTCATTTAATCTTTCAAACAACAACCAACACCGATTGAACAACCAAGTTGGTCTTAATCATCAATAAATGACATTTCAGGAAATCCTCTCTTCCAGTCGATAGAACGATTCAACATGTAATCATTCAAAGTTTACTTATCATGCTAATCAAAAACCATTTCAAATGCATTAACTCAAGTAACAGGGATATCTCAATTGAGGGCATCAACTTCGGTTAACTTACTTGAGAAAAGAATTCCACCATACCAATTGAAATTCGTATTTCACCACTTATGTCCTTGCCGATGTCAATTTTTTCACTAAGATTTAGAGAAATCCAGATATCAGAATCACCATGTTACTATAATCAACCAGAAGCATGATCATAATTAACATAGTTATCATAGACCAAAGAACACACTTTAGATATGAGCCACAATTGACAATTTACGGAATAGAGATGACATGAAAACCAAGATAAAGTAGTCCAGGATGAAGAAATCCAAGATAAAGAAATCCAAGATACAGAAATCCAAGATACAATATCATAATGAAAGTCATAGAACAACGCTCATAAGAAAAATATGAAGGATCTTGATAATTCCTCAAAGAAGAGAAGTCCAGAAGAATACATCAATCCAACCCACTGGAATTAAATGCAATAAGGATAATATACCTTCCCATATATGTATTGAACAAAATATCAATTATAAGAAATAGAACCATAACATCATGTGTATTACCTCATAAAGTCCCAATAGATGAAATGTAATAGAATGCCAGAGGGAAATAGGGCAATACAAATTATATACCAGTTGTACTATCAATACTTTCGTCTATGCATCATGATTAGAAAACATTCCCATAGAACAAGGATTTTATTAGAAGAGAAATAGCCATAGGAATAATCCCAATAACAATTAAACATGCAGAATACCTTAGAAGAAGCTGCCGAAATCTGTTCAGCCATAACTGTTACACTCAGATATCTTACCCTTCAAATATTATTCCCTCAACTACTTCTGTCATCACAGATCCTGTATTATTCCTTTCACTGAAGAAAATAAGTTCAGAAGGAATTTCGATTACTACATTCTTTCAACATCGTGTCTGAATAAGTTGATTTACTAAAGTTAAGTTCTTCTCTCATTGTGATGATTCGTAAACCAAATAATCTTTAAATCAATCGATACCTTTCTAGTTCTGTCTTTACTTATCAACTCATTTACAAATTCTGACCATATTATTATAATCATTCTGCAGTTGAACTCTTTGGCTTCGCACTTGTGAGCTTATCCCACAGATCTCATAAAATCCTTTATAAACACCACTCTGGTAAAAGGGTGGGGTTGTAAGGTCCCTAACTCGTCTCTTATATGCATATGCTTTTAACACTATTTCATCATCATAGCAACAGTTTCACAAGCATAACATTCACTTCAGGCAAACTATCATTCACATTTGTATGACACGAGCTTCCCAATTACCTTATTTAGTGCACTTATGCATGCATTCTATGGATTCTAAATAACATTACTAATCATTTTCATTTACGCAAATGAGTCATGCACATAACATCATACGAAGTCCAAACAAACATGAATAAGCATATTACAATCTAAACTTTCATCTTGCACATCATTGAAATTCATCAATATTTAATGTCCAATAGGGACAATGACATTTCCATCTGTAACATGATATTATGAGCCTTTATTCATACCTTTATGAATTTCTACTTATCACATTCACTAAATCGAATAAACCAAGTGCACAACATCATATGAACATCAAACAAGCACGAGTTATCATCGCAAAATGAACTTTCATCTCACGTGTCATCACGTACATATCATGAACTTTTATTCATACTTTTCTAAGCTTAGACTCATCATAACTATAATTTACTCAAATACCTTAGCATCATATTGAACATGGTCGGTGTAGCTCAGTTAGAGAGTATCTCTGTCTAAGCGAGATAAATCTCATCCGCTTTGGGAGACATCATACAATCACATATTATATGTGGCATGTATAGTTAGACTCTCACAAATGCTAGGCTAGTCTGAGAACCGACTAAACCATAGCTCTAATACCACTGCATGTAACACCCCTTACCCGTGTCTATCGCCAGGACAGAATACGAGGCATTACCAGACTTAAACGGACACATACATGTAAAACTGGGCCAAAAAATTTCAACCAATTCAAAAACATTCAAACACATGCATACCGTCCCTTATGCGGGCCTACGAGGCCCAAAACATGCATCGGGGGTGGTTCAGGACTAAATTGAAAACTTACAAACTTTGGAGAGTCATACGCTCGTGTGGGTAGGTCGTGTGGTCACACACGCCCACGTAGCTTGGACATGCCTGTGTCCTCAGCTCGTGTAACTCTCTGTTTATGACGTCAGCTGTAACACCCCAAATTTTTGGTAATTTAATTATGTGTTATGTTGCATGTTGGCTTACTTGTTGTGATGGTTAAGGGTCCTGAGTAGTGTGAGAAGACCTGGGTTCAAACTTAGGCTGAAGTAAAAATTTTTGGTTTCTACTGAACTAAACCTTTACTACTAGATGTTGGGTTCTTAATTAATGTGGGGAAATCAGGTCTCAAAAAGGTTGTTGGTCTAAAGGCTTGTGGCGTGTTACTGCTGTAAGAAGGGCTTGAGTTCGAACCTTGTCGTTCACAAGGGGGGATGTTTATTTTTGTTGCTGTGCTGTGTGAGAGGTTGAGTAGTAGTAGAACTCTGTTGCTCGTGGGTGGTTGGAGTGTTTGAGGGAGAGTGGTGTGTGTGGCCATTAGTTAGGGGGAGTTTGAAAGGGTTTGAACTGTTCGTTTGAGGGATTAGAGGAGAGATATGGGGAGAGATTTAGGGAGTAGATCAATGAATACAGGTGAGGTAGCAGTTGCCGAAAGTGGGACTCCTATTATGCCAAATCGGTCTTAAGCTTTTGGGGTGCCAAATTTATCAATTTTGGCTCTCTTTTGTAGTTGCTTCTCTCTTCTTTCTCATTCGCCTGTGAGTTTAGTTTTTGTTTTGTCAGTCGTTTTCTTCTGGTAACCATTCGGGCGTTTTGAGGTTTCATTTTTAGGGCTTTCATTTGACCAAACACTCTGTTCCTCCCTTCTCAACCTATTGTTGAATACCATTGAATCTTTTCTTCTCCTCAAGTCGGCTTTGCTCTAGCCAAATCCCTTCTCTTTCTTTCTATTATCTCTCATTTGAGCCTTCTACATTATTTGGTTTTGATTCCTTTCTCCATTGTAATGGCAGCCGATTGTTCTTACTCTTCTCCTCCTCTTCATTCAAGCATTATAGCTGAATACTTTGTTCTTTTCTTCACAACTCTCGGTTGTGGACTTGGGAAGTTCGACTGATCAGGTGTAGAGGTATGTGTTTATTCTTTCCCACTTTCTTTCTCTCTTCTGGTGCGCTTATATCTTATATCACCCTATACTGTAGTTTCCTGATAGGTTCAAGTGTTCCTGTTTGTCTCTTCATTTGGGCACTTTCGGCTTTTGTGGGTGTAAGACAAATATTTCTCCTCTGGGTGTGGGCATTAAGTTTCGATAAGCGATTGTTCAACTAAGTTCAATCTATTCTGTTACATGTTGGTTGATAAAGCTTATTGGAGTGCAGGAAATCCCTAAAGCCTTGTGGATAGGTCTTTTGCAAGGGTTCGTGAGTGTCCGATCAAAGCCAATGATAGGTAACTCCTTGAGCTAATAATGGTTAGGGTGCTTTTCAATTCCACTGGATAAATGTTTTGATCAAGAGTTTGATTGTGGTAGGGTTGGAGTATTGGTGGATCAATAGCACATTCTTGTAATCAGGTGTGTAATCACACTGCAAAGTTGTTAATTGGCAAAAGCCGAAAGCATGTTTATAGACGCTACATGAGCGTTTCGCTCATGTGGCGAATCGAACGCATAAACATGTGGGTTTGATAGTAGAGGCCACCATGAGCGATCCCATGGGTTTAGGCCGTTTTGGGCCACGTTGGGCCGAAATGGGCCGAGTGGACCCACGAGCTGGTAGGCCCTGCACGGGCAAACCACACTGTTGTGTGGAGATAATTCGGTCGGCTGTGTAGTATACATGGCCAAGGCCATTATTTGGGCTTATTGGGCCACACGAGCGTGTGGCCCTACATGGGCCGTATTATGGGCTTGGGCCTATCTCCACTGTTGACTGTTAAGGTTGCATAGGTCACCTAAGACGACTATGGGCCTACTGATGGGTCGGTAAGTACACTTAGACCCTAGAAAGATGAAATGACTGTTATACCCCTAGAGGTAAAATGATTGATATACCCTTATGCTATATTTGACTGTATTCGAGCATGACATTTTGCATACAGGTATATATTATGACATGACATGTTGCACGGGGGTGGGTTTGATATATTTGGAGGAAGTGTACTATACTGGCAGCTCTACTGCATATACTGTTTAGTGCCGCAACCGGTGCTATATTCTGGAGTGTAGGGATGGGTGGGTCGATTTTATCCCCACATGGAGTGTAGGGTTGGACGGAGTGCAGTGTAAAAGTTGGATGGGTAGGATCTCTATTTGCATCTATGATACAGTACTGAATTGGGCTAAGGCCCACACTGATACTATTACCGTAATGGGCTAAGGTCCACACTGATATTGCTACTGTTAAGGGCTTAGGCCCAGACTGTTTGCACTGCATGATTTACTGCTTGATAAATAGGGATTACATACTGAGTTTCTATAAACTCAATCTTTTGCTTGTCTGCACAGGTAATCCTTAGGCAAATCGGTGCTGCAAGGGACTCGGTGTGTAACACCCTGTAACACCCCGTACCCGAGGCCGTTGTTGGAAGCGACCACGAGGTGCTAACAGACATAATTCATGTATGTTCACAGTCCATTTTAAAAATTTCCAGACAGCTGGCTAACTTCGTCACGGTCACCTTAAAAATCATATCTTGAGTTCCAAAACTCAAAAATCAGTTTCGTAATTTTTTTCCTGAAACTAGACTCATATATCCATCCACAAATTTTTTTCTAAAATTTTTGGTCGAGCCAATTAGTACAGTTTATTAGTTAAAGTCTCCCCTGTTACAGGGTTCGACTACACTGACCTTCCTATATTGCGACTTAGATAACTCCTTATACAGGGCTTCAATACTTATTCCGTTTGTTTCTAATGAAACTAGACTCAAACATGAATCTATACATATATGGCATGACTTATAATTATCTCTGGTTAATTTATAATAAATTTCCGAAGGCAGATTAGGGGATCCAGAAATTGCTCTGGCCCTGTCCCACGAAAACTTAAATATCTCTTAAAATACGACTCATATGACAGTTTCGTATCTTCCATATGGAAGTAGATTCATCAAGGTTAGATTACATAATTTATTCACTATTTAATTCCATTCCTACTATTTTTAGTGATTTTTCAAATTCACACCACTCGCTGTCAAGATTCCGCTTTTAAGGTAGACTTCACCTATTACATAGTTTCCATGATTCAACTAACCCTTTAGCATATATAGCACAAAGTATGATCGTGATTAACCATTCCAATGGCCAATCATTGCCAAGCATATCCACACCTCTCAATAACCATATACATACAAAATGATTATAACATTATGCTAAAAAATATATATAAGCCATTTTCGCATGACTATCCAAATTTGTACAATACCGAAAGGTACATGACCAACATCAAAAAGGGTAGTCCTATTGTAACACCCCATACCCGAGTCCGTTACCGGAGTCGAACACAAGGTGCATACGGACTTAACTTAATTATTCCACAGTCCATTTAAAATTTTCCAGACTAGCTGGTTACTGCATCACTGTCGTCTTAAAAATCATATCTCGAGTTCCAAAACTCGAAAACTGATTCCGTAAATTTTCCCTGAAATTAGACTCATATATCCATCTGTGGATTTATTTCTAGAATTTTTGGTCAGGCAAATTGGTACAGTTTATTAGTTAAAGTCTCCCCTGATTCTGGGTTCGACTACTTTGACCTTCATGTCTTACGACTTGGATATCTCCCTGTACAGAGCTTCAATACTCATGCCGTTTGGTTCTAATGAAACTAGACTCAAAGGGGAATCTATAAATATAAGGCAGGACTTCTAATTGTCTCTAGGTAATTTATGGTAAATTTTCAAAGTCAAAATAGGGGATCCAGAAACTGTTCTGGCGCTGTTTCATGAGAACTTTAATATCTCTTAATATACTGTTCATATGATCGTTTCGTTACCTTCATATGAAAATAGATTCATCAAGGTTCGATTACATAATTTATTCACTATTTAATTCCATTTCTACAAATTTTAGTGATTTTTTCAAATCCACACCACTGCTGCTGTCAGCATCTGTTTTCAAGGTAAACTTTACCTATTTCGTGGTTTCCATGGACCAACTAGAGTTTTGTCATACATAGGTCCACATATAATCATATTTAGCCATTCCAATGGCTGATCATTTGCCCAACACTTCCATTCCAGTCCATAGTCACATCATGAAACCATACATATATACATAAACACAAATGGTCTAATGCCATACTCCACTTTTACGAGCCATTTTCGCATGGCTGTACACACATACATAACAAAACGTACTTGAAAAATAGCAAAGGGTAGTCCTATACATGCCATATCCAGAGTTCAACTAAAAGAGTACCAAAAGGGCTTTGATAGTGTGGATGACTTCAACTTCGATGATCCCGAATCCGATAGCTAACGAGCAAAATAAAACAGAGAGCCAAAGCAACGGGGTAAGCATTTTAATGCTTAGTAAGTCTCAAGTAATGAAATCAGCTTTGACTAAAGTATTACATTCACATAGCTAAATGAATCACTTTATTAATACACATTCTCATAATCATACTTACTTCACACTTCATCAACATATACACACACAAGGTATCAACCTATCTAAGAGCCGAAAGTTCGTTAGTCGATTGAACGAATACTGTTTCAAACGAATCGAATTTTCCGATGCACATGCAAACATACCTTATCGTTTGGGTTTTTCGAGCGTATTAATTGAATTTATTGCAAGACAAAGCGCCACCTTCAAACCAAGTTTCTTCGAATTTAGCGGATATAACCACAAGCACAATTGCCTTCAGGTCTTAACCCGGGTATAGCAACTCGCACAAATGCCTTCGGGTCTTAGCCCGGATATAACAACTCGCACAAATGCCTTCGGGTCTTAACCCAGATATAGCAACTCGCACAAATGCCTTCGGGTCTTAACCCGGATATAATCACTAGCATAAATGCCTTCGGGGCTTAGCCCGGGTATCATTCAATTGCTCACGCACACATATATCAATAATCACGACACATCCATATTTCATTTTCATTACTAAGGCTCAAACACAAAACATTTATCAAACCTTTCCAATTTCGGCTCAATAGCCACACACAAAGAGTATGATTTCAATTGACTTTACAACGTAGTCCCTACTCACATTCGGCTATCCGCCATAATATGACAAATCATTTCAATATAATTCAAGTAGGATCATTATCAAGACTTACCTCGGACGTGGTCGAGCGATTTCGACGGCTATTCGATCACTTTTTCCTTCCCTTATCCAACTGTGGTCCTCTAAGCTCTTGAGCTAATTCACACAAATTTAACTTATTAAAATCTCATTATGCTAGCTTATGGCGAATATGACAAGGAGTTTAAATGGTCATATGGCCACCCTTTGGCTCGAATACACAATGGTCATGCACATTTTTAATTACATCAAGCAATTCAATACAATTCATTCAAACATCAAAGAGAAGCTCAAGGTGCTTAGCCCATATATCCATTAGACATTAGAGTCACATGTGTACGAAATCACGAATCGAATTCAACATACTAGCTAATATTTCCCCCTTAGCCGAATTTTCTAAGTCAAGCTAAAGCCATCAATAGGCTACCTAAGGCCGAACATACACATCAACATATGTACTCATTCATGTGGCGAACATACACATCTATGTTGAGGCCGATTGCAACACTTGATGCATTCTACAAGTATGGTCACTTGTATCGACTAAACACCATTTTGTTTCAAGTTCAAAACTAGGCTAATACACACATATACACTAGTAAATCAAACACTAACATTTGTACCTCACCTTACTACCATTTCTCATTCAAATAACATGAACAACGACCATAGTTTTCTTTTACTTCCTACCATGGCCGAATGCCATACAACACCATACCATTTCAATTTTGGTCATGGTTGAACAAGGAACATAATGCCTCACTTAAAAATGCTAAAAAGAAGATTTAAGAGTCATCAATCCACCATCCCATGCATCATTACAAGCTTTACTTTTAGCATGCAAATGACATCCACAAATCCACCTTAGCCGAACATTATCTCCATGACATAGTGAAGATTTGAACCATGGGCTAGTTAGAACTCAAGCTAACTACTAAAACATGCTTGAATCTCATGGCACAACATCAAACTTACTTTAATAGTGACCTAGGATAGCCGAATGCTTCACTCCCTTCTTCCCTTTTTCCTTCAATTTTTCAGCTAAAGATGTTCAAAGATGAACACTTTTTTTTTTGTTTTCTTTCTTACCTTCACGGCAATGGGGAGGGGGGAGAAGCCATCACACACATTTTTTTTTCCATACTCCTTATTTTATTTATTCCAACATAAACCACTTACAAAACATGTTTCATGACATGTTTTGCCCATCCCCCTTTGTCATGGCCGGCCACTAGTTCTTAAATGGGGAAATTTGACATGCAAACCCCTCATTTTTTGCATGCATGATCACTAGTCATCACACATTTCCCCATCATACTTTCAAAGTTTACTACTAGGTCCTTTCTAGTGAAATTCACATTTATAACTCTAAATCAAAACATCAAAAATGTCACACATGAGTTAACACACATTATAGGCATCAAAATAAATTTTAAATTATTTTTATGCCTCGGTTTTGTGGTCCCGAAACCACATTCCGACTAGGGTCGTTTTAAGGCTGTCACACCTATACATGCCATTTCAAAGTTCAACCAAAAGTGTACCAAAAGGGGATTTGATAGTGTGGACGACTTCGACTTCAACAATCCCGAGTCCGATAGCTGACGAACCAAAATCTATAAAACAGAGAATCAAAGAAACAGAGTAAGCATTTAATGCTTAGTAAGTTTTGAGCCATGAAATTAGACACAACTAAAGTATAACATTCTAAACGGATAATTTCATATGCACAAATTCTCAATATCATACTTACTTCACATTACCGACCCTTATATTCATACACAAAAGATCAATTTAGCCAAAGGCCGGTAGCTCATTTATCGACTGAGCGAAACTATTTGTAAGGAATCAACCAATTCAATGCATATACGAAACATACCTCATCGCTGGGATTTTACGAGCGTATTAATTGAAATTATTACAGCAAGATCGCTCATTCCCAAGCCAGGTACCTTCGGGATTTAACTGGATATAGCTACTCGCTCGAATGCCTTCGGGACATAGCCCGGATGTAGTAACTTGCACAAATGCCTTCGGGACTTAGCTCGGATATAGTAACTCGCACAAATGCCTCCAGGACTTAACCTGGATATAGTAACTCGCACAAATGCCTTTGGGACTTAACCCGGATATAGTAACTCGCACAAATGCCTTCGGGACTTAGCCCGGAACTAGTCACTAGCGCAAATGCCTTCGGGACTTAGCCCAGTTATCATCCGAATATTCATGCACATATCAATAAATCATGACACATTTATATCTCATTTTCATAATTAGAGTTCAAACACAAGTCACGTATTAAACACTCCCATTTTCGGCTCACTAGCCACATACAAACAGCATGGTTTAGTTTGCTTTATGACACAATCTCTATGCACATATGGCTATCGTTATACGTATAGACTAATTAACTCATCATATAATTCAAGTAGAATCATCATATCACCGTATATTTGTTATGCTCATACATCATGACTTAATCAAATCATAAACTAAGTTTCGTTGCTCGAAAACTTACCTCGGATGTTGTCGAACGATTTCGATGGCTATTCGACCACTTTTTCCTTCCCTTTATCGGATTTAGTTCCCCTTTGCTCTTGAGCTAATTTAAACAAATTTAACTTATTAAAGTCTCATTATGCTAGCTTATGGCTGAATATGACAAGGAGTTTGATAGGTCATATGGCCACCTTTAGCTCAAATACAAAATGGTCATACGCATTTTGAATCACATTGAGTAATTTAACACAATTAATCTAACATTTCCTCATGTACACCTTTATGACCGGATACATATATCATTAACCTAATATCACTTAACTAAGCACTTTAACAAGTTTTCTTTAACTATACACACATTCGGCAATGACAAAGACAACTTAACAAACCTCAAATTCAACTTATAACAATATATACTCAATATTCAAAGCATTTAACATCACTTCATCATAATCTTACATCATGGCCGAATGCTCCTTTTAAACCATTTACCCTCACAAAGCATAAATTTCATCATCAAGCTTACAAGCTTATAATCCCATGAATTATAACCTCCTAATATTCATCCAACTCTCACTCATTAGCTTCTAACATAAATCTCAAAATCTATAGTTCCTTTTTTCTACCCATGACCGAAATCTCCAACAACACCAAATGAAAATATACTTCATGGATCTAAGGTAGAACCAAGAAAGGAACTCATAAATATCAAGGTGTAAGCATCTACCATTGTTCATCTAGATTTAGCATGAAACATAACCATCACCCTTATTAATCTCCATAGCCGAAAACCTTACTCAATCGAAAATCAAAATTTCAACATGGGTTACCAAAAATAACTTGATAACTCACTCAATATCAACTAAAATTTCAAGAACTAGCATAAACTTTCTTACCTTAATATTCACCTAAGATGGCCGATTGCTTCATCCCCTTCTTCCTCTTTTCAATTCGGCCAAGAAGAACCAAAGAATGAACTCTTTTTTTTTCTCCTCTTTCTCTAGTCACGGTAATGGAGGGGGGGCATGGATGAGGCAACTTTGTTTTCATCACCCTACTCTTTTCATTATTTTATTACTAACCTCTTATTTTATTCTTTCTAACATAACACACTAACAAAACATGTTTACAACATGTTTCACCCCATAGCATGGCCGGCCACTAGCTCTAATTTTGGGTAATTTGACATGCAAACCCATCCTTTTTGATTACATGCACTAATAGATCCTTATAGATTAACCTATCACATTTCAAAAGTGTTACAGATAAGTCCTATTGACTAAATTCACATGCAATTTACTAAATCGAAGCTTAAAACTTTCACACATTCATATTCACCTATTCTAGACAATAAATATCACATTCAAATACTTCAGTGACTCGGTTTAGCGGTCCCGAAACCGCTTTTCGACTAAGGTCACTTTAGGTCTGTCACCACTCTCCCCCACTTAAGAAATTTTCATCCCCGAAAATCTTACCGGTAAATAGGTTTGGGTATCGTTCTTTCATGGCATTCTCGGTTTCCCAAGTAGCTTCTTCTATCTCGTGTTTGAGCCATAACACTTTTACTAAAGGAACCTTTTTGCTTCGTAACTCTTTCACTTCACGAGCTAGGATATGAATCGGCTCTTCTTCATAACTCATGTCGGATTGAATTTCAACCTCTGATGGATTAATTACGTGTGACGGATCAGATCTATAACGTCGAAGCATCGAAACATGAAAGCGTCGTGAATCTTGTCAAGTTCAGGGGGCAAAATCAATCTATACGCAACTAGACCAACTCGTTCGGAGATTTCGTACGGCCCAATGAATCTCAGACTCAACTTGCCCTTATGGCCAAATCTGAGTATCTTTTTCCAAGGTGTAACTTTAAGAAACACTTTATCTCCCACCTGATATTCAATGTCTTTTCGTTTCAAATCCGCATACGATTTCTGACGATCTGTGGCTGCCTTCCAGACTTTCACGGATTACTTTTACTTTCTGTTCAGCATCTTTAATCAAATCAACTCCGAAAATTTTACTTTCACCGAGCTCGGTCCAAAACAATGGTGTACGGCATTTACGACCGTACAAAGCCTCGTAAGGTGCCATCTTAATACTTGATTGAAAACCGTTGTTGTGGCGAATTCAATCAAAGGTAAATCGCTCCCATGAACCACTAAACTCGAGGATGCAACATCTCAACATATCCTCAAGTATCCGAATTATCCGCCAGATTGACCATCGGTTTGGGGTGAAAAGCGGTGCTAAAATGCAACTTGGTACCCAAAGCTTCTTGCAATTTCTTCCAAAATCGTGAGGTGAACCTCGGATCTCTATCCGACACAATAGAAGTAGGTACCCGTGTAATCTCACAACGAGAAACATACAATTCAGCTAGTTTATCCATTGAAAAATCCGTGCGTGACGGGATAAAGTGAGCCGACTTAGTCACCTATCAACAACAACCCAAATCGCATCTTTCTTACTCACGACACCGGCAACCCGGATACAAAATCCATCGTGACTCGATCCCATTTCCATTCGGTATCATGATCGGTGAAGTAAACCAAGAGGCACTTGATGTTCCGCCTTCACTTGTCGACATACTAAGCACTTCGAGACAAAATCGAAATGTCTCGTTTCATACCATGCCACCAAACCGACGCCTTAGGTCATTGTACAATTTCAGACTCCGGGTGAATTGACATTCGGCTACAATGAGCTTCGTTTAGAATCATCGAAATGAGTTCTCAATTTCTTGGAACACACAAACGATTTCGAACCTCAAACAATCGTCATCATCAACTTGAAACTCGATTCCATATTCGAACACATTCAGCCCGCTTTGCAACCAATTCATCATCGACTTTCGAGCTTCACGAATTTGATGAATCAACAATGGTTTGGCCTTTAATTACGCCACTAACACATTGTCGGATAGAACGGACAAGTGTACATTCATCGTCAGAAAGCAAACAAAGGATTTACGACTTAAGGCATCCGCAACCACATTAGCCTTTCCCGGGTGATAGTCAATGACAAGTTCATAATCCTTCAACAACTCGAGCCAACGTCTTTGTCGCAGATTTAAGTCTCTTTGAGTCATCAAATACTTGAGACTTTTGTGATCCGAAAATACATGGCACTTCTCATCAAATAAGTAATGTCGCCATATTTTCAAAGCGAATACGATGGCAGCTAATTCGAGATCATGGGTCGGATAATTTTTCTCATGTGGCTTTAATTGTCTCGACGGATAGGCCATAACTCGACCTTCTTGCATCAATACGCAACCCAACCCAAGTAGGGAGGCATCACTATAAATGACAAACTCTTTGCCTGATTCGGGCTGCACTAGAATCGGAGCTTCAGTCAAATAAGTTTTCAGTTGATCAAAACTTTTCTGACATTTTTTCGTCTATTCGAACTTAACATCTTTTGAAGTAGCTTCGTCATTGGTGTGGCTATCATCGAGAAACCTTTACAAACCGTCGATAGTAACCGCAAGTCCCAAAAGCTCGAACCTCAAGAATATTTCTGAGGCTTCCAGCTTAAGTATGGCGAAATTTTGTTCGGATCAACTCGAATACCCGATCGCAGATACCACATGACCCAAGAAGCTAACCTCTCTTAACCGTAACTCACACTTCATCGAACTTAGCATATAACCGCTTATCCGATAAAATTTGCAACACTAATCCCAGGTGTTCAGCATGATCGGTTTCATTTCTCGAATAGACCAAAATATCATCGATAAACACAACTACAAACCGATCCAAATACGGTCTGAAAATCTGATTCATCAAATCCATAAATACCGCAGGGGCATTAGTGAGCCCAAACGGCATCACTAAGAATTTATAGTGACCGTATCTCGTTCTGAAAGCAGTTTTGGGTATATCCGAATCTCGAATTCACAACTGATAATAACCCGATCTCAAGTCTTTCTTTGAAAACACTGAGGCTCCCTTTAGTTGATCAAACAAATCATCAATGCGCGGCATCAGATATTTATTCTTTATTGTCACCTTATTCAGCTGACGATAGTCGATGCACAACCTCATGGTTCCGTCCTTCTTTTTCACAAACAATACTGGTGCACCCCAAGGTGAGAAACTTGGTCAAACGAAACCTCTATCTGTCAACTCTTGCAACTGAGCTTTCAATTCCTTTAATTCCGTTGGTGCCATACGATACGGAGCTATCGAAATCAGTGTAGTCCCAGGTACAAGCTCGATGCCAAACTCTACCTCCGAATAGGTGGTAAACCCGTAATTCTTCGGAAAAACATCCGGTATTCACAAACCAGCGCACAGATTCAGCTTCTTTTCTAACTCTTTGTCATCAAGTACATACGCAAGGTATGCTTCACACCCTTTTCTTACATATTTCGAGCCAACATTGATGATATTACACCGGCAACCTATTCAAGTCAATGAGACTCAACTCGAATTATCTCGTTATTTACACACCTCAAATCGATGGTTTTCTTTTGCAATTTACAATTGCATCATGTACGATCAACCAATCCATACCGAGGATAACATCAAACTCGTCAAACGGTAAAAGCATCAAATCGGCCGAAAACAGAACCTCGGATTACTAGGGACATTTCTTGCACACTTTGTCGACAAGCACGTAACGACCCAAAGGATTTGACACCGAATTACAAACTCAGTAGACTCAACAGGTAGAGTCTTACCGGATGCTAAGGTTTCACATATATAAAAATGAGTAGAACCGGGTCAATCAAAGCAATCACATTAGTATCAAAGAGAGTAAAAGTACCAGATAACATCCGGCGAGGAAGCATCCTCGCGTCGGCAGATAGCGTAAGCTCTAGCAGGAGCACGAGCCTCAGATCTGGTTGTAGCATCTCTAGATCCTCTCTGGCCGCCACTGGCATTGCCCGTATTCCTAGATGGTCTACCCCGAGTAGTAGTAGCACCAGGCTTCCCACTCTAATTTACGTTGTGTTCAGACAATCTCGGGCAATCTCTAATAAAGTGGTCAGCTGACCCGCACTTGTAATAGGAGCGGCTTGGAATCTACAACTCCCCGAGTGCCATTTACCACAATACTGACACTCCGTTCTGTCTCGACGATCATTTCCAACACTGGCGACCGAAGTGACTCGTGCACTCACAAGGGGTCGATCACGGTCTCGTCTAGAAAAACCCGAAGTGTCTCTAGATCGGCCCAAATCATCTCTAAACTTTTTCGATGATTGTTGAAAGGGCCTCCCCGAAGACCTCTTACGAAACTCCTTTGCTCCCATATCAGCTTTTCTTTTCTCCATACTAAGCTCCTCGGGTTTGCAAGCTCGCTCGACAAGTACCACAAATTCTCGGATTTCCAAGATGCCAACATACAGCTTTATATCATCATTCACTCCATCCTCGAAACGTTTACACATTACGGCTTTTGAGGAAATGCATTCTCGTGCGTATCGGCTAAGCCTCACAAATTTTCGTTCATAGTCGGTAACTGACATGGAACCTTGTTTAAGTTCAAGAAATTCCTTCCGTTTTTGATCCATAAATCTTTGACGGATATACTTTTTCCGAAACTCGGTTTGGAAAAACTCCCAAGTTACTTGCTCTCTGGGCACAACAGAAGTCAACATATTCCACCAATAGTAGGCAGAATCACGTAGCAAGGAGATAGTACACTTTAGGCACTCATCGGGTGTGCAAGATAGCTCATCGAGTACCCGAATAGTGTTGTCCAACCAAAATTCAGCTTGCTCGGCATCATCGCTATCCGTAGCCTTAAATTCAGTAGCCCCATGTTTTCAGATTCTGTCAATTGGGGGCTTATTTGACCTTATTTGGTCAGTTGCCAGAGGTATTGTAGGTGCGGGGGTGGCATTAGTCGGGAATGGAGGTTGTGGAACAGCCGTATTAGTTCGAATGTATTGGTTGAACCAATCATTCATCACGCTATAGAAAGCTTGTCTAACTTCATCATTCGGATTACTAGCAATAGCTTGAGAGTCCACCGGACCTGTCCCTTGTGCGGGAGCAGGTGCTACACTCTCAAGATCATCAGCTATCGCTCGGTCGGGATCGGGATCCATTACTATAAATAAACACATTTTCAATTGTCAGAAATCACCACACTATCAAATAATCACAAAATGGCATGTATAGCTAGACCCAAACGTATTACGGTAGTCCTAGAATCGACTAAACCGTAGCTCGATACCAATAAAATTGTAACACCCGCACTGAGACCGCTTTGGAAGTGACCACGAGGTGCTAACAGACATAATTCATGTATGTTCCCAGTCCATTTTAAAAATTTCCAAACAGCTGGCTAACTGCGTCACGGTCACCTTAAAAACCATATCTTGAGTTCCAAAACCCGAAAATCAGTTTCGTAATTTTTTTCCTGAAACTAGACTCATATATCCATCCACAAATGTTTTTCTAGAATTTTTGGTCGAGCCAATTAGTACAATTTATTAGTTAAAGTCTCCCCTGTTACAGGGTTCGACTACACTGACCTTCCTGCATTGCGACTTAGATAACTCCTTATACAGGGCTTCAATACTTATGCCGTTTATTTTTAATGAAACTAGACTCAAAAAGGAATCTATAAATATATGGAATGACTTCTAATTATCTATGGTTAATTTATAATGAATTTCCAAAGTCAGATCAGGGGATCCAGAAATCGCTCTGGCCCTATCCCATGAAAACTTAAATATCTCTTAAAATACGACTCATATGACCGTTTCGTTTCTTCCATATGGAAGTAGATTCATCAAGGTTTGATTACATAATTTATTCACTATTTATTTCCATTCCTACTATTTTTAGTGATTTTTCAAATTCACACCACTGCTGCTGTCAGCATCTGCCTTTAAGGTAGACTTCACCTATTACATAGTTTCCATGATTCAACTAACCCTTTAGCATATTAGCACAAAGTATGATCGTGATTAACCATTCCAATGGCCAATCATTGCCAAGCATATCCACACCTCTCAATAACCATATACATACAAAATCATTATAACATTATGCTCAAAAATATATTAAGCCATTTTCGCATGGCTATCCAAATTTGTACAATACCAAAAGGTACATGACCAACATCAAAAAGGGTAGTCCTATACATGCCATTTCAAAGTTCAACCAAAAGTGTACCAAAAGGGGCTTTGATAGTGTGGACGACTTCGACTTCAACAATCCCGAGTCTGATAGTTGACGAACCAAAATCTATAAAATAGAGAATCAAAGAAACGGAGTAAGCATTTAATGCTTAGTAAGTTTTGAGCCATGAAATTAGACACAACTAAAGTATAACATTCGTATGGCTAAACAGATAATTTCATATGCACAAATTCCCAATATCATACTTACTTCACATTACCGACCCTTATATTCATACACAAAAGATCAATTTAGCCAAAGGCCGGTAGCTCATTTATCGACTGAGCGAATACTATTTGTAAGGAATCAACCAATTCAATGCATATACGAAACAAACCTCATCGCTGGGATTTTACGAGCGTATTAATTGAAATTATTACAGCAAGATCGCTCATTCCCAAGCCAGGTATCTTCGGGATTTAACCGGATATAGCTACTCGCTCGAATGCCTTCGAGACATAGCCCGGATGTAGTAACTCACACAAATGCCTTCGGGACTTAGCCCAGATATTGTAACTCGCACAAATGCCTTCGGGACTTTACCCGGATATAGTAACTCGCACAAATGCCTTCGGGACTTAGCCCGAAACTAGTCACTAGCGCAAATGCCTTCGGGACTTAGAGCAGTTATCATCCGAATATTCATGCACATATCAATAAATCATGACACATTTATATCTCATTTTCATAATTAGAGTTCAAACACAAGTCACGTATTAAACACTCCCATTTTCGGCTCACTAGCCACATACAAACAGCATGGTTTAGTTTGCTTTATGACACAATCTCAATGCACATACGGCTACCGTCATACGTATAGACTAATTAACTCATCATATAATTCAAGTAGAATCATCATATCACCGTATATTTTTTATGCTCATACATCATGACTTAATCAAATCATAAACTAAGTCTCGTTGCTCGAAAACTTACCTCGGATGTTGTCGAACGAATTCGATGGCTATTCGACCACTTTTTCCTTCCCTTTATCGGATTTAGTTCCCCTTTGCTCTTGAGCTAATTCAAAAAAATTTAACTTATTAAAGTCTCATTATGCTAGCTTATGGCCGAATATGACAAGGAGTTTGATAGGTCATATGGCCACCTTTAGCTCAAATACAAAATGGTCATACGTATTTTAATCACATTGAGCAATTTAACACAATTAATCTAACATTTCCTCATGTACACCTTTATGACCTGGATACACATATCATTAACCTAATATCACTTAACTAAGCACTTTAACAAGTTTTCTTTAACTATACACACATTTGGCAATGACAAAGACAACTTAACAAACCTCAAATTCAACTTATAACAATATATACTCAATATTCAAAGCATTTAACATCACTTCATCATAATCTTACATCATGGCGAATGCTCCTTTTAAACCATTTACCCTCACAAAGCATAAATTTCATCATCAAGCTTACAAGCTTATAATCCCATGAATTATAACCTCCTAATATTCATCAACTCTCACTCATTAGCTTCTAACATAAATCTCAAAATCTATAGTTCCTTTTTTCTACCCATGACCGAAATCTCCAACAACACCAAATGAAAATATACTTCATGGATCTAAGGTAGAACCAAGAAAGGAACTCATAAATATCAAGGTGTAAGCATCTACCATTGTTCATCTAGATTTAGCATGAAACATAACCATCACCCTTATTAATCTCCATAGCCGAAAACCTTACTCAATCCAAAATCAAAATTTCAACGTGGGTTACCAAAAATAACTTGATAACTCACTCAATATCAACTAAAATTTCAAGAACTAGCATAAACTTTCTTACCTTAATATTCACCTAAGATGGCCGATTGCTTCATCCCCTTCTTCCTCTTTTCAATTCGGCCAAGAAGAACCAAAGAATGAACTCTTTTTTTTTCTCCTCTTTCTCTAGTCACGACAATGGAGGGGGGCATGGATGAGGCAACTTTGTTTTCATCACCCTACTCTTTTCATTATTTTATTACTAACCTCTTATTTTATTCTTTCTAACATAACACACTAACAAAACATGTTTACAACATGTTTCACCCCATAGCATGGCCGGCCACTAGCTCTAATTTTGGGTAATTTGACATGCAAACCCATCCTTTTTTATCACATGCATTAATAGATCCTTATAGATTAACCTATCACATTTCAAAAGTGTCAAACATAAGTCCTATTGACTAAATTCACATGCAATTTACTAAATCGAAGCTTAAAACTTTCACACATTCATATTCACCTATTCTAGACAATAAATATCACATTCAAATACTTCGGTGACTCGGTTTAGCGATCCCGAAACCGTTTTTCGACTAAGGTCACTTTAGGGCTGTCACCACTCTCCCCCACTTAAGAAATTTTCGTCCCCGAAAATCTTACCGGTAAATAGGTTTGGGTATCGTTCTTTCATGGCATTCTCGGTTTCTGAAGTAGCTTCTTCTATCCCGTGTTTGAGCCATAACACTTTTACTAAAGGAACCTTTTTGTTTCGTAACTCTTTCACTTCACGAGCTAGGATACTAATCGGCTCTTCTTCATAACTCATGTCGGATTGAATTTCAACCTCGATGGATTAATTACGTGTGACGGATCGATCTATAACGTCAAGCATCGAAACATGAAAGCGTCGTGAATCTTTTCAAGTTCGGGGCAAAATCAATCTATACGCGCTCGACCAACTCGTTCGGAGATTTCAGACGCCCAATGAATCTCGGACTCAACTTGCCCTTATGGCCAAATCGAGTATCTTTTTCCAAGGTGAAACTTTAAGAAACACTTTATCTCCCACCGATATTCAATGTCTTTTCGCTTCAAATCGCATACGATTTCGACGATCCGTGGTCGCCTTCCGACTTTAACGGATTACTTTTACTTTCTATTCAAAGATCTTTAATCAAATCAACTCCGAAAATTTTACTTTCACCGAGCTCGGTCCAAAACAATGGTGTACGGCATTTAAGACCGCATAAAGCCTCGTAAGGTGCCATCTTAATACTTGATTGAAAACTGTTGTTGTAAGCGAATTCAATCAAAGGTAAATACCGCTCCCATGAACCACTAAACTCGAGGATGCAACATCTCAATATATCCTCAAGTATCTGAATTATCCGCCGGGATTGACCATCGATTTGGGGTGAAAAGCGGTGCTAAATGCAACTTGGTACCCAAAGCTTCTTGCAATTTCTTCCAAAATCGTGAGGTGAATCTCGGATCTCTATCCGACACAATAGAAGTAGGTACCCCGTGTAATCTCACAATCTGAGAAACATACAATTCAGCTAGTTTATCCATTGAAAAATCCGTGCATACGGGGATAAAGTGAGCCGACTTAGTCAGTCTATCAACAACAACCCAAATCGCATCTTTCTTACTCGCTGACACTGGCAACCCAGATACAAAATCCATCGTGACTCGATCCCATTTCCATTCAGGTATCATGATCGGCTAAAGTAAACCAGTAGGCACTTGATGTTCCGCCTTCACTTGCTGACATACTAAGCACTTCGAGACAAAATTGGAAATGTCTCGTTTCATACCATGCCACCAAAACTGACGTCTTAGGTAATTGTACAATTTCGTACTCCCCGGGTGAATTGACATTCGGCTACAATGAGCTTCGTTCTGAATCATCGAAATGAGTTCTGAATTTTTTGGAACACACAAACGATTTTTGAACCTCAAACAATCGTCATCATCAACTTGAAACTCTGATTCCATATTCGGAACACATTCAGCCCGTTTTGCAACCAATTCATCATCGACTTTCTGAGCTTCACGAATTTGATGAATCAACAATGGTTTGGCCTTTAATTCTGCCACTAACACATTGTCGGATAGAACGGACAAGTGTACATTCATCGCTCATAAAGCAAACAGTGATTTACGACTTAAGGCATCCGCAACCACATTAGCCTTTCCCGGGTGATAGTCAATGACAAGTTCATAATCCTTCAACAACTCGAGCCAACGTCTTTGTCACAGATTTAAGTCTCTTTGAGTCATCAAATACTTCAGACTTTTGTGATCCGAAAATACATGGCACTTCTCACCAAATAAGTAAAGTCGCCATATTTTCAAAGTGAATACGATGGCAGCTAATTCGAGATCATGGGTCAGATAATTTTTCTCATGTGGCTTTAATTGTCTCGACGCATAGGCCACAACTCGACCTTCTTGCATCAATACGCAACCCAACCCAAGTAGGGAGGCATCACTATAAATGACAAACTCTTTGCCTGATTCGGGCTGCACTAGAATCGGAGCTTCAGTCAAATAAGTTTTCATTGATCAAAACTTTTCGACATTTTTCCGTCCATTCAACTTAACATCTTTTGAAGTAGCTTCGTCATTGGTGTGGCTATCATCGAGAAACCTTTACAAACCGTCAAGAGTAACCGCAAGTCCCAAAAAGCTCGAACCTCAAGAATATTTCTGAGGCTTCCAGCTTAAGTATGGCGAAATTTTGTTCGGATCAACTCGAATACCGATGCAGATACCACATAACCCAAGAAGCTAACCTCTTAACCGTAACTCACACTTCATCAACTTAGCATATAACTGCTTATCCCGTAAAATTTGCAACACTAATCCCAGGTGTTCAGCATGATCGGTTTCATTTCTCGAATACACCAAATTATCATCGATAAACACAACTACAAACTGATCCTAATACGGTCTAAAAATTTGATTCATCAAATCCATAAATACCGCAGGGGCATTAGTGAGCCCAAACGGCATCACTAAGAATTCATAGTGACCGTATCTCGTTCTGAAAGCAGTTTTGGGTATATCCGAATCTCGAATTCGTAACTGATAATAACCCGATCTCAAGTCTATCTTTGAAAACACTGAGGCTCCCTTTAGATGATCAAACAAATCATCAATGCGCGGCATCGGATATTTATTCTTTATTGTCACCTTATTCAGCTGACGATAGTCGATGCACAACCTCATGGTTCCGTCCTTCTTTTTCACAAACAATACTGGTGCACCCCAAGGTGAGAAACTTGGTCGAACGAAACCTCTATCCGTCAACTCTTGCAACTGAGGTTTCAATTCCTTTAATTCCGTTGGTGCCATATGATACAGAGCTATCGAAATCGGTGTAGTCCCAGGTACAAGCTCGATGCCAAACTCTACCTCCCGGACAGGTGGTAAACTCGGTAATTCTTCGTGAAAAACATCCGGGTATTCACAAACCACTGGCACAGATTCAGGCTTCTTTTCTAACTCTTTGTCATCAAGTACATACGCAAGGTATGCTTCACACCCTTTTCTTACATATTTCTGAGCCAACATTGATGATATTACAGCTGGCAACCTATTCAAGTCAGTAGACTCAACTCGAATTATCTCGTTATTTACACACCTCAAATCGATGGTTTTTCTTTTGCAATTTACAATTGCATCATGTATGGTCAACCAATCCATACCGAGGATAACATCAAACTCGTCAAACGGTAAAAGCATCAAATCGGCCGGAAAACAGGAACCTCAGATTACTAGGGGACATTTCTTGCACACTTTGTCGACAAGCACATAACGACCCAAAGGATTTGACACCCGAATTACAAACTCAGTAGACTCAACAGGTAGAGTCTTACTAGATGCTAAGGTTTTACATATATAAGAATGAGTAGAACCAGGGTCAATCAAAGCAATCACATTAGTATCAAAGAGAGTAAAGGTACCGGTAATAACATCTGGCGAGGAAGCATCCTCGCGTGCGCGTATAGCGTAAGCTCTAGCAGGAGCACGAGCCTCAGATCTAGTTGTAGCATCTCTAGATCCTCTCTGGCTGCCACTAGCATTGCCCGTATTCCTAGATGGTCTACCCCGAGCAGTAGTAGCACCAGGTTTCCCACTCTGATTTACGTTGTGTTCAGACAATCTCGGGCAATCTCTAATAAAGTGGTCACCGACCAAGACTTGTAACAGAGCGGTCATGGAATCTACAACTCCCCGAGTGCCATTTACCACAATATCGACACTCAGCTCGTCTCAACGGTCATTTCCAACATCAAGCGATCAAGTGACTCGTGCACTCACAAGGGTCGATCACGGTCTCGTCTAGAAAACCCGAAGGTCTCTAGATCGCCCAAATCATCTCTAAACTTTTTCGATGATTGTTGAAAGGGCCTCCCGAAGACCTCTTACGAAACTCCTTTGCTCCCATATCGCCTTTTCTTTTCTCCATATCGAGCTCCTCGGCTTTGCAAGCTCGCCGACAAGTACCACAAATTCTCGATTTCCAAGATGCCAACATATAGCTTTATATCATCATTCACCCATCCTCAAACGCTTACACATTACGGCTTCGAGGAAATGCATTCTAGTGCGATCGGCTAAGCCTCACAAATTTTCGCTCATAGTCGAATCGACATGGAACCTTGTTTAAGTTCAAGAAATTCCTTCCGTTTTTTATCCATAAATCTCTCACTGATATACTTTTTCCGAAACTCGGTTTGGAAAAACTCCCAAGTTACTTGCTCTTTGGGCACAACAGAAGTCAACGTATTCCACCAATAGTAGGCAGAATCACGTAGCAAGGAGATAGTACACTTTAGGCACTCATCGGGTGTGCAAGATAGCTCATCGAGTACCCGAATAGTGTTGTCCAACCAAAATTTAGCTTGATCGGCATCATCGCTATCCGTAGCCTTAAATTCAGTAGCCCCGTGTTTTCGGATTCATCAACTGGGGCTTATTTGACCTTATTTGGTCATTCTTGTTGAGGTATTGTAGGTGCGGGGGTGGCATTAGTCGGGAATGGAGGTTGTGGAATAGCCGTATTAGTTCGAATGTATTGGTTGAACCAATCATTCATCACGCTATAGAAAGATAGTCTAACTTCATCATTCGGATTACTAGCAATAGGTTGAGAGTCCGCCGAGCTGTCCCTTGTGCGGAGCAAAGCTACACTCTCAAGATCATCACTACCGCTTCGGTCGGGATTGGGATCCATTACTATAAATAAACACATTTTCAATTGTCGAAATCACCACACTATCAAATAATCACAAAATGGCATGTATAGCTAGACCCAAACGTATTACGGTAGTCCTAGAATCGACTAAACCGTAGCTCGATACCAATAAAATTGTAACACCCCATACCGAGACCGTTTTGAAGCGACCACGAGGTGCTAATGACATAATTCATGTATGTTCACAATCCATTTTAAAATTTCAGACGGTGGCTAATCTGCGTCACGGTCACCTTAAAAATCATATCTTGAGTTCCAAAACTCGAAAATCAGTTTCATAATTTTTTTCCTGAAACTAGACTCATATATCCATCCACAAATTTTTTTCTAGAATTTTTAGTGAGCAAATTAGTGCAATTTATTAGTTAAAGTCTCCCCTGTTACAGGGTTCGACTACACTGACCTTCCTGCATTGCGACTTAGATAACTCCTTATACAGGGCTTCAATACTTATGCCGTTTGTGTCTAATGAAAATAGACTCAAAAAGGAATCTATAAATATATGGAATGACTTCTAATTATCTCTGGTTAATTTATAATGAATTTCCAAAATCAGATCAGGGGATCCAGAAATCGCTCTGGCCCTGTCCCATGAAAACTTAAATATCTCTTAAAATAAGACTCATATGACCTTTTCGTTTCTTCCATATGGAAATAGATTCATCAAGGTTTGATTACATAATTTATTCACTATTTATTTCCATTCCTACTATTTTTAGTGATTTTTCAAATTCACACCATCTCTTCTGTCAAGATCGCCTTTAAGGTAGACTTCACCTATTACATAGTTTCCATGATTCAACTAACCCTTTAGCATATATAGCACAAAGTATGATCGTGATTAACCATTCCAATGGCCAATCATTGCCAAGCATATCCACACCTCTCAATAACCATATACATACAAAATGATTACAACATTATGCTCAAAAATATATATAAGCCATTTTCGCATGGCTATCCAAATTTGTACAATACCGAAAGGTACATGACCAACATCAAAAAGGGTAGTCCTATACATGCCATTTCAAAGTTCAACCAAAAGTGTACCAAAAGGGGCTTTGATAGTGTGGACGACTTCGACTTCAACAATCCCGAGTCTGATAGCTGACGAACCAAAATCTATAAAATAGAGAATCAAAGAAACGGAGTAAGCATTTAATGCTTAGTAAGTTTTGAGCCATGAAATTAGACACAACTAAAGTATAACATTCGTATGGCTAAACAGATAATTTCATATGCACAAATTCCCAATATCATACTTACTTCACATTACCGACCCTTATATTCATACACAAAAGATCAATTTAGCCAAAGGCCTAGAGCTCATTTATCGATCGAAATAATACTATTTGTAAGGAATCAACCAATTCAATGCATATACGAAACAAACCTCATCGCTGGGATTTTACGAGCGTATTAATTGAAATTATTACAGCAAGATCACTCATTCCCAAGCCAGGTACCTTCGGGATTTAACCGGATATAGCTACTCGCTCGAATGCCTTCGGGACATAGCCCGGATGTAGTAACTCACACAAATGCCTTCGGGACTTAGCCCGGATATAGTAACTCACACAAATGCCTTCGGGACTTAACCCGGATATAGTAACTCGCACAAATGCCTTCGGGACTTAACCCGGATATAGTAACTCGCACAAATGCCTTCGGGACTTAGCCCGAAACTAGTCACTAGCGCAAATGCCTTCAGGACTTAGCCTGGTTATCATCTGAATATTCATGCACATATCAATAAATCATGACACATTTATATCTCATTTTCATAATTAGAGTTCAAACACAAGTCACGTATTAAACACTCCCATTTTCGGCTCACTAGCCACATACAAACAGCATGGTTTAGTTCACTTTATGACACGATCTCTATGCACATACGGCTACCGTCATACGTATAGACTAATTAACTCATCATATAATTCAAGTAGAATCATCATATCACCGTATATTTGTTATGCTCATACATCATAACTTAATCAAATCATAAACTAAGTCTCGTTGCTCGAAAACTTACCTCGGATGTTGTCGAAGGATTTCGATGGCTATTCGACCACTTTTTCCTTCCCTTTATCGGATTTAGTTCCCCTTTGCTCTTGAGCTAATTCAAACAAATTTAACTTATTAAAGTCTCATTATGCTAGCTTATGGCCGAATATGACAAGGAGTTTGATAGGTCATATGGCCACCTTTAGCTCAAATACAAAATGGTCATACGCATTTTTAATCAGATTGAGCAATTTAACACAATTAATCTAACATTTCCTCATGTACACCTTTATGACCGGATACACATATCATTAACCTAATATCACTTAACTAAGCACTTTAACAAGTTTTCTTTAACTATACACACATTTGGCAATGACAAAGACAACTTAACAAACCTCAAATTCAACTTATAACAAAATATACTCAATATTCAAAGCATTTAACATCACTTCATCATAATCTTACATCATGGCCGAATGCTCCTTTTAAACCATTTACCCTCACAAAGCATAAATTTCATCATCAAGCTTACAAGCTTATAATCCCATGAATTATAACCTCCTAATATTCATCAACTCTCACTCATTAGCTTCTAAAATAAATTTCAAAATCTATAGTTCCTTTTTTTCTACCCATGGCCGAAATCTCCAACAACACCAAATGAAAATATACTTCATGGATCTAAGGTAGAACCAAGAAAGGAACTCATAAATATCAAGGTGTAAGCATCTACCATTGTTCATCTAGATTTAGCATGAAACATAACCATCACCCTTATTAATCTCCATAACCGAAAACCTTACTCAATCCAAAATCAAAATTTCAACATGGGTTACTAAAAATAACTTGATAACTCACTCAATATCAACTAAAATTTCAAGAACTAGCATAAACTTTCTTACCTTAATATTCACCTAAGATGGCCGATTGCTTCGTCCCCTTCTTCCTCTTTTCAATTCGGCCAAGAAGAACCAAAGAATGAACTCTTTTTTTTTCTCCTCTTTCTCTAGTCACAGCAATGGAGGGGAGGCATGGATGAGGCAACTTTGTTTTCATCACCCCACTCTTTTCATTATTTTATTACTAACCTCTTATTTTATTCTTTCTAACATAACACACTAACAAAACATGTTTACAACATGTTTCACCCCATAGCATGGTGGGCCACTAGCTCTAATTTTGGGTAATTTGACATGCAAACCCATCCTTTTTGATTACATGCACTAATAGATCCTTATAGATTAACCTATCACATTTCAAAAGTGTCACACATAAGTCCTATTAACTAAATTCACATGCAATTTACTAAATCGAAGCTTAAAACTTTCACACATTCATATTCACCTATTCTAGACAATAAATATCATATTCAAATACTTCGGTGACTCGGTTTAGTGGTCCCAAAACCACTTTCCAACTAAGGTCACTTTAGGGCTGTCATACACCCGTTACCCGTGCCCGACACTGGGACCAGGTACGAGGCGTTGCCAGACACATACTCAGACATTTTTGAAAAATTTGGGTTATAAATTTCGTTCTAAATTAAAACCAATCAGACGACTTCTTAGTGTCCCTATTATGGGCCTACGAGACCCAAAACATACATTGAGAATGGTCCAGGACTAAACCAAGAACCTAAGAAAATTTTCTTAAAATTTTCTAGGTTAAGCCTCACACGCCCGTGTGGAGAAAATGCACACACCCATGTGCTTTGGGACACGCCTATGTCCCTAACCTGTGTGGAATTAATTGAATTTTATTTTATATTTTAACCTATAGGGGTTTTTACACGGCCAAGCACATGTCTGTGGCCCTGGCCCCTGTCTTTCACACGGCCTAGACACGCCCATGTGGTCGCCCGTGTCTAAAAACCTGGACATTCTACTTATGACGTCAGCATGTATCTAGGGGCACACGGCCAAGTGACACACCCGTGTGCTAGGCCGTGCCCTCCACATGATTAACACACATGGTCGTGTCTCTTCTCGTGTTTTTACTACCATGCAATCTGACTAAAGAAATTTTAGGTGCAGGGGACACACGACCGTACCACACGCCCGTGTGTCTACCCGTGTGGACCCCTTTTAGGCTATAATTTCAAGCCAATGGTCACCCTCATCATTTCCTCACATATAAGAACCCCAATTGCATTTAACATGACCCAAATATACTCAAGGACTATCCTCAATGAATCTATTACATGTCAACCTCATCTCATCGGTTAAATACATACTCAATTATCCCCTTTTTTATGATAAGGATTTCCGTCCCATTGAAACATATTTAGGCTTGGCTCATTATTGCAATTCATTGCCAATTATGGCCTAACCATTTCCAAATGTTTTGACCACATTACGAATGCCTATTTATGAAATACCACATTTAATCATCACAATAACATTTCTAACATAAACATGCATGGTCGATAGGTCATAACCTACAACGAAATGAGCCATGTCTTATGGCCATATACCAAAAAAATAAGTTTAACATTTAAGCCTTTACATCGGCCAACCAATGACATATAACACCAAGTAACCACAAGCCTATACATGCCATTGTAATAGAATAGAAGTATCTATATACCAAAACAGGAAAAATAGATAGTGTTGACAATACTCCAACCATCTTCCAATCTCTACGAGTCTTCAAGCTCTGTAAGACAGGGAAAAGAGAGGGGTAAGCATTTACATGCTTAGTAAGCCCGAATAACTGGAAAGTAAACTTACTGATTGATTAGCATACAACCATGTTAGACAACCAACCCAATAAATAGAGGATAGCCTTCTATTACATGCACTCAAACATCAAGTTAGTCCCACAATAATTCATCATGTAATTTGTCTTAGATGATCATCATCAAACATTTTCTTTTTTATACCTCATGTTAATCCTGCTGAGTACCTCAAAAATCTCGATGGATTATCCATTTGCTGTCAAGTCATAAGAGTGATTTTCTCAAGTATGCACTCCCGCAAACCCTACATCTTACGGTGGGATTACCAATCCAGGCTAAATCCCTTATAGTTACAAACACCCTTAGTGAGCTCGGATCTGAATTACCAGTCCAGGCTAAATTTAGACCCTAATCGGATTGCCCATCTGGGCTAAATCCTTAATGCGCACATATTCTTCGGGAGGCTCTATCACTCAAGGAACACCTATCTGGGCTAGATCCTTCTTATATATTTGAAATCAATGGATTACTCATCCGGGCTAAATCCTTTTCTGCAACACAAGCAGGATCTCAAGTCATGTAAGCCATGGTTTATCCATCGAATTTCCCTTTTAACTTCAACTGGGACATTTATCATCTTGTCATTATTATTATTAACACATTTCATGGATTTTCATACCATCATGATATACAACTATCACACATTCATAAAACATGCATTTAGGCATATTATGGGTTTACCTTAAGTTATTCGAACTTACCTGGTATTTATGTTGGTTTTCACATTTCAGTTATTCCGAAACCTTTCGTTTTCCTCCATCGACCTTCAAAATTTGTTCCTCAAGGTCTATAATAATAAAAATGAATTATCAATATCTCACATTATTCTTTTTGAGCCTAAATTTCACCCCTAGACAAAATGACTGTTTTGCCCCTAACCTTTCATATTATTTATGATTTAATCCCTAGGCTCGTAAAATGATATACATGCAATTCCTTGGTTACCCAAGCCTATCTGAATGCATTATAAACTCATACTAGCCCACATTTTCCTCTACTTTACATTTCTACCACATTTTGTACCTTTTGCTAAAAGGTCCCTTTAGGGGCTTTTCATGAAAATCAGTTAGGAAAAGATGTTTAACACACATCTAACTTTCATATTCTCCCATAAAACATCAAAGAACAAACATGTCACACATGGGTCACTTGCATACATGAACCCTAGTTTAAAATATAGGTAGAAATGGAGAGAACATGTTACAAGGATCTCAAAAATACAAAAAAATTAAAAACGGGGCTAGGAGTCACTTACTATTGAGCTTGAAAATGTTGAAAACCTTAGCAATGGAGGGCTTGAGAATTTCAGCTGGTACAAGGGAGAAGATGGCCGATTTTCATTTTCCCTTTTTATTGATTTTATTACCAAATGACCAAAATGCCCCTCCTTACTAAACTTCCAAAATTTTCCATACATGCCCATTTTTGTCCAAAAACTTAGAAATTGGGTAAATTTCTCTTTAAGACCTTCCAATTAGTAATCTAAAGCAATTTCATGCAAATTGCTTCTAGAATCCAAGTTTTTCAATTTATTCAATTTGGTCCTTATTTTCCAATTGGACACCTTACTCATAGAATTTCTTCATGAAACTTTAACACATGCATATATTCATATTCTAGGCCTCATATTAATCATAAAACAAATATTTCAACTTGGATTTGTGGTCCCAAAACCATTGTTCCGACGAGGCCCTATTTTGGGATGTTACACGGAGATGGCTATTCCACTGTTTATGTTTTTCATTTTTGATTTCTAGTAAAGGTAGTTTTACTTGGGTAAATTTTATGTTATAAGGTCATTTTAAGTTTTTATTTTTATTTGTGGATTTATTTAAATTGACTTTAATCTGATAACAGCAAGACTCAGGTTTTCAAAAGATAAATGATTTTCAACTACCATACCACACAACTTGATTTAAAAGCTTTCGCAATGAACAGTGTTTTAAAGTGTGATAACGATTTAGTATGAAACATGTTTTGCTAGATAAACCTGTAACTTAACCAATGAAAATAATAAGTTAGCTTCTCATAAAGATCACAAATGAGGTTTTAACACAAATGGACTTTTCTAGTAGAACTACACTTTTCAAAACACACTCCAATGTGACATCACAGATTCGACCATAACGTCTAGGCCGAGTTTGGGGTGTTACACTTAGTGATATCAGTGCCAAGTTGTAAAACTCGACTGTGGATTTGGGTTTTTCCTAAAAATATAAATATCAAAAGAATTGTTTCAAATGACAGAAAAATATTTTGAGGTGTTGTTTTCGAATTTGTGGTCTATCAAGTCTCCAGCGTCGATTTTGTAAGTTCTCTAAAACTATTGTTTGATTTAATTAAAACAATGAGATTACCATAGATAATAGACTGTACTGAAACCTTTATTAGGGTAACTTAAAACTGTAGTAAGACTACGATCTGCGAAAACAAAACAACTCTTAATTATTGATGCTATTTTTCATAAAACATCCGTTAATAAACACTGGAACTGTAAAACTGATGCATAAAACTGTTAATACAGATAACACAAAAATAAAAAATGAGCACTAGAGGTACTCGTGGAAGAAGTATGAGAGGCCACGACAGAGGCCATGGAGGTGCTCGGGCTAGGTCTTCGGCATCAGGCCATATGCCCAACATTGAGGCAAGAGAGGCACTGGTTTCACCTGTGACTAAAACTGGGTCACACGATCAGGTAGCTAGGGATGACGTACTGTCCCAAGCTATACTATAAATTCTGGAAAGGGTCGCTGGGCCCAATACTAGTACTGTGGGCTGTGGATAACGGAACGAATCAGGTCTAATGGGGTTGAGATCTTTAGGGGTTGAGATCTTTAGTGGTATCGCTGGAGTTGCCCCTAATGTGGCTGAATATTAGATAGAGGCCACAAAGAGGATCACGGATGACCTCGACTACACCCTAGAGCAGAAACTAAAAGGTGCAGTGTTGTTATTGAGAGATGAAGCCTATCAGTGGTGGCTTATTGTGAAAGAGGGTACTCAACCCGATCGATTGACTTGAGAGTTTTTCAAAAATGCATTTCAAGGGAAATATGTGAGAGCTAGCTATGTGGATGCCCGTAGAAGGGAGTTTTTGAATCTGAACTAGGGGGTTAAGTCCGTGGCTAAATATGAGGCAAAATTTCTGCGATTAAGCCGCTATGCGTGAGGCATGGTAGCAACTGAGTATGAACGCTGCGTGCATTTTAAGGACGACCTCAGAGATGATCTATGAGTTTTGATAGCCCCACAGAGGGAGCGAGATTTTGCGGTATTAGTGGAAAAGGTGAAGATCGTCGACGATGTGAAATGCGCTAAGCACCAGAATCGTGAGTCAGACGGGGGAAGGAACAAGAGGGTTTGAGAGCCCTCAAGTTTAGCTTTGAGGCCTAAGAAAAAGGCCAGAGTTGATGGGCAAGTCAGAGTTGGGCCCTCTATTTCTACTTTTGGGACGCAGCCTTGTACTATCTATAGGAAATTCTATCAGGGTGAGTGCTGAGTAAGGATAGGGGCATGTTTGAGGTGCGGATCTATGGAGCAACGTATTAGGGATTGTCCACGTAGGCCCAATAAGATGCAAGCTACTGGTATGTGTACTTTTCAGCCACCTAGAGGGATTCAGCAGCCATTGAGAGGTCGTGGTTAGACTAGAGGTGGAAATGGTATGGGCCGTGGTCGTGGAGCACCGGGCAGAGGTACTGGTCATGCTGAGATGAGGCAACCAACACTGGTTTATGATGCACGTCATCGAGAGGATAAAGATGCCCTAGATGTTATAACGGGTACGTTTTTTATTCATAATGTACCTTATACTACATTAATTGATGTTGGATCTACGCACTCTTATATAACATGCACTGTGTCTGAGACTTTGGGTATAATGGTGGAAAACACTACGAGTGAGATCATCGTGTTGAGTCAATTAGGGCAGTCAGTGAGAATGAATAAGGATGTACTTTTGGAGGTTCAAGGAATGATCTTTTTAGCAGACTTAATGAAACTTCCTTTTGGGGGATTCAACATAATATTGAGCATGCACTGGCTGGTTAAGCATCAGGCGAATTTGGATTGTGTTGCAAAATGGGTGTTACTGAGAATTAAAAAGGGTGATGAGGTAATTGTGATTAAGGAGCGTCGGAATTATCTGTCAAATGTGATTTCTGCACTTAGAGTTGTGAAGTTGGTTCATAAGGGTTGTAAAGCGTATTTAGCCTATGTCAGTGCTTTGAGTTCTGAAGTCTCATTTGTGATAGATATCAGAACAGTTAAGGACTTTTCGGACGTCTTTTCGGATGAGCTACCTAGATTACCTCCAAGTCGAGAGGTTGAATTTGGGATTAAGCTCCTGCCTGGTACAACTCCAGTGTTGATCGCCCCCTATAGAATGGCACCAAAGGAGCTTGAAGAGCTTAAAGCGCAGATTCAAGAGTTACTGGATCGAGGGTTCATTTGTCCTAGTGTGTCTCCATGGGGAGCACCAGTGTTATTTGTGAAAAAGAAGGACAGAACTATGCGTATGTGCATCGACTACCTGCAACTGAATAAATTGACTATTAAGAATAAATACCATTTACGGATTGATGGTCTATTCGGCCAATTTTGTGGAGCGTCAATTTTCTCAAAAATTGATCTCTGATCTAGGTACCATCAACTAAGGGTTAAGGAGACTGATGTTTACAATACAACATTTAGGACTCGTTATGGTCATTACGAGTTTCTAATGATGCCGTTTGGACTGACAAATGCACCAGTAGCTTTTATGGATTTGATGAATCGATTGTTCCAACCTTATTTGGATCAGTTCATAGTGGTGTTTATAGATAACATTCTGGTGTATTCAAGGATCGAGGAGGATCATGATGCACATCTCTGAGTTGTTCGGTAGATTTTGAGGGAGAAACAATTATACACTAAATTCAGTAAGTGTGAATTCTGGCTACGAGAGCTAACTTTTCTGGGTCATGTGGTGTCTGCTGAGGGGATTAGGGTTGATCCTCAAAAAATTGAAGCGGTTCTGGATTGGAAGCAACCTAAGTCGGTATCTGAGATTTGAAGTTTTTTGGGTCTTACAGGGTATTATAAATGGTTTGTTGAGGCGTTTTCGTTGATTGCTGCACCTTTGACTAAGTTACTACATAAAGGGGTACCATTTTACTAGACTAATAAGAAGCAGGAAAGTTTTGAGAGACTTAAGAAAGTTTTGACTGAGGCCCCTGTCTTAATACAGCCAAAATCTGGGAAGGAATTCACTATCTACAGTGATGCATCACATGTTGGCTTAGGATGTGTGCTGATGCAAGATGGTAAAGTAGTGGAGTACGCGTCTCGCCAACTTAAGATGCATGAAGCGAATTAACTGACTCATGACTTGGAGTTGGCTGCAGTGGTTTTCGCATTGAAAATTTGGAGGCATTATTTGTATGGTGAGAAGTGTATCATTTACATGGATCATAAGAGCCTCAAGTAACTCCTCACTCAGAAGGAACTAAACCTTAGGCAGTTTAGGTGGATTGAGTTGCTTAAAAACTATGATTATTCGATTGAATATCACCCTGGTAAGGCTAATGTGGTAGCTGACGCACTGAGCCGCAGGGCTGTTACTGATCTGAGGGCGATGTTTGCTTGTCTCAGCTTATTAGACGATGGTAGTCTGTTGCCCGAACTTCAAGTTAAACCGAGGTGGATTGAACAGATTAAGGGTAAGCAGTTGGAGGATGAGTCATTGGGTTCTCATTTCCGATAGATAAAGAGTGGGGAAACTTCAGATTTTGGATTAAATAGTGAAAGGGTACTTTGTTTCTGTGGAAGAGTCTATGTACCAAAAGATACTGATTTGAAGCAGTCTATACTGCAAGAAGTTCATAGTAGCCCTTACACTATGCATCCTGGTGGGAATAAGATGTACCGAGATCTTCCAGAATTATATTAGTGGCTAGGTCTTAAGCAGGATGTTACCGATTTTGTGAGTAAATGCCTGACTTGTCAGCTTGTTAAGGCAGAGCATCATTGCCTTCAGGGTTGCTTCAACCAGTTAAGATTTTGCTTTGGAAATGGAAGAGAGTAACTATGGACTTTGTTAGTGGGCTGCCCTTATCGCCTACTAAGAAGGATTCAGTATGGGTCATTGTTGATTGACTGATTAAATCTGCCCATTTCATACCTGTTCGTACTAATTTCTCGTTGCAGAAACTGGTTAAGTTGTATGTGTCTAAAATAGTACGACTGCATGGGGTACCGGTTTCTATCATTTCTGATAGAGATCCTCGCTTCATGTCTCGATTCTGGAAGAAGTTGCATGAAGCATTGGGTACAAGGTTGGACTTCAGTACTGCATTCCATCATCATACAGACGGTAAGTCAGAAAGGGTGATTCAGATACTAGAGCATATGTTAAGAAGTTGTGTGATTGAATTCTAGGGCAGTTGGGAGGATTATTTTCCGTTGGCAGAGTTTGCGTACAATAATAGCTACCAGTCCATCATTCAGATGGCACCTTACAAGGAATTATATGGTCATAAGTGTAGTACTCTTACATGTTGGACTGAGTTGGGTGAGCGGCGAGTTTTGGGTCCTAAATTGATTTTTGATACGGAGAATAAAGTTAGATTGATTTGAGATCGACTGAAGGCGGCGTTTGACAAACAAAAATCATACACGGATCTAAAGCGTAAGGAAATTGAGTATTCTGTGGGGGATTTAGTTTTTCTCAAAGTCTTACCTTGGAAGAAAGTACTGAGGTTTGGTTGGAAGGGCAAGTTAAGCCCTAGGTTCATTAGGCCTTACATACACTGAAACGTGTGGGATCGGTTGCCTGTCAACTTGAGTTACCTTCTGAGTTGGATCAAATTCATGATGTGTTCCATGTCTCTATGTTAATGTGATATCATTCTGATCCTGCACATATCATCTCCACTGAGGAGATTGAGGTTAGGCCAAATTTGACTTTTGAAGAGGAGTCGGTTCAGATTTTTGACCGTCATGTGAAAGTTCTGAGGAAGAAATCTATTCCACTGGTTAAGGTACTATGGCGTAATCATAGTTCTAAAGAAGCTACGTGGGAATTTGAGGGGGCGATGCGGTAACAATACCCTCATCTATTTTGATCAGGTAAATTTTGAAGTTGAAATTTTCTTTTAGGGGGTAGAGTTGTAACGCCCCAAATCTTTGGTAATTTAATTGTGTGTTATGTGCATGTTGGCTTACTTGCTGTGATGGTTAAGGGTCCTGAATAGTGTGAGAAGACCTAGGTTCAAACCTAGGCTGTAGCAAAATTTTTTGGTTTCTACTGAACTAAACCTTTACTGCTAGATGTTGGGTTCTTAATTAATTGTAGGGAAATCAGGTCTCAAAAAGGTTGTTGGTCCAAGGGCTTGCTGCTGTGCCGTGTTAGAGGTTGAGTAGTAGTAGAACTCTGTTGCTAGTGGGTGGTTGGAGTGTTTGAGGGAGAATGGTGTGTGTGGCCATTAGTTAGGGGGAGTTTGAAAGGGTTTAAACTGGTTGTTTGAGGGATTAGATGAGAGATATGGGGAGAGATTTAGGGAGCAGATCAAGGAATAAGGGGTGAGGTAATAGTTACCGAAAGTGGGACTCCCTCTATGCCAAATCGGTCTTAGGCTTTTGGGGTGCCAAATTTGTCAGTTTTGGCTCTCTTTTGCAGTTGCTTCTCTCTTTTGTTTCTATCGCCTATGAGTTTAGTTTTTGTTTTGTTAGCCGTTTTCTTCTGGTAACCATTTGGGCGTTCTGAGGTTTCATTTTTGGGGTTTTCTTTTGACCAAACAATCTGATCCTCCCTCCTAACCTATTGCCGAATACCATTGACTCTTTTCTTCTCCTCAAGTCGGCTTTGCTCTAGCCAAATCCCTTCTCGTTCTTTCTATTTTCTCTCATTCGAGCCTTCTGCATTATTTGGTTTCCATTCCTTTCTTCATTGTAATCGCAGCCAATTGTTTTTACTCTTCTCCTCTTCTTCATTTAAGCATTATAGCCGAATACTTTGTTCTCTTCTTCTAAACTCTCAGTTGTAGACTTGGAAAGTTCGACTAATCAGGTGTGAGGGTATGTGTTTATTCTTTCCCTCTTTCTTTCTCTCTTCTAGTGCGCTTATATCTTATATCACCTTGTACTGCCATTTCCTGATAAGTTCAAGTGTTCCTGTTTGTCTATTAATTTGGGCACTGTTGGCTTTTGTAGGTGTAAGCCGAATATTTCTCCTCTAGGTGTGCGCATTAAGTTTTGGCAAGCAATTGTTCAACTAAGTTTAATCTGTTCTCTTAAATGTTGGTTGATAGGGCTTATTGGAGTGCAGGAAATCCCTAAAGCCTTGTGGATAGGTCTTTTGCAATGGTTCGTGAGTGTCCGATCAAAGCCAGTGATAGGTAATTCCTTGAGCCAATAATGGTTAGGGTGCTTTTCAATTCCACTGGATAAATGTTTTGATCAGGAGTTTGATTGTGTTAGGTTTGGAGTATTGGTGGATCAACAGGCAATCAGGTGTGTAATCACACTACAATATTGTTAATCGGCAAAAGCCGGAAAACATGTTCATAGACGCTACACGAGCATGTGTTCGCTCATGTGGTGAATTGAACGCATAAACGTGTGGGTTTGACAGTAGAGGCCACCATGAGCGATCCCATGGGTTTAGGCCGTTTTGGGCCACGTTGGGCTAAAATGAGCCGAGCAGGCCCACGGGCTTGTAGGCCCTGCACAGGCAAACCACACTGTTGTGTGGAGATAATTGGGCCGGCTGTGTAGTTTACACAACCAAGGCCATTATTTGGGCTTATTGGGTCACACGAGCTTGTGGGCCCACATGGGCCGTATTATGTGCTTGGGCCCATTTCCATTGTTTGACTGTTAAGGTTGCATGGGTCGCCTAAGACGACTGTGGGCATACAGATGGGTCAGTAAGTACACTTAGACCTCATACTGATGAAATGACTGTTATACCCTTAGAGGTAAAATGACTGATATACCCCTATGCTATATTTGATTGTATTCGAGCATGACATTTTGCATACAAGTATATATTTTGACATGACATGTTGCACGGGGGTAGGTTTGATATATTTGGAGGAAGTGTACTATACTGGTAGCTTTGCTGCATATATTGTTTAGTGCCGCAACCGGTGCTATATTCTGGAGTGTAGGGATGAGTGGGTCGATTTTATCCCCACATGGAGTGCAGGGTTGGACGGTGTAGAGTGTAAAGGTTGGATGGGTAGGATCTCTATTTGCATCTATGATACTGTACTGAATTGGGCTAAGGCCCACACTGATCTGTCACCGTAATGGGCTAAAGCCCACATTGATATTGCTACTGTTAAGGGCTTAGGCCCAGACTGTTTGCACTGCATGATTTACTGCTTGATAAATAGGGATTACACACTAAGTTTCCATAAACTCGCTCTTCTACTTATCTGCGCAGGTAATCCTTAGGCGGATAGGTGCTGCGAGGGACTCGGATATGGCCACACCACTGTTTATGTTTTTCGTTTTTGATTTCTAGTAATGGTAGTTTTACTTGGGTAAATTTTATGTAATAAGGCCGTTTTAAGTTTTTATTTTTATTTGGGGATTTATTTTAAATTGACTTTAATCTGATAGCAGTAGGACTCGAGTTTTCAAAAGATCAATGATTTTCAACTACCATACCACTCAACTTGATTTAAAAGCGTCCGCAACGAATAACGTTTTAAAGTGTGATAACGATTTAGAATGAAACATGTTTTGCTAGAAAAACCTGTAACTTAACCAATAAAAATAATAAGTTAGCTTCTTATAAAGATCACAAATGAGGTTTTAACACAAATGGACTTTTCTAATAGAACTACGCTTTTCAAAACACACTCCAATGTGACATCACAAATCCGGCCATAACGTCTAGGTTGGGTTTGGGGTGTTACACTAGCAATATTTTAAGGTCACACGGCCAAGACACACGCCGTGTTCTACACCATGTCTTCCACACACTGAGACACCCGGCCGTGTCTCTGTCCTTGTGGCCAACACTTAGGCTATTTTCCAAGCCTTGGTCAATTTTAATCCCTCACACACTTATACAACATCAAAGGCATAGAACATGGTATCCAATTAAAGATTAAACATCCTCTATTAAGTTACAAACATAACATTTGCACGTCATCATACTTGTGTTTCTCATACTCATTTTATATCAAGTCTAGACATACCAAACCATATTCGTTTGGCCTTGTCATCTTTATTAACATCATTAACTTACTCTAAATTTACACTTTTATACTAAGATTATGGTCACATCTATTGATCAAATTTCATCCATCAAATATACATACCATATCATATATCCATCGATATCAAGCCATCACAACATGCACATCAACAAAACATTAGAACAGTCAAGCAAAATTAATTAGGTTTACAACTTAATGATCATATATAAGCCTTATCTCATGGCTCTATATAAATGAATCATTATAAGCCAACTCAATTGGCCAAATCATGAAACACATGTCATAAAGTACTAAGTCTCTATACATGCCACTCACTTGAAAACACTTAAGGTTTATTAATACCCCAGCTTGATAATTCGATAGTGTGATGCTGCCTCCGACAATCTCCAACCTCAAGCTAACCTGACAACACTAAAAGAAATGGAAAGGAGAGGGGCAAGCTATATAGCTTAGTAAGTCCATATGAAAATAATAAGCAATATCTCAACATGCTTCTCAAGGTAATACAATTATAATTACACATTTACTTATGTTTTGGTCAAGTTATTTTCTCGAGTCATAGTTACTAAATTATTTATATCTAGAGCTACGGAACTCCAAATTAAGATCCACTAATTTTCCCTGAAACTAGACTCACATATCTTCTTACTATAAAATTTCCAAAATTTATGGATCAGCCAATAAGTACAGTTTATTCTTAAAATTTAACCTTTTTCTACTGTTTAAAAGCTTCAACCTTTCTTTACTAAAACTTAATTATCTCGTAGTAAACAATCGGATAATGTTCCTGTCTATTTCTATTGAAAATAGACTCGTTAAGAATTTAGTCATACGAATTATGATCCAAAATTATTTTTTTTAAAAGTTTTAGTGATTTTCCAAAGTTAAGATAGGGGAGTCCAGAATCACTCAGACCCTATCTCGGAAAAATTCAAATATCTCATAACATGAAATTCTTTTGCTTACATCACTTCATCTATATGAAACTAGACTGAATAAGCTTTAATTTCATATCTTATTTAGTCTCTAATTCAATTTTCACAATTTTTGGTAGGTTTTCAAAATCAGACTACTGCTGCTGTCCAAAACTGTTTTAGTGCAATATGATGATAACTATCATAAGTTCATTCTCAACTAATCATGAACTCACCATTTCATGGATTCCATGTTCAATTACACAAAGACATAATAACATAACCATAAAGATTATTCACCATTCTTCATCAAGGCATTGCTCATGAGTTTAGCGTACATACCTGTACTCACTCATAGTATATCACATAACCATACCATCTTTAACATGCCCTCCTTGGGTCTTTCATCACATTATCCATTGCATTACCCATTGAACACTCAGAATACTATTGGATATGCAAAAAATTGCACATAAGTGCCACATAAATATACGTAGCCAAAGCTACCTTATAACATGTAACGCTCGCAATGGAGCTACTCACGGGCTTGCTCATAAAAGCTATCGGTCAAGGTGTAGCTACACGGGTTGCTCACACAAGCTGTCAGGTATCCGACCAACCCAAGGATTACCTAGCCACTGGTAGGACACACAAGACCATTGCCTGGAACCCAATTACATGTATCACATCTATAATGAACTCGGACCAACTCAACGAGTTTAGATTTCTAAATTCCTAGTGACATGTCACTTATATCCTATACTATTCCTAAAGTTCAAATGAGATTTTTCGATACCACATCTCTGTCAAACTTACTTGAAGTGTCTATCTCACTATCTATAGTACTAATTTCCCATTCATAGCATAATAAGGCATAACTCAAATAGCAAATAAGCTTTTAAGAATTTACATAACATATGTCACATATTTCATATATCACTTTTCATGTATCATCATTTTCTTGCATTTTCATATAATATTTTTCCATGTCATATTTCCACATCATTTACACAATTCCATCTGTAAGACCCCTAAATCGTATCCGTCACTGGGTTAGGGTTACGGGGCATTACCTGACTAAAACACAGTTCAGCTTGTTCATATAATTCATTTCATGTTCAAAGACATAAATTTCTTTACAAATATTCGAACCAGATTTTTGCAAACATCAAGCCAAGTTCACACATTTTTTACATATATATCCAATTAAAATCAAACATACTATATTCATCGGATTACATATACAAACTATGCTCCAAAATTCAAACATATTAATATCATTTATTTAATCACATATTCAAATCAACTAACATGCATCAAAGACATGTTATTTGTACTTAATAAATATAATATTCAATCATATGACTTTAACATTAATGACACTTGCAAACTTAATATATTCAAGCATATACCATTACATTTCAAATATTGAATATATGTCAATACATCTATTTCATTAAACGTATATCAAAGATATCATTACAAAACTTTTGCACATACACATATTAAAACAAATAAAACATAAGTTCGATAGCAACATTACCACATGATTAAACATACCATAGTTGCTTATACTACATGTATATATTTACTAATACTAATAAACCATTTCTAAACATAGTCACCAAATGACCAAGAGTATCTTTTCTATTATACAATTTATGTGCATAAGACCAAAACAAAATGAACCATTTTGAGCACAAATATCAACGAAAACTACACCCATTTCGCATGTTTATTACCATGCCTATAATTACATTATTCACTATCAAACCATTAGCCAACATTCGGTCATTCGAAATAACTTCAATATGACTTTTAAAATTTTATTCACTCGTTGATATTCATGACCGAACCTAAATAACTAATTCATAGGTAAACATGTCCTAAGCATATAGTTTTATTTTGACTAGGTTTAGCCATATATAATCATGCATTATAACCTATTTTAACTCATAAAATAACCAAGAAATTATACACACACTTCCTCACACATGACATTAACATTTAACTAAATAATCATATTCATAACTATACCAAGTTTCATGATTACTCAAACTGAAACACATAATAAAACATCACAATTCAACAACTTTAGATTTTCCCCGAACCAAATCTGATTTTCTCTTTTCTTGATCTAAATTAACATAAATTAAACTTATTTAATCAAATCAATTAAATTCATCCAAAAACACGTAAATGCTTTTGCCCCTAACATTTCACATTTTTCACAATTTATTCCCTAATTCACAAAACACAAAATATTCAAAATTTGAATACTCCAATGTTAGGCCGAATTTACCCCTAGTCCATACAAGCCCATATGTTTCATTTATTTCACATTTTGACCCCTTCAATTTACAAAATTCACAATTTAGTCCTAAATAGATATTTTTATCAAAAATCACTTAATTAAACTTGACAATCTAACAACATATATTTATTTTTCATCATCAAATACAAAAAAGCATCAAGCTATCAACAATGGCAATTCATGAATACACCATCAAATTCAAAAATTCAAGCATGGGCTAGCTAGTACTCGAAGCAACAATCTCAAAAACGTAAAAATTATCAAAAATCGAACAAAAACTAACCTTGAATCAAGCTCCCAAAGTGCCGAAACTAAAATCACATTCAAAGCTTTCTTTTCTTCTCACTTTCAGCACTTAGAAAGATGAACATGAACATATTTTACTTATGTTTTATTATATTAACTTATTTTACTAATTTACAATACTAACCTTTATAAGTTAATAAATAAACCATATATTATAAACCCAAAACAGTCCAAGCTACCTTTTAATGGCCTAATTTCCTTTTAAGGACCCCACATTATAAAAACAATAACAATTCAACACTTACAAAGTTAACTAGCCACTTTTACATTTTACACGATTAAGTCCTTTTAATTAAATCGAGCACACAAATAATAAAATTTTCACACGAAATTTTCACACATATCAATTCACATATTATAAACATAAAAAATAATATTAAAATATTTTTCTGACTCAAATTTGTGGTCTCAAAACCACTGTTCTGATTAGGGTCTAAACTGGGCTGTTACAACTCTCCCCCATTATGGATTTTCGTCCCCGAAAATCTTACCAGCGAATAGGTTTGGGTAATGTTCTCTCATAGCATCCTCGGGCTCCCACGTAGCTTCTTCAACTCCGTGCCGATGCCATAAGACTTTTACTAAAGAAATTTTCTTATTTCTCAATCTTTAAACTTGCGATCTAAAACTCAGATCGGTTTTTCTTCATATGTCATATCGGATCGAATCTCAATCTTAGACGGGGAAATTACATGCGATGGACTGGATCGATATCATCGAAGAATCAAAACATGAAATACATTATGGATCTTTTCTAACTTAGGTGGCAGCAACAGTCTGTAAGCAACCGGCCCGATACGCTCAATAATCTCATACGGCCCAATAAATCTCGAACTCAATTTGTAACACCCCGTACCCGAGACCGTTTCCGAAGTCGAACACGAGGTGCTGACGGACTTAATTCCTTACTTAAACAGCTCATCACAGTCACTCTAAAATTCATATCTCGAGTTCCAAAACTTGAAATCCAATTCTGTAAATTTTTCCTGAAACTATACTCACACATATATTTACTAATTTTTTTCTAGAATTTTTGGTTGGGCCAATTAGTACATTTTATTAGTTAAAGTCTCCCCTGTTTCAGGGTTTGACTACTCTGACCTTCATGCATTACGACTTAGATATCTCCCTGTACAGGGCTTCAATACTTATGTCGTTTGTTTCTAATGAAACTAGACTCAAAAAGGAATCTGTACATATAAAGCATGACTTCTAATTATCTCTGGTTAATTTATGGTGAATTTCCAAAGTCAGAACAGGGGATCCAGAAATCGCTCTAGCCTTATTTCACGAAAACTTAAACATCTCATAAAATACGGCTCATATGGTCGTTTCATTTCTTTCATATGAAAATAGACGCATCAATATTAGATTACATAATTTATTCATTATTTGATTCCATTTCTACTATTTTTAGTGATTTTTCAAACTCACATCACTGCTGCTGTCAGGATCTATTTTAAGGTAAATTTCACCTATTTCATAGTTTTCCATGAATCAACTAGTAATTTGACATACATTATTTCCAAGTATAATCACGATTAGCCATGACATACGTAGCACCAATAGGACCATGATTGGCCATTCCAATGGCTAATCATTACCAAACATTTCCACACCACTTAATAACCATATCATAAGACCATATATACAAAATGATCATAATGTTATACTCAAAATATACAAGCCATTTTCGCATGGCTATACGAATATACATTACCAAAAGATACTTAATTAACAACAAGGGTCAGCCCTATACATGCCATTATCAAATTCAACTGAAGAGTACCAAAAAGTGGCTTAGATAGTGTGGATGACTTCGACTTTGACACCTCCGAGTCCGATAGCTGACGAACAAAATCTATAAAACAGAGAATTTAAGCAAAAGATTAAGCACTTCGATGCTTAGTAAGTTTTAAGTAATGAAATCATTTAAAAGAGTGGCATAATAATTTCAAAGTTTACTTGTTCCATCCTTTGGCCGAATATAAACCTAACTAAGGTATCATTTTTATCATTCATATCACAAAGGTAAAGTCAATATATCCAATTTAAATTCAATCTATAGTCAATCTGTTCATCTCAAATTTCCATATCAATCTCATGCATATACACATATATCTCATATTTATGAAATTGAACTCTCTAATCTTGAACTCATGTATCATGATCAGATCATAAACATTTGAATGATTTAACAATGGTCTAAGCATACCTACCGAATTTCGTAGTCATAGTTTAAAATCAATTGTATTCTCAACGAGAGTAAATTACTTACCTGGTTATCTTACGGTAAGTAGCACAGGTGTTTAAAATTGTTTCCACATGTATTATATGATTTATCGTGCGAACACTTATGCGTTTTCAACCTCAAATATTATGCCGGCACAACCACCCTTCGGAATCAAGCACGATTCTTAACACTGGCTCAAAGCCCTTCGAGACCAAGCTCGGATTAGGCCGCTGGCTCGAAGGCCCTTCGGAACTAAGTCCAGTTATGACACTGGCTCAAAAGCCCTTCGAAACTAAGTTCGGTTATTAGCACTGGCTCAAAAGCCCTTCGTATTTAAGTTCAATTATTAGCACTGGCTCAAAAGCCCTTCGAACCCAAGCTCGGATTTACACCCCGATTAACATTCACACATATATGCATACATATCTATATATCATATCACATTTGAATATCATTCCTGATACTTGAATGCGATTACAGTATGTTTACTAACCAAACATCGTTCGATTCATTAGTCCTAAACAAATAACGTGATCCCGTTTCGTTAATCCACAAGATTTCTATAACCAAACGGCTACAAGTAAATACTTTACTTATTTATTTTGTCATGTAATTCAAGTACAATCATTAGGTCACAAGTTAATTATTATGCTCATAGATAAATAATTGCCTTATCAAATCATAAACTAAGTTTCATTACTCAACGACTTACCTCGGTATATTCGAACAGCTATGGATAGGCTACTCATCGCTTTCTCTTTCCTTTATCCGATTTAGACCCTCTATGCTCTTGAGCTTAATAAAACAAATAAATTTATTCAATTACTTGTCCAACTTTACTATATATGAATACCTATTTATTAAGATTCATTTCAAAGTAAATAATAGGCAACCGATCATATATTTTTTCCATAGTGATATTCAAATATTATAGCCAAAGAATCACAACTATCGAATGTTTAACTATGATCGGACATGTGATATTACCCGAATGTCCTAAGCTAATTACCGAACCCATTGCCTCAATTCATGGACATATCGAATAGAGTAATCCTTACTTGAACTATTAGCCAACTTTATCAAATGAACAATTATACTTAAAATACCACATATATATATATCTACATAGGTGCATAGATACGGATACCATGTTACCAACAATTATTTTCTAGCTTAGTAGCCGAACCAATATATAAACTCATAAGCTAAGCGGTTCGTCAATATTATCTATATCTATCCAATTCATTTCTTATCCAATGAACTAGTTAAGTTAAAGTCATGACATATTATCAATAACCTTACCGTTACCAAGCATGCTTATTATTTACTATATCCAAACCAATTTACAAGCTAATTCATACAGTCAAACGAATCAATAATAAACTACAACCTAGTCATATCTACCCGTCACATTTACTCTACTTAAACCGAATAAGCATGTACATAAAGTCCTTGGCCGAACTTCACTAAACACAAGTCAACCATAATCTTAATATTTATCTTATGCATAACCTTATTTACCATCCAATAATCATTAAAAAAATATCAAACTCTTAATATTTATGTACAAAGCCAATCTTAATATGATCCAACCTCAAACTCATTCATTTCAATCACTCACACGGTATTTGTTCAATTCATTAAACAAATCTATGTTTGGCTATTATACTCATGAGTGTTAAAATTTATAATTTGACTAACTTAAACCCTTCTCTTCAACAATTTTTCATACAACATAAAGATCATAACCCAAGCTCATCCTTTAATAACCAAACCTAATGCTCAAACCATCACCAAAATTTCAAATTTTGACATGGGCTATGTAAGAAATTTGCTAATTAACTAGAAACAAGCTTAAAATTTTAAAATCTAACACAATTAACTAACCTTCCTTGAGCTTAAAGTGACCGAAATCTTTCCTTCTTTCTTTCTTCAATTCGGCCAAGAAGAAGCAAAAAGAATGAAGCTTTGTTTTTATCACCTTTTTTTTCTTTTTATTATTATTATTACTTAATAAAATTCAATTATACAACCATTAACTAATTATTTACATCTATTTTAATATAAATTCCTCATCATGGCCGGCCACTATAACCAAAAAGGGTTATTTGACATGCAAGTACAATTATTTTATAACATGCATAAATAGGCCACTTTACATTTGCCTAGCACATTTCTAAATTTTCTCACATAAGTCCTTTCTAATAAATTTCACATACAATTAAAGAAATTAAAGTATGAAACTTTCACACATGCACTTTCAAATATATTAAGCATTAAATATGACGATCAATTATTTTTTTACAACTCGGTTTTGTGGTCTCAAAACCACTTTCCGACTAAGGTCAAATTAGGGTTGTCACAACTCTCCCCCACTTAAGACATTTTCGTCCCCGAAAATCTTACCAGTAAATGGATTTGGGTATCGTTCTTTTATAGAGTTCTCAGGTTCCCAAGTAGCTTCTTCAATTCCGTGTTTGAGCCATAACACCTTCACTAATGGAACTGTTTTCTTTCGCAACTCTTTCACTTCGCGAGCTAGGATACAAATCGGTTCTTCTTCATAACTCAAATCAGATTGTATTTCAACCTCTGATGGGTTAATTTTGTGTGATGGATCGGATCTATAACGTCTGAACATCGAAACATGAAAAACATTGTGAATCTTTTCGAGTTCAGGGGGTAAAATCAATCTATATACAACTGGACCAACTCGTTCGGATATTTCATACGGCCCAATGAACCTCGGACTCAACTTGCCCTTACGGCCAAACCTGAGTATCTTTTTCCAAGGTGAAACTTTAAGAAACACTTTGTCTCCCACCTGATACTCAATGTCTTTTCGTTTCAAATCCGCGCACGACTTCGACGATCCGTCGCCTTTAAACTTTCACGAATTATTTTTACTTTCTGCTCAGCATCTTTGATCAAATCAACTCCGAGAATTCTACTTTCACTGAGCTGGGTCCAAAACAATGGTGTACGACATTTACGACCGTACAAAGCCTCGTAAGGTGCCATTTTAATGCTTGATTGAAAACTATTATTGTAAGCGAACTCAATCAAAGGTAAATACCGTTCCCATGAACCACTAAACTCGAGGATGCAACATCTTAACATATCTTCGAGTAATCTCATCATAGGAGTTGCAATCATCGAGAAACCTTTTACAAATCGTCTGTAATATCCAGCAAGTCCCAGAAAACTTTAGACTTCAGAAACATTTCTCTGAGGCTTCCATTCTAGTATTGCTGAAATTTTACTTGGATCAACCTGAATACTCGATACTGATACAACATGTCCCAAGAAACCAACTTCACGCAACTAGAACTCATATTTATTGAACTTCACAAACAACTGTTTATCACGCAAAGTCTGTAGCACAATTCTCAAATGTTTGGCATGCTCGAATTCATTCCGAGAATAGATCAAAATGTTATCTATAAATACAACCACAAATAGATCCAAATACTGTTTGAAAATTTAATTCATTAAATCCATAAAAGCAGTAGGTGCATTAGTAAGTTCGAAAGGTGATACGATCACGGCTTCCCATAAGCCAAGTCCAAGCCGAGATCCGACGGTGCTACCTCAAGGGCCGATCACAAGGGCTCGTGCAAAACAATTTAAAGAAGTCATATAGCTTTAGTTCAAGATGTGTGGATGATGTCAATGCTAGACCTATCGAACCAGTTAGTGGCCATTTTAGAAATCCATGCCGAACTTTTCTACAAGTTCATTTCAACTCACCAAGCTCACCTTCAGTTCAAGTTAGCTCCCAATTACCTCGGGACCAGCTCATTAGCTCGGGACCAGCTCATTATCAGCTCACGAGTTTTGGCCCAGCTCGGGTTTAACTCATGAATTAACCATCAGCTCATGGAGTTCACTTTGAATTCATTTGACTACTATTGACTTTTTAATTAATAAGTTCAATAATTAGTTAATTAATATCCTACATATTAAATTTAGTTCACATTAGTTATATTAAGTATGTCTTAAAAGTGTTTATTGATGATAATTAAATTTGTCATAACCGAATTTAATGTTGATATTTGTGTTCACATTAGTTTGAATTAATTATGTTCACATTTCTTGTAGGAACGCAATGGACATATGGAGATTAAAAGCAAGCATGAATTTTGAAGGTGCATGGACGGTTGGGGGGCTTGAATCTCTTAGGTGCATGTTCGCCAAGTGCATGTATGACCATATTCAATGTCTTTAAGGTTCATGAATGTTTCCATTCATGTATGGTGTGCTATCTCTTCATTCTCCAAGGTGACCATTCGCCAAAGGGCACTCACACATGCATGAAGATAGCTTGGCCAATTAGCTTCCCCATGACTCTCCTTAATTCGTTCACACCTATGTTCACATGGAAAGACCATTCGGTTCACCTTGTTCACACTAGAAGACTCTTCAACATTCGTTTCACACACATGATGGCCCTTGGAGTGTCCACAATTAATTCATACTTTTTGGCCAAACATTGCTTCATTTAACAAGGTTGGCCGAATCTACAAGTGACCATTGGATATCATGCATTCACTTTGAGTTTTCTTAAGCATGAAGATGCACTCATCCACCATTCCCAAAACCGAATCTGGTCATGCATATTAAGAGTTATTTTTCTAGAATTTTCTTTTAATTAATGTGTAAGTATGAAAGGCCATTCGGCTACCTAGACTTAGGCTTATAAATACTTGTTCAATTTCCATGTAAAGCACTTTTGAAACTTTTGTTAATGTTATGCTGCCAAAATTGTGAGGCAAACTTTTCTTATATTTCGCTCAAAGATTCGTTTATGCGTTCCTAGCGTTCTAGTTGTGTCAACCGTGTTCTTTGTCGCATCTTAACTTATCACTATTCGTAGTGTGGCGCTCAACATACCGAGGTTCCTATCTTGTTAGATAGTGGGTCGAGGTTTCCCTTACCAAACCTATAATCGAACTCAAAAGGCTAAATCAACGGGTCGATACCATTTCGGTATTTGGTTCTTGAAAGTACCTTTAGTAGTTCAAACCCGTTCTTTCTTCTTTACCTAATCGAACCTAAACCGACCAATTTGTTCATACCATTTTGTTCTTACCCTTTCGTTCCTACCATTCCATTCGTACCCCTCTTTCTACTCTAACTATACCTTCAACTCAACTAATCCTAACGTAACTTCTCGTAGACGATCGGGCAATCTACATACGGCTTGACTCTTCCCGAGACTGTTCGTATCATCTGGTATCAGAGCTACCTAAAACGAGAAGCTTAGACGTTCGAAGCGGAGCATTCCCGAGGTAGGTTCAGAAAAAAAAAGTATAGAAATTTTTTTTTTGTATACAGAAGTTTTCTCATTTCGATTAGTTTGTTATTGTTGCTATAAAAATAAAAATCTACGCAGCCAAAGAAAAAAAAATCGTGTACAAAAGTGTTTTTATTGTATTTAGTTTGTCGATATAGTACAACAAAAAAAAAGTTATACAAGTTTAAAAAAAATTCGAAAAAAATATCGAAAAAAAGAGTGATTTATGCAATTCAATTGTTATTCGATCGTTAAGCTTGATCTGATATAGTTCCCGACCCTTCTTCTATTCTACTCTCCCTAATTCGCCACATTGTTTTTTTTTACCCAATTCCCTATTCTTTCAGCCTACCCTATATCGAATACATCAATCACTTGTTATCCCTTTTGAACCGACCACCCAGACCAAGGACCGAGCCTTAACGAATCTGCTTATGAAATTACGAGAAAAGTCAAGAGAGGTAAAAGGCAAGAGAGCGTGAGCGCATTTGAGGGGAGGTAAAAGCTGAACTAAGAGTGTAAACACGAGTGTGAGTGTCATCAAGCTTCTTTCTTTCTGAGCGGATTGAGAGGATTTGTTTGTGAGGCTATCTTAAACGAATAGATGTCCCAAAATAGTGGACAAAACATGGAAGAACAACAAGGGCGACAACCCGTCAGGAACGTTCCAGATTTGCAAATGCAAGCCCTTTTGCGTAAGATGGAACGATTACTTGATCGAAGGCTTAATCCTCTTGAAGATCGACTCTACCAAGTCGAGGGCCAAAGACAACGCGATGAATATCCTGAAGTTGTTAGGCAAAGGCGTGAAGGGCCCGATCAACGACGAAGACAACCAAGGGTTCAAGATGATGTTGTTAATGAAAATAGTGAAGATGAAAGCGATCACGGGTCTAACATAAGCCTAGAAAGGAGACGACCTCGAAACCGTGGACAAGTAGATCGAAGGCGGGAAGATGATGACTTGAAGAATATCAAACTCTCCATCCCTCCTTTCCAAGGTAAATCTGATCCCGAGGCGTACCTTGAGTGGGAGAAGAAAATCGAACTAGTGTTCAATGTCATAACTACTCGAAAATAAGAAAGTCAAACTCGCCGCAATTGAGTTTTCGATTACGCAATGATATGGTGGGATCGGTTGACCACTAGTCGGAGGCGTAACGGGAGCATCCCATTTCCACTTGGACCAAATGAAGGCGGTTATGCGACGACGATTCATTCCATCCTACTATCATCGGGAGTTGCATCAAAAACTCCAAAATCTCATCCAAGGGATGAAGAGTGTGGAAAATTATTATAAAGAAATGGAAGTGGCTATGATCCGTGCCGATATACAAGAAGATCGAGAAGCCACAATGGCTCGCTTTCTAGCCGGACTTAATCGAGAGATTGCAAATGTCGTAGAACTGCAACATTACATTGAGGTTGTGGACATGGTCCACATGGCTATCAAAGTGGAGAAGCAGTTGAAGCGAAAAGGTACCACCCGAGCCTATCCTAACACCAATCCTTCTAAATGGGGCCAAAGCACAAGGAAGGGTTTTCCAACAAATCGAACGAAGGATTCTTCAACAATATCTAAGGTGAATAAGCCTATTGCTGAGTCAAGTAAAGGTAAGGCTCCTGAAAGTTCCACCGCCCGTTCAAGGGACATAAAGTGCTTCAAGTGTCTTGGTCGTGGACATATAGCGAGTCAATGCCCGAATAGACGTACCATGGTGATAAGGGCCGACGGTGAGATTGAAACGGAGGACGAGGAAGAGAACGATGCTGAATCGAATTCCAAAGTTGAGGAGGACTTAGAACAACCCGTTGAAGGTGAGTTACTCGTCGTCAAGCGAAGCCTAAGTCTTCAAAGTGTGGAAGACGAACAACAACGTGAGAACATTTTTCATTCGAGATGTCAAGTGCAAGGGAAAGTGTGTAGCATCATAATCGATGGAGGGAGTTGCACAAACATGGCAAGCACCCTCATGGTGGAAAAGTTGGGGCTGTCAACCACCAAGCACCCGAATCCATACAATCTCTAGTGGCTTAACGATGGTGGTGAACTCAAAGTGACAAAACAAGTCCTAGTGTCCTTTAGCATTGGGAAGTATTCTGATGAAGTATTATGTGATGTAGTGCCGATGCACGCGGGCCATTTGCTTCTAAGACGACCATGGCAGTTCGACCGACGGGTGATGCATGATGGTTACACTAATAGATACTCTTTCAAACATCTTGGCAAGAACGTGACACTTGCACCCCTCACTCTGAAGCAAGTGTACGAGGATCAACAAAAACTTAAACTTTCAAAGGAACAAGCGAGAGAAAAAGAAAAGCAAGTGCAAAAGAGAAAATTAAGGAAAAGAGAGAGAAAAGACTAAAATGTGAGAGAAAATGAAAAGAAACAAAAACAAGTAAAAGGGGAGAGGAAAAGAAAGTGGAAAATGAGTGTGTTTATGAGGGTTAGTGATATCCGTGACGATGTTTTTGAGATAGCCTATGTATGTATTTATGTACAAGGAGGCATTGTTGAATACTAACGAGTTACCTGAAAACTTGCCTGCTTCTGTATTGTCTTTGATTCAGGAATTTGAAGACATATTTCCGGACGAAATACCAAGTGGGCTGCCCCCTATCCGAGGCATCGAACATCAAATAGACTTAGTACCCGGAGCTACACTACCCAACCGTCCTGCTTATCGGAGTAATCCTGAAGAAATGAAAGAATTGCAAAAGCAAATTACTGAACTCCTAGACAAAAGATACATCCGAGAGAGCTTAAGTCCCTGTGCGGTGCCGGTGCTGCTTGTACCCAAGAAAGATGGGTCGTGGCGGATGTGCGTGGACTGTCGCGCCATCAACAAAATCACTATCAAGTATCGACACCCGATACCCCGTCTTGACGACATGCTTGACGAATTAAGTGGAGCCCAGATTTTCATGAAAATCGATCTTAAAAGTGGCTATCATCAAATACGAATGCGAGAAGGTGATGAATGGAAGACGGCCTTCAAAACGAAATTGGGTTTGTATTTAATCGTTGGTAATGCCATTCGCCTTACAAATGCCCCCAAAGACTTTTATGAGATTGATGAACCATGTATTACGTATGCGTTTATTGGTAAATTTTGTGTTGTATACTTTGACGATATCTTGGTCTACAGCAAAACTTTAGAGGAGCACGTACCACATTTACGAGCGGTGTTGGAAACTTTACGAAAAGAGGTATTGTATGCTAATCTGAAAAAGTGTTCATTTTGGACTGATAAAGTTGTGTTTTTAGGTTATGTCGTGAGTGCCAACGGTTTGGAGGTGGATCAAGAAAAAGTTCAAGCGATTCAAGAATGGCCGCGTCCGACGAACATTAGCCAAGTTCGAAGCTTCCATGGATTGGCGAGCTTCTACCGTCGATTTGTGCCCAACTTTAGTACCATTGCAGCACCCTTAACAAGCGTGATTAAGAAAAACTCCGTATTTCACTAGTCTGAAGATCAAGAACGTTCATTTAATTTGATTAAAGAATGTCTTGTGAAAGCTCCTCTATTGTCCCTTCCAGATTTTACTAAAACATTTGAAATTGAGTGTGACGCTTTAGGTGTAAGGATCGGGGCTGTGTTGACCCAAGACGGAAGACCGGTGGCATACTTCAGTGAGAAATTAAGTGGCACTTCCCTCAACTATCCGGTGTACGACAAAGAGATGTATGCCATGATTCGATCACTTGAAACTTGGCAGCACTATCTAAGACCGAAGGAGTTCGTGATTCATTCTGATCATGAAGCACTTAAGTTTATTAAAGGTTAGCATAAACTCAACAAACGACATGCGAAATGGGTCGAGTATTTAGAATCATTTCCCTACGTCATCAAATACAAGAAAGGTAAAGAAAATGTAGTGGCTGATGCCTTGTCACGGAGATATACCTTATTGACCACTCTTGATTCTAAGTTACTTGGTTTTTATCATATGAAAGAGTTGTATGCTAATGATGAGGATTTTGGAAATATATATGTTGCTTGTGAAAATGGGTCTTTTGAGAAATTTTTCAGTACTGAAGGTTTCTTTTAAAGAAAATAGGTTGTGTATACCACAAGGCTCCATTCGAGAGTTACTTGTGTTGGAGGCGCATATTGGTGGCCTAATGGGACACTTTGGAATAAGCAAGACATTGTCAACCCTCCATGAACATTTTTACTGGCCGCGAATGCGGAGAGACGTGGAGTGGATCTGTGAACGCTGCCTAATTTGTAAACGGGCTAAGTCAAAGGTCCAACCACATGGACTTTACACACCACTTCCTATTCCTGACACCCCGTGGACCGATGTCTCTATGAATTTTATTCTTGGATTACCGAAAACTAAGACAGGGAAGGACTCAATCTTTGTTGCAGTTGATAGATTCTCTAAAATGTCACATTTTATTTCTTGTGCTAAAACTGACGACGCTGTGCATATTGCTAATTTGTTTTTTAGGGAAATTGTACGACTGCATGGATTACCAAGAACGATTGTTTCCAATCGAGATACAAAGTTCTTGAGTCACTTTTGGCGGACATTATGGGGAAAACTTGGGACGAAGTTGTTATTTTCAACCACTTGTCATCCCCAAACGGATGGCCAAACTGAGGTGGTAAACCGAGTTTTGTCAACGTTGTTGCGAGCATTGGTACGAAAGTACCTCAAGACGTGGGAAGAATGCTTACCCCACATCGAGTTCGCTTATAATCGCTCTGTTCACTCAGCAACCAAATTCTCTCCTTTTGAGACTGTCTATGGATTTAATCCTCTTACTCCTCTTGACTTATTACCTTTTCCTGTTGATCAATTTGTCCATACAGATGCAAGAAAAAAGCCTGAATTTGTCAAGGAATTACATAGGAAAGTCCGAGAGAATATTGAATCTCGAACCGAGCAATACGTCCAACGAGCCAACAAAGGACAAAAACGAGTTGTATTTGAACCCGGAGACTGGGTCTGGGTGCACATGAGAAAAGAAAGGTTTCCGGCTCAACGAAGATCTAAGTTGTTGCCGCGAGGAGACGGCCCCTTCCAAGTCATCGAGCGAATCAATGAAAATTCGTATAAGCTTGACTTACCAGGTGAGTACAATGTTAGTGCTAGTTTTAATGTCTCTGACTTGACTCCTTTCGATGTAGATACTGACTTGATGACAAGTCAATTTCAAGAGGGGGAGGATGATACGATCACGGCTTCCCATAAGCCAAGTCCAATCCGAGATCCGATGGTGCTACCTCAAGGGTCGATCACAAGGGCTCGTGCAAAACAATTTAAAGAAGCTGTTATAGCTTTAGTTTAGCATGTGTGGGATGATGTCAATGCTAGACCTATCGAACCGCTTAGTGGCCATTTTGGAAATCCATGCCGAACTTTTCTACAAGTTCATTTCAGCTCACCAAGCTCACCTTCAGTTCAAGTTAGCTCCCATGTAGCTCCACACCAGCTCATTAGCTCGGGACCACTCATTATCACTCACGAGTTTAGGCCCAGCTCGGGTTTAACTCATGAATTAACCATCAGCTCATGGAGTTCACTTTGAATTCATTTGACTACTATTGACTTTTTAATTAATAAGTTCAATAATTAGTTAATTAATATCCTACATATTAAATTTAGTTCACATTAGTTATATTAAGTATGTCTTAAAAGTGTTTATTGATGATAATTAAATTTGTCATAACCGAATTTAATGTTGATATTTGTGTTCACATTAGTTTGAATTAATTATGTTCACATTTCTTGTAGGAACGCAATGGACATATGGAGATTAAAAGCAAGCATGAATTTTGAAGGTGCATGGACGGTTGGGGGGCTTGAATCTCTTAGGTGCATGTTCGGCCAAGTGCATGTATGACCATATTCAATGTCTTTAAGGTTCATGAATGTTTCCATTCATGTATGGTGTGCTATCTCTTCATTCTCCAAGGTGACCATTCGGCCAAAGGGCACTCACACATGCATGAAGATAGCTTGGCCAATTAGCTTCCCCATGACTCTCCTTAATTCATTCACACCTATGTTCACATGGAAAGACCATTCGGTTCACCTTGTTCACACTAGAAGACTCTTCAACATTCGTTTCACACACATGATGGCCCTTGGAGTGTCCACAATTAATTCATACTTTTTGGCCAAACATTGCTTCATTTAACAAGGTTGGCCGAATCTACAAGTGACCATTGGATATCACTCATTCACTTTGAGTTTTCTTAAGCATGAAGATGCACTCATCCACCATTCCCAAAACCGAATCTGGTCATGCATATTAAGAGTTATTTTTCTAGAATTTTCTTTTAATTAATGTGTAAGTATGAAAGGCCATTCGGCTACCTAGACTTAGGCTTATAAATACTTGTTCAATTTCCATGTAAAGCACTTTTGAAACTTTTTTAATGTTATGCTGCCAAAATCGTGAGGCAAACTTTTCTTATATTTCGCTCAAAGATTCGCTTATGCCCTAGTGTTCTAGTTGTGTCAACCGTGTTCTTTGTCGTACTGAACTTATCACTATTTGTAGTGTGGCGTTCAACATACCGAGGTTCCTATCTTGTTAGATAGTGGGTCGAGGTTTCCCTTACCAAACCTATAACCGAACTCAAAAGGCTAAATCAACGGGTCGATACCATTTCGGTATTTGGTTCTTGAAAGTACCTTTAATAGTTCAAACCCGTTCTTTCTTCTTTACCTAATCGAACCTAAACCGACCAATTTGTTCATACCATTTTGTTCCTACCCTTTCGTTCCTACCATTCCATTCGTACCCCTCTTTCTACTCTGACTATACCTTCAACTCAACTAATCCTAACGTAACTTCTTGTAGAAGATCAGGCAATCTACATACGACTCGACTCTTCCCGAGACGGTTCGTATCAAAAGGCATAACCAAAAACTCATAGTGTCTGTACCTCGTTCGAAAAGTAGTTTTCGGCACATCGGAGTTTTTTACTCATAGCTGATAGTAACCCGATCTCAAGTCTATCTTTGAAAACACTGTAGTCCCTTTCAACTGATCGAACAAGTCGTCAATTCGTGGCAAAGGATGTTTATTCTTTATAGTCACCTTATTGAGCTGTCGGTAATCAATACACATTCTCATAGTTCCATCATTCTTTTTCACAAAAAAAACTGGTGCACCCAAAGGAGAAAAACTCAGTCGCGCAAAGCCTCTATCAGTCAATTCTTGCAATTGGGCTTTCAACTCTTTTAATTCGATCGGTGCCATTCTGTATAGAGCTGTCGAAATCGAAGTTGTCCTCGACACTAATTCAATGCCAAACTCTACTTCTTGAATCGGTGGCAAACCTAATAATTCTTCAGGAAACACATCCGGATACTCGCACACAACTTGATATGAGCACGCCCCACGAACTTTATATAGCAAGTCTGTCAAGCCGAGCAATGACATGTTGGCAAGCTGATCCCAGCTCATTTCCAGCTCCACGAGCTCCGTCCAGCTCAAATCTAGCTTATTCGAGCTCAATCCATCTTGTCTGAGCTAAACCGAGCTCACTCCTAGCTCACTTTCAACTCACGAGCTAAACCTTAGCTCAGCTTCAGCTTAGGAGTTTAATCTCAGCTCAACTTTAGCTCACAAGCTAAAGCTTAGCTCATTTTAGTTTAAACTCACTTTTGTCTTTAATGCATTAAATAAAATTTGCACATATTTATTTAAGCATTAAACTTGTCTTATATTAATATTTGTTATTAATATGTCATAGTCATTACATAAATTGATTATGTTCACATAGCTGAATTAATGCATGACATTAATGTGTTCACATCATGCCAAATTTATGAGTGTTCATGAGATATCTTAATGACTTGTTTATTGCATGTAGGTACATCCCTTTGGACGGCACAATGTATGGATGAAGAAACATCTCTTTTAGGCATTCCACACTCATGAATGAAGAAGTATTAAATGCTGGTGCATGTACGGCTAGATGCAAGGTTTCTACAAATTCATGCATGTGTCGAATGCATGTATGGACATTAAAAGCTAGTCCATGAATGGATCAAATGCATGGGATGATAGAATGCATGAATGGCTTAAGTGCATGTATGGTGGCTGTCTTCTAACTTTCCAAGGCACTTATTCGGCCAAGAAGTAGCTGTTCACACTTTGAATTGACCTATAAGCTACTACACATGCATGGATGGGTTCAAGAACGTCCAAAGGAAGGAATTAACTCAATAATTCAACACATTGATTGAATTAAGTGTATGCACAAAGGGAAGAACGAATTTACTAGGTTCATGCTGCCATTTATGAACCTACATGCTATTAAAGAGTTTAATTATGAGGATACATGTTCCATACAAGTGTATGGACGTCCCAAGGAGATGAATGCAACCTTTGGTGCACATACAAGTCACTTGAAGCCTTTCTTTATGATTAAGCATTCATGCACACACTTAGGGGGAAGAAAGTGTCCATTCAACTAGTTCATGAATCTGCCGAATTTATGAACTATTTTAATACATTAGTGTGAACGTTTTTATTATTGTGTGAACACCTAGATGCCAAATTTGAATGGTCATCTATGTGCCTATAAGTATTTGTTTTCTTTCAATTGTAAGGGACTTTTGCCAAAATTGTTAATGAACATTTGTTCTTGTGAGGTTGCTTCCTCTCATATCTCGTACAAGTTTCGAAAGACTTATCTGGCTTGTGCTAGTGGCGTCAATCGTCTTGTTTGAACTTATCACCAATCTTGGTGTGGCGTTCGCCTATCCATCTATCCATACTTTCACCTTAACAATATAGGAACCGGGGTGACACTTCTTAGTGTTGAATCATTCCTGACGTTGAGTTCGTTTTTCCATTCCCCATCTTTTAACTTTTCCTTCTTGTAACCAAACCGACCCATTTATCCATCACCAATCTTTGCTACACATAACCGAACCTATTACTAAACTTACCCTTCTTGAAACCTTTCGCTTATTCTAATCCATTATTTTACTTTTATTACTAAAATCTGAGGCACAAATGACTCTCTCGAACTACGATCGAGCAACTACATGAATTCGACTCATCTACCCGGGCCGGATCACATCATTTGGTAGCAGAGCTTGTAAATCGAGAGGCGCCGACGTTCGTATTAAGATCGAACTAGGTTCGTTGTGAAAAAAAATTGAATTAAAAAAAAATTCAAGTTGTAATTTTCATTCTCTCTCTTGTAATAGTGATATTGTGAAGTATTAAAAAAAGACAAAAAAAAACAAAAATTATAAAAAAAAAGTGAAGTGATCAAGTTCTTCTGTTGTTTATATTTTGACCCGATCGACAAAGTGTTCTTGTCATCAACTTTGCACCCCATTCCCAAAACGCCACACTACACCAAAGACTATTTTTCTTTTAGCCTACACGTACACCGTGATATTCTAACCTTTGTAACCATCTTGGAACCGACCCCAAGGCACCAAGACAAGTCGAAATAAACAAAATACGAGGTTACGAGAGTAAGCTTGAGTGTTAAAAGGCTAGAGCGAGTAAGATCATTCGAGTGGAGGTAAAAGCCAAACGAGTGTAAACATGAGCGGGAGTGACACCTTTTTTTCTTCTTCTTTCCGAGCGAAATTGTGAGGTTTGTGGTGAGGTACTTAATTTTTATTTATTTATTTTGTTTTGTGATCTAACATTTTCTTTTTAGCAACAAAAATCATGTCACGCGAAGAGTTCACCGAATCGGAATACCAATACTTGGTGCAAGAAATGTGAAGAATGGCGACTAAACAAGGCCAAAGTGATCGAGTTTCTTCAAGTCGTAAAACGGAACCAAGAACCCCACGGAGATATACCCCCGACTACTACCTGAAAAAAAGTTCCAATCGTGATTCCTTTTCATCATCTACTTCGAGACAAAGAGATTCATACTATGACTCATATTCATCAGCGAATTCGAGAAGTGACTTCGATCGAAAGTCCTTTTCATCAAGAAATTCGAGAAGACGAAAAGTCGATTATGATTTTGATTCGTTCCAAGATGGCGTTCGAAGAGAAAGACATACTCCTACTAGATCTTCAAAGAAATCTTACTCGGAGTATTCTTCACGAAGTTTTGATTATGAATCATATGCAAATAGTTCTTCATCTTTCGAACAAGATTTGTATTCTCATCGTTCTTTTGTACATTCTTGTAAAGAGAAAACAAAGAAAAGAAAAGAAAAAGCAAAAGCAAGAGAAGAAAAAGAAAATGAAATAAAAAGAAAAGAAAGGCAAGAGGAAAGTAAGAGAGAAAATGAGCGAATCTTGAGAGAACTTGAAAAATCCTTTGAAAAGCAAAAAGAAAAAGAAAATGAGATTGAAAAAGAGAACGAAAAGAAATTTGAGAGTGAAAAAGAAGATGAAAAAGAAATTGAAACAAAAGAAACGAATGATTCAGAAGAAAAAGAATCTAGTGACAAAACAAGTGAGCAAGTGAGGATTATTTCTACTAACTCACCTGTTCAATCTTCTTGTGAGTTAACTTTTCAGGTTCCTAGAAGTTTGTGCGACCAATTCCATCTACATTACCTTCCAAACGAAAGGTGTTTTAGGTTGTTCGAAAAAGGTAAGTTCACGAATGACTACCACCCACTTGCGATCGAAGGTAAGGAAGGTAAGGATTCTTTGTTTATCGAGTCAAAGTCATTTGATTTGGATAATTTTTGTTCACTTACTGTTGTTAACGAATTCGTTTTAAAAGGTGCCATATACAGCTTTTCTTATGACAATTACTACATTGGCAAATTTGTTGACAACATTGGATTAGTTTGCTCTAAGCAAATTTTGAACATGTTTGATCAAAGTCTGTCACGTAAAAATTCTGATGTGTTTGACCCTGCAAACTTTTTGAACTCATGTGTTAAATCTTTATGTTTAAATATGCCTGCTCAATTGATTGTGATAAATCTGCCTGTTTGAAAAGTTGCATGTTCGTTAAAAATTCTTTGTTTGCCATCCATGTTAAAAGATCTTCACATGATATGTGCAATTGTGTTCTTCATGAACAATCTTTGAGTTTTTGTGCTAAATCTCCATGTAGTGATTTGCATTCCCAATTAATACTCTTGAAGTATGAACCTTTGCATTTTGGTATGCTCGGTTTTGTCAAATCAACATCTGTGTTTAAACTAGTGAAATATAATTCGTGTGGTGAGTTGATTATATCTTTTTCTAATATGTTGCTTGTTGGAATTCCTAAACAAGTTCGTGTGTTCAAGCCTGGTATTTGCTACATGAATTCATTTTATGGAAACATTAAGCACTTTGCATCATTTGCAATCAAAATATATTTGCTTGATATTCAAACTTTTGATAAGAAGGTGAAATTAAATGATTTGGGTTTCAATTTTGATTCATTTATTAATCACCTTGTTTGGCCACATCTGAAATTTTCATTTCATTTCGAGAAGGTAAGGCCAACCTATGTTTTTGGAATTGAATCAAATTTCCATGGTAACTTTCCTTTTCCATTTAAGTCCATAGTTTTCGATAATACTAACCAGTCTTATTTTTGTGAATTCCACCCCTCGAGGAGCAAGACCTGTCATGGTGCGTCACCACCTATTCAAATTTATCGGAGTAATAGGTTTGTCTTACGTTATCTATCCAAAGAGAGAAGATTCATTTTGACCGAGAAAGGTAAACCCAATCCTCAATTGTCTTCTCTTCATATATGTCAAGGTAAGTCATCTGAAAATTTTCAAATATCTTTGCTCAATTCGATTGAAGTTGAAAATTCCATTGATTGGTTGTTTGGAAATTATTTATACTTTGATGTGATGGATTTTTCCTTTTGGCATTGTGATGATGTGATTATTACATTGGAATTTGGAGACTCCCCTCATGTTGTTCAAAAACGAAAGGAAGAGTTAGCATACCTTTAGCCATGGCATACCGTGCATGAGCAAGACAAGGGACCAAATGAGTTACTATATTCGATTAAAGAAATTAAAATGTTTTGGATGAGGAATAATGTGTTTAAAGTGCCTACCATCAGTTTCAACCAATTATCCCTTGATCCAACTTAGTTTTCATGTTTGTAATGATGGTCTAACTAAACTCTTTGATAAATTTATGTATGCTTGCTTTGTCCAATTGAGATTTTTGGCATATGTTCGATTGAATGAATTTTTTATGAACTATCGAACACATTTGAATTTGACTCCTATGAGTTTCTTTTTACCGGCTGTGGTAAGAATTTTTCAGGTTTGTGTGACATCTTCCATCCCATTTGATCGAGGAAAACCATGCACGAGTCAAAGTTCTCCCATGGATAAACAGCTCGACTTGAGGACAAGTAGCCTAAATGAGGGGGAATTATATGAGCACGCCCCGCGAACTTTATATAGCAAGTCTGTCAAGTCGAGCAATGACATGTTGGCAAGCTGATCCCAGCTCATTTCCAGCTCCACGAGCTCCGTCCAGCTCAAATCTAGCTTATTCGAGCTCAATCCATCTTGTCTGAGCTCAACCGAGCTCACTCCTAGCTCACTTTCAACTCAAGAGCTAAACCTTAGCTCAACTTCAGCTTAGGAGTTTAATCTCAGCTCAACTTTAGCTCACAAGCTAAAGCTTAGCTCATTTTAGTTTAAACTCGGTTTTGTCTTTAATGCATTAAATAAAAATTTGCACATATTTATTTAAGCATTAAACTTGTCTTATATTAATATTTGTTATTAATATGTCATAGTCATTACATAAATTGATTATGTTCACATAGCTGAATTAATGCATGACATTAATGTGTTCACATCATGCCGAATTTATGAGTGTTCATGAGATATCTTAATGACTTGTTTATTTCATGTAGGTACATCCCTTTGGACGGTACAATGTTGATACGAGCACGCCCCGCGAACTTTATCGAGCAAGTCTGTCAAGCCGAGCAATGACATGTTGGCAAGCTGATCCAAGCTCGTTTCCAGCTCCTCGAGCTCCGTCCAGCTCAAATCTAGCTTATTCGAGCTCAATCCATCTTGCTTGAGCTAAACCGAGCTCACTCCTAGCTCACTTTCAACTCACGTGCTAAACCTTAGCTCAACTTTAGCTTAGGAGTTTAGCCTCAGCTCAACTTTAGCTCACGAGCTAAAGCTTAGCTCATTTTAGTTTAAACTCGGTTTTGTCTTTAATGCATTAAATAAAAATTTGCACATATTTATTTAAGCATTAAACTTGTCTTATATTAATATTTGTTATTAATATGCCATAGTCATTACATAAATTGATTATGTTCACATAGTGAATTAATGCATGACATTAATGTGTTCACATCATGCTGAATTTATGAGTGTCCATGAGATATCTTAATGACTTGTTTATTTCATGTAGGTACATCCCTTTGGATGGTACAATGTATGGATGAAGAAACATCTCTTTTGGGCATTCCACACTCATGAATGAAGAAGTATTAAATGCTGGTGCATGTACGGCTAGATGCAAGGTTTCTACAAATTCATGCATGTGTCGAATGCATGTATGGACATTAAAGGTTGGTCCATGAATGGATCAAATGCATGGGATGATAGAATGCATGAATGGCTTAAGTGCATGTATGGTGGCTGTCTCTTAACTTTCCAAGGCACTTATTCGCCAAGAAGTAGTCGCTAACTAATTCTATGTTGACCATAGAGCTCCTTGAACATGTTCACACTTTGAATTGACCTATAGGCTACTACACATGCATGGATGGGTTCAAGAACGTCCAAGGGAAGGAATTAACTCAATAACTCAACACATTGATTGAATTAAGTGCATGCACAAAGGGGAGAACGAATTTACTAGGTTCATGCTGCCATTTATGAACTTACATGCCATTAAAGTGTTTAATTATGAAAATACATGTTCCATACAAGTGCATGAACGTCCCAAGGAGATGAATGCAACCTTTTGGTGCACATGCAAGTCACTTGAAGCCTTTCTTTATGACTAAGCATTCATGCACAAACCAAGGGGGAAGAAAGTGTCCATTCGGCTAGTGCATGAATCTGCCGAATTTATGAACTATTTTAATACATTAGTGTGAACGTTTTTATTATTGTGTGAACACCTAGATGCCGAATTTGAATGGTCATCTATGTGCCTATAAATATTTGTTTTCTTTCATTTGTAAAGGACTTTTTGCCAAATTTTTTATTGAATTTAATCTTGTGAGAATTTTCTTCTCTAAACTTTGTTTGAGACTTTGTTGACTTATCTACCTAGTAGTGGTGTCAACCCTGCTTTCTTCAAATTTTATACCGAGGTTCCTACTTTGCTAAGTAGCGGTCGAGGTTCTATTATTTTCATTTTCGCCTTAAAAGCCTATAAGCATTTGGGTTGATATTTTCTAATATTGGTTCGTGCTTGCTTTTGAGTTCCTTCTTTCCATTCTTTCATTTACTTTAAACCGAACCTTAATATTCATATTTTTTAAACCCTTCATTTGAACCCCTTGAATAGCTTCCGCATTAGTTATTTATAAACATCCTTTTTGAACAAACCGAACTATACTTTCTCGTAGACGATCGGGCAAACTCGCATACGACTCGACTCTCCCCGAGGCGGTTCGTATCATTTGGTATCAGAGCTACTAAAACGAGAAGATCGTGCGACGAAATTAATCCCGGGCTAGTCCAAGTGAACGCAAGTAAGTAGGATTCGGAAAAAAAGAGTATAGAAAAAAATTTCAGATATCAAGTTTTCTTATTTTGATTAGTTAGTCTTTGTTGCTATAAAAACAAAAATCTACGCAATTAAGAAAAAAAATTGTGTACAAAAAGTGTTTTATTGTATTTAGTTTGTCAATATAGTAAAAAAAAGTTATACAAGTCAAAAAAAATTCAAAAAAAAATTCAAAAAAATTCAAAAAAAAATCTGAAAAAAAGTGTTTAATGCAATTCGATTGTTGTTCGAATGTCAAAGCCCTTGGTTTGATATCGTTCCTGATTCATCTTCTATTCTAATCTCATCCACGCGACACTTTTTTTTTGTTACCTAATTTCCTTTTCTTTTAGCCAACCCATAACCCCTCACATGTTATCCTTTGTAAAACCATTTGAAACCGACCCACAATACTAGAGATCAAGTCATACTAAGTCTGTTACAAGGTTATAAGAGGAGAAAGGAGCGGAAAAAGGCATGAGCGATTGAGATCATTCGAGTGGAGGTAAAAGCCAAACGAGTGTAAACACGAGCGGGAGTGACACCTTTTTTTCTTTTTCTTTCCGAGCGAAATTGTGAGGTTTGTGGTGAGGTACTTAATTTTTTTTTATTTTGTTTTGTGATCTAACATTTTCTATTTAGCAACAAAAATCATGTCATGCGAAGAGTTCACCGAATCGGAATACCAATACTTGGTGCAAGAAATGCGAAGAATGGTGACTAAACAAGACCAAAGTGATCGAGTTTCTTCAAGTCGTAAAACGGAACCAAGAACCCCACGGAGATATACCCCCGACTACTACCTAAAAAAAAGTTCCAATCGTGACTCCTTTTCGCCATCTACGTCGAGACAAAGAGATTCATACTATGATTCATATTCATCAACGAATTAGAAGTGACTTGATCGAAAGTCCTTTTCATCAAGAAATTCGAGAAGACGAGAAGCCGATTACGATTTTGATTCGCTCCAAGATGGCGTTCAAGAGAAAGACATACTCCTACTAGATCTTCAAAGAAATCTTACTCGGAGTATTCTTTACGAAGTTTTGATTGTGAATCATATGCAAATAGTTCTTCATCTTTCGAACAAGATTTGTATTCTCATCGTTCTTTTGTACATTCTTGTAAAGAGAAAATAAAGAAAAGAAAAGAAAAAGCAAAAGAAGAAAAAGAAAATGAAATAAAAAGAAAAGAGAGGCAAGAGGCAAGTAAGAGAGAAAATGAGCGAATCTTGAGAGAACTTGAAAAGCCTTTGAAAAAGCCTTTGAAAAGCAAAAGAAAATGAAAAAGAAAATGAGATTGAAAAGAGAACGAAAAGAAATTTGAGAGTAAAAAGAAGATGAAAAGAAATTGAAACAAAAGAAACGAGTGATTCGAAGAAAAGAATTGAGTGAGAAAACAAGTGAGCAAGTGAGGATTATTTTACTAACCCATCTGCTCGATCTTCTTGTGAATTAACTTTTCAGGTTCCTAGAAGTTTGTGCGACCAATTCCATCTACATTACCTTCCAAACGAGAGGTGTTTTAGGTTGTTCAAAAAGGTAAGTTTGCGAATGACTACCACCCACTTGCGATCGAAGGTAAGGAAGGTAAGGATTCTCTGTTTATCGAATCAAAGTCACTTGATTTGGATAATTTTTGTTCACTTCTTGTTGTTAACTAATTTGTTTTAAAAGGTGCCATATACTGACTTTTCTTATGACGATTACTACATTGGCAAATTTGTTGACAACATTGGATTAGTTTTCTCTAAGCGAATTTTGAACATGTTTGATCAAGGTCTGTCACGTAAAAATTCTCATGTGTTTGACCCTGCAAACTTTTTAAACTCATGTGTTAAATCTTTATATTTAAATATGCCTCCTCAATTGATTTGTGATATATCTGCCTATTTGAAAAGTTGCATGTTCGTTAAAAATCCTTTGTTTGGCATCCATGTTAAAAGATCTTCACATGATATGTGCAATTGTGTTCTTCATGAACAATCTTTGAGTTTTTGTGCGAAATTTCCATGTAGTGATTTGCATTCCCGATTAATACTCTTGAAGTATGAACCTTTGCATTTTGGTATGCTCGGTTTTGTCAAATCAACATGTGTGTTTAATAAACTAGTGAAATATAATTCGTGTGGTGAGTTGATTTTATCTTTTTCATGTTTCTTGTTGGAATTTCTAAACAAGTTTGTGTGTTCAAGCCTGGTATTTGCTACATGAATTCATTTTATGGAAACATTAAGCACTTTGCATCATTTGCAATCAAAATATGTTTGCTTGATGTTCAAACTTTTGATAACAAGGTGAAATTCAATGATTTCGGTTTCAATTTTGATTCATTTATTAATCACCTTGTTTGGCCACATCTGAAATTTTCGTTTCATTTTGAAAAGGTAAGGCCAACCTATGTTTTTGGAATTGAATCAAATTTCCATGGTAACTTTCCTTTTCCATTTAAGTCCATAGTTTTCGATAATACTAACCAGTCTTATTTTTGTGAATTCCACCCATCGAAGAGCAAGACATGTCATGGTGTGTCACCACCTATTCAAATTTATCGGAGTAATAGGTTTGTCTTACGTTATCTATCCAAAGAGAGAAGATTCATTTTGACCAAGAAAGGTAAACCCAATCCTCAATTGTCTTCTCTTCATATTCGTCAAGGTAAGTCATCTGAAAAGTTTCAAATATCTTTGCTCAATTCGATTGAAGTTGAAAATTCCATTGATTGGTTGTTTGGAAATTATTTATACTTTGATGTGATGGATTTTTCCTTTGGCATTGTGATGATGTGATTATTACGTTGGAATTTGGAGACTCCTCATGTTGTTCAAAAACGAAAGGAAGAGTTAGCATACCTTTGGCCATGGCATACCTTGCATGAGCAAGACAAGGGACCAAATGAGTTACTATATTTGATTAAAGAAATTAAAATGTTTTGGATGAGGAATAATGTGTTTATGTGCCTACCATCATTTTCAACCAATTATCCCTTGATCCAACTTAGTTTTCATGTTTGTAACGATGGTCTAACGAAACTCTTTGATAAATTTATGTATGCTTGCTTTGTCCAATTGAGATTTTTGGCATATGTTCGATTGAATGAATATTTTAGAAACTATCGAACACATTTGAATTTGACTCCTTTGAGTTTCTTTTTACCGGCTATGGTAAGAATTTTTTAGGTTTGTGTGACATCTTCCATCCCATTTGATCGAGGAAAACCATGCACGAGTCAAAGTTCTCCCATGGATAAATAGCTCAACTTGAGGACAAGTCGCCTAAAAGAGGGGGGAATGATACGAGCACGCCCCGCGAACTTTATCGAGCAAGTCTGTCAAGCCGAGCAATGACATGTTGGCAAGCTGATCCAAGCTCGTTTCCAGCTCCTCGAGCTCCGTCCAGCTCAAATCTAGCTTATTCGAGCTCAATCCATCTTGCTTGAGCTAAACCGAGCTCACTCCTAGCTCACTTTCAACTCACGAGCTAAACCTTAGCTCAACTTCAGCTTAGGAGTTTAGCCTCAGCTCAACTTTAGCTCACGAGCTAAAGCTTAGCTCATTTTAGTTAAACTCGGTTTTGCCTTTAATGCATTAAATAAAAATTTGCACATATTTATTTAAGCATTAAACTTGTCTTATATTAATATTTGTTATTAATATGCCATAGTCATTACATAAATTGATTATGTTCACATAGCTGAATTAATGCATGACATTAATGTGTTCACATCATGCTAAATTTATGAGTGTCCATGAGATATCTTAATGACTTGTTTATTTCATGTAGGTACATCCCTTTGGATGGTACAATGTATGGATGAAGAAACATCTCTTTTGGGCATTCCACACTCATGAATGAAGAAGTATTAAATGCTTGGTGCATGTACGGCTAGATGCAAGGTTTCTACAAATTCATGCATGTGTCGAATGCATGTATGGACATTAAAGGTTGGTCCATGAATGGATCAAATGCATGGGATGATAGAATGCATGAATGGCTTAAGTGCATGTATGGTGGCTATCTCTTAACTTTCCAAGGCACTTATTCGCCAAGAAGTAGCGCTAACTAATTCTATGTTGACCATAGAGCTCCTTGAACATGTTCACACTTTGAATTGACCTATAGGCTACTACACATGCATGAATGGGTTCAAGAACGTCCAAGGAAGGAATTAACTCAATAATTCAACACATTGATTGAATTAAGTGCATGCACAAAGGGGAGAACGAATTTACTAGGTTCATGCTGCCATTTATGAACTTACATGCCATTAAAGTGTTTAATTATGAAAATACATGTTCCATACAAGTGCATGAACGTCCCAAGGAGATGAATGCAACCTTTTGGTGCACATACAAGTCACTTGAAGCCTTTCTTTATGACTAAGCATTCATGCACAAACCAAGGGGGAGGAAAGTGTCCATTCAGCTAGTGCATGAATCTGCCAATTTATGAACTATTTTAATACATTAGTGTGAACGTTTTATTATTGTGTGAACACCTAGATGCCGAATTTGAATGGTCATCTATGTGCCTATAAATATTTGTTTTCTTTCATTTGTAAAGGACTTTTGCCAAATTTTTATTGAATTTAATCTTGTGAGAATTTTCTTCTCTAAACTTTGTTTGAGACTTTGTTGACTTATCTACCTAGTAGTGGTGTCAACCTGTTTCTTCAACCTTATACCGAGGTTCCTACTTTGCTAAGTAGCGGTCGAGGTTCTATTATTTTCATTTTCGCCTTGAAAGCCTATAAGCATTTGGGTCGATATTTTCTAATATTGGTTCGTGCTTGCTTTTGAGTTCCTTCTTTCCATTCTTTCATTTACTTTAAACCGAACCTTAATATTCATATTTTTTAAACCCTTCATTTGAACCCCTTGAATAGCTTCCGCATAAGTTATTTATAAACATCCTTTTTGAACAAACCGAACTATACTTTCTCGTAGACGATCGGGCAAACTCGCATACGACTCGACTCTCCCCGAGGCGGTTCGTATCAAATGCATGGATGAAGAAACATCTCTTTTGGGCATTCCACACTCATGAATGAAGAAGTATTAAATGTTGGTGCTTGTACGGATAGATGAAGGTTTCTACAAATTCATGCATGTGTCGAATGCATGTATGGACATTAAAAGCTAGTCCATGAATGGATCAAATGCATGGGATGATAGAATGCATTAATGGCTTAAGTGCATGTATGGTGGCTGTCTCCTAACTTTCCAAGGCACTTATTCGGCCAAGAAGTAGCTGTTCACACTTTGAATTGACCTATAAGCTACTACACATGCATGGATGGGTTCAAGAACGTCCAAAGGAAGGAATTAACTCAATAATTCAACACATTGATTGAATTAAGTGTATGCACAAAGGGGAGAACGAATTTACTAGGTTCATGCTGCCATTTATGAACCTACATGCTATTAAAGAGTTTAATTATGAGGATACATGTTCCATACAAGTGCATGGACGTCCCAAGGAGATGAATGTAACCTTTGGTGCACATACAAGTCACTTGAAGCCTTTCTTTATGATTAAGCATTCATGCACACATTTAGGGGGAAGAAAGTGTCCATTCAACTAGTTCATGAATCTGCCGAATTTATGAACTATTTTAATACATTAGTGTGAACGTTTTTATTATTGTGTGAACACCTAGATGCCGAATTTGAATGGTCATCTATGTGCCTATAAGTATTTGTTTTCTTTCAATTGTAAGGGACTTTTGCCAAAATTGTTAATGAACATTTGTTCTTGTGAGGTTGCTTCCTCTCATATCTCGTACAAGTTTCGAAAGACTTATCTGGCTTGTGCTAGTGGCGTCAATCGTCTTGTTTGAACTTATCACCAATCTTAGTGTGGCGTTCACCTATCCATCTATCCATACTTTCACCTTAACAATATAGGAACCGGGGTGACACTTCTTAGTGTTGAATCATTCCTGACGTTGAGTTCGTTTTTCCATTCCCCATCTTTTAACTTTTCCTTCTTGTAACCAAACCGACCCATTTATCCATCACCCATCTTTGCTACACATAACCGAACCTATTACTAAACTTACCCTTCTTGAAACCTTCCGCTTATTCTAATCCATTATTTTACTTTTATTACTAAAATCTGAGGCACGAACGACTCTCTCGAACTACAATCGGGCAACTACGTGAATTCGACTCATCTACCCGGGCCGGATCACATCACAACTGGTACTGATTCAATCTTCTTTTCGGTCACTTTAGACTCAAGCACATAGGCAATGTAAGCTTCACAACCCTTTCTCACATACTTTCGAGCTAACATCGAAGATATAACTGCCGGTAAACCATTCAAATCATTAGACTCAATCCAAATAATCTCATCATTCTAGCATCACAAATCAATAGTCTTTTGTTTGCAGTTCACAATAGCATCATGCAATGTTAGCCAATCCATACCCAGAATTATATCAAACTCATCCAATCACAACAACATTAAATCAGTCAGAAAACATGAATCTCAAATCATCAACAGACAATTCTTGCACACTTTATCAACCAAAACACACCGGCCTAAGGGGTTCGACACTCTAATCACAAACTCAGTAGACTCAACAAGCAGAGCCTTATTGGATACTAAAGTTTCACATACATAAGAATGAGTCGATCCAGAATCAATCAATGCAACAACTCTAGTACCATAGAGACTGAAAGTATTAGTAATCACATCTGGAGACAAAGTTTCTTCACGAGCGCGGATAGCATAAGCTCTGGCTGGTGCGCGAGCCTCAGATCTAATAGCCGTGTCTTTAGTTCCCCTCTGATTGCCACTCACATTACCCGTATCTTTGGGTGGTCTACCTTGAGCTGCCGTGTTACTCAGCCTCGTATTCTTCTTCATGTCTTGCTCAACCAACTCAAGGCATTACGAATAAATTGATCCATCGATCCACATTTAAAACAAGCCCGATCATTCAATCTACAATTGTGGGATGCGATTTACCATAATGTTTGCACTCGAGCTGGTTCGGTCGAATGTTACCAACACTAGCTATTGAGGTAGCTCTCGAACTCACAGGTGGTTTATCTCGATCACGATTAGAATAGCCCGTAATAGCTTTTGAACGGCTAAAATCATCTTAGAATTTCTTTGATGCTGACTGAAATGTTTTACCCAACAATCTTTTTCGTGAATCTCTAGCTTCAAAGTCAGCTTTTCTTTTCTGTTCTCCAAGCTCTTTGGCTTTGCATGCTTGCTCGACTAGTACAACAGACTCTTTTATTTCAAGTATCTCGACTAATAGCCTAATGTCTTCATTCATCCCATCTTCAAATCTTTTATACATTATAGCTTTAGTCGAAACACATTCTCGTGCATATCTGCTTAGTCTTACAAATTCCTGTTCATGTTCTGTTACGGTCATACGACCATGTTTCAACTCGAGGAATTCTTTGCGTTTTTTATTAATGAATCTTTGACTGATGTATTTCTTATGAAATTCATTCTAAAAGAACTCCCAGGTCACCCATTCTTTCGAAACTACTGATATTAATGTATTCCACCAGTGATACGCAGAATCTCGAAGTAAAGATACAACACATTTTGTACATTCGTCAGGGTTACAGAATAGCTCTTCAAACACACAAATGGTATTATCGAGCCAGAATTCAGCTCGCTCCGCATCATCACAACAGTGGCTCTAAATTCTTCAGCCCAGTGTTTGCTGATTTTATCAACCGGGGGCTTATTTAATCTCATCGGATCAATAACTTAAGGTACCACGGGTATCTGAGAAGGATTAGGCGGATGTGGGGATTGTTGAACAGCTGGATTTATCTGGATATACTGTGTGAACCATTCGTTCATCATCAGGAAGAAGGCTTGTTTAGCCTCTCCCTCGTGGCTACTCGAAATCGACCTAGAATCAGCCGGCGCTACCCCTTGAGCAGTAGCAGGCACATTACTTTCCACGTCATCAGCTATGGCTCGATCGGGATCCATTTACTATACGAAAACACATTTTAATTATCAGTAATCATCACACTATCACAGTTTATAAATATGACATGTATAGCTAGACTCATACGTGCTACATTAGTCCTAGAATCGACTAAACCGTAGCTTTGATACCAATCAAATGTAACACCCCTAAACCATATCCGTCACCGGGTTAGTGTTAGGGGGCATTACCTGACTAAAACATAGTTCAGCTTGTTCATATAATTCATTTCATGTTCGAAGACATATAAATTTCTTTACAAATATTCAAACCAGATTTTTGCAAACATCAAGCCAAGTTCACACATTCAAATCAGATTACTTATACAAACTATGCTCCAAAATTCAAACATATTAATATCATCTATTTAATCACATATTCAAATCAACTAACATGCATCAAAGACATGTTATTTGTACTTGATAAATATAATATTCGAACCATATGACTTTAACATTAATGACACTTGCAAACTTAATATATTCAAGCATATATCATTACATTTCATATATTGAATATATGTTAATACATTTATTTCATTAAACGTATATCAAAGATATCATTACAAAAAATTTGCACATACACATATTAAAACAAGTAAAACATAAGTTCCATAGCAACATTACCACATGATCGAACATACCATAGTTGCTTATACTATACAATTTATGCGCATAAGACCAAAACAAAATGAACCATTTTGAGCACAAATATCAACGAAAACTACACCCATTTCGCATGTTTATTGCTATGCCTATAATTACATATTCACTATCAAACAATTAGCCAACATTCAGTCATTCGAAATAATTTCAATATGACTTTTAAAATTTTATTCACTCGTTGATATTCATGACCGAACCTAAATAACTAATTCATAGTTAAACATGTCCCAAGCATACACTTTTATTTTGACTAGGTTTAGCCGTATATAATCATGCATTATAACCTATTTAACTCATAAAATAACCAAGCAATTATACACAAACTTCCTCACACATGACATTAACATTTAACTAAATAATCATATTCATAACTATACCAAGTTTCATCATTACTCAAACTGAAACACCTATTAAAACATCACAAGTATACCATGAAACATAATTCCCATAATAGGTCTAAAGCATAACTGAATGCACATAAGTAATACCACATATAATCAACCATTAAGTTACTCATTAATCAAACCAATTCATATAACCTAATACCACACATATATACACCATGAAATATACTTCCAAATTGAATTTAAGTCATAGCCATATACATACAAACTTTAACATTATAACCAAGCCATTTTCGCTTGGCTCTCAATAGAGATATACATCAAAATCAACATAATAACTAGCCTATACATGCCATATGTTCAAGTTTAAACTTATAAAATACCAAAAAAGTGATTGATAGTGTGACGGATTTCTCTAACGATCCCCGAGCTCGTAACTAGCTTCCAAAATCTATAAAAACAAAGAACATACACACAAATAGTAAGCTTGAATAGCTTAGTAAGTCATAAGTAAATAAATCATTTCAATGACATTTATAATTCAATATGATTAAACCAATTCATACCAATCATAACTATATATATAATTATCAAGCTTGCAACCTCATATATCAATACATATGCTCTATCATTATTTAACCACTTGGCCGAATACATATATATTCATAAGCATATTTAACTTGCACTTTCATATTGCACATTTCATATATTCATATAAAGAATACACTTACCTTGCTACTCAATTATTTAACTCAATACATACCTGATCATTTTAGCTCAATTTCATATTCGATCTTAACTCAATATTGCCCGTTGAACCATTCGGAATTAATGAGGATACTCAGATAGTCGAAAAGCTCGTACATTGCCAATGTCTCAGACGTGGTCTTACATGTAATCACAAATCGATGCCACTGTCCTAGGTAGGGTCTTACATGAACTCATATACGATGCCGATGTCCCACACATGGTCTTACACGTAAATCACAAATCGATGCCAATGTCCCAGACGTGGTCTTACACAAATCTTATATCGGAATCCTATGTCATGACATATGTATCCTAACTATTCCTAAGGTTCGTACCGGGCTTTCGGACATCGTAATTCGATCGATTCGTGCTCGAAATAAATCATTCCATGCTAAACTCAATTCGGCAATATAGTTATACATACATACAATTCAATTCAGCTATGTTCATAATAAATACATTTAATTTAACATAATTTATTCACTTATGAACTTACCTCGTACGAAGACGAACAGACCGGGTCGACTATTCAATAACTTTAGATTTTTCCCGATCCAAATATGATTTTCTCTTTTCTTGATCTAAATTAACATAAATTAAATTTATTTAATCAAATATTCAATCAAATTCATCCAAAAACACATAAATGGACAATTTACACTTTTGCCCCTAACATTTCACATTTTTCACAATTTATTCCCTAGTTCACAAAACACAAAATATTCAAAATTTGAATACATCCATGTTAGGCTGAATTTACCCCTAGTCCATACAAGTCCATATGTTTCATTTATATCACATTTTGACCCCTCAATTTACAAAATTCACAATTTAGTCCTAAATAGATATTTTTATCAAAAATCACTTAATTAAACTTGACAATCTAACAACATATATTTATTTTTCATCATCAAACACAAAAATCATCAAGCTATCAATAATGGAAATTCATGAATACATCATCAAATTCAAAAATTCAAGCATGGGCTAGCTAGTACTCAAAGCAACAATCTCAAAAACGTAAAAATTATCAAAAACTGAACAAAAACTAACCTTTAATCAAGCTCCCAAAGTGCCAAAACTAAAACTATAACACCCCTAACTTGTGTTCTTCGTCGGACGGAGTCTCAAGATATTACAAAATAAAGTACATTCTTAAACAAATACATTTGAATTATATAATTAATCGTAAACACATCTCTCGAGATTTAATCAAAATTTAAATCATAAAATAAGACATTTCTTAAAGAGAACATTTCACTTCATTGGTTTACATAATAGATACGCCATATTCATGTAATAAGATAAATATTTATCATATATATATGTATATCACAATACACACTCTCTATTAGCATTTATTTATCAATTTCTATAATCATATGGAAAAGGTAATATGCTCCCATATTCATAAACACTTGACAAATATTCAAAGCATTCAAAAATTTAAATAAAATAACAAGTCAAAATGTCATATGCGCATGGCATAGTTTAATGCATAATTGTGCTGCAAGGTTTATATTATGTATTTTCTATCCTTTTTACACCTTGGCTTTACGATTTATAATAATTTCATAACTTAACAATGTACTACATGACCGATTATACATGCTATCCAACAAGCCGAATATATACTATCATTTTGTTCTTGATATAGATTTAATATAAAATAAACATTTATGTATTACTAATTTGTCATGAATTCATGTAAGATGAGCATTTACTCAAGTGCCAAAACTATACCTAACCTTTGAACATCAAACATATATATATATATAACAATTAATCAACTAGATTAAACGTGAACCACATACATTACTTGCCACTTAATAATCGAATTAAATAAGCTAGATCACTACTAACCACCAATAAAATAATGCCACATTTAATATACACATTATTAAACAATCTAAACATATTAAACATACACACCGTACCCATACTATTTTATGGGCAAATCCTTATACTGAGCGTCTTATACATATACTAGCTTTCATTAGCACCTTACAAACATTCGAATTCGTTAATATGCTCTAATCAAAGACATGTAGGTTGAGACTAAGCATAGTAAATAAGTTCACATACATCCTATGTAATAATATGAAACACATACATAACTATCTAACAAGCTTATAACCGATTTTATCATATCACATTCAAGATCAAAGACTAAACTTGATATATGATCACCTAGCACAATTTACATATATATATTCATGGCATAAGACATCTCAATCAAAATAAACCTCAACCACAACTAAACTAAAAACAAGTCAAGCAAGATAATTAAGCCATTTTCGCATGGCTAATTTACAACATTTCCCAAAATATTCAATCTCAAAGCCTATACTTGCCATAATTTAAGTTTAGCTTAAAGGTACCAAAACAGTAGATAGTGTGATGCTTGGCTAACAATCCCCAAACTTGTAGCTTGACTTCAAAATCTATAAAACAAAGTAACATAAACACAAAATAAGCTATCGTAGCTTAGTAAGCTATAAGCAAATAAATAGCTCAGTAACATATGCAATTTGATAAAATACTACATTTCCATGTGCAAAGCTATCTTAGCCGAATTCTCCCATGAACATATTAGCTGATAAACCGTAATTTATACATATTTTTACCCCATGTTTAACGCATTTTATGGATGATTTTCCATTAGAATTGGTGAATTCGATGCTCCTAATGCTTTAATTTCATGTTTTACACTTAGGAGAGCATATGAGAGTGAAAGGAATGAGAAACGGGCCAAAAATAGAGAAAATGGGCCAAAGTATGAAATCAACACGGCCTGGCCTCCTCACACAGGCAGACTACATGGCCATGTCAACTTGGCAGGCTCGAGCACGACCTGAAGTAATAGCACACGGGCGTGTGACACGGGCGTGTCCCTGCCGAGCCCAAGTTGAGTCCAATTCGGAAAAGGCTAATTTTGAGGGCTATTAGGCATTCCAAAGCCTATAAATACACCCTAGAGAAGGAAGAAAATGAGAGGACAGAGTAGGAGGTAAGGAATTACTCCAAGAAAGCCGATTGATTCATCTCAGAAGCAGGATTCATCATCAAGACTGAAGATCTCTCCTCAATTCCCCTTCAGGAGTTTTGGGTTTTCTTTATGTTTTGTATTCTTTATTTTTCTGAGATGTTTTCTTATTTAGTTATGAACTAAATCCCCTAAATACCTAAGGGGAATGAAACCTAAGACGAATCTTGTTATTATTTTCTAAGTTGTATGATAAATATTTGACTTGTTCTTAATTATGTGTTCTTAATTCTTGTTTTGATATCCCAGGATACCGATTCAAGGTAAGCTCTTATTCAGAGGAGGAATAGACCCTGTTTAAGAGTACATTTATCATAATTAAGCAGAGTTGATTGCGCGCCTAGACATAGGGTGACAAGATTTTGTCGGATTAGGGTGAAACCTAATAAAGGGATCCATAGATCGAGTTAATGCAACCCTAAAGTGTTAATTAGAGAAAAGTTTCAATTATTCAATCTAGGAATTAGACGTTATTAGTCTTGAATAGGGATAATAACATAACTTAGGGATCTCTACGAAACAAGTTAAATGAATAAATCATCCGATTCGGAGCCAAAATAACAAGTACAGTCTAGGTGGATTTTTCCTTAGGTATTGTCTTCATTCAATCGATTTTTCCAAAAGCAATTCCCCAATTCCATTCTTTGTGCGTTCTTAGTTTAGATAATTAGTTAGTTAAAACAAAAACCTCTTTATTCTTAGGCTAGATAATAAAAAGACATCATTACCAGTACTTTTAGTTCCTTTGGGTTCGACAATCCGGTCTTGCTAAAACTATACTACTGTTCGATAGGTACACTTGCCTACATCGCGATAATAGTTAATTCAAGAACAAGTAATTATAAATATTTAAAACCTATCACGAAATCATGCGATAATTAGCCAAATATCAAATCGGCTTCCTAAGTTAAATTATCAATATGTAATCCATTTCACAAGTATACATATTTATATAAGCTCAAGAGTTCATTTAAAACATCACATACACAAAGTATATCCATAACCTATTATATACATGATTATATATATATGTATATCCAAGGATCATTTTCATAATATCCACACCACTTGTTCAAGCCGAATACACTTAATTTAAAACATGGAAATTCATGCTTTATATCATATATACTTAAATTATCAAACAAGTCACATACAAACCTTATCATTGCTATCTAGAAAGCTAATTCATTACCTGTCACTTCTTTTGTTCATTTAACACATCCGATCACAATTAGCTTTGCCCGATGAACCATTCAGAATTGGGTAGGACACTCGGATAATCACACATATATCGTACAATGCCAACGTCCCAGACTTGGTCTTACATGTAGCCACATATGGATGCCACTGTCCTAGACAGGGTCTTACTCGTAAACACATATCGAAATCACAAATCGATGCCATGGACTTACTCGTACACATGTACCAGAATCCTATGTCATGACATATGTATCCTAGCTATTCCTAAGGTTCATATGGGGCTTTTGGAGGTCGTATCTCAGTCGAATCGAACTCGGAAGTGTAGTAACCATATTCAATCATATTCGGCCATACCATAATTTAAACTTATCATTTTATAACAGCATGTAAACATAACGTTAAATTATCAATAAACACATCTATTTGCTTATAAACTTACCTCGGACATCGCAAAACAGAATCGGGCAACTACTCGACAACTTTCGTTTTTCCCCGATCCAAATCTGATTTCTTTAGTTCTTGATCTAAACATATTCAAATTAAGCTCATTCAAATATATTTTCATTCAATTTAGCCCAAAAACATATAAATAGGCAAATTACCATTTTACCCCTAACATTTACAATTTTTACAATTTAGTCCCTATTGCACAAAACACAAAATGCACAAAATTTCACAACACCCAAGTTAGGGTGAATAGCACCCATGCTCATACAAGTTCACATATTTTATCAATTTCACATTTTAGTCCCTCAAATTATTATTTTTGCAATTAAGTCCTATTTACTCAAAATCATCAAAAACTCCAATACAAAATATGTTAATCTAAAACATATCTTTCATTTTTCATAATCAAACAACAAAAATCACAAGCTATCAACAATGGCACAACTCAAAATATTCATCAAAATCAAAAATTAAAGCTTGGGTTTTGTAGTACTCAAAGCAATGATCTCAAAAACGTAGAAGTTATCAAAAACCGAGCTAGTTTGATACCTTGATTGAGCTCCAACAATGGCCTAATGCCCTAGCTCTCTTTTCTTTTCTTTTTCTTTTAAGTTTCGGCAATGGAAGATGATGATATAATAAAAATGAATTCTATACTTTAATATTAGCTTATCATATGTTATTTGATAAATTACTTATTTAACCTTTATAAAATAATAACAGAATTTTATAATCTATGCCCATTACCGTCCAAGCATCCGTCTAAAGTTATAATTGCAACATAAATACCTTAACTTAAGAAATCACTAACCATTCGGCCCTTTACAATTTAAACTACCAAATTTTTAATTTACGCGATTAAGTCCTTTTATTTAATCGGACACCTAAACGACAAAATTAAATCATGAAAATTTCACAGATATAAATTCATACAAAATAAACACAGAAAATAATTTTTAAATATTTTTCGGACTCGGATTTATGATCCTGAAACTATCGTTCTGATTAGGGTCTAAATCGGGCTGGTACAACTCTCCCTCCTTAGGGATTTTCATCCCTGAAAATCTTACCAGTGAATAGGTTTGGATAGCGTTCTTTCATTGCATTCTCTGGTTCCCATGTTGCTTCTTCAACACCGTGTTTATGCCACAATACTTTAGCTAACAGAATCTTCTTATTTCTTAGCTCTTTAATCTCACGAGTCAGAATGCGAATCGGTTCTTCCTCATGGGTCAGATCAGGCTGAATTTCAATCTTAGACGGACTAATCACATGTGAATGATCAGATCAATACCTCCGAAGCATTGAAACATGGAATACATTGTGGATCTTTTCTAACTCAGGTGGCATCAATAGTCTGTAAGCAACTGGCCCAATACGCTCTATAACCTCATACGGCCTAATAAACCTCGGACTCAATTTTCCTTTACGACCGAATCTGAGTATTTTCTTCCACGGTGAGACTTTCAAAAAGACTTTACTCCGATCTAAAACTCTATATCTTTACGTTTCAGGTCAGCATAAGATTTCTGATGATTCGACGCTGCTCTCAAAATTTCACTGATCACTTTTACTTTTTGTTCAGTTTCTCTAATCAAGTCAACTTCTTGTATCTTATTTTCACTGAGTTCAGTCTAGTACAATGGTGTACGACATTTACAAGCATACAAAGCTTCAAAAGGTGTCATTTTGATACTCGATTGATAATTGTTATTATACGCGAATTCAATCAGAGGTAGGTATCGTTCCCACATACCTTCAAACTCGAGAATGCAACATCTCAACATATCCTTAAGTATTTGAATGATTCGCTCAGATTGGCCATCTGTTTGCGGATGGAAAGTAATACTAAAATATAATTTCGTACCCAGGGCATCTTGCAAGTTCTTCCAAAACCACGATGTAAACCTTGGATCTCTATCCGAAACAATAGATATAGGCACACCATGTAATCTCACAATCTGAGAAACATACAATTCAACCAGTTTATTGATGTGATCCGACTCGGGTGATTGAGTTGAATTCACATAGTTGCCCGATCATAGACGAGAAGAGTCGTTCGTGCCTCGATTTTGAAAGTTGAAGTGAATGGATAGGTTTGAATAAGCGAAAGGTTTCAATAAGTGTAAGAATAGTGATAGGTTTGGCTAAGGGCAGCAAAGATGGTTGTTGGAAAGGTGGTTCAGTTTTAGTGATGAAAGAAAGAAATTTGGGAAAATGGGGATGGAATATCGAACTTAACTTCAGGAATGATTCAACACTAAAAACTGTCACCCTGGTTCCTATATTGTTAAGATGGAAGGATGGAATAGAAGATAGGTGAACGCCACACCAAGATTGGTGATAAGTTCAAACAAGGTCGATTGACGCCACTAGCACAAACTAGATAAGTATTTCGAAACTTGTACGAGATATGAGAGGAAGCAACCTTACAAGAACAATGTTCATTAACAAATTGGCAAAAGTCATTTTACAAAGAAATAAACAAACTATTTATAGTCTAACAAGTGATAGCCGAATGGTCAAGTTAACTAGCTCTAAGTAATTTAGCTAAGAATGCACTAGAATATTCTAGAATGAATCATTAAAGGGTTAAGTCCACATTCGGCTGATTGGAACTTCAATGGGCAGCTTCATGGTTAAGAAAAATTGACTTGGATGAATGTGAATAAATGGTAGCTTAATAGGTTGTCTAAATTCGTCCATGGATTGATTGGAGCATTAAAGAAGTGTCTTTTGGCCGAATAGACACCTAGGGAAGTCATTTGGGCAGCAAACGATTCATGTATCAAGAACTAGATGCATTCTCTCATTCATTGTAGCTTGCTGTCCATGCATCTTCTCTTAGGCTTCATTCATGAATTGAATTTAGAAATTAATTTGTAGCTACCCTTTGGCTGAATAAGCACTTAGGAACACCGATGGTTCATCCACATACATTCGACCATGCATGGAACTAGAAGGGGGACTTGAATCTGGTCGTACATGAACATTCATTAAATACTTTCCATTCATGCATGTGTGACGTCCAAAGTGAATGTCTCTTCATGGATTTGTTGTATCATCCAAGTGGGAATGTATGGTATTAATCCATATACATGTATCCAAGCCATCCATGAACATGAACTTAATTCCTCCAAACATTGAACCGAAACATGCATGAATTTCCCAATGCATTGAACTTGTTCGTACATGCACCTAGCTTTTAATGTACCTCCATAATCGGCTGAACCTACAAAGACATGAACACATTTAATTATATCGTTTAATCATAATTAAACAACAACTAACAACTTAAATAACAACTTAACTAATTAGGACAAATTAAATTAAAATTAACTAGCTTATTAATTCAGCTAGCTCAAACTAAATGAAAACATTTAATGAAATTATTTGAGCTAGGATTTTTGTTATTGAGCTGTAGCAAACTAATTAGTATAAAACTAAAACTTAGTTTAATTTATTGAAATAAAGAACGAGCTGAAAGTAAGCTCGGTTGAGCTCAAACGAGCTGAAACAAGCTCAAATGAGCTGAATTGAGCTGGACAGAGCTCAAGGAGCTAGAAATGAGCTAGGATCAGCTTGCCAACAATGCACGGGTTCTTTGGATAGTTGCTTCGAGCTGATTTTGTGAGTATTGTCCCTTGTTTCAAACCAAGGTTTTGCATTAGAAGCTAAAACAGCTTCTAAGAAATGCTTAGCACAAGCTCGAGTTATGGGTGTTTTTGGAAGCATAATTGAATCTTGATATGCACTTGAGGGAGCCCCGGGCGTGCATACATCATTTATCTAGTGAGTAGTCTGTACGTATCAGAATTAAATGAGCCGATTTAGTCAATCTATCAATAACAACCCAGATTGCATCTTTCTTGCTCGGTGTCAACGATAAACCAGATACAAAATCCATCGTAACTCTATCCTATTTCCACTCAGGTATCATGATACACTGAAGTAATCCTGAAGGCACCTGATGTTCAGGTTTTACTTGTTGACAGACTAAACATCTTGCAACAAAGTCGAAAATGTCTCGTTTCATACCATGCCACCAGAAAAGCAGTTTCAGATCATTATACATCTTTGTACTACCTAGATGAATAGATAATCGACTGCTGTGAGCTTCATTTAAAATCATCTGAATCAACTCTAAATTCCTCAGAACACATATTCAGTCTCTGAACCTCAAACAGTCATTAGCATCAACTCTGAACTCTGAATCAGCATCCGTCTCAAACTGAGCTCGTTTTGCAATCAATTCATTATCAACCTTCTGGGCATCACATATTTGTTGAACAAATAATAGTCTAGCTTTCTATTCAGCTACTATTGAACCATCATCTAACATAGCCATATGCGTATTCATTGCTTGCAAAGCAAACAGTGATTTTTGGCTTAAAGCATCAGCAACAACATTAGCCTTTCCCGGGTGGTAATCAATCACAAGCTCGTAGTCTTTTAGTAATTCTAACCGTTGACGTTGTCTCAAATTCAGATCTTTCTGAGTCATCAAGTATTTCAGGATTTTGTCATCAGAATAGACATGACATTTCTCACCGAATAAATAGTGACGCCAAATTTTCAGGGCGAAAGCAATAGCTGCCAATTCTATGTCGTGTGTAGTGTAATAGGCCAAAATTGGGTCTAATTAGAACAGAGGTTTTGGGACCAAAAAATTCGAGATAGAAATAATTATTTTATGATTATTTTATGGTCTACGATATGATTTCATGATTGTGTGAAAATTTCGTGAAGAAATTCTATGCATAAAGTGCTCAATTTGAAGTTAGGGACTAAATTGAATAAGTTGCAAAACTTGCATTCTAGAAGTTTCTAGTATGAAATTGCTTTGAAATATTAATTAGGAGGTCTTAAATAGAAATTTGACCAATTTCTAAGTGATGGACAAAAATTGGACATAGATGGAATTTTTGAAAGTTTAGTAAGGAAGGGCATTTTGGTCATTTGGTAATTAAAAGAAATAAAAAGGGAAAATAAAGCCAAAATTGACTCATCTTTCTCATGGAGGCTGAAATTAGCATGGGGAAAGCCATGGCTAGGGTTTTCAAGCTTTCCAAGCTCAATAGTAAGTCCGTTATAACCCCGTTTTTCAAGTTCTTTACGTTTTTTGAATCCCGGTAATTTGATTAAGCTTTTTCTAGCAATAATTTAAGCTAGGGTTCATATTTGGAAAAATATACATAGGTGAAATGTGTTTATTTTTCTGTTTTATAATATAATATGAGGTTTTAAATTATGTTAGACAACTTGTGCTACTCGGTTTTGAGTGAAAACGAGTAAAAAGGCTTAATCGGTAAAAATACCTAATAGTCATAAGTATAAGTTAGAGTGAGAATTTGATGTTGCCATAGAAGGGAAAAGTGATCAGCATGTCATAAAACATAAGAATAAGGGATGAAGTTTAATTCCCGAGCCTAGGGGCAAAAGTGTAAATATGCAAAAGTTTAGGGGCAAAATTGTAATTTTCCAAAGTTTGAGTTAAGGACTGTTTTGAATATTACATTAATTAAATAAGTAAAATATGATGTTTTAGATCCCGAAAAATGAGATTTGAACCTAGAATGAGAGAAAAATCGAAAATTGGGAAAGTTGGTAAAATGGTCGTTTTAGTATCGAGGTAAGTTCATATGTATAATAAGCATTAATTTATGCATGTTTCAATGTAAAATTGATATATTCATTATGATTTCCGAGGTGTTGAAAGTATGTAAGTTGGTATGATAATAATACAGCAATAATGCTGTAATTTATATTTGAAAGTTAAATTTAGTGAATTAATTGAATTATTATGGTGCCAAGTTTATAAATTGATTTAAAAATATGTCTATGGTACATGAAGTGCATTGAATTATCATACATAAATGTGATTTCTATGACTATGGATATTATAGGAAATTGTAAGTTCATATGATTTTTAATAAGGCAATGTGTAATTTAATGTTATTGCCTTGATATTAAATGAGATGTAAGTTTATATGTAAGTAATACATCAATATTACTTGTATTATGATATTTTATAATAATATTGAAAATATGTTTGTGGATAATTACTTGATTGGTGAAATTGTTGGAAAGAGAGAGAAATCCTGTTGAACCTTCTTAAAGATTGGATGATATGAGATAGTATGTAGCTAGGTCACATGTATGGTGCTGAGTGCACATCATGTGTACAAGAGAGCTACAAGACATTATGATGTAGCTAGGTCGCATGGGTGATACTATGTGTACACCATGTAGACAAGAGAGCTACGGGTTATATGTAGTTAGGTCGCATGCGTGGTTCCAGGTGAAGGACACCATGTATACAAGAGAGCTACGAGATAAATTGGCTAGGTCACATGGGTGGTACTGAGTGTTTACCATGTGTATAAGAGAGCCGAACTATATGATGGGTGGAGCTATGTGCTGTAACCACCAAGTATCGAGGATTGATCCGAAGTGTTCAACGGGAGACTCTCTATGTATTGCTTTGTGAGTTTTGTGATGAATGAGTGCAGGAACTTGATTATGTGAATGATGTGTTCATTAAGTGACCAGGATGTGGTGAGGTTATAAACAAGTAAGTTATACATGAGGATGATTTCATGGTGACCTTATGATCATGGGCATATACTTGTGATGTATGAAATGTGGTGAAAATGATTTGTGATATGTATGTTAAAATGAGGTTAATACAAAGAAAATGTGAAAGAGTGAATTAGCAATAAAACTATTTTGGAAAGTAGTAGTGATGTGATTTTGAAAAATCACCAAAAATAGTATAAACTAAATCAGAGACTGAATGAGAAATCAAATTAAATATTAATGAGTCTATTTTCATATAAAAGAAACAGAGCAAGAAAAGGAGCTCTATATTTTGAGATATTTATGTTTCTGTGAGGCTGGTTCAGAATGATTACGTGATCCCCTGTTCTGACTTTGGAAAATCACAAAATTTTGGATAAAAATAATTAGAGGCTTAAACTTATATTTTTAAAATCTATAATGAGTCTATTTTCAAGATAAATCAACAAGAACATTATCCGAGTTCATCTTTGTGAGATAATTAATTTTAGTGAAGAGAGGTCGAAGCTGTCGAGAAAGTGAAATAGGGAAATTTTAATGAATAAAATGTACTAATTGGATAAACCAAAAATTATGAAAATTTTATGGTGGAAAGATATGTGAGTCTAGTTTTAGGGGAAATTTACGGATCTTAATTTGGAGCTCTGTAGCTCGAATTATAAATAAGTAAGTGACTATGACTAGTGTGGACAGTTTGATGTGAGCATTTATTAGTAAATTGTGAAATCGTACTTGCAAGAATGCTATATACATTAAGGATGTGGAATGGAGAGGAGGAGGAGGAAAATAAATATATGTGGAATACATGGAAACTATGGTATATGAAATATTGATATAATGAAATAAATGATATGTGTTTATAAGAAAACAGAAAGAGAATGATATGTATCATGACATGTATATATATATGACTAGTCTCAATGTAATGCTTGTTGGGTATGGAGTTGAATTGAAATGTTTCAGGCAAACATGTTATTTTTCGTATCTGAATTGTGGTATTTTATAAAGATATGGTCTAGTTTTAAATATGAATGCTTGATGATTAAGCTGAAGATATTTTGTAGGATGATAATCTTGGTATAAATGTATAAGTGGTACTATAATAAACAAGGTAAAATGAGTATGAGAGACACATGTATGATGACATACAAATGCTATGTTTGTGGTGTAATTGAGAATATTTAATCATTAAATGAATACCATGTTATATGCTTTTGATTTTGAATAAATGTGTAAGAGATTAAGGTTGACCAAAGCTTGGAAAATAGCCTAGGTATATTCCACACATGCAAAGACACGACCATGTGTCTCAGCTGTGTATGGAACACGACTTTGGGACACGGGCATGTGGAGCCTTAAAGCATGAAATTTTCAAGATTTTTGTAAGTTCTCGGTTTAGTCCCGAACCCTTTCTAAAGTATGTTTTGGGCTTCGTAGACTCAAATAAGGGACTATGTGTAAGTGAATGAATGTTTTGAAATATGAATGAAATTTTATGGCCCGTATTTTAGTTTAATGTTTGTATGTTTGTCCGGTAACACCTCGTACCTTATCCCGGCCTTGGGTATGGGTAAGGGTTGTTACATGTAGGATAGTTCCTTTCATGTGGCTTCAACTGTCATGAGGCATAAGATATCACTCTGCCTTTCTCCATCAGAACACAACCCAAACCATTTAATGATGCATCACTATAGATAACAAATTCTTTACCCGATTCTGGCTGAACTAGCATTGGAGCTTCTGTCAAAAGGGCTTTCAACTGATCAAAGCTTTTCTGGCACTTCTCTGACCACTCAAACTTAACATATTTCTGCAATAGCTTTGTCATCGGGGTTGCAATTATAGAGAAACCTTTCACGAACCGTATATAATAACCAGTAAGTCCTAGAAAGCTTCGGACTTCAGAAACATTCTTCGGAGGTTTCCAATCCAGTATAGCTGAACTTTTGCTCGGATCAACCCGAATACTTGATGCTGGTACCACATGGCCCAGAAAACTGACTTCATTTAACCAAAACTCACATTTACTAAATTTCGCATATAGCTGCTTATCTTGCAAGGTCTGCAACACAAGTCTCAAATGTTCGGCATGTTTGTCTTCATCACAAGAGTAAATTAAAATTTCATCTATAAACAGAACCACAAACCGGTCCAGATAGGTCTGAAGATCCGATTCATCAAATCTATGAAAACAGCAGGTGCATTAGTGAGTCCAAAAGGCATAACCAAAAACTCATAGTGTCCGTACCTTGTTCTAAAGGCAGTCTTTCGCACATCTAAATCTTTAACTCGCAACTGATAGTAGCCTGATCTCAAATCTATCTTCAAAAATACTATAGCCCCTTTCAGTTGGTCAAACAGATCATCAATCCGCGGTAACGGATACTTATTCTTTATAGTCACCTTATTAAGCTGTCTGTAATCAATGCACATTCTCATAGTTCCATCTTTCTTTTTCACAAACAACACAGGTGCACCCCACGGAGAGAAACTCGATCACGCGAAACCTCTATTTGTCAATTCTTACAACTGTGCTTTTAATTCTTTTAATTCTGTAAGAGTCATTCTGTATGAAGCTATAGATATCAGAGTCATCCCAGGCATTAACTTAATACCAAACTCTACTTCCTGAATAGGTGGCAGCATTAACTCAATACCAAACTCTACTTCCTGAATAGGTGGTAGACTTGGTAATTCTTCTGGAAACACATCCAGATACTCACATACAATAGGTACTGATCCAATATTTCTTTTAGCCGCTTTATTGTCAAGCACATAGGCAAAATAAGCTTTATACCCTTTTCTCACATCTTTCTGAGCTAGAATCAAAGAAATCACTACTGGTAACCCATACAAATCACCAGATTCAATCCGAATAACTTCATCATTCTGGCTCCGAAGATCAATGGTCTTCCTTTTGCAGTTCACAACAGCGTCATGTAAAGTCAGCCAATCCATACCCAGAATTATATCGAACTCATCAAATTACAACAACATCAAATCAGCCAAAAAGCACAGATTTCGAACCATCAAAGGACATTTCTTACACATTTTATCAGCCATAACACACCGACCCAAGGGATTTGACACTCTAATCACAAACTCAATAGACTCAACAGGTAGAGTCTTGCTGAATACTAATGTCTCACATACATAAGAATGAGTAGAATTAGGATCAATCAATGCAATTACATTAGTATCATAAAGAGTGAATGTACCAGTGATAACATCTAGGGATGAAGCCTCCTCTCGTGCACGTATAGCATAGGCTCTGGCAGGTGCACAAGCCTCAGATCTAACTGCCGTATCTTTAGTCCCTCTCTGATTGCCACTCGTATTATCAGCATTTCTGGGTAGTCTACCTCGAGCTGTAGTATTACCTGATCTCGTATTCTGCACTGGATTTTCCTCAGGTAACATTAGGCAATCTCGAATATAATGATCTGTCGATCCACATTTAAAACAAAGCCGATCATGCGACCTGCAACTGTCGGGATGTCATTTACCACAATGCTTACACTCGATTTGATTTGATCTGACATTACCCACACTCGCTACTGAGGTAACTCTCGAGCTCACTGGTGGCCTATTCTGATCCCGTATGGAGTAACCTGAAGTGGCTTTAGAACGGCTAAAATCATCTTAGAATTTCTTTGATGCTGACTGGAATGACTTACCGGATGTTCTTTTGCGTGCATCTCTAGCTTTAAAGTCAAATTTTCTTTTCTCTTTCCCGAGCTCTTCAGCTTTGCAGGCTCGCTCAATAAGGACTACAAACTCTTTTATCTCAACTATGCCAACTAACAGTTTGATATCTTCATTTAGCCCATCTTCAAATCTTTTACACACTATGGCTTCAGTAGAAACACACTCTCGGGCATACCGGCTAAGTCTCACAAATTTCCGCTGATACTCTGTCACTGTCATCCTACCTTGTTTCAGCTCCAGAAATTCTTTACGCTTCTGGTCGATAAATCTCTGACTGATATATTTCTTACGGAACTCAGTCTAAAAGAATTCCCAGGTCACCTGCTCTGTCAGAATTACTGATGCTAGGGTATTCCACAAGTGGTATGCTGTGTCTCGAAGCAAGGATATAACACATTTTAAACATTCATCAAGAGTATAGAACAACTCATCAAACACACGGATGTATTATCAAGCCAGAATTCAGCTCACTCAGCATCATCATCATCATTGGTGGCTTTAAACTCTTCAGCTCCATGTTTTCTGATTTTATCAACAGGTTGTCTAATCAATCGCAATGGATCGCTTACTTGAGGTACAACAGGCATGGAAGATGGATTAATTGGGGGTGGAGGTTGTTGTACAGTCGGGTTAGTTCGGATATATTGAGTGAACCTGTCCTTCTTAATTTGATAGAAGGCTTGTTTAGCCTCACTCTTTGGAGTACACGAAATCAGTCGAGAATCAGCCTGCACTGTCCCTTGCGCGAGAGCAGGCGCTACACTCTCGACATCATCAGCTACAGCTCTGTCGGGATCCATTTACTATATGAAAACAAATTTCAAATGTCAGAAGTCATCACACTATCACAGTATATAATTATGACATCTATAGCTAATCTCACACACACTACGTAGTCCTAGAACCGACTAAACCGTAGTTTGATACCAATAAAATGTAACACCCCTAACTCGTGTCCGTCGCCGGACAAAGTCTCAAGGTATTATGAAATAAAGTACATTCTTAAACAAATACATATGAATTATATAATTAATCGTAAACACATGTCTCGAGAGTTTATCAAAATTTAAATCATAAAATAACACATTTATTAAAGAGAACATTTCACTTCATAGGTTTACATAATAGATACGTCATTCTCATGTAATAAGATAAATATTTATCATATATATATATGTATATCACAATACACACTCACTATTAGCATTTATTTAACAATTTCTATAATCATATGAAAAAGGTAATATGCTCGTAAACACTTGACAAATATTCCAAGCATTCAAAAATTTAAATAAAATAACAAGTCAAAATGTCATATGCGCATGGCATAGTTTAATGCATAATTGTGCTGCAAGGTTTATTTCATGTATTTTCTATCCTCTTTACACCCTGGCTACTTAAATTATCAAACAAGTCACATACAAACCTTATCATTGCTATCTAGCAAGCTAATTCATACTTGTCACTTCTTTTGTTCATTTAACACATCCGATCACAGTTACCTTTGCCCGATGAACCATTCGAAATTGGGTAGGACACTCAGATAATCACAAATATATCGTACAATGCCAACGTCCCAGACGTGGTCTTACATGTAGCCACATATCAATGCCACTGTCCCAGACAAGGTCTTACTCGTAAACACATATCAAAATCACAGATCGATGCCATGGACTTACTCGCACACATGTATTGGAATCCTAAGTCATGACATATGTATCCTAGCTATTCCTAAGGTTCATACGGGGCTTTCGGAGGTCGTATCTCAGTCGAATCGAACTCGGAAGTGTAGTAACCATATTCAATCACATTCGTCCATACCATAATTTAAACTTATCATTTTATAGCAGCATGTAAACATAACGTTAAATTATCAATAAACACATCTATTTGCTTATAAACTTACCTCAAACGTCGTAAAATGGAATCGAGCAGCTAGTCGACAACTTTCGTTTTTCCCCGATCCAAATCCCATTTCTTTAGTTCTTGATCTAAACATATTCAAATTAAGCTTATTCAAATATATTTTCATTCATTTTAGTCCAAAAACACATAAATAGGCAAATTACCATTTTACCACAAACATTTATAATTTTTACAATTTAGTCCCTATTGCACAAAACACAAAATGCACAAAATTTCACAACACCCAAGTTAGGTCGAATAGCACCATGCTCAGACAAGTCCACATATTTTATCAATTTCACTTTAAGTCCCTCAAATTATTATTTTTGCAATTAAGTCCTATTTACTCAAAATCATCAAAAACTCCAATACAAAATATGTTAATCTAAAACATATCTTTCATTTTTCATCATCAAACAACAAAAATCACAAGCTATCAACAATGGCACAACTCAAAATATTCATCAAAATAAAAAATTAAAGATTGGGTTTTGTAGTACTCAAAACAACGATCTCAAAAACGTAGAAATTATCAAAAACTGAGCTAGTTTGATACCTTGATTGAGCTCCAACAATTGCCGAATGCCCTAGCTCTCTTTTCTTTTCTTTTTCTTTTTAAGTTTCGACAATGGAAGATGATGATATAATAAAAATGAATTCTATACTTTAATATTAGCTTATTATATGTTATTTGATAAATTACTTATTTAACCTTTGTAAAATAATAATAGAATTTTATAATCTATGCCCATTACCATCCAAGGATCCATCTAAAGGTATAATTGCAACATAAATACCTTAACTTAAGAAACCACTAACCATTCGGCCCTTTAGAATTAAACTACCAGATTTTCAATTTACGCGATTAAGTCCTGTTATTTAATTGGACACCTAAACGACAAAATTAAATCACAAAAATTTCACAAATATAAATTCACACAAAATGTAATATCCTAATTTTGGGCCTAGTCGGAATAGTGGTTTCGTGACCAAAAATCCGAGATAGAAATAATTATTTTATGATTATTTTGAGGTCTATGATATGATTTCATGATTGTGTGAAAATTTCGTGAAGAAATTTTATGCATAATGTGCTTAAATTGAAATTAGGGACTAAATCGAATAATTTGCAAAACTTGCATTCTAGAAGTTTCTAGTATGAAATTGTTTTGAAATATTAATTAGGAGGTCTTAAATAGCAATTTTACCAATTTCTAAGTCTATGGAAAAAATTGGACATGGATGGAATTTTGGAAAGTTTAGTAGTAAGGGCATTTTGGTCATTTAGGGTAAAATGAATTAAAATACAAAATTAAAAGCCAATTTTGCTCATCTTCAACCCCATGGCCGAATATAGCAAGGAGAAACCATGGCTAGGGTTTTCAAGCTTCCAAGCTCGATTGTAAGTCCATTCTAGCCCGCTTTTCAAGTTCTTTACGTTTTTGGAGTCCCTAGCTTTCGATTAAGCTTATGCTAGCAATAATTTAACCTAGGGTTTATATTTGGAAAAATACCCATAGGTGAAATTTGTGTATTTTGTGTTTTATGATAGAATATGAGGTTTTAAATTATGTTAGACAACTTGTGCTACTCGGTTTTAAGTGAAAGCGAGCAAAAGGGCTTAATCGGTAAAAATACCTAATAGTCATAAGTACATGTTAGAGTGAGAATTTGATGTTGCCATAGAAGGAAAAATGATCAGCATGTCATAAAACATAAGAAAATAGGCTGAAGTTTAATTTACGAGCTCTGGGGCAAAAGTGTAAATATGCAAAAGTTTAGGGGCAAAATTGTAATTTTTCCAAAATATGATTTTGGGTCAATTTGAATAATGTGAGTCCTAATTAGACTATATTTTAAATGATAGAGCAAGGAAAACTAAAATTCGGCCTAAAATGGGGAAAATACCAAGTTGTGGACGAAATGGTAAAAGTAGCCATTTTCGCATACGAGGTAAATTCATATGTAAATGTTGGTAACATAGTTATTATTTTAAATGTTTTAATGTTATTTAAATGATATGATAATTATTATGAAATATCATACTTGTGACAAATGTTTGATAATATGTCAAATTATGTGATATACTTGGAAAATGTGAAATACTACCGAGTATCGATATCGGCATTCCGTAGAAGATGGTTGAGACACATGATTGGGAAAAAGGTCCCGTTGAACCTTAGGAATGGATTAGGATAAAAGTGACATGTCACTAGGATGGTTGAGCATCCGAACTCGTTGAGTTGAGTCCGAGTTCACTTATGGATGCAAATGTCCGAACTCGTTGAGTTGAGTCCGAGTTCGAGAGATGTAACTAGGCATCCGAACTCGTTGAGTTGAGTCCGAGTTCACTTATGGATGAGAACGCCCGAGCTCGTTGAGTTGAGTCCGAGTTCGCTTATGGGCGGGTTACATAGTAGCTTGGCTACATATGTGGCACTTATGTGCAAACTTTCCATGTATCCGAATTATATTCCGATGTGTTCAACGGGTAAAATTCTACTCAAGCGAAGGAATACTCGAGATGAAAGGGACGTATTGGTAAGTGTTGTGAAATGGACACTTTAGACAGGTATGTTCTTAACCCTCGGGTTGGAAATAGATATAACAATGGTAAGATCGTAAGATGATGAATGATATTTAGAAAATGTGATATGAATGTCTCAGTGATGATTATGCAAATGATGTTTTATGTTTGCTTATATAGTTATGTTACTTGCTATTTGCATGTGAACTTACTAAGCATTTATGCTTACTCCCTCCTTTTCATTCCTTGTAGTTTTGACAAGCCATTTCGAAAATCGAGAACGGTCGGAGGCTCGCTCACACTATCCGTATACCATCTTGGCATAATGGCTTGTATATTTTGAGTATGGATGTATAACATTATAATCATTTTGTATATATGGTCTTATGATATGGTTATTGAGTGGTATGGAAATGCTTGGTAATGATTAGCCATTGGAATGGCTAATCGTGATCATATTTGGTGTTATGTATGTCAAATTGCTAGCTAATCCATGGAAACCATGAAATAGGTAAAATTTACCATAAAATAGATTCAGACAGCATTAGTGACGTGAATTTGAAAAATCAATAAAAATAGTAGAAATGGAATTAAATAATGAATAAGTTATGGAATCGAAGCTTCATGAGTCTATTTTCGTATGGAAGAAGCAAAACAGGTATATGAGCTATATTTTATGAGATGTTTAAATTTTTGTGAGACAGGGCCAGAGCAATTTCTGGATCCCCTTTTCTAACTTTGTAAATTCACCATAAATTTTAAAAAGATAATTAGAAGTCATGCTTTATATTTACAGATTCCTTATTTAGTCTAGTTTTATTAAAGACAAACGTCATAGTCATTGAAGCTCTGTACAGGGAGATATCTGATTCGTAATACACAGAGGTCAGAGTAGTTGAACCCTAAAATAGGGGAGACTTTAACTAATAAACTGTACTAATTGGCCTGAGAAAAAATTCTATAAAAAAATTAGTATATAGATATATGAGTCTAGTTTCAGGAAAAATTTACGGAATTGGATTTCGAGTTTGAACTCGAGATATGATTTTAAAGCGATCGTGATGCGTTAGCCACTTTGTCTCGAAATTTTAAATTGAATTGTATGAAATTTGTTTAAGTAATGAATTAAGTCCGTTAACACCTCGTGTTCGACTCCGGAAACGGTCTCGAGTACGGGGCGTTACATTTAGTGGTATCAGAGTAGGTTTAGTCAGTTTTCGGACTAACCTAGCATGTGTAAAAGTTTAGCTATACATGCCACTGATCTGTGATAGTGTGATGTCTTCCGACGCGTATGAGTACCGTCTTATTTAGACAGGGTACTCTCCAACCGAGCTGTGCCGACCATGTTCAATGTTATATGAAGGTATTTGAGTAAAATTATGATGATGATAAGTCTCGGTTCAGAAAAGTATGAATAAAGGTTTATGATACATATGCGATAAATATTCATATTTGCTTAATGCTCATATGATGTAGTGTATGTGGCTTACTTGATAAGATGAATGAATAAATAGAAAGTAGTAGAGGTATGAATAAAGGTCATAATATTATGATACGAGTGAAAATGTCCTTGTCTTGATTTGGACGTCGAATGTTGATAAATGTTAATGATATATAATTTTTATGAGATAAAGGATTATAATGAAATGAACTTATCTATGTTAAATTGTTGGACCGAATTATATGATTGTAATGATATGTACATGATGATGCACGAAATGAAAGTTGTGATTGTGATGCAAATATCTATGTTTGTTTGGCCTTATATAATGTCATGAGCATGAATTAATTTAATTAAATGAATGGATAAGTAAAGTCTGTCTAGAAAACATAGAATGTATGCATAAGTATATTGTCTAAATGGGACAATAGGAAAATTGGTGTAAGCCAACATGAATGAATGACATGATTTTGATGATGTTACTATGATGATGGAAGTTGTGTCATATGTGTATGTATAAGAAAGTCGAGTCGAGGTCTTACAACCCTCCCCTTACCAAGTGGTACTTATAATGGAATTTCATGAGATTTGTATTGAATAAGTTTCCGGTTGAGAACCCAAAGAGTTTAGTGATAGAATAATTATAAGTATGATCAGAGATTGAAAATGAGCTGATAAGTAAAGTCAGAGCCAGTAAAGTATCGGATTGACGTAAAGATTATTGGAGTTATGCACTGTCCCAATTAGAGAAGGAATTCTCTTTGGTAAATCGAATTACTCAGGTACAAGGTCGAGAAAAGTGTAAATCGAAATTTATTCACTGGCCTTCTTTAGTGAATGGTTTAATATGAAATTTGTGACGGTAGAACTAGTTGGGGAAATGATATTTGAAATGTGAACTATCTGAGTGTGACATTATGACCGGATGATTTAGCGATCTTTTTGAGATGTTCTATGTGTTTACCCGTTCTCGAAATATTTTTATGGCTATTGATCTTCTGAAGAAATTCTTGTTATATGGGAATGTCTTCTAATTCTGGTGTTGGATGAAAGCATTGGTAGTCTGACTGGTTTATAATTTATATTGCTCTATTTCATCGGGTATTCTATTTCATTTCGTCTGATAAGAATTGATGAGAGAATACATATGATATTATGATTTTGTTTCTTCTACTTGATGCTTCATCTGATATATATGTATGGGAAGGTATATGTGACAGCCCTAAATTGACCCTAGTCAGAAAGTGGTTTCGGGACCACAAAACCGAGTCACAAAAATAATTAACCGTCATATTTGATGCTTATTATGTGTATATATGCATGTGTGAAAATTTCATGTTTGAATTTAGTCAATTGCATGTGAATTTAGTTAATAGGACTTATGTGTGACACTTTTGAAATGTGATAGGTTAATCTATAAGGATCTATTAGTGCATGTTATGAAAATAATGGGTTTGTATGTCAAATTTCCACCTATGGCAAGTAGTGGCCGGCCATGATGGGTTATATACATGCAATATATATTAATTATTAGTTAGTAGCTTTATATTATATAACATAAATAAATAAATAAAAAGGAAAAAGTAATTGAAATAAGGAAATGAAGGGTGATGAAAACAAAGCTTGAGTTTCTTTCTTCTTGGCCGAATGTAAAGAGGAAGATGGGAGAAAGGCATTCGGTCATCTTAAGTGAGCATTAAGGTAAGAAGTTATGTTAATTCTTGAAATTTTGGTTAATCTTGAATGAGGTATCAAGTTATTTTAGTAACCCATGTTGAATTTTTGATTGTGGGAATGAGTAGGGCTTTCGGCTATGGTAATTAATAAGGGTGATGGTTGTTGTTTCATGATAAATTTAGATGAACAATGGTAGATGAGTGTTTGAACTATACAAATGAGCATATGTGAGCATTGGGTGCTAAGGGAAAAGAATCGGCTACCTTATTATGTACCAAGACCGAATGTGAATTTGATTATGTTTGAGTAATTTATGTACTTAAAATTGATGTAGTATAAGTTACCATGTTCTTGCCGAATATGTAATTGATAAAGGAGGAGTTTGTTATTGTGACAGCCCAAAATTGACCCTAGTCGGGATGTGGTTTTGGGACCACAAAACCGAGGCATAAAAATAATTTAAAAATTTATTTTGATGCCTATGATATGTGTTAATTTGTGTATGACATTTTGATGTTTCAATTTAGAATTATAAATGTGAATTTCACTAGAAAGGACCTAGTAGTAAACTTTGAAAGTATGATGGGGAAATGTGTGATGACTAGTTGATCATGCATGCAAAAATAAGGGATTTGCATGTCAAATTTCCCCAAAGATGGTATAGTGGCCGCCATGACAAGGGAATATGGGCAAGGAAAACATGTTATGACATGTTTTGTTAATGCATGATGTGATAAATGATAAAAAATTAAGCATGTAGGAAGAGAAACAAAAAATCAAAATTTGCTCATCCTTTCCCCTTTTGCCGTGAGTGAAAGAGAAGCAAAGAAAAAATTTTGTTCATCTATTTTTCTCTTCTTTGGCCGAAAATACTAAGGAAAAGGAAGGATTTTTGCTTCATTTTCTTTGTTTAGAAGAGATCTAGAAGGAAATTTGGCTAAACTTGCATCAAGAGTAAGGTATGTATGAGGTTGTGTTATGAGTTTCATGCATGTTTTAGTTGCTAACTTGATGTTCATGTTAGCCATGGTTCAAATCCTTGTTATGCCATGGGAATGGTATTTGGCCAAAGTTGTTATTGTGTTAAAGCCATTGCATGCTAAATGTGAAGCTTGCTAATGATGCATGCAATGATGGATTTTCTACTCTTGAAATTTCTTGTGGCCATCTTGAGTAAGACATTGAGTTTTCTTTTTGTTTAACCATGATTGAAATTGAAAGGGGCATGATTGTGATGTATTCGGCCATGATGCATTCATGAGCATGGTTCATGCTTCTTGCATGTTAGTAAAAATTTGTGTTTTGGATGGCTATGGACACCTTGAAATTTGGCCTTGCACCTATATGTGTATATATGATTGCACATGATATTTTGATTATGAAGAAAGTGATAAATATGTTGTTTAAAGAAGAAATTTGTTGAAGAATGTTGTGAAATTTGCATGTACAATCGGCCTAGTACACATATGATGTGAAAATCTTGCAATTTATTGTTGATTTTGTGCAAGTATGACTAAGTATAATCGGCCACATGGGGGGAATTATTGTGCATGCATTCGGTTAGAGGCAAGCTCAATGATGCCTATTCTTGACTTAGGTAATCGGCTACCTTGTTGTGAGCTAAGGCGAATGTGTGCGTAATTAAAGAAAATTGACTAAAGTGCTTAGTTATGTGATGTTGAGTCAATGATATGTGTATTCGCCAAGGCTAGCAAGCGAGACTTTAATGAATTGAATTTGTTTGAATTAGCTCAAGAGCTTAGAGGGCCACAATTGGATAAGGGGAAGGAAAAAGTGATCGATTAGCCGTCGAAGCCGTTCGACAACATCCGAGGTAAGTCCTCAAGAAATGACCCTACTCAATTATGTGAAATGAAATATGGATGTGTAATGATTATTGATTTATGTGTATGAGTATTTGAATGATACCCGCTAAGTCCCGGCGATTATGCAAGTGATATGTTTGTGTTTGAGCCTTAGTAACGAAAATGAAACATGGATGTGTAATGATTATTGATATATGTGTGTGCATGAGCAATTGAATGATATCTGGCTAAGTCCCAAGACATTTATGCTAGTAATTATACCGGGTTAAGACCAAGGCCATTGTGCTAGTGACCACATCCGGCTAAGACCAAAGGCATTCGTGCAAGTTGTTAAATCCGGCTAATACCAAGGCATTTGTGCAAGTCGTTCTATCCGGCTAAGACCAAGGCATTCGTGCATGTGGTTATATCCGGTTGTATTTCAAGAAGCTTGGGCTGAAGGTGAGCGTCGGTTGCTGTAATAAATTTAATTAGTACGCTCGAAAAGCCCAAAGGAAAAGGTATGTTTATATGTGCATTGGAAAAGTCGATATGTTTGAGTAACATTCGTTCAATCGACTAACGAATTTTCAGCTATTGAATTGGTTGATATCTTGTGAAAGTATACAATGATGAAGTGTGAAGCAAGTATGATTATGTGAATGTGTATTAATGAAATGATTCATTTGGCTATGTGAATGTAATGCCTTAGTTAAAGCTGATTTTATTGCTTGAGACTTACTAAGCATAAAAATGCTTACCCGTTGCTTTGGCTCTCTTTTATAGATTTTGCTCGTTAGCGATCGGATTCGGGATCATTAAAGTCGAAATCATCTACACTATCAAAGCCTCCATTTTGGTATAATTTTGGTTGAACTTTGAAATGGCATGTATAGGACTACCCTAATGTTGAAGGTCATGTACCTTTCGGTTTGTGTAAGCTTGGATAGCCATGCGAAAATGGCTTATATCGTTTTTAGTATGATTCTATAATAGTTTGTATGATAATCATTATGGGGTATGAAATTGTCTGAAAGGATTAGCCATTGGAATGGTTAATCATAATCACACTTTGTGCTATGTGTGCAAAAAGGGCCATTTGAATCGTGGAAATCATGAAATAGGTAATGGTTACTTTGAAAGCAGATCTTTGGCAGCAGCAAGTGGTGTGGTTTTGAAAATCACCAAAATTTGTAGGAATGGTATTAAATAATAAATAAATTATGTAAATGAACCTTAATGAGTCTACTTTCATGTGGAATAAACGAAACGGTCATAGGAGTTACATGTTAAGAGATATTAAAGCTATTGTGAGATAGGGCCAAAACGGTTTCTGGGTCCCCTGTCGCAACTTTAAAAATTTATTATAAATTATCCAGAAAGAATTAGGAGTCATGCCTTATATGTACAGATTCCATTTTGAGTCTAGTTTCATTAGAAACAAACGGCACCAGTATTAAACCCTGTAACACCCCAAACCCTGCCTGGAAGTTTGGCTCGAACTTGGCGTGTCACATTGAAGTGTTTTTCGAAAACCATGTTTCCATTAAAAACCCTTCTTAATAATTAAAAACTTATACCCTTTTTAAAACCTTGTTAGAAAACCTCAGCTGAATAACATTCTTAACAACTTTGTAAAAATCTTGGTAGTTGAGGAAACTTACTTTAAAAACAATTGCGGTTACGTGATGTTTTGAATAATAGTAGTTGCTTTGGAAAATCGTGTTCTAATACTAGCAATTATAAGAACAATAAATAAAATTCCAAATTTGAAATCCAAAAATTACAACGGCTTTACTACAACCCACATAAAATAATTTAAAGGTAATAATCAAAACTGTAACATAACCAGTGTGTGTGGCTTCCTCCGAGCCCCTAGCAACCCCGATCCATCTAAGGTTGGAAATTACCGAAGGTTAATAAACGGGTGAGTTTACGAAAACTCAGCAGAAATCCCTACTATAAAAAGGAACTGTCATCATCTAAAAGAATTAAAAGTCTGCCCTGACCTTACTTACAATTTCAAGACCAATCGGTCTTAGCCCATTACAACAGACAGATTACGGATGGACCTTAGCCCATTACGTAATAAGAAACATTATCGAATTGGAACCAAAATGAGAATCGAATCGAATCGATGTGTAATCGTAATCGTAATCAATATTAGTAATGAATCGAATCGAATCGAAATTAGGTGACGTAATCGAATCGAAATCGAATGTAATCGTAATCGAATCAGATAGTAATGTAATCGTAATCGTAATCGAATTACGTGATGTAATCGTAACCGAATGTGAATGCAATCCCAACCCACTTATAACCAACCGCTACACTCCACTGCATCAACCCTACACTCCATGTGGGGAATAGCTCAACCCACCTAGCCCTACACTCCACGATTCTGAAGATTGCTGCTCGGTTATCGATATTGTGACAGAGTCACCAGATATGAATATTGTGGCGAGCCACCGTATCAGATATTTGTGGCATAGCCACGAAACATATAATGTGGCAAAGCCACTTAATGTAATCGTGGCACAAAGCCATCGATAATCGCATTATGTTAGGCACATAGCCATCAACTAGAGCAACATAACGGCACACAGCCCTAGGTAAATGTGATCGACACAGAGTCGTCAATAACCATATATTGGCACATAGCCTTAGGCAAATACTTTTGGCACACGACCATAATCGAGTTGGCACGAGCCATATGTAGGTTGACACAAAGCCATAATCGAAGGCTTTAAGCCATCGATAGTCAGATCATGTTAAGCACATAGCCATCAGCGACGGTAATATAGTCGGCACCCAGCCTCGGGTAAATATGATCGGCACCAGCCATTGATCGGTCCACAGTCGTCTTGGGCGACCCGTGCGACCTTATCAAATCAGTACGAATATACGGCTCTTAAGCCTTCGGTGGATCCATAGTCGTCAAGCAACCATGCGATCCTAACAGATTAGATCTTCCTCCGTACAAAATCCCAACCCATGCAACATGTCATGTATGCAGAATGTCATGCTCATATTTGAATCAAACAATCACAGTCAAGTCATTCATATACCAACATATATTCACAATCAAATTCGTCAACCACACAGTCCAAGTTAGTCACTTGGCCACAAGGGCAAAACAGTCATTTAACACCTTAAGGGCAAAATGGTAATTTTACCCCACAAGGTATCTTGGTAATTCCACCCTACAGGGGTATTTTAGTAATTCTACCTTATAGGGGTATTTTAGTAATTCTACCCTACGGGGTATTTCTAATTCTACCTACGGGGGTATTATGATAATTCTACCCTACAGGGGTATTTCGTATTTCTACCCTACGGGGTATTTCTAATTCTACCTACGGGGTATTATGATAATTCTACCCTACAGGGGTATTTCGGTAATTCTACCCTACAAGGGTATTTCGGTAATTCTACCCTGTAGGGGTATTTTGGTAATTTTATTGATCGAGGGTATTTCAGTAATTTTGCAAACTGAGGGTATTTTGGTAATTTTACAAATCGAGGATATTTGGGTAATTTTATAAACCGGTACTTTGGTAATTTTACAACCTGAGGTATTTTAGTAATTTCATAATCGAGGTAAAATGGTAATTTTGTAACCGAGGTAAAACAAGAATTTCAGAATCGAGGGTAAAACAAGAATTACAGAATCGAGGGTAAAATGGTAATTCTATAAATCGAGGGTAAAATGGTAATTTTGTAAATCGAGGTGAAACAGTAATTCAGAATCGAGGGTACTTTGGTAATTTTACAAATTGAGGACATTTTAGTAATTTGGTAAACTAAAGTATTCTAAACAGGATAATAATACGAATGGGCCTAAAGCCTATTCTCATTAAATGGACCCACACGCTGTGTGGCCCTTTTAGCCCAAACCTAGCCACGATATTCGATTCACCTAGCCTAGTCCAATATTTACTACACAATCAAACAACTTATCCAATTGGGCTCAGAGGCCCATTGGGCCCACATGGCCCTTTCGCCCATCGCGCCCAAGTAGCCATCCAACAACAAGAGTAGTGATAAATACACACCGATTGAAGACCGGAGTTAATCCACGCCCGAGCACTCTTAGCCAACGCCCAACCCAAACGAAAGCACGCCATAAAGCGAAAGGGATCGCCAAGAAAGGTACCTTTACTCTCCTCATGGTTCTCTCTATTTAAAGCCGCTTCCCATCCACTCTTATGTTAGCTTCCGATGTGGGATCCTCCAACATCGAGTTTAAATTCAACACCAACTCTTGCCACCGTTAGCAAAATAAATGCTCTTTGCTTGTTATGGGATTCAACCCATGCCTCCCCTCAGATGCTCCACATGCTTCTTGCCACTAAGCCATAAGGCTTTTTGTGTCATAATTTCTCCAACAATATTCTTAAGGCCTACCTACTACACCCAGGGTTTGATTCACCTTAAACCAAATTTTTTGTTAGAGACCAGGTTTAAACCCAGGACTTCTCTAACACTTCTCAACACACTTAACCACTAAAACAAGCCTTCATTAACGAAATTTGCATGCACAACAGAATATTATAAGCTGCCTTCAACCGCTCCCATGCTCAAGGCCCAAAACTTCTAGGCCCAAATTCAGGGTGTTACAAACCCTGTACAGAGAGATATTCAAGTTGTAACGCGCGAAGGTCAGAGCAGTCGATCCCTGTAACATGGGTGACTTTAACTAATAAACTGTACCAATTGGCCCGACCAAAATTCTAGAAATAAATCCATGGATGGATATATGAGTCTAAATTTAGGAAAATTTACGAATCAGTTTCGAGTTTTGAAACTCGAGATATGATTTTTAAGGTGACAAGGACGCAGATTTCCAGCTGTCTGAAATGTCAAATTGGTGGGTGAAATATGTGGATTTGGCTTGTTAACCCCTCGTGTCCGACACCGGCGATGGTCTCGGGTTCGGGGTGTTACAGTTATTGAACGTTAGGCTAAGTCCCTAGTGGATGGATGAATTGATAATAATTGTGTATAAAGATTTGCTTTACTATGTTTTTGTTAACAAGATGAGAAATGAGTTAAGATGGTCTTGTGATATGGTTGCTAAGTGGTATGGAAATGTTTGGTAATGACTAGCCATTGGAATGGCCAATCATGGTCCTATTGGTGCTACGTACGTCATGGCTAATCGGGATTTCCCTTGAAAATAATGCATGTCAATTTGCTAGTTGATTCATGGAAAATTATGAAATAGGTAAAATCTACCTTAAAATAGATGCTGACAGCAGCAGTGACGTAAGTTGGAAAAAGCACTAAAAATAGTAGGAATGTAATTAAATAATGAATAAATTATGTAATCGAACCTTGATGAGTCTATTTTCATATCGAAGAAGCAAAACGACCATATGAGCCGTATTTTATGAGATGCTTAAGTTTTTGTGAAATAGGGCCAGAACAGTTACTGGATCCCCTGTTCTGACTTTGGAAATTTATCATAACTTAACCAGAAATAATTAGTAGTCATGCTTTATATTCACAGATTCCTTTTTGAGTCTAGTTTCATTAGAGACAAACGACATAAGTATTGAAGCCCTGTACAGGGAGATATCTAAGTCGTAATGCATGAAGGTCAGAGTAGTCGAACCCTGAAACAGGGGAGACTTTAACTAATAAACTGTACTAATTGGCCCAACCAAAAATTCTAGAAAAAAATTTATAGATGGATATATGAGTCTAGTTTCAGGGAAAATTTACAGAATCAGTTTTTGAGTTTTGGAACTCGAGATATGATTTTTAAGGTGACAGTGACGCAGTTAGCCAGCTTGTCTAGAAATTTTAAAATGAACTGTGAAAATAAATGAATTAAGTTCGTTAACACCTCGTTTTCGACTCCGGCAACGGTCTCAAAAGGGCGTTACAATTCAAATGGTTGTTTAAATAATATTCGGTTTATTAGTATATGTATAATTAGTTAAAGTGTAAACTTTGCATGTGTATTAAAGGTTTTATGTGATATTCGCCTTGGGAAATCTAAGCTTAAAAGGTTTGAATGTTAATTGGGTTGTCTCTTTAATGGCCGAGTGTGCTAAAAGCTAATGCATGATTTAGTTTAATCGATGTAATGATACAAATTATGATATTTACTTGTGGTTTTGAAGTATAGAAAATTTGTTAAGTTGATTAAGTGGTTGCCGAATGTGAAATTTAGGTAAGGAAATGTGTACAAATAATATTTGTATGGATAATTGGTTTAAAGGGTTGGCATTATACATTGTTGATATGGTGCTATTAATGTAAAGCACTTTAGTATAGACGATATACATATGGTCACTTAGAACGTTTTGAGATGGCGAATAAGGCTAACGATGAGTATGCTTTGATTTTCTATAATACTTAGTAATTTGTTTAAGGTGATTAAAGATGCGTATTTATTATTTTATATTGAGCTAAAAGTAGTTATATGGCCTATTAAATTTCTTGTGGTATTCGGCCATAAGCAAGCACAATGGGATTTTAATAAGTTAAATTTGTTTTAGATTAAGCTCAAGAGCTTAAGGAGCCTAATTCGGATAGGTGAAAAGCTAAACTAACCAAATAGCCGATCCGTAGTCGTTCGACGACATTCGAAGTAAGTCTCTAAGTATTTAAACTTATTTTGAGTTTTGATTAATGGATACTATTATAGAAATGGCTAAATTGAAAAATATGACGTGGCCATGATATGTTCTAAGGCTGAATGGAAAATTTTACGTATTTGAATCAATTTACTAATGTGATTTTGTACCTAAGACGAAATAAAATGACAAGGCGTAATATCTAGCTTAAGATCGAATGGCCAATGTGATGAATGTGAAAGTGTGTATATGTGATAAGGCCGAATGGCCAATGTGATGAATGTGAAAGTACATACATGTGATAAGGCCGAATGGTTAATGTGATATATGTGTAAGTGAATATGTGATAAGGCTGAATGACCAATTGTGAAAAGTGTGCAATATTAGATATTTAATGAGGCCAAAGTTAGTAAAAATATAAATATATATTAAATGAATTGTGCTGAGATTGCATCCGGTTAGAGACCACCGGCTTCATCTTTGGGATTGTATCCGGGTTTAAAGTCCCGAGCTTAATGTTTGGTGAATTAAGTAAGATTATGATCTTGAATGTTCGCAATGAGCTACCATCAAGTAAGTACTATACATTTAAGATGTTCAGATACATATTACCTCCTCATTTGTAAGTTTACCTCAAAGTGAATCACTAGCATTCAAGAAAAACGTATATGTGATTGATTAATATATTGCGAAAATGAGGATGACCTAATCAGTCTTGGTATGCTTGTATAATGTAGTATATACTAAGCTTTCATGTATGTACTCGTGTACATTCGGCCAACGATTCGATGAATTATTAGTATTAAAGAACGATACATATGTGGGAATGATTATTATATCTTTCAATAAGGGAATAATCTATTCGGTCAATGGTTGTTAGTATGAGCTTTAAGTAAAGAAAAGTATCTGCTGAGATTTATATATGTAATTGTGCATATTCGGCCAAAAAGGCCTTATAAATTGAGAATAAATTGTATTCTGCTAGATGTACAAATGCAAAGGAAGGATTTTATTTTGTCAACCTACGTATATGTGATAAGGTTTATGTTTGGTTCTTTGCGTACCCATACTGTAATTCAATACATGCCACGTTGAAATACTCGAAAGTTTTGATGCGATTATGAAATAAGGAATTAAGTTTTTATATATATATATATATTCATGTATGTGCATGAAACGAGTACGTTTGAGCAAGTGATTATGATTATTGAAAGAGTATATGTTATGCTAAATGAGTAGTGACTCTATGAATCTATTCATGATAGATTATGATATTACTATGTGCTTCTAAATATGGAAACTAAACGTGGTAAAAGTATTATGTTTTAGTTTGATTGATTGAATTAGAAGTAGATATGAGGTTTCTAGATGCGAAAGACTATGTGAATCAAATTTGGAAGAAATAGATAAACTATATATGCGTGCATGAGGTTTGAACTATTTGACGGAATGGTGAGATCTCTTGATATTGTTAAACGGGGTTTCTGCAAGGTCTAAGATGATGAGGCTTAGTAATGAAATGACAGTTAAAGATGTTCAATACATTAAGTTGGCTGTATGTATCGGTACTCGTATGTGATTTTCAATTCGGATTAGATCAAAAGTATACAAAGCGATGCATATGTGAATAAGTGTATGAATGCAAATGTGACACAGTCCATGTGACTATGATACATTTGGCCAATGTGTTATGCCATAAGAATGTATTCGATTAAACTATAATAGAGGCATTTAGATTGGAGTGTAATTATGAGCTAAGTGTACCTTGTGAGCATACGAATATTTGACCATTTTGGTCATTATCATGAAATAATTTGTGGTAACTAAATGATGTGGTTATTGAAATTATAGTTCGTTATGGAGCTCTAGATTGACTTCATTGATTAGAAAAAAATCGAGCGATAAATGATAATTGAATTTGATTCTGCAAAATTATCATTTTACTTAAGACTTACTAAGCTTATGTAAGCTTACTCCGTTTGTCTTTTGTCTTTGTTTTATAGATTGTGGACTCGATTACCAAATGGGATCGTCAAGACTTCATCACACTATCTACTATTATGGAAACCTTGTGATTTGGATTTAGCTTATGGCATGTATAGGATATATTATACTAGAATGATATCATAACTATTGTTTATAAGCCATGAGAATATGGCATCCTTTGGAAGTCTACTTTTATAAGTTATAAGTTTGATCTTTGTTTGTGTTTAGAATTTAATTAAATGAACAATCTTTATTCACGAAAAAGAAAAAAAAAGTTCAAAATTTTACTATTTTGATCTGCTTCCAAATTTTCTGGTAACGCCTCGTCCTATTCCGGCGACGGTTACGGGATAGGGGTGTTATAGTATATTGTTCTTGTTATCTTTGATTCCAGTGGGATTAAATGATGTTTTCTTTTGGACTTTCTTTCTTTGAAGAATTATCGGGGTATTCTGTATTTTCTCTATGAGTTTGGTTTTCGATTCTCCAGCATAGTATCGTATCTTGCGTTTCTTTATCCTGGATCTCTTTATTCTGGATTTCTTTAATCTGGGTTTCTCTATCTTGGATTTCTTTATTCGGTTTTCTTGTTATCTTTGTTCCATAATTTGTCAATTACGACTCATGTTCGAAGTGGGTTCTTCAGCTCGTGATAATCATGTCAAATATGACTATACTTCTAATTTGATCTTGGTAATGTGGTAATTTTAGTATTGGGATTTTTCTAATTTCGTGTAAGGATTTGACATCGAAGAAAGGCATAGGTGATAAAAGCGCGAGTTTCAGTCGGTATGGTAAATTATTTATTTGAAAGATTTCATGTGACAATTATGTCAGGATTATTTTTCCCAAGTCTGATAATAGAATTTCATTTTGTATGGATAAAAGAGTAAATAGTTTGAATGAGAAGTGTATATTTATTAAAAAGAGTTGGATATTAGTTTAAGTCACTACGAATGATAAGGTTTCCATCTTGTGAAAGCTGAAAAGTTTATTACATGTTGATAGAGTTCGGATAGATGAGAATATTGGTAATCAAGCGTCCCGAACTAGACTAGTCTACATTGAGCAAAGACTTCGACTTTCAAGAATGTATTGTTGTATGAATTGTGATGTGTTTCAAGCGGTGAGGTAATGTGATAGTTTAGAGCATCCGATGTTACATAAAATCGGAGTTGTTAAAGGGGTTAAAGCCGAGCATTGGAATTTATCAAAATTATCCTTGTCAGTGTTGATATTGGGATGGAAATGAGAAGGATTATTCTTGAGGCCATATCAGAATTAATTCCATAGCAGAAAGAGGAAAATGTGATGTATCCTATTGTTAAATGTTTGGCGAGATCTATAAATCATATCTGTATTGAATGAATTCCTACTCGACAGATTCATGGAATTTCAGGTCTCTTTGATTGTTGGATTTCTTGGAATTTCGGTCTCCATTAAATCAAGTTGAGATCTGGGTTTTATGTCATGATATCATGGGAAACTGAGAAGGCTTGAAAATTTAAGAACAGTTGAGAGTTGAGACTGTAAGCTTTCAGATCATATGAGAAATTAAAGAGATGTATTGGAGGTACAGTCTAAGTGAAAGTTATTTCGCACCGAATATGAGATTAAAAGTGAAGACCACTTTTCTGGTAAGATTTTCGGGGACGAAAATCCCTAAAGGGGGGGAGAGTTGTAATATCCTAATTTTGGGCCTAGTCGAAATAGTGGTTTCGTGACCAAAAATCTGAGATAGAAATAATTATTTTATGATTATTTTGAGGTCTATGATATGATTGCATGATTGTGTGAAAATTTCGTGAAGAAATTTTATGCATAAAGTGCTTAAATTGAAATTAGGGACTAAATCGAATAATTTGCAAAACTTGCATTCTAGAAGTTTCTAGTATGAAATTGTTTTGAAATATTAATTAGGAGGTCTTAAATAGAATTTTACCAATTTCTAAGTCTATGGAAAAAAATTGGACATGGATGGAATTTTTGGAAAGTTTAGTAGTAAGGGCATTTTGGTCATTTACGGGTAAAATGAATTAAAATGCAAAATTAAAAGCCAATTTTGCTCATCTTCAACCCCATGGCCGAATATAGCAAGGAGAAACCATGGCTAGGGTTTTCAAGCTTCCAAGCTCGATTGTAAGTCCATTCTAGCCCGTTTTTCAAGTTCTTTACGTTTTGGAGTCCCTAGCTCGATTAAGCTTATGCTAGCAATAATTTAACCTAGGGTTTATATTTGGAAAAATACCCATAGGTGAAATTTGTGTATTTTTGTGTTTTATGATAGAATATGAGGTTTTAAATTATGTAAGACAACTTGTGCTACTCGGTTTTAAGTGAAAACGAGCAAAAGGGCTTAATCGGTAAAAATACCTAATAGTCATAAGTACATGTTAGAGTGAGAATTTGATGTTTCCATAGAAGGGAAAAATGATCAGCATGTCATAAAACATAAGAAAATAGGCTGAAGTTTAATTTACGAGCTCTGGGGCAAAAGTGTAAATATGCAAAAGTTTAGGGGCAAAATTATAATTTTTCCAAAATATGATTTTGGGTCAATTTGTATAATGTGAGTCCTAATTAGACTATATTTTAAATGATAGAGCAAGGAAACTAAAATTCGGCCTAAAATGGGGAAAATACCAAGTTGTGGACGAAATGGTAAAAGTAGCCATTTTTGCATACGAGGTAAATTCATATGTAAATGTTGGTAACATAGTTATTATTTTAAATGTTTTAATGTTATTTAAATGATATGATAATTATTATGAAATATCATACTTGTGACAAATGTTTGATAATATGTCAAATTATGTGATATACTTGAAAAATGTGAAATACTACTAAGTATCGGTATCGGCATTCCGTAGAAGATGGTTGAGACACATGATTGGGAAAAAGGTCCCGTTGAACCTTAGGAATGGATTAGGATACAAGTGACATGTCACTAGGATGGTTGAGCATCCGAACTCGTTGAGTTGAGTCCGAGTTCACTTATGGATGCAAATGTCCGAACTCGTTGAGTTGAGTCCGAGTTCGAGAGATGTAACTAGGCATCCGAACTCGTTGAGTTGAGTCCGAGTTCACTTATGGATGCAAACGCCCGAGCTTGTTGAGTTGAGTCCGAGTTTGCTTATGGGCGGGTTACATAGTAGCTTGGCTACATATGTGGCACTTATGTGCAAACTTTCCATGTATCCGAATTATATTCCGATGTGTTCAACGGGTAAAATTCTACTCAAGCGGAGGAATACTCGAGATGAAAGGGACGTATTGGTAAGTGTTGTGAAATGGACACTTTAGACAGGTATGTTCTTAACCCTTGGGTTGGAAATAGATACAACAACGGTAAGATCGTAAGATGATGAATGATATTTAGAAAATGTGATATGAATGTCTCGGTGATGATTATGCAAATGATGTTTTATGTTTGCTTATATAGTTATGTTACTTGCTATTTGCATGTGAACTTACTAAGCATTTATGCTTACTCCCTCCTTTTCATTCCTTGTAGTTTTGACAAGCCAGCTCGGAAATCGGGAACGGTCGGAGGCTCGCTCAAACTATCTGTATACCATCTTGGCATAATGGCTTGTATATTTTGAGTATGGCATGTATAACATTATAATCATTTTGTATATATGGTCTTATGATATGGTTATTGAGTGGTATGGAAATGCTTGGTAATGATTAGCCATTGGAATGGCTAATCATGATCATATTTGGTGTTATGTATGTCAAATTGCTAGCTAATCCATGGAAACCATGAAATAGGTAAAATTTACCATAAAATAGATTCAGACAGCATTAGTGACGTGAATTTGAAAAATCACTAAAAATAGTAGAAATGGAATTAAATAATGAATAAGTTATGGAATCGAAGCTTGATGAGTCTATTTTCATATGGAAGAAGCAAAACAGGTATATGAGCTATATTTTATGAGATGTTTAAATTTTTGTGAAACAGGGCCAGAGCTATTTCTGGATCTCCTGTTCTGACTTTGTAAATTCACCATAAATTTTAAAAAGATAATTAGAAGTCATGCTTTATATTTACAGATTCCTTATTTAGTCTAGTTTCATTAAAGACAAACTTCATAGTCATTGAAGCTCTGTACAGGGAGATATCGGATTCGTAATACACAGAGGTTAGAGTAGTCGAACCCTGAAACAGGGGAGAATTTAACTAATAAACTGTACTAATTGGATTTAGAAAAAATTCTAGAAAAAAATTAGTATATAGATATATGAGTCTAGTTTCAGGAAAAATTTATGGAATTGGATTTCAAGTTTCGAAACTCGAGATATGATTTTTAAAGCGACTGTGATGCTGTTAGCCAGCTTGTCTGGAAATTTTAAAATGAATTGTATGAGCTGTTTAAGTAATGAATTAAGTCCGTTAACACCTCGTGTTCGACTCCGGAAACGGTCTCGAGTATGGGGCGTTACACAAAATAAACATAGAAAATAATTTTTAAATATTTTTCTGACTCAAATTCGTGGTCCCGAAACCACCGTTCCGATTAGGGTCTAAATCGGGCTGTTACAAAAACCACATTCAAAGCTTTCTTTTCTCCTCACTTTCAGCAATTAGAAAGATGAACATGCACATATTTTTACTTATGTTTTATTATATTAACTTATTTTACTAATTTACAATAGTAACCTTTATAAGTTAATAAATAAACCATATATTATAAACCCAAAACCGTCCCAGCTACCTTTTAATGGCCTAATTTCCTTTTAAGGACTAGACATTATAAAAACAATAACAATTCGGCACTTACACAATTAACTAACCACTTTTACATTTTATACAATTAAGTCCTTTTAATTAAATCGAGCACACAAACAATAAAAATTTCACACAAAATTTTCTCAGATATCAATTCACATATTATAAACAAAAATAATAATATTAAAATATTTTTCTGACTCAGATTTGTGGTCCCGAAGCCATTGTTCCTATTAGGATCTAAATCGGGTTGTTACACCATTAATTTTCCAATATATTAAATCATACAATATATGCAATAATAGTAAGGAATATAATTCAAACATAACATTGCATTATTATTATCATACGAACTTACCTCGAATCTGAGCACAGCTAATTATTCCATTTTAGTCCATAATCTCGTACTTTCCCGATTTAAGCCCAAATCTCAGTTTTCTTGATCTAACATTTCAAATATAATTTATTTATTACTCACACTAATCAAATTGACCCAAAAATATACTTAAACAAATTTGCTTTTTTACCCCTAAACTTTCACATATTTGTAATTTAGCCCCTAGGCTCGTAAAATGAAATTTATTCAATTTCTTTGTACTTTAAGCCTAAATAAATCATTTTCATAACTATAGCAGCCCAGAATTTCCATTAAATTACACTTTTATGACAAATTTTATAACTTTTACAATTTTGTCTTTTTTAGCATTTTCACCAAAAACTACTTAGTAAAAGTTGTTTAACACACAACAAACATTCATATTCCTCCCTTAAACATCAAAATACATATTGTAGCACATGGGTAAATTTTCAAACATCAACCCTAGCTTAAATAAATGGTAGAAATAACTAGATCTTGTTACGAGGATTTCAAAAACGTAAAAAAATTAAAAACAGAGCAAGAACGGACTTACTATTGAGCTTGGAAAGCTTGAACAAAACCCTAGCCATGGCTTCCATGAAAATTTCAGCCAAAGGTTCAAGATGAGCATAAATTTGGCTTTTATTTTCCCTTTTTATTATTTTAATTACCAAATGACCAAAATGCCCCTAACTTAAAAATATTCTATTTCACCTATTTCATGTCCATTTTTGTCCAAAAATTAACCAATGGTCTAATTACCATATAAGGACCTCCAATTTAAAATTTCATAGTAACTAGACACCTCTAGCTTCTAGAACTCAAGTTTTGCACTTTTTACAATTTAGTCCTTTTAACCAAATTGAGTGCCCAAACTTCAAAATTTCCGAACGAAATTTTCACGAAATCATCCTATGAAATTGTAAACGATAAAAATGTAATAAAAATAAATTTTACTGTGTCAGATTTGTGGTCCCGAAATCATTATTCTGACTAGGCCCTAATTCGAGATGCTACAGAGCTAGTTAATGTGTCCTTACCGAATTTTAATTGATGTGTTTAGGTGATCATTTAGTTGAATTCAGCTGGTGCATGGATGACATTAATGGGCATGTAATAGCCCAAAATTGGGTCTAGTTGGAACAGAGGTTTTGGGACCACAAAATCTGAGATAGAAATAATTATTTTATGATTATTTTGAGGTCTATGATATGATTACATGATTGTGTGAAAATTTCATGAAGAAATTCTATGCATAAAGTGCTCAATTTGAAGTTAGGGACTAAATTGAATAAGTTGCAAAACCTGCATTCTAGAAGTTTCTAGTATGAAATTACTTTGAAATATTAATTAGGAGGTCTTAAATAGAAATTTGACCAATTTCTAAGTGATGGAAAAAAATTGGACATGGATGGAATTTTTGAAAGTTTAGTAAGGAAGGGCATTTTGGTCATTTGGTAATTAAAAGAAATAAAAAGGGAAAATAAAGCCAAAATTGACTCATCTTTTTCATGGAGGCCGAAATTAGCATGGGGGAGCCATGGATAGGGTTTTCAACCTTTCCAAGCTCAATAGTAAGTCCGTTCTAACCCCGTTTTTCAAGTTCTTTACGTTTTTGGAATCCCGGTAATTTGATTAAGCTTATTCTAGCAATAATTTAAGCTAGGGTTCATATTTGGAAAAATACCCATAGGTGAAATGTGTTTATTTTTCTGTTTTATGATAGAATATGAGGTTTTAAATTATGTTAGACAACTTGTGCTACTCGGTTTTGAGTGAAAACGAGTAAAAGGGCTTAATAGGTAAAAATACCTAATAGTCATAAGTATATGTTAGAGTGAGAATTTGATGTTGCCATAGAAGGAAAAAGTGATCAGCATGTCATAAAACATAAGAATAAGGGATGAAGTTTAATTCCCGAGCCTAGGGGCAAAAGTGTAAATATGCAAAAGTTTAGGGGCAAAATTTTAATTTTGACAAAGTTTGAGTTAAGGACTGTTTTGAATAGTACATTAATTAAATAAGTAAAATATGATGTTTTAGATCCCAGAAAACGAGATTTGAACCTAGAATGAGAGAAAAATCGAAAATTGGGAAAGTTGGTAAAATGGTCATTTTAGTATCGAGGTAAGTTCATATGTATAATAAGCATTAATTTATGCATGTTTCAATGTAAAATTGATATATTTATTATAATTTTCGAGGTGTTGAAAGTATGTAAGTTGGTATGATAATAATACAGCAATAATGCTATAATTTATATTTGAAAGTTAAATTTAGTGAATTAATTGAATTATGTTAAATTAAATGATTATGGTGCCAAGTTTATGAATTGATTTAAAATATGTCTATGGTACATGAAGTGCATTGAATTATCATACATAAATGTGATTTCTATGATTATGGATATTATGGGAAATTGTAAGTTCATATGATTTTTAATAAGGCAATGTGTAATTTAATGTTATTGCCTTGATATTAAATGAGATGTAAGTTTATATGTAAGTAATACATCAATATTACTTGTATTATGATATTTTATAATAATATTGGAAATATGTTTGTGGATAATTACTTAATTAGTGAAATTGTTGGAAAAGAGAGAAATCCTGGTTGAACCTTTGAAAAGATTGGATGATACAGATAGTATGTAGCTAGGTCACATGTATGGTGCTGGGTGCACATCATGTGTACAAGAGAGCTACAAGACATTATTATGTAGCTAGGTCGCATGGGTGATACTATGTGTACACCATGTAGACAAGAGAGCTACGAGATAAATTGACTAGGTCACATGGGTGGTACTGAGTGTTCACCATGTGTACAAGAGAGCCGAACTATATGATGGGTGGAGCTATGTGCTGAAACCACCAAGTATCGAGGATAGATCCAAAGTGTTCAATGAGAGACTCTCTATGTATTGCTTTGTGAGTTTTGTGATGAATAAGTGCAGGAACTTGGTTATGTGAATGATGTGTTCATTAAGTGACCAGGATGTGGTAAGGTTATAAACAAGTAAGTTATACATGAGGATGATTTCATGGTGACCTTGTGATCATGGGCCTATACTTGTGATGTATGAAATGTGGTGAAAATGATTTGTGATATGTATGTTAAAATGAGGTTAATACAAAGAAAGTGTGAAAGAGTGAATTAGCAATAAAACTGTTTTGGACAGTAGCAGTGACGTGATTTTGAAAAATCACCAAAAATATTAGAAATTGAATAAGAGACTCAATGAGATATCAAATTAAATCTTCATGCGTCTATTTTCATATAAAAGAAACAGAGCAAGAAAAGGAGTTCTATATTTTGAGATATTTATGTTTTTGTGAGACTGGTTCAAAATGATTACTTGATCCACTGTTTTGACTTTGGAAAATCAAAAAAATTTGGATAAAAATAATTATAGGATTTAACTTATATTTTTAAAATCTATAATGAGTCTATTTTCAAGCTAAATCAACAAGAATATTATCCGAGTTCTGTACTGTGATATAATTAAGTTTTAGTAAAGAGAGGTCAGAACTGTCAGAAAGTGAAACAGGGGAAATTTTAATGAATAAACTGTACTAATTGGCTGAACCAAAAATTATGAAAATTTTATGGTGGAAATATATGTGAGTCTAGTTTTAGGAGAAATTTACAGATCTTAATTTAGAGCTCTGTAGCTCTAATTATAAATAAGTAAGTGACTATGACTCGTGTGGACAGTTTGATGTTAGCATTTATTAGTAAATTGTGAAATCGTACGTACAAGAATACTATATACATTAAGGATGTGGAATGGAGAGGAGGAGGAGGAAAATAAATATATGTGGAATACATGGAAACTATGGTATATGAAATATTGGTATAATGAAATAAATGATATGTGTTTATAAGAAAATAGAAAGAGAATGATATGTATCATGACATGTATATATATATATATATATATATATATGACTAGTCTCAATGTAATGCTTGTTGGGTATGGAATTGAATTGAAATGTTTCAGGAAAACATCTTATTTTGTGCATCTGAATTGTGATATTTTATAAAGATATGGTCTAGTTTTAAATATGAATGCTTGATGATTAAGCTGAAGATATTTGGTAAGATGATAATCTTGGTATAAATGTATAAGTGGTACTATAATAAACAAGGTAAAATGAGTATGAGAGATACATGTATGATGACATACAAATGCTATGTTTGTGGTTTAATTGAGAATATTTAATCATTAAATGAATACCATGTTATATGCTTTTGATTTTGTGTAAGTGTGTAAGAGATTAAGGTTGACCAAAGCTTGGAAAATAGCCTAGGTATATTCCACACAGGCAGAAACACGACCATGTGTCTCAGCCGTGTATGGAACATGACTTTGGACACGGGCGTGTGGAGCCTTAAAGCATGAAATTTCCAAGATTTTCGTAAGTTCTTGATTTAGTCCCGAACCCTTTCTAAAGTATGTTTTGGGCTTCGTAGACTCAAATCAGGGACTATGTGTAAGTGAATGAATGTTTTGAAATATGAATGAAGTTTTATGACCCTTATTTTAGTTTAATGTTTGTATGTTTGTCCGGTAATGCCTCGTACCCTATCCCGGCCTCGAGTACGGGTAAGGGGTGTTACAGGGAACATGTGGTTGGAGCTGGAGCATTATGCTAAATTAAAGTCTAGCAGCTGTTTCTTTTCTCTAAGGGGTTGTTCATGAAGAGCAATGGACAAGGACCTATTTCACACAAGACCATTCAACTTACAAAATGTTTTCACACTATGAGAGCTATTCATTTTCATCCATTCACACTTGGAGGTTGTTGGAGATCAAGTGTTCACACCAATTTGGCTGTTCATGCGTCACATTTCCATTAAAAATGGCTACTGCATTTTTGGCTTCCCAAGAAAGGAATAAACACATTCATATTGCTAGAAAATTCCTTTCACCTTAGATGACCATTTGGGTTTGTGCATTCACACTTGAGGGGCTACTCATATTTGGTTTCATACCTAATGTCCATTGGAGCACTCAAGACATCATTTAACACCTTCAAAACCATTCAGCTGATCAAAGTAGCTCATTAAAAGGTTGTTCACACCATTGGACATTTTTGGGAAGCTTCAAGGAAACTTCAGCTTAATTAAGCTGATTTGAGCTGTCCATTTAGTTTCTTTAATGACCATTAGCGTCTCCCATGCTAGGAAACTTCAAGGAACCTTCAAGGAAGCTTCAAGGGATGTTCTAGGAAGTTGCCAAGAAGTTTCAACTCATTTAAGCTGAATATTTGCTACCCATTCAGCTCCCTAAATGCCTATTCCGCTAGCTAGATGTTGTTAAGACTTTTTGCCAATTTATGCTTAATTTGAAACTTGTGAGATTTCCAATTCTCCTTGTTCTTTCAAGACTAAATGGACTTATCACGTTGTCCTGTGGCATCATTCTTTCCTTTGCTAAATCAAACTTATCACCTTTGGTGTGGCGTTCATATACTTTTGGTTCCTATCACATTTGATAGCAGGTCAAGGTTCAACTACCGTTTCCTAAACCAAAATCACCTAAGTGCCTTATTAAGATTTGGGTCAACAATTCTTTTTATTATTAGTTCTTTCTTTGGCATTAGCCAACTTTATCTATCCATTCCCTTAACTATCTTGCATCCTTTGTGTTTAAGCCTATTTTCCTTATCTCATCAGCCTATTTTTGTTAAAACCTAATCCAATTCTAAACGAACAAACTCTTACTCAAATTCAAGATTGGGCAACACATATTACTCAAGACATCTACAACCGAGCTCATATCATTTGGTAGCCAAGCTGGTAAAATTGAAGTATCAACATTTTCGGTATTCTCGGGATTGTATTTTGTTAAAAAAATTAAAAAAATCATGGAAAAAAGGAAATAAAAGAATATATATTTGAAGTGAAAAAAAATTTGGAAATATTAAAAAAAAAGAGAGTTACAAAAATATAAAAAAAAAGTGAAGTTAGTATATAAGGAATTTTCTGCCCGAAATCATTTTTCTTTCTTTTCCACAAAACCATTCGGCCGCACTTGAAACCCTATCCTTTTGTCTTTCTTGCCTACCCTTGTCACAACATCTATTCCTACCTAAACACAATCATCATCACTTTTGCAAATCGACTCCACAATGATGGCTGCTAAGTCTAAGTAGTCCATTGCAAACTTAGAGAGGCGAATAGAGTGGAAAAAGGCAAGAGTGTGGGAGACTATTAGAGTGTTTAAAAGCCAACTTGTGTGAATTTATTTTTGAGAGAGAATTTGTGAGATTTGTTGTGTGATTAAACAAAATGTTAAGAAGTTTCGAAAGGATTATTGGTGATGCTGATGTTCTGACGACCCAATGTATCAAGTATTCTTTCATGAGGTGGAGCAAATGCTCCAAAAAAAATTAGAACTCGTAAAAGAACGATAGAAACAATTGAATGAATGAGTCCAACATGAGCAAATTTCACCACGTCGAGAGACGGAGACAAGATCATCACGGAGACACGTATCCAATGATTATTCAAGAATAGACCCATACCGTGATTCTCATATGATGAGAAATTCAAGATTAAATAAATTCATCTTCGAGTTTGAAGCCTATCAAGGTAACAAACGAGGAAGCACAAGTCATTCTTCGTATGCACCAAAATACTCATCCACGAAGGATCAATCATGAAGAGGTGAACGAGTTTCATATGCATCAAGGTATTCACCCATGAAGAGTTATTCGCGAAGAGTTGATTGTGACTTACATAAAGATTCTACCACTTCTTTCCAACGAGAAGCTTGTCGTTATGATTCTTATATGTTATCATCTTCTTGTAATGAAATCGAAAAAGCATGTGAGAAAGAATTTGAAAAAGAAAAAGAGAGTGAAAAAATGCAAAATGAGATTGAAAAAGAAAAAGAGTACGAGCAAGAAAAGCAAATTGCAAAAGAGAGTGAGAATGTGAAAGACACAAGTGACATTGAGTTTTCAAAGATAAAAGAGATTGTGTAAAAAAGAGAGAGTTTGAAAATGAGTTAGAAAAAGAAACGAATGAAAAAGATGAAAGTGAGCAATAAAACGTGAGTAATGTTTCTACTAACCAACATGCGAGTTGTTCTAGTATTGTTTCTTCTTTTCAGGCTTCGAAAGGTTCATATGACAAGTTCCAACTTCATTACCTTCCCAAGGAGAGACGATTTCAATTAATCAAGAAAGGTAAGATCGAAGTTGACGTTAATCCACAAATGCTTAAAGATAAGCAAGGTAAGGAATCTTTGGCAATCGAGTCACGGCAATCTGATTTAAAAGTTATTAATAAAATTTTTGATGACTCAATCCTTGAAAGATCTCCTCATTTTGATTTGATTAATTGTCATTTTATGACTAATGTTGATGATTTCGTTCCAGCTAGTGCCATGAAAAGTTTTGTAACAGCCTGATTTAGACCCTATTCAGAACGGTGGTTTTCGGACCACGAATCCGAGTTAAAAAAATATTTTAAAATTATTTTCTGTGTTTATTATGGGTCAATTTAAATCTGTGAAATTTTCGTGATTTAATTTTGTTGTTTGAGTGTCCGATTTAATAAAAGGGCTTACTTGCATAAAATAAAAATTTGATGGTTATTTGTAAAAGGGCTAAATTGTTATTGTTATTTTAATGGGGATATTTTAAAATGAAATTAGACCAAATGGTTATAGCATGGACGGTTTTGGACATGTATTATATAGTTTTATTATTAATTTATAAAGGTCAATTATGTAAAATGCATAATAATTTAACATAAAATAAAACATAAAATTAAAAATCCACTAGTTCATCTTTCATCTTTTGATCGAAAATAAAAAGAAAGGAAGGAAACAAAAGCTTTGAGATATTCGACCATTAGCAAGTTTGATTCAAGGTGAGTTTTAGCTCGGTTTTTGATAATTTTTACATTTTTGAGATTGTTGCTAAGTTACCTACTAAGTTACCTACAAAGCCCATGCTTGAATTTCTGATTTGGATGAATATTTTGAGTTATGACATTGATGAATATTTGAGTTTTGTAATGTTAGTTGATGAATTATGAAAGATTTGTTTTGGATTAATATATTTTATATTGGAATTTTTGATGATTTTGAGTAATTAGGGCTAAATTGCAAAAAATAATAAATTAAGGGACTAAAATGTAAAATAAATGAAATATATAGAATTGTATGAATATGGGTAGTATTCGGCCTAAGCATAGTATATTGAAATTTTGCATATTTTGTGTTTTGTGCATAGGGACTAAATTGTAAAAAGTGTAAAATGTCAGGGGTAAAATAGTAATTTTCCTATTTTTGTGTTTTTGGACTAAATTGAATGAAATTATGTTTGAATAATTTTAAATTGAATATGTTTAGATCAAGAACCAAAGGAATCAAATTTGGATCGGGGGAAAACCAAAATTGTCGATTAGCCATCCTGTTCTAATTTTCATCGTCCGAGGTAAGTTTATAAGCAAATAGATGTTATTTATTTGATTAAATAAGAATTATATATGCTGAAATGTATAATGTGATAATATATATATGTGATCGAATGTGTATAAGCTTGGAATCTATGTGTACGAGTTCGATTCAACTGAGTTACAACATCCGAAAGTCCCGTATGAACCTTAGGACTAGCTAGGATACATATGTCATGACATAGGATTCTGATATGTGATGTGCGAGAAGACCATGGCATCGATATATGTGTGTGAGTAAGATCACGTTTAATACGTTGGCATCGATATGTGATTTCGATATATGTGTACGAGTAAGACCACCTTTAATACGTTGGCATCGATATGTGATTTCAATATATATGTGCGAGTAAAACCACGTTTAATACGTTGGCATCGATATGTGATTCCAATATATGTGTATGAGTAAGACCACATTTAATACGTTGGCATCGATATGTGATTTTGATATATATGTACGAGTAAGACCACCTTTAATATGTTGGCATCGATATGTGATTTCGATATATATGTGTGAGTAAGACCACGTTTAATACGTTGGCAACGATATGTGATTCCAATATATGTGTGCGAGTAAGACCACGTTTAATACGTTGGCATCGATATGTGATTACATGTAAGACCACGTCTGGGACATTGGTATTGTACGATATACGTGATTATTCGAGTATCCTATTCAATTTCGAATGGTTCAACTGGAAATGATAAGTTGTGAACGAAGGTGTAAATGAGCTAAAACGATCAAGTATGAGTTAGTTGATTTCCTATTTGAAAATAAGGTAAGTTGGCTATTTGATATGTGATGCAAATCATATAAGTTGCTAATGTAAACATATATACATATGTGTAGTATATTTGACTATATAATGTGAATATGTATGTGATGATATACTTTGATTCATGAGTATATGATTATAAGTGTAAATGTACTTGGTTATATAATAACATCTTGGCTTTGAAATTGAAAGATACTTTGTTAATATATATATATATATATATATGTACATTCGCCATGAATAAGTTCACATGTGAAAGTATATTTATTTTTCATGAAATTGTTAGCTTGAGATTTAATGTGACTTTGATAGTATAATTGGGTTTGATTTAAATAAGCTGGTAGTGTCAATGAGTTATTTATTTGCTTATGACTTACTAAGCTATGATAGCTTACTCTGTGTGTGTTTAACTTTGCTTTTGTTTTATAGATTTTGGATCAAGTTACGAGCTCAGGGATTGCCAGCGAAGTCTATCACACTATCAACTATTTCGATACTTTATAAGCTAAATTTCGAACCTATGACATGTATAGGCTAGATAATACTTGGAAGTGTTGAATTTTTATTTGTATATATATAAGCCATGCGAAAATGGCTTGTTTAATCATGTTAAGGTTGGTTTTAAGTTTGAATATGCTATGGATATGTTTGGTTGTGGTTTTGATGTTTCGACTATTATATGTGTTTATATGTGAATTATGGCTAATATATTTTGTGAGTACATGAAACTTTAGTCAAGTTTATATGTGTTATATGCTTTGGAAATGTTGATAATTTTGAATGTATATGTTGTTGATTCAATTATGGTTTATGCATAGATTAAAGTATATGTGAATTTGGTTGATATGTTTGATTAAGGTGTTATTATGTGAATTGGCATTAAATTATATTTGGTTTTGTTTGAACATGGTAGGAATGTATTTTTGATATGTTTATTAGATGGTGCGTAAGATTTGTGTTTTGGGTATATATCTATATTTGGTTAATGACATGAATATTATAAATAGCTTTAAGTAAGCTTGTTAAATGGAAAATGGATGTTTTTGAGTTGTGGTTTGTAAATGATGTCTATTATAGTGTCAATTCGGCTATGCTTAACATTATATTGAAAATATGTATTCATGGAATACCGTTTAATGCATGATTACGGTTAAACCTAGTCAAAATTATGGTTGTATGCTTAAAACATGGTTACCATGAATTTGCTATTTAAGTTTGGTCATGAATGACAATAAGTGAACAATATTTTTCTTTTAAAAGTCATATTGAAGTTGTTTTTAATGTCCGAAAGTTGACTATTTGTTTGTTATAGAATATGTAATTTTAGATATATTAATTAGCATACGTAATGAGTGTACTTTTTGGTGTTGTTTGTACTTAAAATGGTTTAATTTATTATGGCCATATGCGTATGATCTATTGACTAAAAATAGATATGTTTAGTCTTTAATGATTAATGTTTTAAATAAAATATATGAAAATATATGATTATTGCAGTATGGATGTTTTAATTTGTATTAATGTGCAAAGCATGTAAGTTTATATTAACTATTACTAATGCCACATATGATGTGATCTGGCCCGATCGTAGTCTAGAGAGTTGTTCGTGCCTCGAATTTTTAGTAATAGAAGTAAAAGAATAGAATAGGATAAGCGGAAGGTTTCGAAGAAGGGTAAGTTTAATAATAGGTTCGACTATGGGTAGCAAAGATGGATGAAGGATAGAAGGCTCAGTTTGGTTAACAAGAAAGAAATTTGAATGGGAATGGAAAACGAACTCAACGTCAGGAATGATTCAACCCTAAAAAGTGTCATCCCGATTCCTATATTGTTAAGGTGAAAAATATGGATAGATGGATAGGTGAACGCCACACCAAAGCTGGTGATAAGTTCAAACAAGATCGGTACACGCCACTAGCACAAACTAGATAAGTCTTCGAAACTTGTACGAGATATGAGAGGAAGCAACCTCACAAGAACAATGTTCATTAACAAATTTGGCAAAAGTCCCTCTTACATGAAATGAGCAAACTATTTATAAGCCTAAGATGCCTATTGATATTCGGCATCTATGATGTTCACACTAACTTAAATTCTATTCACATTTGTAGTTAACATGTTCACACAAAAGCATTAAAATTCGGTTCATGCTTGAAGATGGTGCATGAATTGGCCGAACCATCATGTTGCTTCACTTGATGGATTCATGCATACTTAGCTTAGAAGAAAAGCCATAGTTCATGAATGTGCAGCCCTTTAATACTCCTACATCTCCCTTGGCCAAATAAGGCTTGAATGTACCTTGAATACTTGAATGGATATCTTGGATATGCATGATAGATGAATGAAACGTCCCAATGCATGTTCTTCCTTAATTACGGTCCATGAATCTTCAAATACATGTACATAAAATAGCCCCCACTTGCATGAACGTCCCCAATACATGAATTCCTTCAAATGCCATTCATTGAACACTAGTTGTGCATGCATCCTTCCATACGATGTATTAAGCCATGCATGTACTTGCATTAATGGCTCCTTCATGTATTCGGTCACTTTGTGGAACTTAACTCTTGGCCAAAAGGTTGCTTAGGGATCACCAATAGCCATCCCACCATGCATAAATTTGTTCATGCATGAACTCTTATATTCCATGTACCTAGCCATGCATAAATCTCATTAAATGTACTCAATACATTCGGCTGAACCTACAAGAAACATGAACACATTAAATCCCAATGTATATTGAGCTGAACATGTTAAGAGCATGAACTAAGCATCATAAACATCACGCTAAGCTAAACTAAACACATTAATTAAAGACTAGCTAGTAGCATTAAGTTCGGCTAACTCAAACTAAGTGAAAACATTTAATGAACTTATTTGAGCTAGGATTTTCGTTGATGAGCTATAGCAAACTAATTAGTATAAAACTAAAACTTAGTTTAATTTATTGAAATAAAGAACGAGCTGAAAGTAAGCTCAGTTGAACTCAAACGAGCTAAAACGAGCTCAAATGAGCTGAATTGAGCTGGACGAAGCTCGAGGAGCTGGAAATGAGCTAGGATCAGCTTGCCAACAATGCACAGGTTCTTTGGATAGTTGCTTCGAGCTGATTTTGTGAGCATTGGCCTTTGTTTCAAACCAAGGTTTTGCATTAGAAGCTAAAATAGCTTCTAGGAAATGCTTAGCACAAGCTCGAGTTATGGGTGTTTTTGGAAGCTCAATTGAATCTTGATATGCATTCGAGGATGCCCCGGGCGTGCTCACATCATTCCTCCTGTCTTCAAAGTGACTTGTCCTCAAGTTGGGCCATTTGCTTGCGAAAAGGCATTCGTCGTCACTAGGCCCTTGGTTGTCGAATGGGGTAGAATGGCTCACAATAACCTGAAAGTCACACAAGACTCGAAAAGACAAAATATTAGTCACATGTCCCTCCTCTTTTTGGATAGGCCATTTCAAAGTTTCAACAACAAAATAAAGAAGAAGTTTAGGGAAACACCGAATTAAGAACAAACAATCTCGCTCCAGCCTTTTAATCCAAACTTGGGAAAATAAACCAATGCCGGGATCAAAAATAAAATTTTCAGAATAAAAAACTTGGTTTTGATTTTGTAATCCAGCCACATGCTTAATTTCCAAAAATAAAGATAAGACTCAAAGAAGATGAGAAGGTAAAACAAAGTTACTTACAATAAGATCACAATGCTTTTCTTGGAAACAACTCGAAATGGCTTACTCCCGGCTTAAAGACTCGGTTTTGATCACTTATCTCAAATTGCAACAAAAATTTTATTTTCGCAGATAAGTCGCAAAAGTGAATCAAAGAGACTTTAAACTGACAAATACACAAGCATTCATGCTTCACAAATCCTAGTCGAACAAACAGTCCGAAACATGGAAATTTCGCATAGAAATTCAAAGATTTCTCTTGAAGAGCAAAATCAAACAGATCAAATATTTCATGCAAAAATCTTTTAACGCATATATCGAGCAAAGAAGTTGTGCTCATGCGACCTTTCAGAAATTCAAAATCCATCACAAATCATTTGAATAGGCATGTTTAGATAGTAAGATGAATTCAAAGAATTTACATAGCCATACTTATCAAAATGTGAAAACCTTTTATCACATACATTCACAATTTGCACAGGATGAACCAATCCAATAGAATCAACAGAATTGTCGTTATAAAACATGTCATAAAACGGAATCTTCATGGCATCTTTTGAATCAACATCGTTAACATTAATATGTGAACAATAATTAGCCAAATCAAAAGATGGAAGTTTTTCAAAATTTATGCCATCAAAACCTTTATGAGTGATTTTTAAATCAGGCGGCCTTGATTCGATAAACAAATATTCCTTACCTTCCTTACCTTTGATTTCCAATGGGTGGCAGTCGTCCACGGAGTTACCTTTTTCAAACAACTGAAAATGCCTCTCGTTTTGAAGGTATCAGAGTTGGATTTGGTCACACGAACTTTTAGGAACCTGAAAAGAAAGATCACAAAAAGATCGAGCAGAAGTGTTAGTAGAAAGAATCCTTGCTTGCTCACTAACATCGTTTTCACTCGATTCTATTTCTTCTGAATCACTCATTTCTTTTATCTTAATTTCTTTTTCCACTCTTTTTTCTTGTTCACATTCTTTTTCTCTCTCAAACTATTTTTCATTCTCGTTTTCAATCTCATTTTCTTTTTCATTTTCTTTTTGTTTTTCAAAGGCTTTTTCAAAGGCTTTTTCAAGTTCTCTCAAGATTCGCTCATTTTCTCTCTTACTTGCCTTTTGCCTCTCTTTTCTTTTTATTTCGTTTTCTTTTTCTTCTTTTGCTTTTTCTTTTCTTTTCTTTGTTTTCTCATTACAAGAATGTACAAAAGAATCATGAGAATAGAGATCATGTTCGAAAGGCCAAGAACTATTTGCATGTGATTCACAATCAAAACTTCGTGTAGAACACTTCTTGAATGATTTCTTTAAAGTTCGGGAAGAAGTATATCTATCTCTTCGCACATTTTCTTGGAACGAGTCAAAATCATAGTCGCCTTCTTGTTGTCTCAAACTCCTTGATGAAAAATACTCTCGTTCGAAGTCTCTTCTCGAATAGGAGTCATAGTATGAATCTCTTTGCCTCGAAGTTAATGGCGAGAAAGAATCACGATAGGAAATTTTTTTCAAGTAGTGGGTCGAGGTTCTATCATTTTCATTTTCACCTTGAAAGCGTATAAGTACTTGGGTCAATATTTCCTAACATTGGTTCTTACTTGCTTTTAAGTTCACCATCTTCCATAACCATCATTTATTAAACTACCTTCAATCTATTTTCATTCTTTTGTTTCTTTTAAAACTGAACCTTTAAATATTCATATTTCAAACCCATCTTCAAACCCTTTTAAAAAAAGCTTCCGCATTATTTAACCTAAAAACATCTTCTTTAAAAGAGCCGAACGATACTTTCAAGTAGATGATTGGGAAAACTCGTATATGACTCGACTCACCCCAAGGCGGATCGTATCATTTGATATCACAAGGCTCTATACCAAATGATGTGATTCGTCCTAGGTAGTTGAGTCGAATTCACTTAGTTGCCCGATCATAGTCGAGAGAGTTGTTCGTGCCTAAATTTTTATTAATAGAAGTAAAAGAATAGAATAGGATAAGCGGAAGGTTTCGAAGAAGGGTAAGTTTAATAATAGGTTTGACTATTGGTAGCAAAGATGGATGAAGGATAGAAGGCCCAGTTTGGTTAACAAGAAAGAAATTTGAAATGGGAATGGAAAACGAACTCAACGTCAGGAATGATTCAACACTAAAAAGTGTCACCCCGATTCCTATATTGTTAAGGTAAAAAATATGGATAGATGGATAGGTGAACGCCACACCAAAGCTGGTGATAAGTTCAAACAAGATCGGTAGATGCCACTAGCATAAACTAGATAAGTTTTCGAAACTTGTACGAGATATGAGAGGAAGCAACCTCACAATAACAATGTTCATTAACAAATTTGGCAAAAGTCCCTCTTACATGAAATGAGCAAACTATTTATAAGCCTAAGATGCCTATTGATATTCGGCATCTATTATGTTCACACTAACTTAAATTCTGTTCACATTTGTAGTTAACATGTTCACACAAAAGCATTAAAATTCGGTTCATGCTTGAAGATGGTGCATGAATTGGCCGAACTTGTAACACCTTAATACCCGTGTCCAATATTAATTTAAGTAATTACAACAATAGTAGCACGTTTCCATGAGTAACTTCTATAGTAAGCACATACTAAAACAAGGGTAAAAATGTAAGGTGATTTTTATCCTCTTGATCGAATATACATACATAATGTATCTCGAATGCTTAACATGTTAGTTCAAGCATAACATAATCACACTCATATCACAATATGGATTCATATGTCAAGTTGATTTCACTTCAAGATTTATAATTAAACCATTATCACATCCATACATAGAACTTTAGCCATATTCACATGGCCTTATATATATACAATACTATCAAAATAGAAACCTCCCAAAATATTATTCTATACATACCATAATGTCTATTTGAGTTTTACACAAAGATACCAAAAAGGGGTTGTCAAAAGATGTGATGACTTCATAACGAATCCAAGCTTTCCTCGACAAGATGATCTATACAAAACCAATAAACACACCAAGTGAGTTATTAACTCAATAAGTCCTAAGAAATTTAAAAAAAAAGATGTAATGATCCAATTATCTTAACAAAAATTTAAAATTTCAATCCAATATTAGCCAAATTCAAACAGGATATCACAAGGAAATCTTATGTCACATGTGTACATTATGAATTTGGTACATACTTACCTGAATTCACTATGTACTCCTACACCATTTAATCGCAAATTGAAAGGACCATGGTAAATATCATATGCATATCATTAGCATATATATATAAATGACAAACAATGTCCAATTAATCAAATAAAGCACAAACCAAGCTGCTCCATCTATAAATCAATCTCCAATCCATTTAGATTCATTTATCATTAATTTATATCTTTGTTCAATTATATACTAATTGAGCCGATTACCTTTCTCTTCTTTCTCTCTTCCCGAGCATTATCTATTAATATACAGATATAGATCAAGTCCCATGTCTATCCATGCACATTTCATTGCTCCCAGTTTAAAGTTTTAAACTTTTTCATTTGCACAAGCAATTCTCTACGATCGATATCGCACACTTAGTGCTAAATTTAAAGGTCCGTACACATAGTGCTCTTACTCATTCGCACACATAGTGTCGCGTTTCCTCGTACAAATAGTGCTATATAATCTCGCACACATAGTGCCATGTAGTTTTTGCACACATAGTGCCGCATAACCTCGCACACATAGTGCTGAAATTTCTTATCTATAGCTTCCACTATGTCATAGATAGGTTGATAAATCTCACATTCGATTTTCACAAATTCATACATACCATGATTTCTTATCCAACCTATTTTATGTGCAATATTAACCGTAACTTAAATTACTTAGGAACTTACCTTTTAGTCGGATGAACAACTCCGATCACTACTCAACCGCTTTCGCTTTTCCTTTGGCGAACTTGGCTCCTTTGATTTTGAGCTCCAACTAAGCAAATAAAATAATTCAATCATCGTAGCCCCAATTTATATTCATTCTTCATAGACACACACACATATTCGATATTCCATCTAATATTAACAATAGCCGAAAACCTATCATACAATTAAAACCCTTGTTCAAATTATTATTCACTAAAATACTATGGCCGAATCCCTCAATTAGCTAACATAGCCTCTTGTATTCAATCTAATCACGTATATACAACCTAAATCCCTCTTTTAACACATAATTCACTATCTTGGAACTCATTTTCTAACTAATTTAACTTTCTCCAAAGCAGAATGCTATTTGAGCATTAAGCTCATGTTCTTTTCATTATTAAGCAAGTATTATAACTCAACTAACATCCATTTTCAATTTGAAACATCAACATTCAAAATTAAACACGAAAATTAATAGCCGAATATATATATATACTTTGTCCCAAACTCATAAATTCATCCATTCTAAGCTCAATTTGCCAATTAAACAAGTACTACTAATATTAAGCATTATTTCACAATTTATCTTAAATTGCCGAATGGACTCATGCTCCTAATTCATATACTTAACTTCATTAGCTGACTACTCAAGCTCATTTGAGCCACATATAGTAATTTAGTTTGTTCATATTCAATTAGAAACATTTCTCCTTACAAATTATCAAAACATACACAATGTAACCCATTGAGCTCATAACCGAATGCTTCATGCATCACAAACCCAAAATCATACACATGGGTCATGTTAGGAGCTTCAAAACCAATTTAAATTTCTCAAAATCCAGAGAAAAACATATGAAATCATACGTTAATTCCTAACACAAGATGGTCGAATGCCTTAGGTGTTCTTTCTTCAATTTCTTGTTTAATTTCGGCAAAAGGGGAGACAAAAATGAGAAACTTTGTTTTTATCACCCTTTTTCTATTATTAATTCATGGTTTTCTAATATAAAACTATTTAATATTATTTCACTAATATAAAATACACAAAATGCCAAATTTTTCATCATCATTACCGTCCACTATAATCATAGTGGTCCATTTGACATGCAAGTCCTCTATGATGCTATCAACTTTTACCTATCACATTTTTATGGTTTCTCAACTAAGTCCTTTCAAGTAAAATTCCCATTCATAAGACTAAATTAAAATATCAAATTTTCACACATGTAAAACATCAAATTTTCACACATGCACTATCACACATAGAAGTTATGCAAATAAATTTTAAATAAATTTTATGACTCGGTTTTGTGGCCCCGAAACCACATTCCGACTAGGGTCAAATTAGGGCTGTCACAACTCTCCCTCACTTAAAAATTTTCATCCTCAAAAATCTTATGTAACGCCCCGTACCCGAGACCGTTGCCGGAGTCGAACACAAGGTGTTAACGGACTTAATTCATTAATTAAACAGCTCATACAATTCATTTTAAAATTTCCAGACAAGCTGGCTAACTGCATCACAGTCGCTTTAAAAATCATATCTCGAGTTACGAAACTCGAAATCCAATTCCATAAATTTTTCCTAAAACTAGACTCATATATCTATCTACTATTTGTTTCTAGAATTTTTAGTTGGGCCAATTAGTACAGTTTATTAGTTAAAGTCTCCCCTGTTTCAGGGTTCAACTACTCTAACATCTGTGTATTACGAATCAGATATCTCTCTGTATAGAGCTTCAATGACTATGCCGTTTGTCTCTAATAAAACTAGACTCAATAAAGAATATTTACATATAAAGCATGACTTCTAATTATCTTTGTAAAATTTATGGTGAATTTCCAAAGTCAGAACAGGGGATCCAAAAATCGCTCTGGCCCTATTTCACAAAAATTTAAACATCTCATAAAATATAGCTCATATACCTGTTTCGTTTCTTCCATATGAAAATAGACTCATCAAGCTTCGATTCCATAACTTATTCATTATTTAATTTCATTTCTACTATTTTTAGTGATTTTTCAAATTCACGTCACTACAGCTGTCTGAATCTATTTTATGGTAAATTTTACCTATTTCATGGTTTCCATGGATTAGCTAGCAATTTGACATACATAATACCAAATATGATCATGATTAGCCATTCCAATGGCTAATCATTACCAAGCATTTCCATACCACTCAATAACCATATCATAAGACCATATATACAAAATGATTATAATGCTATACATGCCATACTCAAAATATACAAGCCATTATGCCAAGATAGTATACGGATAGTGTGAGCGAGCCTCCGACCGTTCCCGATTTCCGAGCTGGCTTGTCAAAACTCCAAGGAATGAAAAGGAGGGAGTAAGCATAAATGCTTAATAAGTTCACATGCAAATAGCAAGTAACATAATCATATAAGCAAACATAAAACATCATTTGCATAATCATCACCAAGACATTCATATCACATTTTCATTTATCATCTTACCATATTGTTGTTATATCGATTTTTCAACCCAAGGGTTAAGTACATACCTGTTCAAAGTACCCATTTCACAACACTTACCAATCGTCCCTTTCATCTTGAGTATTCCTCCATTTCAAGAGAACTTTACCCGTTGAACACATCGAATATAATTCGGATACATGGAAAGTTTGCACATAAGTGCCACATATGTAGCCAAGCTACCATGTAACCCGCCCATAAGTGAACTCGGACTCAACTCAACGAGCTCGGGCGTTCGCATCCATGAGTGAACTCGGACTCAACTAAACGAGTTCGGATGCCTAGTTACATCTCAGGCACTCGGACTCAACTCAACGAGTTCAGACATTTGCATCCATAAGTGAACTCGGACTCAACTCAACGAGTTCGGATGCCCAAATATCCCGTGACATGTCACTCGTATCCTAATCCATTCCTAAGGCTCAACGGGACATTTTCCCAATCATATGTCTCAACCATCTTCTATGGAATGTCGATCATCGATACTCGGTAGTATTTCACATTTTCCAAGTATATCACATAATTTGACATATTATCAAACAATTGTCACAAGTATGATATTTCATAATAATTATCATATCATTTAAATAACATTAAAACATTTAAAACAATAACTATGTTACCAACATTTACATATGAACTTACCTCGTATGCTAAAATGGCTATTTTACCATTTCGTCCATAACTTGGTATTTTCCCATTTTAGCCCGAATTTCGCTTTTCCTTGCTAATCGAGCTTGGAAGCTTGAAAACCCTAGCCATGGTTTCTCCTTGCTATATTCGCCATGGGGTTGAAGATGAGCAAAATTGGCTTTTAATTTTGTATTTTAATTCATTTTACCCTAAATGACCAAAATACCCTTACTACTAAACTTTCCAAAATTCCATCCATGTCCAATTTTTGTCCATAGACTTAGAAATTGGTAAAATTCTATTTAAGACCTCCTAATTAATATTTCAAAACAATTTCATACTAGAAACTTCTAGAATGCAAGTTTTGCAAATTATTCGATTTAGTCCCTAATTTCAATTTAAGCACTTTATGCATAAAATTTCTTCACGAAATTTTCACACAATCATGCAATCATATCATAGACCTCAAAATAATCATAAAATAATTATTTCTATCTCAGATTTTGTGGTCACGAAACCACTATTCGACTAGGCCCAAAATTAGGATATTACAACTCTCCCCCTTCGTGGATTTTCGTCCCTAAAACCTTACCGTAAAAGTGGTCTTCACTTTTAATCTCATATTCAAGTCTCAAGAACTTGCACTTAGACTGCCTCCAATACATCTCTTCAATTTCTCATATGATCTAAAAGCTTACAATCTGAACTCTCAACTGTTCTTAAATTTTCAACCCTTCTCGCTTTCCCATGATATCATGACATAGAACCCGGATCTCAACTTGATTTAATGGAGACCGAATTCCAAGAAATCCAACAATCAAAGAGACCGAAATTCCATGAATCGATGAGTAGGAATTCATTCAATACTGATATGATTTATAGATCTCGCCAAACATTTAACAATAGGATACATCACATTTTCCTCTTCCGCCATAGAAATAATTCGATATGGCCTCAAGAATAATCCTTCTCATTTCCATCCCAATATCAACATTGACAAGGATAATTTTGATAGATCCCAATGCTCGGCTTTAACCCCTTTAACAACTCCGATTTTATGTAACATCGGATGCTCTAAACTATCACATTACCTCACCGTCTTGAAACACATCACAATTCATACAACAATACAAGATCTTGAAAGTCGGAAGTCTTTGCTCAATGTAGACTAGTCTAGTTCGGACGCTTGCTTACCAATATTCTCATCTATCCGAACTCACAACATGTAATAAACTTTTCAGCTTTCACAAGATGGAAACCTTATCATTCGTAGTGACTTAAACTAATATTCAACTCTTTCTAATAAATATACACTTCTCGCTTCAAACTATTTACTCTTTTATCCGTACAAAATGAAATTTTATTATCGACTTGGGAAAAATAATCCCGACATAATTGTCACATGAAATCTTTCAAATAAATAATTTACCATACCGATCAAAACTCGCGCTTTTATCACCTATGCCTTTGCTGATGTCAAATCCTTACACGTAAATTAGAAAAATCTCAATACTAAAATCACCACATTACCAAGATCAAATTAGAAGTATAGTCATATTTGACATGATTATCACGAAATGAAGAACGTTACTTGAACATGAGTCATAATTGACAAATTATGGAACAAAGATAACAAGAAAACCGAATAAAGAAATCCAAGATAGAAAACCCGAATAAAGAAATCCGAATAAAGAGATCCGGATAAAGAAACCCAAGATACGAGACTATGCTTGAGAATCGAAAACCAAATTCATAGAGAAAATACATAATACCGATAATTCTTCAAAGAAAGAAAGTCCAAAAGAAAACATCATTTAATCCCAATCAAATCAAATATAACAGATCAATATATCTTCCTATACATATATATCGATGAAGCATCAAGTAGAAGAAACAGAATCATAATATCATACGTATTCTCTCATCAATTCTTATCGACGAAATGAAATAGAATACCCGATGAAATAGAGCAATATAAATTATAAACCAATGACTACCAATGCTTTCATCCAACACTAGAATTAGAAGACATTCCCATATAACAAGAATTTCTTCAGAAGATCAATAGCCATAGAAATATTTCTGAGAACGGGTGAACACATAGAACATCTCAAAAGAGACTGCTAAATCTGTCCGGTCATAACTGTCACACTCAGATAATTCACATTTCAAATATCATTTCCCCAACTAGTTCAGCCATCACAAATTTCATATTAAATCATTCACTAAAGAATGTCAGTTCTGAATAAATTTCGATTTACACTTTTCTCGACCTTGTACCTGAGTAATTTGATTTACCAAAGAGAATTCCTTCTCTAACTGGGACAGTGCATAATTCCAATAATCTTTATATCAATCCGATACTTTACTGGCTCTGACTTTACTTATCAGCTCATTTTCAATCTCTGATCATACTTATAATTATTCTATCACTGAACTCTTTGGGTTCTCAACCGGAAACTTATTCAATACAAATCTCATGAAATTCCATTATAAGTACCACTTCGGTAAGGGGGAGGGGTTGTAGGACCTCTGACTCGACTTTCTTATACATACACATATGACACAACTTCCATCATCATAGTAACATCATCAAAATCATGTCATTCATTCATGTTGGCTTACACCAATTTTCCTATTGTCCCATTTAGACAATATACTTATGCATACATTCTATGTTTTCTATACAGCTTTACTTATCCATTCATTTAATTAAATTAATTCATGCTCCTGACATTATATAAGGCCAAACAAACATAGATATTTGCATCACAATCACAACTTTCATTTCGTGCATCATCATGTACATACCATTACAATCATATAATTCAGTCCAACAATTTAACATAGATAAGTTCATTTCATTATAATCCTTTATCTCATAAAATTATATATCATTAACATTCATCAACATTCAACGTCCAATCAAGACAAGGACATTTTCATTCAGATCATGATATTATGACCTTTATTCATACCTCTACTACTTTCTATTTATTCCATTCATCTTATCAAGTAAGCCAAATACACTACATCATATGAGCATTAAGCAAATATGAATATTTATCACATATGTATCATAAACCTTTATTCATACTTTTCTGAACCGAGACTTATCATAATCATAATTTTAATCAAATACCTTCACATAACATTGAACATGGTCGGCACATTTCGGTTGGAGAGTACCTGCCTAAATAAGACGGTACTCATACGCGTCGGAAGACATCACACTATCACGATCGCTGGCATGTATAGCTAAACTTTTACACATGCTAGGTTAGTCCGAGAACCGACTAAACCTACTCGATACCACTAAATGTAACGCATACATGCACGATACCTTTTCCGAGTCGAACACGAGGTGTTAACGGACTTAATTCATTAATTAAACAACTCATACAATTCATTTTAAAATTTCCGACAAAGTCGGCTAAGCGCATCACAGTCTCTTTAAAAATCATACATCCAGTTACAAAACTCAAATCCAATTCTGTAAATTTTCCTGAAACTAGACTCATATATCTATCTACTAATTTTTTTCTAGAATTTTTAGTTGGGCCAATTAGTACAGTTTATTAGTTAAAGTCTCCCCTGTTTCAGGGTTCAACTACTCTGACATCTGTGTATTACGAATCAGATATCTCCCTATACAGAGCTTCAATGACTATTTCGTTTGTCTCTAATAAAACTAGACTCAATAAGGAATCTGTACATATAAAGCATGACTTCTATTTATCTTTGTAAAATTTATGGTGAATTTCCAAAGTCAGAACAGGGGATCCAGAAATCGCTTTGGCCCTATTTCACAAAAATTTAAACATCTCATAAAATAAAGCTCATATACCTGTTTCGCTTCTTCCATATGAAAATAGACTCATCAAGATTCGATTCCATAACTTATTCATTATTTAATTTCATTTCTACTATTTTTAATGATTTTTCAAATTCACGTCACTACTGCTGTCTGAATCTATTTTATGGTAAATTTTACCTATTTCATGGTTTCCATGGATTAGCTAGCAATTTGACATACATAACACCAAATATGATCATGATTAGCCATTCCAATGGCTAATCATTACCAAGCATTTCCATACCACTAAATAACCATATCATAAGACCATATATACAAAATGATTATAATGCTATACATGCCATACTCGAAATATACAAGCCATTATGCCAAGATGGTATACGGATAGTGTGAGCGAGCCTCCGACCGTTCTCGATTTCCGAGCTGGCTTGTCAAAACTCCAAGGAATGAAAAGGAGGGAGTAAGCATAAATGCTTAATAAGTTCACATGCAAATAGCAAGTAACATAATTAATAAGCAAACATAAAACATCATTTGCATAATTATCACCAAGACATTCATATCACATTTTCATTTATCATCTTACCATATTGTTGTTATATCGATTTTTCAACCCGAGGGTTAAGTACATACCTGTTCAAAGTACCCATTTCACAACACTTACCAATACGTCCCTTTCATCTTGAGTATTCCTCCATTTCAGTAGAACTTTACCCGTTGAACACATCGGAATATAATTCGGATACATGGAAAGTTTGTACATAAGTGCCACATATGTAGCGAAGCTACCATGTAACCCGCCCATAAGTGAACTCAGACTCAACTCAATGAGCTCAGGCGTTCGCATCCATGAGTGAACTCGGACTCAACTCAATGAGTTCGGATGCCTAGTTACATCTCAGGAACTTGGACTCAACTCAACGAATTCAGACATTTGCATCCATAAGTGAACTCGGACTCAACTCAACGAGTTCGGATGCCCAAATATCCCAGTGACATGTCACTCGTATCCTAATCCATTCCTAAGGCTCAACGGGACATTTTTCCCAATCATATGTCTCAACCATCTTCTATGGAATGTCGATACCGATACTCGGTAGTATTTCACATTTTCCAAGTATATCACATAATTTGACATATTATCAAACAATTGTCACAAGTATGATATTTCATAATAATTATCATATCATTTAAATAACATTAAAACATTTAAAACAATAACTATGTTACCAACATTTACATATGAACTTACCTCGTATGCAAAATGGCTATTTTACCATTTCGTCCACAACTTGGTATTTTCCCATTTTAGCCCAATTTCAGTTTTCCTTGCTAATAGAGCTTGGAAGCTTGAAAACCCTAGCCATGGTTTCTCCTTGCTATATTCGCCATGGGGTTGAAGATGAGCAAAATTGGCTTTTAATTTTGTATTTTAATTCATTTTACCCTAAATGACCAAAATGCCCTTACTACTAAACTTTCCAAAATTCCATCCATGTCCAATTTTTGTCTATAGACTTAGAAATTGGTAAAATTCTATTTAAGACCTCCTAATTGATATTTCAAAACAATTTCATACTAGAAACTTCTAGAATGCAAGTTTTACAAATTATTCGATTTAGTCCCTAATTTCAATTTAAGCACTTTATGCATAAAATTTCTTCACGAAATTTTCACACAATCATGCAATCATATCATAGACCTCAAAATAATCATAAAATAATTATTTCTATCTTGGATTTTGTGGTCACGAAACCACTATTCCGACTAGGCCCAAAATCAGGATATTACATCTTACCAATGAATAAATTCGGATAACGTTCTTTCATAGAGTCTTCGAGCTCCCAAGTAGCCTCTTCTACTCCATGTTTGACCCATAATACTTTTACTAAAGAAATCTTCTTATTTCGCAATTCTTTCACTTCTTGAGCTAAGATACGTATCGGTTCTTCTTCATAGCTTAAATCCAATTGAATCTCAACTTCAGATAAACCAACCACATGTGAAGGATCCGATCTATACCGTCTAAGCATTGATACATGGAACACATTATGAATCTTTGCGAGTTCAGGTGGCAGAACCAATCTATAAGCAACCGGCCCTATCTGTTCTGCTATCTCGTATGGTCCAATAAATCTTGGGCTTAGTTTTCCCTTACGGCCAAATTGGAGTAACTTTTTCCAGGGTAAGACTTTCAAAAATACTTTATCACCAATTTGATACTCAATATCTTTGTGTTTCAAATCTGCATATGATTTCTGACGATCCGATGCTGCCTTCAAACTATCACTAATCACTTTCACTTTTTCTTCAGCTTCTCTGATCAAATAACCCCGTATATCTTATTTTCACTGAGTTCGGTCCAATACAATGGTGTGCGACATTTGCGACCGTATAAAGCCTCGTATGGTGCCATCTTGATACTTGATTGGAAGCTATTGTTGTATGCGAATTCAATCAAAGGTAAATATCATTTCCACGAACCACTGAACAGAGAATGCAACATCTCAACATATCTTCGAGTATCTGAATAACTTGTTCAGATTGACCATTTGTCTAGGGATAGAAAGCAGTGCTAAAATGTTGCTTAGTACCCAACGCTTCATGCAATTTTCTCCAGAATCGGGATGTAAATCTGGGGTCTCTATCAGAAACAATAGAAGTAGGTACTCCATGTAGTCGAACAATTTGAGAAACATATAAGTCTGCCAATCTATCGAGTGAAAAATCAGTATGAACAGGGATAAAATGAGCGGACTTCGTCAATCTATCAATAATAACTCAGATTGTGATACGATCACGGCTTCCCATAAGCCAAGTCCAAGCCGAGATCCGATGGTGCTACCTCAAGGGCCGATCACAAGGGCTCGTGCAAAACAATTTAAAGAAGCTGTTATAGCTTTAGTTCAGCATGTGGGGATGATGTCAATGCTAGACCTATCGAACCAGTTAGTGGCCACTTTGGAAATCCATGCCGAACTTTTCTACAAGTTCATTTCAGCTCACCAAGCTGATACGAACCGTCTCGAGAAGAGTTGAGTCGTATGATGAGTTGCGCGATCGTCTACGAGAAAGTATCGTTCGGTTTGTTCAAAAAGGATGTTTCTAAATAAATTATGCGGAAGCTATTCAAGGGGTTCAAAGAAAGGGTTTAAAATATGAATATTAAGGTTCGGTTTAAAGTAAATGAAAGAATGGAAAGAAGAAACTCAAAAGCAAGCACGAACCAATACTAGAGAGTATTGACCCAATTGCTTATAGGCCTTCAAGGTGGAGAATGAAAGTGATAAAACCTCGACCCGCTACTTAGCAAAGTAGGAACCTCGGTATAAGGGTGAACGCCACACTATTTGATAGTGATAAGTTCGGGATAGTGAAGAACAGGGTTGACGCCACTAGGCTTCCTAGATAAGCCAACGAAGTCCTCAACGAATTATGAGAGAAAGAAATCTCACAAATTCCATAAAAGTTTAACAAAGTTTCATTAAGTGAAAAGTCTAACCTCTTACAAATGAAATAACATATATTTATAGCCTAAATAAAAGTAAGTGAATGGACAAGCTTAGAAGCTAAGAAATTCGGACATAAACACCTAGATAATTCTAGAAGAAAAATCATGAATATCAATGAATGTGCAGCCCTTTAATGTTCCATCATCCCCTTGGCGAATGAAGCTTTAATGCACCTTGAATACTTGAATGGTTAGCTTGAAAATGCATGGATCATGCATGAAACGTCCCAATGTATGTTCCTCCATAAATTCGGTCCATGAACCTTCAAAACATGAACATTAAATAGCCCCTACTTGCATGAACGTCTCCAGACATGTACTCCCTTAAATGCCGTCCATTGAACCTCAATTCTACATGCACCTCTTCATACATTGCACCAAGCCCTACATGAACTTGCATTAATTTCCTTCCATGCATGCATGTGTACCGTCCAAAGGGATTGGATCTTCTAGATACATTCATGCATGAATCTTCATCATTCATGTAACCGAATGTGCATTTGAACCCAAGCATTCATGTATTTTGTGCATTCATGTATTTGGCAAATACATGAACTTGTAAACACCTTGAATCTGGTCATACATGCACCTAAATAAATGTTGTTCATTCATGCATGTGCGATGTCCAAAGAGATGTTTCTTCAAGCATTCATTGCACCGTCCATGAGCATTGTACCTACAGAAATAAAACAATTCATAAGACATCATGTGAACACACATAAATTCAGCACAATGTGAACACATTTAAGTTATGTGATATCTATGACATATTAATAACAAATATTAATATAAGACAAGTTTAATGCTTAAATAAATATGTGCAAATTTTATTTAATGCATTAAAGACAAAAGCGAGTTAAACTAAAATGAGTTAAGCTTTAGCTCGTGAGCTAAAGTTGAGCTGAGATTAAACTCCTAAGCTGAAGCTGAGCTAAGGTTTAGCTCGTGAGCTGAATATGAGCTAGGAGTGAGCTCGGTTTAGCTCAGGCAAGTTGGATTGAGCTCGAATAAGCTGGATTTGAGCTGGACGGAGCTCGTGGAGCTGGAAATGAGCTTGGATCAGCTTGCCAACATGTCAACGCTCGTCTTGACAGGCTTGTTCGATGAAGTTCGCGGGGCGTGCTCGTATCACAAGCTCACCTTCAGTTCAAGTTAGCTCCCATGTAGCTTCACACCAGCTCATTATCACCTCGCGAGTTTAGGCCCAGCTCGGGTTTAACTCATGAATTAACCATCATCTCATGGAGTTCACTTTGAATTCATTTTACTACTATTGACTTTTTAATTAATAAGTTCAATAATTAGTTAATTAATATCCTACATATTAAATTTAGTTCACATTAGTTATATTAAGTATGTCTTAAAAGTGTTTATTGATGATAATTAAATTTGTCATAACCGAATTTAATGTTGATATTTGTGTTCACATTAGTTTGAATTAATTATGTTCACATTTCTTGTAGGAACGCAATGGACATATGGAGATTAAAAACAAGCATGAATTTTGAAGGTGCATGGACGGTTGGGGGGCTTGAATCTCTTAGGTGCATGTTCGTCCAAGTGCATGTATGACCATATTCAATGTCTTTAAGGTTCATGAATGTTTCCATTCATGTATGGTGTGCTATCTCTTCATTCTCCAAGGTGACCATTCAGCCAAAGGGCACTCACACATGCATGAAGATAGCTTGGCCAATTAGCTTCCCCATGACTCTTCTTAATTCGTTCACACCTATGTTCACATGGCAAGACCATTCGGTTCACCTTGTTCACACTAGAAGACTCTTCAACATTCGGTTTCACACACATGATGGCCCTTGGAGTGTCCACAATTAATTCATACTTTTTGGCCAAACATTGCTTCATTTAATAAGGTTGGCCGAATCTACAAGTGACCATTGGATATCATGCATTCATTTTGAGTTTTCTTAAGCATGAAGATGCATTCATCCACCATTCCCAAAACCGAATCTGGTCATGCATATTAAGAGTTATTTTTCTAGAATTTTCTTTTAATTAATGTGTAAGTATGAAAGGCCATTCGGCTACCTAGACTTAGGCTTATAAATACTTGTTCAATTTCCATGTAAAGGACTTTTTGCCAAAATTTTTATTGAATTTAATCTTGTGAGAATTTTCTTCTCTAAACTTTGTTTGAGACTTTGTTGACTTATCTACCTAGTAGTGGCGTCAACCCTGTTTCGTTCACTCATATACCGAGGTTCCTACTTTGTTAAGTAGTGGGTCGAGGTTCTATCATTTTCATTTTCGCCTTGAAAGCCTATAAGCATTTGGGTCGATATTTTCTAATATTGGTTCGTGCTTGCTTTTGAGTTCCTTCTTTCCATTCTTTCATTTACTTTAAACCGAACCTTAATATTCATATTTTAAACCCTTCATTTGAACCCCTTGAATAGCTTCCGCATAATTTATTTAGAAACATCTTTTTTGAACAAACCGAACGATACTTTCTCGTGAGACGATCGGGCAAACTCAAGATATCGACTTGACTCTCCCGAGGGGTTCGTATCATTTGGTATCAGAGCTACTAAAACGAGAAGATCGTGCGATGAAATTAATCCCGGGCTAGTCCAAGTGAACGCAAGTAAGTAGGATCCAAAAAAAAAGAGTACAGAAAAAAAATTCGTATTATGAAGTTTTCTCATTTTGATTAGTTAGCTGCTGTTGCTATAAAAACAAAAATCTACGTAGCCGAAGAAAAACAAATCATGTACAAAAAGTGTTTTATTGTATTTAGTTTGTCAATATAGTACAAAAAAAAGTTATACAAGTCAAAAAAAAATTTGAAAAAAAAAGTGTTTAATGCAATTTGATTGTTGTTCGAATGTCAAAGCCCTTGGTTTGATATCGTTCCTGATTCATCTTCTATTATAATGTCTTCCACGCCACACTTTTTTTTTACCCAATTTCCTTTTCTTTTAGCCAACCCGTAACCCCTCATATGTTATCCTTTGTAAAACCATTTGAAACTGTCCCACAATACTAGAGATCAAGTCATACTAAGTCTGTTACAAGGTTATAAGAGGAGAAAGGAGCGGAAAAAGGCATGACCGAGTGAGATCATTCGAGTGGAGGTAAAAGCCAAACGAGTGTAAACACGAGCGGGAGTGACACCTTTTTTTTCTTCTTCTTTCCGAGCGAAATTGTGAGGTTTGTGGTGAGGTACTTAATTTTTTTTATTTTGTTTTGTGATCTAACATTTTCTTTTTAGCAACAAAAACCATGTCACACGAAGAGTTCATCGAATCGGAATACCAATACTTGGTGCAAGAAATGTGAAGAATGGCGACTAAACAAGACCAAAGTGATCGAGTTTCTTCAAATCGTAAAACAAAACCAAGAACCCCACGGAGATATACCCCCGACTACTACCTGAAAAAAGTTCCAATTGTGACTCCTTTTCGCCATCTACGTCGAGACAAAGAGATTCATACTATGACTCATATTCATCAACGAATTCGAGAAGTGACTTCGATCGAAAGTCCTTTTCATCAAGAAATTCGAGAAGACGAGAAGCTGATTACGATTTTGATTCATTCCAAGATGGCGTTCGAAGAGAAAGACATACTCCTACTAGATCTTCAAAGAAATCTTACTCGAAGTATTCTTCACGAAGTTTTGATTGTGAATCATATGCAAATAGTTCTTCATCTTTCGAACAATATTTGTATTCTCGTCGTTCTTTTGTACATTCTTGTAAAGAGAAAACAAAGAAAAGAAAAGAAAAAGCAAAAGAAGAAAAATAAAATGAAATAAAAAGAAAAGAGTGCAAAAGAGAAAATTAAGGAAAAAGAGAGAGAAAAGACTAAAAATGCGAGAGAAAATGAAAAGAAACAAAAACAAGTAAAAAGTGGAGAGGAAAAAGAAAGTGGAAAAACGAGTGTGTTTGCGAGGGTTAGTGATATCTGGCGAGCGATGTTTTTGAGACAGCTTATGTATGTATTTGTGTACAAGGAGGCATTGTTGAATACTAACGAGTTACCTAAAAACTTGCCTGCTTCTGTATTGTCTTTGATTCAGGAATTTGAAGACATATTTCCGGGTGAAATACCAAGTGGGCTGCACCCTATCCGAGGCATCGAACATCAAATAGACTTAGTACCCGGAGCTGCACTACCCAACCGTCCTGCTTATTGGAGTAATCCCGAAGAAACGAAGGAATTGCAAAAGCAAATTACTGAACTCCTAGACAAAGGATACATCCGAGAGAGCTTAAGTCCCTGTGTGGTGTCGGTGCTGCTTGTACCCAAGAAAGATGGGTCGTGGAGGATGTGCATGGATTGTCGTGCCATCAACAAAATCACTATCAAGTATCGACACCCGATACCCCGTCTTGATGACATGCTTGACAAATTAAGTGGAGCCCAGATTTTCACGAAAATCGATCTTAAAAGTGGCTATCATCAAATACGAATGCGAGAAGGCGATGAATGGAAGACGGCCTTCAAAACGAAATTGGGTTTGTACGAATGGTTGGTAATGCCATTTGGCCTTACAAATGCTCCCAGCACTTTTATGAGATTGATGAACCATGTATTACGTGCGTTTATTGGTAAATTTTGTGTTGTATACTTTGATGATATCTTGGTCTACAGTAAAACTTTAGAGGAGCACGTACCACATTTACGAGCGGTGTTGGAAACTTTACAAAAAGAGGTATTGTATGCTAATCTCAAAAAGTGTTCATTTTGCACTGATAAAGTTGTGTTTTTAGGTTATGTCGTGAGTGCCAACGGTTTGGAGGGGGATCAAGAAAAAGTTCAAGCGATTCAAGAATGGCCGCGTCCGACAAACATTAGCCAAGTTTGAAGCTTCCATGGATTGGCTAGCTTCTACCGTCGGTTTGTGCCCAACTTTAGTACCATTGCAGCACCCTTAACAAGCGTGATTAAGAAAAACTCTGCATTTCACTGGTCTGAAGATCAAGAACGTTCATTTAATTTGATTAAAGAATGTCTTGTGAAAGCTCCTCTATTGTCCCTTCCAGATTTTACTAAAACATTTGAAATTGAGTGTGACGCTTCAGGTGTAGGGATCGGGGCTGTGTTGACCCAAGACGGAAGACCATGGCGTGCTTGATGAGACATTAAGTGGCGCTTCCTCAATTATCCGGTGTACGACAAAGAGATGTATGCCTTGATTCGATCACTTGAAACACAGCAGCACTATCTAAGATCAAGGAGTTCGTGATTCATTCCGATCACGAAGCACTTAAGTTTATTAAAGGTCAAGATAAACTCAACAAACGACATGCAAAATGGGTCGAGTATTTAGATTCATTTCCCTACGTCATCAAATACAAGAAAGGTAAAGAAAATGTAGTGGCTGATGCCTTGTCACGGAGATATACCTTATTGACCACTCTTGATTCTAAGTTACTTAGTTTTTATCATATGAAAGAGTTGTATGCTAATGATGAGGATTTTGGAAATATATATGCTGCTGCTTGTGAAAATGGGTCTTTTGAGAAATTTTTCAGGTACGAAGGGTTTCTTTTTAAAGAAAATAGGTTGTGTATACCACAAGGCTCCATTCGAGAGTTACTTGTGTTGGAGGTGCATAGTGGTGGCCTAATGGGACACTTTGGAATAAGCAAGACATTGTCGACCCTCCATGAACATTTTTACTGGTCGCGAATGCGGAGAGACGTGGAGCGGATCTGTGAACGCTGCCTAATTTGTAAACGGGCTAAGTCGAAGGTCCAACCACATGGACTTTACACACCACTTCCCATTCTCGACACCCCGTGGACCGATGTCTCTATGGATTTTATTCTTGGATTACCGAAAACTAAGACAGGGAAGGACTCAATCTTTGTTGTAGTCGATAGATTCTCTAAAATGTCACATTTTATTTCTTGTGCTAAAACTGATGACGCTGCATATTGCTAATTTGTTTTTTAGGGAAATTGTACGACTGCATGGATTACCAAGAACGATTGTTTCCGATCGAGATACAAAGTTCTTGAGTACTTTTGGCGGACATTATGGGGAAAACTTGGGACGAAGTTGTTGTTTTCAACCACTTGTCATCCCCAAACGGATGGCCAAACCGAGGTGGTAAACTGAGTTTTGTCAACGTTGTTGCGAGCATTGGTCCGAAAGAACCTCAAGACGTGGGAAGAATGCTTACCCCACATCGAGTTCGCTTATAATCGCTCTGTTCACTAGGCAACCAAATTCTCTCCTTTTAAGACTGTCTATGGATTTAATCCTCTTACTCCTCTTGACTTATTGCCTTTTCCTATTGATCAATTTGTCCATACAGATGCAAGGAAAAAGGCTGAATTTGTCAAGGAATTACATAGGAAAGTCCGAGTGAATATTGAATCTCGAATCGAGCAATACGTCCAATGAGCCAACAAAGGACGAAAACGAGTTGTATTTGAACCCGGAGACTGGGTCTGGGTGCACAAGAGAAAAGAAAGGTTTCCACTCAACGAAGATCTAAGTTGTTGCCGAGGAGAGCGGCCCTTCCAAGTCATCGGCGAATCAATGAAAATTCGTATAAGCTTGACTTACCGGTGAGTACAATGTTAGTGCTAGTTTTAATGTCTCGACTTGACTCCTTCGATGTAGATACTGATTTGAGGACAAGTCATTTTCAAGAGGGGAGGATGATACGATCACGGCTTCCCATAAGCCAAGTCCAAGCCGAGATCCGATGGTGCTACCTCAAGGGCCGATCACAAGGGCTCGTGCAAAACAATTTAAAGAAGTCATTATAGCTTTAGTTCAAGATGTGGGATGATGTCAATGCTAGACCTATCGAACCGCTTAGTGGCCACTTTGGAAATCCATGCCGAACTTTTCTACAAGTTCATTTCACTCACCAAGCTCACCTTCGTTCAAGTTAGCTCCCATGTAGCTCCACACCACTCATTAGCTCGGGACCACTCATTATCACTCACGAGTTTAGGCCTAGCTCAGTTTAACTCATGAATTAACCATCAGCTCATGGAGTTCACTTTGAATTCATTTTACTACTATTGACTTTTTAATTAATAAGTTCAATAATTAGTTAATTAATATCCTACATATTAAATTTAGTTCACATTAGTTATATTAAGTATGTCTTAAAAGTGTTTATTGATGATAATTAAATTTGTCATAACCGAATTTAATGTTGATATTTGTGTTCACATTAGTTTGAATTAATTATGTTCACATTTCTTGTAGGAACATAATAGACATATGGAGATTAAAACAAGCATGAATTTTGAAGGTGCATGGACGGTTGGGGGGCTTGAATCTCTTAGGTGCATGTTCGGCCAAGTGCATGTATGACCATATTCAATGTCTTTAAGGTTCATGAATGTTTCCATTCATGTATGGTGTGCTATCTCTTCATTCTCCAAGGTGACCATTCGCCAAAGGGCACTCACACATGCATGAAGATAGCTTGGCCAATTAGCTTCCCCATGACTCTCCTTAATTCGTTCACACCTATGTTCACATGGCAAGGCCATTCGGTTCACCTTGTTCACACTAGAAGACTCTTCAACATTCGGTTTCACACACATGATGGCCCTTGGAGTGTCCACAATTAATTCATACTTTTTGGCCAAACATTGCTTCATTTAACAAGGTTGGCCGAATCTACAAGTGACCATTAGATATCATGCATTCACTTTGAGTTTTCTTAAGCATGAAGATGCATTCATCCACCATTCCCAAAACCGAATCTGGTCATGCATATTAAGAGTTATTTTTCTAGAATTTTCTTTTAATTAATGTGTAAGTATGAAACGCCATTCGGCTACATAGACTTAGGCTAATAAATACTTGTTCAATGTCCATGTAAAGGACTTTTTGCCAAAATTTTTATTGAATTTAATCTTGTGAGAATTTTCTTCTCTAAACTTTGTTTGAGACTTTGTTGACTTATCTACCTAGTAGTGGCGTCAACCCTGTTTCGTTCACTCATATACCGAGGTTCCTACTTTGTTAAGTAGTGGGTCGAGGTTCTATCATTTTCATTTTCGCCTTGAAAGCCTATAAGCATTTGGGTCAATATTTTCTAATATTGGTTCGTGCTTGCTTTTGAGTTCCTTTTTTCCATTCTTTCACTTACTTTAAATCGAACCTTAATATTCATATTTTAAACCCTTCATTTGAACCCCTTGAATAGCTTCCGCATAATTTATTTAGAAACATCTTTTTTGAACAAACCGAACGATACTTTCTCGTAGACGATCGGGCAAACTCGCATACGACTCGACTCTCCCCGAGGCGGTTAGTATCAGATTGAGTCTTTCTTGCTCTGTGTCAACGGTAAACCAGATACAAAGTCCATCATTACTCGATCCCATTTCCACTCAGGTATCATGATCGGCTGTAATAATCCCGAAGGCACCTGATGTTTCGCTTTCACTTGTTGACATATCAAACATTTAGAAATAAAGTCGGAAATGTCTCTTTTCATACCATGCCACCAATATTGTCTTTTTAGATCGTTGTACATTTTTGTGCTACCAGGATGGACCGACATTCGGCTACAATGGGCCTCACTCAAAATCATCGAAGTAAGTTCTGAATTTCTCCGAACACAAAATTGACCTCTGAATCTTAAACAATCATTGTCGTCAATTTGAAACTCTGAACCCATATTAGAATCGCATTGAGCTTGTTTAGCAACCAATTCTTCGTCGATTTTCTGTGCTTCACAAATTTGCCGTATTAACACTGGTTCTGCTTTTAATTCCGTTACCAGCACATCATCAGCGGAAATAGACAGATGTACATTCATTGCTCGAAGAGTAAACAGATATTTTCGACTTAGGGCATCAGCCACCACATTTGCTTTACCATGATGATAATCAATGACAATTTCATAATCCTTTAATAATTCAAGCCACCATCGTTATCTCAGATTCAAGTCTCTCTGAGTCATTAAATATTTTAGGCTTTTGTGATCAGTATAAACATGGCATTTCTCTCCAAACAGGTAATGACGCCAAATTTTAAGAGCAAACACAATCGCAGCTAGCCCAATATCATGAGTTGGATAATTTTTCTCGTGAGGCTTTAGTTGTCTCGAAGCATATGCAACAACTCTACCTTCCTGCATCAGTATACAACCCAAACCGTTCAAAGAAGCATCACTGTAGACTACGAACTCTTTACCAGACTCTGGCTGAACTAACACAGGAGCCTTCGTCAAAAGGGTTTTCAGCTGGTCGAAACTTGTCTCACACTTCTCTGACCACTCAAACTTGATATCTTTCCGGAGTAGTTTCGTCAACGGTGTTGCGATCATCGAGAAACCCTTAACGAATCGTCGGTAGTACCCTGCGAGTCCCAAAAAGCTCTGAACTTCAAAAACATTCCTCGGAGGTTTCCAATCAAGAATGGCTGAAATTTTGTTCGGATCAACTCTAATACCCGAAGCGGATATAATATGTCCCAGAAAGCTGACCTCCCTTAACCAAAATTCACATTTACTGAATTTTGCATACAACTGATTATCTCGCAAAATCTGCAGTACAAGCCTCAAGTGTTCGGCATGCTCGGACTCATTGTGAGAATAAATTAGAATATCATCTATGAACACCACTACAAATTGATCTAAATACTGTCTGAATACCCGATTCATCAAATCCATGAAAATCACAGGGGCATTAGTGAGCCCAAACGGCATCACTAAAAACTCATAGTGTCCATATCTCGTTCTGAAAGCAGTCTTAGGAACGTCAGAATCTTTAACTCGCAACTGATAATAGCCAGATCGCAAATCAATCTTTGAAAACATGGAAGCTCCTTTCAACTGGTCAAATAAGTCATTTATCCGCAGCAACGGATATTTATTCTTTATCGTCACTTTATTGAGCTGACGATAATCAATACACATTCGCATAGTTCCGTCTTTCTTTTTCACGAATAGAACTGGAACACCCCAGGGTGAGAAGCTGGGTCGCGCAAAACTTCTGTCAGTCAACTCTTGCAATTGAGCTTTCAATTCTTTTAACTTGGTCAGTGCCATACGATACGGAGCTATTGAAATCGGTGTCGTACCCGGAACCAATTCTATGCCGAACTCTACTTCTCTAACAGGTGGCAATCCCGGTAATTCCTCAGGAAACATTTCTGGATACTCACAAACTATAGGCGTAGTCTCGAGCTTTCGTTCCAATACCTTGCTATCCAGTACATATGCAAGATAAGCTTCATAACCCTTTCTCACATATTTCTGAGCTAACACAGAAGATATCACTGCTGGTAACCCACTCAGATCACTAGACTCAATTCGAATCATTTCACCACTCGAACATTGCAAGTCTATAGTCTTTCGCTTGCAATTTACCATAGCATCATGTTCGGTTAACCAGTCCATTCCGAGAATAATATCGAATTCGTCGAAAGGTAATAGCATCAAATCCACCGAAAAACAGAAATCTTTAATTATTAATGAACATCTCTTGCATACTTTATCAACTAACACATACCGACCCAAAGGGTTTGACACTCGTATCACAAATTCTGTAGACTCAACAGGTAGAGTCTTACTGGACGCTAATGTTTCACATACGTAAGAATGAGTCAAACCAGGATCAATTAAAGCAAGTACACTAGTACTATAGAGAGTGAATGTACCAATGATAACATCAGGGGAGGATCCCTCCTCTCGTGCACGAATGACATAAGCTCTGGAGGGGGCACGAGTCTCAGATCAAACCGCCATATCAGAAGTCCCTCTCTGATTACCACCCCTGCCTCCAGTATTTCTCGGTGGTCTACCTCTAGTTGTTGCACCACTCGATCTCGCACCTTGCATCTTATTTTTCTCATCAGGTTCCGTGCAATCTCGAATGAAATGATCCCGCGAACCATATCTATAACAGGCTCTGTTAATAGACTTACCCCAACATTCACCTACATGTTGTCTTCCACACTGTGGACATTCGGGTTTTTCTTGTCGATTGTTGCCAACACTAGCAACCGAAGTAGCTCGACAGTCCGTTGATGGTCGCTCCTTAATAGAAATTCCTACAGTCATCTTTGATCTGTTAGTATCATCTCTGAACTTCTTTGCAGGAAAAAAAGAATTTTTACCCGCCGATCTTTTACGAAAGTCCCTAGCTTCATATTCAGCTTTCTTTTTCTCTTTTCCAAGCTCTCCAGCCTTGCAAGCTCGTTCAACCAGTGTTACGAATTCCTTTATTTCTAGAATACCCATCAGCAGCTTTAAATCTTCGTTCAATCCCTCTTCAAATCTTTTACACATGGCAATTTCATCAGCTACACACTCTCGAGCATAACGACCGAGTCTTACAAACTCACGTTCATATTCGGATACCGTCAAACGGCCTTGTTTAAGCTCTAAAAATTTTTTGCGTTTTTGATCGATGAATCGTTGACTAATATACTTCTTATGAAACTCCGTCTGAAAGAAGTCCCAAGTAACTCGTTCCTTTGGAACAATAGAAATCAAGGTTCTCCACCAATAGTAGGCTGAATCTCATAATAAGGATATTGCACACTTTAGACACTCATCGGGTGTGCAAGGCAGCTCATCGAAAACGGGGATGGTATTATCAAGCCAAAACTCAGCCCTTTCAGTGCCATCAGTAGCTGTGGCTCGAAATTCCTCGGCCCTGCGCTTCCTAATCAAATCAACAGGAGGTTTACTCAGCCTCAAGGGATCAGTAGTTGCTTGTATTATAGGCACCGGAGGAGGATTATTTAAATTCAAAAAATGGTTGAGCAGCCGGGTTTGTTCGGGCATATTGTGCAACCCACTCATTCATAATGGTAAAGAAGGCTTGCTTAGCCCCATCATCTTGATTACTCGCAGATGGTTGAGGTTAAACAACTGCTGTCCCTTGCGCGGGAGCAGGCGCTACACTCTCAACATCATCCGCTAAGCCTCTCTCTGGAGTGGATTCCATTTACTAATCAAAACAACAATTTCAACCGTAAGAAGCCATCACACTATCATATACTAGCATTATGGCATGTATAGCTAGACTTTCACGCTCTACGATAGTCCTAGAATCGACTAAATCGTAGCTCTAATACTAATAAAAATGTAACACCTTAATACCCGTGTCCAATATTAATTTAAGTAATTACAACAATAATAGCACGTTTCCATGAGTAACTTCTATAGTAAGCACATACTAAAACAAGGGTAAAAATGTAAGGTGATTTTTCTCCTCTTGACCGAATATACATACATAATGTATCTCGAATGCTTAACATGTTAGTTCAAGCATAACATAATCACACTCATATCACAATATGGATTCATATGTCAAGTTGATTTCACTTCAAGATTTATAATTAAACCATTATCACATCCATACATAGAACTTTAGCCATATTCACATGGCCTTATATATATACAATACTATCAAAACAGCAACCTCCCAAAATATTATTCTATACATGCCATAATGTCTATTTGAGTTTTAAACAAAGATACCAAAAAGGGGTTGTCAAAAGATGTGATGACTTCGTAACGAATCCAAGCTTTCCTCGACAAGATGATCTATACAAAACCAATAAACACACCAAGTGAGCTATTAACTCAATAAGTCCTAAGAAATTTAAAAAAAAAAGATGTAATGATCCAATTGTCTTAACAAAAATTTAAAATTTCAATCCAATATTAGCCAAATTCAAACAAGATATCACAAGGAAATCTTATGTCACATGTGCACATTATGAATTTGGTACATACTTACCTGAATTCACTATGTACTCCTACACCATTTAATCGCAAATTGAAAGGACCATGGTAAATATCATATGCATATCATTGGCATATATATATAAATGACAAACAATGTCCAATTAATCAAATAAAGCACAAACCAAGCTGCTCCATCTATAAATCAATCTCCAATCCATTTAGATTCATTTATCATTAATTTATATCTTTGTTCAATTATATACTAATTGAGCCGATTACCTTTCTCTTCTTTCTCTCTTCCCGAGCATTCTCTATTAATATACAAATATAGATCAAGTCCCATGTCTAATATCCATGCACATTTCATTACTCTCAGTTTAAAGTTTTAAACTTTTTCATTTGCACAAGCAATTCTTTACGATCGATATCGCACACTTAGTGCTCGATTTAAAGGTCCACAAACATAGTGCTCTTACTCATTTGCACACATAGTGCCGCGTTTCCTCGTACACATAGTGCTATATAATCTCGCACACATAGTGCCATGTAGTTTTTGCACACATAGTGCCGCATAACCTCGCACACATAGTGCTGAAATTTCTTATCTATAGCTACCACTATGTCATAGATAGGTTGATAAATCTCACATTCGATTTTCACAAATTCATACATACCATGATTTCTTATCCAACCTATTTTATGTGCAATATTAACCATAACTTAAATTACTTAGGAACTTACCTTTTTAGTCGGATGAACAACTCCGATCAGCTACTCAACCGCTTTCGCTTTTCCTTTGGCCGAACTTGGCTCCCTTTGATTTTGAGCTCCAACTAAGCAAATAAAATAATTCAATCATCATAGCCCCAATTCATATTCATTCCTCATCGACACACACACATATTCGGTATTCCATCTAATATTAACCATAGCCGAAAACCTATCATACAATTAAAACCCTTGTTCAAATTATTATTCACTAAAATACTATGGCCGAATCCCTCAATTAGCTAACATAGCCTCTTGTATTCAATCTAATCACGTATATACAACCTAAATCCCTCTTTTAACACATAGTTCACTATCTTGGAACTCATTTTCTAACTAATTTAACTTACTCCAAAGCCGTATGCTATTTGAGCATTAAGCTCATGTTCTTTTCATTATTAAGCAAGTATTATAATCAACTAACATCCATTTTCAATTTGAAACATCAACATTCAAAATTAAACACAAAAATTCATAGCCGAATATGTATATACTTTGTCCCAAACTCATAAATTCATCCATTCTAAGCTCAATTTGCCAATTAAACAAGTACTACTAATATTAAGCATTATTTCACAATTTATCTTAAATTGCAGAATGGACTCATGCTCCTAATTCATATACTTAACTTCATTAGCCGACTACTCAAGCTCATTTGAGCCACATATAGTAATTTAGTTTGTTCATACTCAATTAGAAACATTTCTCCTTACAAATTATCAAAACATACACAATGTAACCCATTGAGCTCATGACCGAATGCTTCATGCATCACAAACACAAAATCATACACATGGGTCATGCTAGGAGCTTCAAAACCAGTTTAAATTTCTCAAAATCTAAAGAAAAACATATGAAACCATACCTTAATTCCTAACACAAGATGGCCGAATGCCTTAGGTGTTCTTTCTTCAATTTCTTGTTTAATTTCGGCAAAAGGGGAGACAAAAATGAGAAACTTTGTTTTTATCACCCTTTTTCTATTATTAATTCATGGTTTTCTAATATAAAACTATTTAATATTATTTCACTAATATAAAATACACAAAATGCCAAATTTTTCATCATTATTACCGTCCACTATAATCATAGTGGTCCATTTGACATGCAAGTCCTCTATGATGATATCCATATACAATTTGGCCACTTCAACTTTTACCTATCACATTTTTATGGTTTCTCAACTAAGTCCTTTCAAGTAAAATTCTCATTCATAAGACTAAATTAAAACATCAAATTTTCACACATGCACTATCACACATAGAAGTTTTGCAAATAAATTTTAAATAAATTTTATTACTCGATTTTGTGGTCCCAAAACCACATTCCGACTAGGGTCAAATTAGGGCTGTCACAGAACCATCATGTTGCTTCACTCGATGCATTCATGCATACTTAGCTTAGAAGAAAAGCCATAGTTCATGAATGTGCAGCCCTTTAATACTCCTACATCTCCCTTGGCCAAATGAGGCTTGAATGTACCTTGAATACTTGAATGGACATCTTGGATATGCATGATACATGCATGAAACGTCCCAATGCATGTTATTCCTTAATTACGGTCTATGAATCTTCAAATACATGTACATAAAATAGCCCCCACTTGCATGGACGTCCCCAATACATGAATTCCTTTAAATGCCATCCATTGAACACTAGTTGTGCATGCATCGTTCCATACGCTGTATTAAGCCATGCATGTACTTGCATTAATGGCTCTTTCATGTATTCGGTCACTTTGTGGAACTTAACTCTTGGCCAAAAGGTTGCTTAAGGATCACCAATAGCCAGCCCACCATGCATAAATTCATTCATGCATGAACTCTTATATTCCATGTACCTAGCCGTGCATGAATCTCATTAAATGTACTCAATACATTCGGCTGAACCTACAAGAAACATGAACACATTAAATCCCAATGTATATTCAGCTGAACATGTTAAGAGCATGAACTAAGCATCATAAACATCATGCTAAGCTAAACTAAACACATTAATTAAAGACTAGCTAGTAGCATTAAGTTCGGCTAGCTCAAACTAAGTGAAAACATTTAATGAACTTATTGGAGCTAGGATTTTCGTTAATGAGCTGTAGCAAACTAATTAGTATAAAACTAAAACTTAGTTTAATTTATTGAAATGAAGAACGAGCTAAAAGTAAGCTCGGTTGAACTCAAACGAGCTAAAACGAGCTCAAATGAGCTGAGTTGAGTTGGACGGAGCTCGAGGAACTGGAAATGAGCTAGGATCAGCTTGCCAACAATGCACAGGTTCTTTGGATAGTTGCTTCGAGCTGATTTTGTGAGCATTGGCCCTTGTTTCAAACCAAGGTTTTGCATTAGAAGCTAAAACAGCTTCTAGGAAATTCTTAGCACAAGCTCGAGTTATGGGTGTTTTTAGAAGCTCAATTGAATCTTGATATGCATTCGAGGATGCCCCGGGCTTGCTCACATCAACATATGTAAGTGGTTTTTAAGATGTGTAATATGGCTTATTAAGTTTTAAAAATGTGTATGCATATTGGTTAAGGAAACATCATATTTAATAGTCAACAAAAGAAGTAGACATATTGGCATACATTTGATAAATAACTGTAATGTTACATATTGAAATGACATGTGATTTGGTGGCTATACGCATAATTACATAGATGGTATTAGAAGTATGCTTGACTGATATTTGATATTCGCGATAGGTTTTAAAGATTTATGAATGAATCGCTCTTGAGACTAACTTATTATCACGATTAAGGCAAGTGTACCTATCGAACAGTAGTATAGTTCAGCAAGACCGGATTGTCGAACCCAAAAGAACTACGAGTACTAGTATTTACTTCCTTTTTATTATCTAGCCTAAAAATTAAGAGGTTTGGTTATCTAAACTAATTACTAAACTAAGAATGCATAGAAAGAAAATTTGGGAAAATACTTTTGGGAAAATTCGATTGATTAAGACAATACCTAAGGAAAAATCCACCTAGATTTCACTTGTTATTTGACTCTGAATCAGACGATTTATTCATTTTCCTTGATCCATAAAAATCCCTAAGTTATATTATTATCTCTCTTGAGACTAATAACATCTATCCCTAGGTTGAATAATTGAAATCTCTTTCTAATTAACACCCTAGAATTGCATTAACTCGATCTGTGGATTCCCTTATTAGGTTTCACCCTAATCCAGAAAAATCTTGTCACCCTATCTCTAGGCACGCAATCAACTCCGCTTAATTATGAAAATTTTACTCTTAGACAGGGTCTATTCCTCCTCTTAATAAGAGCATTAACTTGAATCAATATCCTGGAATATTAAAACAAGAATTAAGAACAAGTTAAATATTTATCATACAATTCAGATAATAATAACAAGATCTATCTTAGATTTCATTCCCCTTAGGTATTTAGGGGGTTTAGTTCATACTTATGAAAGAAAACATCTCATGTGACAGCCCAAAATTGACCCTAGTCAAGAAGTGGTTTCGGGACCACCAAACCGAGGTATAAAAATAATCTAATATTCATTTTGATGCCTATAATATGTGTTAATTCGTGTGTGACATTTTTGATGTTTTGATTTAGGGTTTTAAATGTGAATTTCACTAAAAGGACCTAGTAGTAAACTTTGAAAATAGGATAGGAAATGTGTGATGACTAGTTGATCATGCATGCAAAATGAGGGTTTGCATGTCAAATTTCCTAAACTAAAGCCTAGTGGCCGCCATGACAAAGATTATGGGCAAAACATGTTATAGACATGTTTTGTTGGTGCATCATGGGAGGAAACAATAAAATAAAAAGTTAGTAATAAGAAATGAAAAAAAAAAGAGATCATCATTCATGTTCTTGCTAGCCGAAACTAGGAAGGAAAAAGAGAGAAAGAAAAGCTTCATCCTTGGGTTCTTCTTGGCCGTTTTGAAAGGAGAAAGGTTGAAGATATTCTACCATACTTGCATCTAAGTTAAGGTATGTTTGATGATGTTCCATGAGATGCATGCATGTTTTAGTTGTTAGCTTGAGTTCTACCTAGCCCCATGGTCTAAATCTTGCTATGTGATAGAGATGATACTCGGCCATGGATGTATCATTCTAGCTTGGTGTTGATGTTATGTTGATGAGATATTAAGTGATTTTTGAAAACCATGTTGAAATTTGATTAAGTGGGGTGAGTATGGTTTTCGGCTATAAAAGATTAATAAGGGTGATGGTTGTGTTTCATGCTAAACTTAGATAAATAATGGTAGTTTGCTTACATCTTGATATCTATGAGTTCCTTTCTTGGTTCTACCATAGACCCACGAAGTATATGTTTATGTAGTGTTGTTGGAGATTATGATAGAAGCTAATGAGTGAGAGTTTGATAGATACTATGAGGTTAAACTTCATGAGATTGTAAGCTTGTAAGTTGGATGATGAAATTCATGCTTTGTGAAGGTAAATGGTGTGGAAGGAGCATTCGGCCATGATGAAAATATATGAGATAGTTATAATCAACTTGAGATTCGGCCCTTGCACCTACATGTATATATGTTGCACATGATGTATTGGTATGACATATATACTATCTCAAGGTACATATTTGCATATGATGATGTTTCGGTTATGAAATAAATGATGGATGCGTATTGAGTTACAATATGGAATGCGTTAGTTAGTAAAATGTATGCTGTTTTTGTGTGGTATTAAGTGTATAATTGGCCTCAACATGGACATGCATATTCGGCCACATGAAGGGGGGTGGTGTGCATGCATTCGGTTAGAGGCAAGCATATTGATGCCTATTCTTGGCTTGGAAAATTCGCTAAGGAGAGTACTAACTAATGTGTTGAATTCGATTCGTGATTTCGTACACATGTGACTCTAATGTCTAATGTATATAAGGGCTAAGTACCTTGAGCTTCACTTTGATGTTTGAATGAATTGTATTGAATTGCTTGTTGTGATTAAAAATTGTGCATGACCATTGTGTATTTGAGCTAAAGGATGGCCATATGACCATTTAAACTCCTTGTCATATTCGCCATAAACTATCATAATGAGATTTTAATAAGTTAAATTTGTGTGAATTAGCTCAAGAGCTTAGAGGACCACAGTTGGATAAGGAAAGGAAAAATTGATCGAATAGCCGTCGAAATCGCTTCGACAACATCCGAGGTAAGTCTTGAGTAATGACCCTACTTGAATTATATTAAAATGATTTGTCATATTATGGCGGACAATGAATGTGCGTAGGGACTAAGTTATAAAGTCAATTGAAATCATGTTTTTGTGTGTGGCTATTGAGCCGAAATTGGAAAGGTTTGATAAATGTTTTGTGTTTGAGCCTTAGTAACGAGAATGAAATATGGATGTGTCGTGATTATTGATATATGTGTACATGAGCATTTGAATGATACCCGGCTAAGTCCCAAGGCTTTTATGCTAGTGATTATATCCGGCTAAGACCAAGGCATTCGTATGAAGTTGTTATATCCGGCTAAGACCAAGGCATTTGTGCAAGTTACCAAATCGGTTAAGACCAAGGCAATTGTGCTTGTGGTTATATCCGCTAAATTCAAGAGACTCGGTTTGAAGGTGAGCGTTTGGTGCTGTAATAAATTCAATTAATACGCTCGAAAAACCCATACGATAAGGTATGTTTACATGTGCATCGGAAAAGTCGATCCGTTTGAAATAGTATTCGTTCAATCGACTAACGAACTTTCGGCTCTTAGATAGGTTGATACCTTGTGTGTATATGTTGATGAAGTGTGAAGTAAGTATGATTATGAGAATGTGTATTAATAAAGTGATTCATTTAGCTATGTGAATGTAATACTTTAGTCAAAGCTGATTTCTTTACTTGAGACTTACTAAGCATTAAAATGCTTACCCCGTTGCTTTGGCTCTCTGTTTTATAGATTTTGCTCGTTAGCTATCGGATTTGGGATCATCGAAATCGAAGTCATCCACACTATCAAAGCCCCCTTTTTGGTACAAATTTTGGTTGAACTTTGAAATGGCATGTATAGGACTACTTTTTCGTTTGTTGGTCATAGACCCCTTTGATTTTGTATAAATTTGGATAGCCATGCGAAAATGGCTTATATACACTTTGGCATGGTATCATAATCATTTTGTATGTTGTTCATTAAGAGGTATGGAAATGTTTGGAAACGATTAGCCATTGGAATGGTTAATCAAGATCATTCCTTGTGCCATGTATGCTAAAAGGGCTAGTTGAATCAAAGAAATTATGAAGGTAAAGGTTACCTTGAAAACAGATGCTAACAGCAGCAGTGATGTGGATGTGAAAAATCACTAAAAATATTAGGAATGGAATTAAATAGTGAATAAATTATGTAAATTAACCTTGATGAATCTACTTTCATATGGAAGAAACGAAATGGTCATATGAGTTATATGTTAAGAGATATTAAAGTTCTCGTGAAACAGGGCCAGAACGGTTTCTGGATCCCCTGTCCCAACTTTGGAAATTCATTGTAAATTAACCAGAGATAATTAGGAGTCATGCCATATATGTATAGATTCCGCTTTGAGTTTAGTTTCTATAGAAACAAACGGCATCAGTATTGAATCCCTGTACAGGGAGATATCCAAGTCGTAATGCGCGAAGGTCAGTGTAGTCGATCCCTGTAACAGGAGAGACTTTAACTAATAAACTGTACTAATTGGCCCGACCAAAAATTCTAGAAAAAAATTTGTGGATGAACATATGAGTCTAATTTCAGGGAAAAATTACGAAACTGATTTTCGAGCTTTGAAACTCAAGATATGATTTTTAAGCCGACAGTGATGCAGTAACCAGCTTGTCTGGAAAATTTTAAATGGACTGTGAAAATGATTAAGTCAAGTTTGTGTGCACCTTGTGTTCGACTCCGGTAACGGACTCGGGTACGGGGTGTTACATCTCAAAAGCATAAAGATAACAAAACCTAAGAAAACCCAAAACTCCTGAAGGAACTTGAAAGGAGATCTTCAGTCTTGATGATGAATCCGGCTTCTGAGATGGATCAATCGGCTTTCCTTGAGTAATTCTTTGCTTCCTACTCTACGTTCCCCTTCTAAGTGTCTTCTCAGGTGTTTAAATAGGCTTTTGAATGCCTTAGGGCCCTAAAAATTGGCCTTTTCTGAATAGGACTATACTTGGGCTCGGCAGGGACACGCCCGTGTGACACACCCGTGTGCGATTACTCTAGCCCGTGGTCAAGGCTATTGAATAGGCATGTGCATGTAGTCTACCCATGTAAGTCACGCTTCGATCTTGCCAAATAGACACCTCCGTGTGGCACACGCGTGTGAGGAAGTCCAAGCTGTGTTGATTTCCCACGTGGGTCCATTTTCTCTGTTTTCGGCCCGTTTCTCGCTCTTTCTACTCTCCTATGCTCACCTAAGTATAAAACATGAAATTAAAGGATTAGGAGTATCGAATTCACCAAATCTAAGGAGAAATCATCCGTAAATACGCTAAGCATGGGATAAAAATATGTATAAAAATCATCCGTAAATACGCTAAGCATGGGATAAAAATATGTATAAATTACGGTTTATCAAATACCCCCACACTTAATCATTTGTTTGTCCTTAAGCAAAATCCTCAACTCACAATCAAAATAAATTCTTCTCAATTTATAATCCCTATCAATAATATCTCAAAATAATCCATAAGTATTCATATATTGAAAATTCAACTAAAAGTACATCAAAGTTTCAAACATTTCAAGTTGAGCATTTTATCACGAAAACATAGGTGTCTCCCCTCATCTATGTGATTACCTTTGATCAAAATATCACAGAGTTTAACATCCTTACTAAAGATTCACTCAAATCACTCAAGGTGTTTAAGGACATCAATTAAAGCACTTGTTAGTCAATATGAAAAGTTATTACCATAGGCTTGCTTGAAAATCAAATCTCCACCATTATATATTGAGCTGATACATCAATCAAAAAGCTCTTTTTAAAGGGTTGTAATGTGGCTTTGGTTAGGGGGTGTGGTCACAAGCTGAAAGAAAAGGTTAGAATCGAGATTGAATTGAAAAATTACCTAGCTAGAAAAATGACTAGTTATTAGTTGAATACAAGTGAGCTTCTTCTTAGAAAATAGAATTAACACTCAAGCTTAAAAATGACAAATTACTACTAATATATATGTAAGTATTTTTTTTAGAACAAGTCAAATACATGGAACTTAATTCTTGCAACGAAGAATAAAACATAGCTAAGCAATTAGTCCAAATCAAACTCGACAAAAATAGGGATCAAATTAGGGGATTTCAACAATAATGGGTTATGGGTTAATATTGAGGGTAAATCAATTAGTGGCTTGTTAGGCTCAAAGGGGGTCACTAAGAGTTAATTATGAAGGTAGGCTTTTGTAGAGTGAGTGGGTTAGACCTAAGTGCCTTTGTCATCTCGACATATCAAATCAAATGGTGTGGTCTTGACATGCATAATCAAGCAAGTTCTAGATTAACAAATCAAAACTGACGCACTCATAATGAAAGTGAGCATGAAAGAAATAAAATATGCTCTAAAGGCTCAAGATCTCAAAAAAATTATGGCTTTTTGATGTTGAAACTTGTGAATTTCAACTCAAGATAATACTTAAACTTAGGGAAACAACTAAAAGTTTTTAATTCTTCAAAAATCAACTCATCATGCTTGATTCCCTAATGTCTTAAAGTTTAAACAATCAATCCATAAATGCTTATGTTTTAATTCAAGACATATCAATAAAAATCATAAATTAATTAGAATTCATTCTAATAGTGATATGAGTGATTCACGTGAGAATAAGACAAAATTCAGGGATTTCTAAGGATGATATAAAAGACCCCCACACTTAAGATGTACATTGCCCTCAATCTACAAAGATAGATATATTGAAAAAGATAAATATATAATCATAAGATAGGGAGAGAAGTGAAACTTCCTGAATGATGAATTAATTCCTTGAATTGGAGTTATGGAGAATAATCGGCCAAAGAAATGATGAGAGTGGAGGAGGATACTCCGGTGGTGGTAGAGGTTCATTAGCCCATATGTCCTGCGCCAAAAGAATATTATATCTGGTGGTAGCTATGGTCGTGGTCGAGCAAGACATGGCAGTCGTGGAGAACCTTTCCTAGTGGAGTTTTGAGTTCCTATTCGATGATGAGCTTTGGAGCTCTTTATAACTATGATAGAATCAAGAACTTTTTAGGGAATATAAAGAAGCATAATTACTCATAATGAAATAGCCGAAACTATAAATTATTCAATAAAAATTATAAAAACTAAAATTAAAATAATATTAAAGGAAAATAAAATAAAAAGTACTTAATTAAGATAAATAAAGATAAAAGTGAAAATAAAAATAATAAATAAAAAGTTTTTAAACATCGTCATCGCCGGATGGTTCGTGAGGTGGTGGTGGCAATGAGATGTGAAGGTGCTGACAAATCTGATGAAGTGTAGCATAAATGTGATCAAAATGCTGAAAACACTGCTGCTCAAATCGAGTAAGGTGCTCAAAGATGTTAGAGTATGAAGCCGCCGCATGAACTGGATGATGGATGGGTGGTGGCTGAGACAGTGGTTCCTCATGACTTAGAGGGACATCATCAGTAATGTCCTCTGGGTCCTCCTCCTCGGTGAACTGGACGAGGCGGTATTGAGGAGGGTAGGTGCCACATCGTTTCTCGATCATCCTCATACTTAGCATGCTTGAGATGCCCTGCGGGGACATCTGGCTAATGAGAGTGAGGGAGGATGATTGTGCTGCTGTGTTGAGGAGCCCAAAGTACCGAGCCAATCGAGTCACATAGGGCCCGATAGAGATGACCCCTCTCCTATGTTGCTCCGTCTGATGGCGGATGGCGAGGGCGATGAAGTAGGCAAGGTAGAGGACGTGCCCGTTTGCCATGCTCTATAAGAAATAGGCGTCATGGGTGGTAATGACGTCGGTGCTCTCTCGTCATCCCGTCAGAGTGTAGGCCAAGATGCTGTGTAGGTATCGCAAGGATGGGGTGAGGTCGATGCCTTGGAGCTGCTAGGATCATAGGTGGCCGAGGCAGGGACGAGGTCCTTCCAGCATTTTGAGGAAGAGTAGTGGATGTGGCGGTGGAGGGTGTCAAGTTCATTGTTGTCCATGAACTCCTCCGTGTACAGCCCTAGTGCAATCTCGAACTCGGGTACGCTCAACTGGAACCCTAGACCACCAAGGCAGAATTGGACCATTCCAGGATCATCGAAGTTGGTCATGACGATCTGAAGATGGAACGTCGAGCAGAGTTCCAATGTGAACTCGAGATACGTCGGCTCGACGATCTCAAAGAAGAGCCCCCATGAGTCAGTCGTCAAGAGGGCTCGGACCGCGTCAGCCAATGAATTTGTTCAAGTGTAGCCTAGTCAATGCTGGCCTACACCTAGGGGTCGGGCCCGTAATATTTGATATAATTCCTCCTGGGGTCCCAAGGGGAACTCGAGGAAAGGGTGACGGATCTCAGCGGTAGGACCCGAAGATGATGCTGCTCCTTTCCTCTTCTTCAAGGTAGGGACAGTGGTCTTCTTACCACGTGAGGATGACATTGTATACCTACATTGAAAAGTCAAAGTTCAACCAATACGCCCCAAGAATAGCATGGAAAAACAAAACTAAATAGGAATATTTCATGAGACTCGCGTATAAATGAAGAGAGCAAAACTAAAACAATTAAAGCAAATATATCAAGTTATTAAAATAGGGCTAGAGAATAATACAACATGAATATCTAATACATAATGTATGTGGGTAAACATAAAATCCATGGAAACAAGAAAAATGGATGAATGTAGTATGAAAAATGGCAATATTCTTTAATGACAAGCATGAGTATTTCTATTATTCTACTAGTAATATTCACTTAAGATAGTCAAATGGATCAGAGAAATCATGGAATAGGCAAAATATTTAAAGATAATAAAGAGAAAAGAGTAAACAAATGCAAAAGGGAGAAGCTTGGGTCGTCGGAAACAGTGTCGTACGCGGCGCACGGGCGTGGCAGGTCGGGCGTGTGGAGTTGCAGCGGCTGGGGTTAAGGATTTTTGAGGAGGGGGATGATGAATAGTGAGGGGTTTATATAGATTTTGGGGCGCACAGTCGTGGGGCATGCCCGTGTGCCCTAATTTTTTCCTGTGTGTTCCGGGATTTTTAAATTTGGGCACGTTTGACATTCGGTCCATGCCCGTGTTCCTTAGGCGTGTGGGTACACACGGTCGTGTCGCACGGTCGTGTCTTGCTTTGTTTGCTTCTCCCACGCCCGTGTACATAGGTCCATGCCCGTGTTAGTTTGTTATTGTCAATCACGGGTGAATGGCACAGGCGTGTCGAACGCCCATGCTAAATTGATAGGTTCGCCTACGGTTTCAAAACACTGGCATGTCACACGCCCGTGTTGTTTTGGGAATTTCACCTACGTCCTTATCACACGGCTGTGATGACTTATCGCATCCCGTGTTAGGGAAAAATTTTTCCCTGTTTTCACATAGCCATATCGCACGACTGTGTCTCCTTCTGTAGTGTGAGCACGGCCTAAGGCACGCCCATGTGCCTGGTCGTGTGGATGGGAAAACCCTGTGTTTTAAGATTCAATTAGTAGGTTAGATGTGAAAACCTAGAATTTAAATAAATCATTACTGTTAGTGCTTGGGTTGCCTCCCGAGAAGCGCTTATTTATAGTCGTAAGCTGGACTTACCTCTCTTTTGTATAGTCAAGGTGGTGCGAGGAGTTGACACTCCTCATCCTCGCTATCAACTTTATCAACTTAAGGTTTAAGACGAGTATTGTTTACCTTAAAAGTGCTGAATTTGGGATAAATTACCTCAACTGTACCATATGGGAAAATACTGAGTACCGTGAGAGGAATTTCTTCATTAGCTCAAAAGTGGCAATGCAAGGATCTGCTACATCTAGTAGTACTTTGTCTCCAACCTTAAGTTGATTTGGTGAGGTATTGAGCTCGTCCTAGCTCGATTTTGGTTTATCAGGTGTTCTTGATTTCTGTGTCCGCCATTCATCTAGCTCCTCGATTTGTAGCCTTCGTTCTTCATAGATAGGTCCTTTGATGTTGCTTGAACATGGCTCGTGCAGCTTCTTCGAACTTATTTCCTGCAAAGTAGGTTGCACCACATGGTCAATTTTAGTAGAATGATTTATACAACCACCTTCAATTTTTGATGTGTTACTCGAATTACGAGCTTGAAGGGTGATTGTTTCATCTTCCACACGAAGTGTGAGTTCACCTGTGCCAACATCAATTATTGTTCTAGCGATTGCTAAAAGGGTCATCCTAAAATCAAAGGTGAGTTACTATCCTCTTCCATGTCTAGAACAACAAAGTCTACTTCGTATATACATTTATCGATCTTAACAAGAAAATAATGATACCCCTAGGAAATCTAATGGTTTTATCAGCCAATTGAATGCTCATCCTATTTTGTTTGGGTTTCCCAAGACCTAGCTTTTTAAACATTTCATAAGGCATAACATTAATGCTTGCCCCTAAGTCAGCCAATGCATTATGAACATCTAAACTACCAATTAAACAAGGAATCGTAAAACTCCCTGGATCTTTCAATTTGTTAGGTAGCTTATTCTGTAATATGGCTGAGTAAACTACATTAAACTCCACATGTGACGCCTCATCTAACTTTCGTTTGTTTGCTAGAAGCTCCTTTAAAAATTTGACTGCGTTTGGCATCTGCGAGAGAGATTCAATAAACAGTAAGTTAATATGTAATTTCTTTAATAGTTTAAGAAATTTATCAAATTGTTCATCTGTACAGTCTTTCCTTGTTGCATTAGGGTATGGCACCCGTGGTTTGTACTCTTTACTTACCGTTTTTTGCTCACTATGGTCCATCTCACCCTTACCTTTACTTACCACAATTTCTTGCCTCGGTTTTGGTTTAGGTGTAGCTAACCCTTCCTCATCTTGAATGGTAATGGCATTGATTTGTTCCCTTGGGTTAGATTCAATGTTACTCGGTAGGCTACCTTGTGGTCGTTTAGATATCAAATTAGCGAGCTGGCCTATCTGAGTCTCGAGCCCTTGGATCGATGCTTGTTGATTCTTAAGTGCTGTCTCGGTATTCTAAAAATGAGTTTCTAACACTGAGATGAATTTTGTTAGCATCTCCTCAAGGTTCGGCTTTTTCTCTTGTTGGTAGGGTGGTTGTTGGAAGCTTGGAGGTGGTGGTCGCTGATTCCCTTGGCCTCCCCATGAGAAATTTGGGTGGTTCCTCCAACCTGCATTGTAAGTGTTACTATAAGGATTATTTTGAGAGCGAGGATTATTACCCATGTAATTTAACTGCTCGTTCTCCATGTTGTGGCCATAGGGTGGGTATTCTGAATTTCTTGATCCACCTCCACTTGCTTCGCACTGCATTACTGGGTGAACCTGTGAAGAACCAAGAAAATCGTCAATTTTTTATTCAAAAGTTCTACCTGATTAGAGAGCATGGTGACTGAATCAACGTTAAAAATGCCGGCTGTTTTCATTGGTTTTGTCCTCATGACTTGCCACTGATAATTATTCAGTGACATCTCTTCTATAAATTCATAAGCTTCCTCAGGTGTCTTATTATTGATAGTTCCACCAGCGGCTGCGTCAATCATCTATCGAGTCGAAGGATTCAGGCCATTATGAAACGTTTGAACCTGTAGCCAGAGTGGTAACCCATGGTGAGGGCATCTTCTCAATAGATCCTTGTATCTCTCCCATGCATCGTAGAGTGTTTCTAAATGCATCTGCACAAAAGAGGAGATATCATTAAGTAATTTGGCTATTTTAGCCGGCGGAAAATATTTTAAGAAAAACTTTTCAGTCATTTGTTCCCAAGTAGTGATTGATCCTTGTGGTAATGAGCTATTTAGCCTTATTCCTCAACGAAAAGGGAAACAACCAAAGGCGAATGGTGTCATCAGAAACGCCATTGATTTTAAAAGTGTCGTAAAACTCTAAGAAATTTGCCAAGTGAGCGTTGGGATCCTTGTCCTGCAAACCATCAACCTGAACAAACTTTTGGATCATTTGAATGGTGTTAGGTTTCAGTTCAAAAGTATTAGTAGCAACAGCAGGCCTAACTATGCTCGATTCAGTTCCTGTTAAAGAAGGTTTAGCATAATCATACATAGTACGCGGAACAGGATTCTGATTAGCAGCAATTGCAGGAGGTAGAGGATTTTCTTGGTTTTTAGCCATCTCCTCGGTTGTGGTTGAAGTATCATCTTCTTGCTCTTCCTCTGTGTATCGTAAGCTTCGCCTTATTTCTCTTCGATTTCTGTGAACTATGCGAACGATCTCACCGTCAAAAAGTAGTGGTCCTGACAGGTTTCTTCTGGTTATAAAATAGAAAAACCTGTCAGAAGAAAATAAATGAACAATTAGAAAAGAAAATAAAATTTTAAATTGCAATAAAAGTAAAATGGCTAAAGTAAAAAAAAAAAAAATTAGTGTTCCTAATATCCTAGTTCCCCGACAATGGCGCCAAAAACTTGATACGTGATATTCGCGACAGGTTTTAAAGATTTATGAATGAATCGTTCTTGAGACTAACTTATTATCACGATTAAGGAAAGTGTGCCTATCGAACAATAGTATAGTTTAGCAAGACCAAATTGTCGAACCCAAAGGAACCACGAGTACTAGTATTTACTTCCTTTTTATTATCTAGCCTAAAAATTAAGAGGTTTGGTTATCTAAACTAATTACTAATCTAAGACTGCACAGAAAGAAAATTTAGGAAAATACTTTTGGGAAAATTCGATTGATTAAGACAATACCTAAGAAAAAATCCACCTAGACTTCACTTGTTATTTGACTCTGAATCAGACGATTTATTTATTTGACTTGATCTGTAGAAATCCCTAAGTTATATTATTATCTCTCTTGAGATTAATAACGTCTAACCCTAGGTTGAATAATTGGAATCTATTTCTAATTAACACCCTAGAATTGCATTAACTCGATCTATGGATTCCCTTATTAGGTTTCACCCTAATCCAACAAAATCTTGTCACCCTCTCTCTAGACACGCAATCAACTCTGCTTAGTTATGACAATTTTACTCTTAGACAGGGTCTATTCCTCCTCTGAATAAGAGCATCAACTTGAATCAATATCCTGGAATATTAAAACAAGAATTAAGAACACATAATTAAGAACAAATCAAATATTTATCATACAATTCAGATAATAATAACAAGATTTGTCTTAGGTTTCATTCCCCTTAGGTATTTAGGGGGTTTAGTTCATACTTATGAAAGGAAACATCTCAAAAGTATAAAGATAACAAAACATAAGAAAACCCAAAACTCCTGAAGGAACTTGAAGGGAGATCTTCAGTTTTGATGATGAATCCGGCTTTTGAGATGGCTCAATAGGCTTTCCTTGAGTAATTCCTTACTTTCTACTCTGCGTTCCCCTTCTAAGTGCCTCAGGTGTTTAAATAGGCTTTTGAATGCCTAAGGGCCCAAAAAATTGGCCTTTTTTGAATAGGACTATACTTGGGCTCGACAGGGACACCCGTGTGTGATTACTCCAGCCCGTGGTCAAGGCTGTTGAATAGGCACGGGCGTGTAGTCTACCCGTGTAAGTCGCTCTTCGATCATGCCAAATGGACACGGCTGTGTGACATGCCCGTGTGAGGAAGTCCAGGCTGTGTTGATTTCCCACGTGGGTCCATTTTCTGCGTTTTCAGCCCATTTCTCACTCTTTTTACTCTCCTATGCTCACCTAAGTATAAAACATGAATTAAAGGATTAGGAGTATCGAATTCACCAAATCTAAGGAGAAATCATCCGTAAATGCGCAAAGCATGGGATAAAAATATGTATAAATTACGGTTTATCATTGACTATGTTGATAATAATTAATGTTGTGTATATTAATGCATTATATGCAGGAAGTAATACGTTGAAATTTTTTATGACTTGTGTATACAATGTGCAAATCAATGTATGTTTTGAAATGTAAATTAACTATATGCCTTTTATAAATGAGTTTGACTTGTGTGAATATATGAATGTTTGGAATTGTGCTTTTGTTTGGTAACGCCTCATAACCCTAATCCGGTGACGGATACGGGTTAGGGGTGTTACAAGTTTTTCTTATGATAAGTCTTACATTGGCAATTCTGTTGATGATGTTGGATTGATTCATCATATGCAAATTTTGGACATGTGTGATAAAGATTATTCACATAGGAAGTTTGATCTGTTTGATTGTGATGGATACATGAAATCTTTGAATTTTTGTGCTAAATCCTCTTGTATAAGCATGCCTTTTTAGATGAAGTGTGAAAGGATTAACTGTTTGAATGTTTGTATGCTCACATCTTCTTTGTTCAGCATATATGGTAAAGAGTTTTCGCGTAGGACATCTAATTTGTCTAATTGTGATGTTCATGAGAAATCTTTAAACCCTTGTGCAAAATACTCATGCATTTACATGTCAGTTCGGAAGAGATTTAAAAGGTTTGATTGTTTGAATTTGTTGTTGCCTACATCTTCTTTAATTGGAATGTGTGACTTCTTGGTGAAAATGAAACTTTTGTTGCGTTATGGAACGAGTGATCAAAATTATGTATTCAAACCCGGAGCATCTTTTCTTGAGTTATTTCCGAGTAAAACTGATTATCGTAATTGTACTTTGAATAAATGTGTTGACCTTTTCTATGTGCTTCAAATTTTATCTTTATTTCTGAAAATGAAAGATGTGAATTCTGTGGATTTGCAAGGTCAAAATCAATTTTTTGATTCAAGAGGTTGCTCGATGTTATGCCTTAAGGGATTCGAACATGCTGTGCATGCTTATAACTTTAGTTTGCTTTGTTTTCCTACCATGTTGCCAGTCAAGAAATATTTAAGTCAACAAGAAATGGTCAGAGAAAACCTTGTTTTTGATACCGGTGAATATTATTCCATATCATTATACAAAGGATTTGAGTCCTACAATGTTATTTTCTGAGGTTATAATTTTCAAATGACTTGTGATTCTAGTTGGTTGCCATCAATGGATTTCTTGTTTCATTATGATAAGGTGATACCAACTTCTAATTTTGATCCCGGGATTGGATTACGTGATCAATTTTTGATTCATTGTGAAAGGGTAAAATCAACTTTTCTGTTTGATCCCGACATTGGTTTATTTGCTCAATTTTTGAATAAGATTCTAAAAGTTCTCTTGAGATTATAATTTCTAGTGTTACTAAACTATTTCATTCTTGTGTAGGTGACACTTCGAAATGGTTTCCTTCTAAAGAGGGAGGGCATGCACCTAAACGTTTTTCTTTTTGAGTTATGTGTGATGTTCAAATTATTGGGAGCAATTTTTTCAAGTTCACTAACCAAGGGGTTCGTGACGAAGAAAGATTTTTCGCGAGTAAGTGGCCCGATTTGAGGACAAATCACTTTAAAGAGGAAGGGGATGATACGGCCACGCCACGGGAATGCCCTTAGTCCAGCTCACCAAGAGAGGCTAGCAATCTTTTGCAAGCTAATAAGCTTGATCCTAGCATACTGAGCTTGATTCAGCTCAAATTTTAGCTCATTGAACTTAAGCTGGCTCAACTTTAGCTCATTGAGCTCATTCCATCTTTTAATTTATGTACTTTAGTTGCTAGAATAAGCTTCAAATAATATTAGTTAATTTAGTTTAAGTTATTTAGTTAACTTAGTTTAAGTATTAAATGTGTCTTAAGTTAATTAATATGTTTAAGTATTTTTAGCATTAAATATGTCTTAGTTAATTAATTTGTATCAATTTGCACAGCCATTTAATTTGCCTGAAAACTATTTAATTTGTTTTAGCTCAAACAACCATTTAAAGTGTCTTAGACTTAGACAACTTAATTGAGCTAGTTAATGTGTCCTTACCGGATTTTAATTGATGTGTTTAGGTGATTATTCAGCTGAATTTAGCTAGTGCATGGACGACATTAATGGGCACATGTGTTTGGAGCTGGAGCATTAAGCTAAATTAAAGTCTAGCAGTTGTTTCTCTTCTCCAAGGGGCTGTTCGTGAAGAGCAATGGACAAGGAGCTATTCACACAAGACCATTCAGCTAACAAAATGTTTTCACACCATGGGAGCTATTCATTTTCATCCATTCACACTTGGAGGCTGTTGGAGATCAAGTGTACACACCAATTTGGCTGTTCATGCGTCACATTCCCATTAAAAATGGCTACTACATTTTTGGCTTCCCAAGAAAGGAAAAAACACATTCACATTGCTGGAAAATTCCTTTCACCATAGATGACCATTTGGGTTTATGCATTCACACTTGAGGGGCTACACATATTTGGTTTCACACCTAATGTCCATTAGAGCACTCAAGACATCATTTAGCACCTCCAAAACCATTCATCTGATCAAAGCATCTCATTAAAAGGTTGTTCACACCATTGGACGTTTTTGGGAAGCTTCAAGGAATCTTCAGCTTAATTAAGCTGATTTGAGCTATTCATTTAGTTTCTTTAATGAGCATTGGCACCTCGCATGCTAGGAAACTTCAAAGAACCTTCAAGGAAGCTTCAAGGAATGTTCTAGGAAGTTTCCAAGAAGTTTCAACTTATTTAAGTTGTATATTTCTGCCATCAGCTCCCTAAATGCCTATTCGGCTAGCTAGATGTTTAGCTATAAATACTTAGCCAATTTTATGTTGTTAAGACTTTTTTATAATTTTATGCTTAATTTGAAACTTTGTGAGATTTCCAATTCTCCTTGTTCTTTTCAGGACTAAATTAACTTATCAAGTTATCTTTATCTTGTGGTGTCATTCTTTCCTTTGCTAAACCGAACTTATCACCTTTGGTGTGGCGTTCATATACCTTTAGTTTCTATCACATTTGATAGCGAGTCAAGGTTCAACTACTATTTCCTAAACCGAAATCACCTAAGTGCCTTATTAAGATTTAGGTCAACAATTCTTTTTATTGTTGGTTCATTCTTTGGCCATAGTTGACTTTATCTATCCATTCCCTTAACTATCTTGCATCCTTTGTGTTTAAGCCTATTTCCCTTATCTCATCAGCCTATTTTTGTTAAAATCTAATCCAATTCTAAACGAACAAACTCTTACTCAAATTCACAATTGGGTAACATGTAACGCCCCCACGCCCGAGACCATCGCTGGAGTCGAGTATGAGGTGTTACTAAGCTTAGTTTAACATTTTTAGAACTTTGGATTATTGTTTCTACATTCACAGCTTTTAAGCTACTTGCGTCACAGTCACAAGAAAAATCATATCTCAAGTTACAAAACTTGAAATCAAGATCTGTAAATTTTCCCTGAATCTAGACTCATATACCTATCTACTAATTTTTTTCTAGAATTTTTGGCTGGGCCAATTAGTACAGTTTATTAGTTAAAGTTACCCCTATTTCAGGACTTGACTGGTCTGACCTCTGTTTACTACGAACCACATTTCTCTCTGTAAAAAATTCATATGACTATGATATTTGTTTCTACTAAAACTAGAATCAATAAGGATTCTGAGGATATAAAATATACCACCTAATTATATCTTTATAATTTATGATGAATTTCTAAAGTTGGAATAGGGGATTCAAACACTGCTATGACCCTGCTTCACTAAAATTCAAATATCTTCTAACATATAATTCCTTTACCTGTTTCATTTGTTTCATATGAAACTAGACATAATAAGCTTCAATTTGATATGTATTCCATTACCAAAATTCAATTTCTATGATTTTTAGTAAATTTTCAAACTCGCGTCAGTGTTGCTGCAGTATTCTATTTATGGAAAATTTCATCCTTTTTATGAGTTTTTATGCACTAAGTATCTTAATAGTTTTCCTTAACATCAAACATAATCTACACTAACCATTTTCATAATTTATCATGATCAAGCATTTCCTCAACCATTCCACAACCATACCATAAGATCATTTACACAAAATAGGTATATTGCTATACATGCCATACTTAAATTTACAAGCCATTTACCAAAAGTCTTCCAGATAGTGTGGTGAGCCTTGACCTATCCCGACTCTGAGTTGGCTTGTCCAAAACTACAATGAGTAAGAAGGAGGGAGTAAGCATAAATGCTTAGTAAGTTCATATGCAAATAATAAGTAACATAACAAACAGTTATACCAACAACATTAGCATACATCACTAAAAGACATATCACATTTCTGATCATTTTTCATCATCTTATTACCTTATAGTGGTTGTATCAATACTCAACCCGAGGGTTAAATACATACCTGTCCAAAATAACCATTTCACATCACTCACCAATACTTCTCTTTACACCTCGAATATTCCTCCATTGAGTAGAACTTTACCCGTTGAACACATCAGAATATAATTCGGATACATGGATAATTTGCATATAAGTGCCACATATTCAATCAAGCAATCATGTAACCCGCCCATAAGCGAACTCGGACTCAACTCAACGAGCTCGGGCGTTCGCATCCATAAGTGAACTCGGATTCAACTCAACGAGTTCAGATGCCTAGTTACATCTCACGAACTCGGACTCAACTCAACGAGTTCGGACATTCGCATCCATAAGTGAACTCGGACTCAACTCAACAAGTTCGGATGCTCAACCATCCTAGTGACATGTCACTTGTATCCTAATCTATTCCTAAGGTTCAAACGGGCTTTTTCCTCGAACACTTATCCTTGCCGTCTTCCGTAGAATGCCGAAATCAATACTCGGTAACAATTATATTTAACAAGTAGTTCACATAATTTACATATTATTTGAAATTAACCACAAAGCATACATTTCGTAATAAAATTCAGCTTAACATATAATTAACATCAATAACTTAAAAATAACCATTATGCTACATTATTTACACATGAACTTACCTTGGTACCAAAATACAAAGATTTTGCAATTTAGTCCACAATCTTTTCTTTTCCTCGATTGAGGTCGATTCCACGTCCTTCTTGATCTAAAATAACACATTTAGCTTATTTAATACTCACATTATCAAAATAATCCTTAACTCAAATTTTGGCAAAATTACAATTTTACCCCTAAACTTTTGCATATTTACATTTTTGCCCCTAGGCTCGGGATTAAAATTTATTCCTTATTCTTATGTTTTACAACATGCTGATCACTTTTCTCTTCTATGGCAACATTAAATTCTCACTCTAACATGTACTTGTGACTATTAGGTATTTTTACCGATTAAGCCCTTTTACTCGTTTTTGCTTAAAATCGAGTAGTACAAGTTGTCTAACATAATTTAAAACTTCATATTCTATAATAAAACATCAAAATACACAAATTTCACCTATGGGTATTTTTCCAAATATAAACCCTAGTTAAATTATTGCTAACATAAGCTTTATCGAGTTACCGGGATCTCAAAAACGTAAAAATCATTAAAAACGGGGCTTGGAATCACTTACTATGGAGCTTGGAAGCTTGAAACAAACCCTAGCTATGGAGAAACCTTGAAATTTTGGCCTAATGAAGAAGATGGACAAAAATTGGCTTTTAATTTTGTTTTTAATTCATTTTAATAACTAAATGACCAAAATACCCTTACTACTAAACTTTCCAAAAATTCCTTCCATGTCCTAATTTTGTCCATGAACTTAAAATTGGTCAAATTGCTATTTAATTCCTCCTCATTAATATTCCAAAACAATTTCATACTAAAAACTTCCAGAATGCAAGTTTTGCAACTTATTCGATTTAGTCCCTACTTTCAATTTAAGCACTTTAGGCATAGAATTTCATCACGAAATTTTCACACAATCATGCAATCATATCATAAACCTCAAAATAATTATAAAATAATTATTTCTATCTCGGATTTATGGTCACGAAACCACTATTCCTATTAGGCCCTAATTCGGGATATTACAACTCTCCCCCCTTTAAGGATTTTCATCCTCGAAAATCTTACCTGTAAATAGATGTGGGTATTGATTTCTCATAGTTTCTTCGGATTCCCATGTAGCTTCTTCTACTCCATGCCTTTGCCACAACACCTTCACAAGTGCTACATTTTTATTCCTTAGTTGTTTGACCTCTCGAGCTAAAATCTTAATCGGTTCTTCTTCGTAGGTCATATCTGGTTGTAGTTCAATTTCTGTCGGTGAAACTACATGTGAAGGATTCGAACGATACCGACATAACATAGATACGTGGAACACATCATGAATCTTCTCTAATTCAGGTGGTAATGCTAACCTATATGCTACCGTCCAACTTTTTCAATTACTTCATACGACCCAATAAAACGCGGACTTAATTTGCCCTTCCGTCCAAATCTAAGGACTTTCTTCCACGGAGACACCTTTAAAAATACTTTATCACCAACTTGAAATTCAATGTCCTTTCGTTTTAAATCTGCATAAGATTTCTGTCTATCTTAAACAGCTTTCAAACAATCTCGAATTACCTTCACTTTTTCTTCAGTTTCTTTTATTAGATCAACTCCATAAATCTGATTTTCCTTGAGTTCAGTCCAATACAAAGGCGTTCGACACTTACGACCATACAATGCTTCATAAGGTGCCATTTTCAAGCTCGTCTGATAACTATTATTGTAAGCAAATTCCACCAACGGTAAGTATCTTTCCCAACTTCCTTGAAATTCCAATACACAACATCTAAGCATATCTTCAAGAATCTGAATTCTTTCTGATTGTCCATCAGTTTGTGGATGAAAAGCAGTACTGAAATTTAACTTTGTACCTAACGTGTCTTGCAACTTTTTCCAAAACTGCGAGGTAAACCTTGGATCTCTATCTGAAATAATCCACAATGGTATTCCGTGTAATCTAACAATTTATCTAATATACAGTTCAGCCAACTTGTTAAGAGAATAATCCGTACGTACCGGGATAAAATGAGCCGACTTAGTTAATCTGTCAACTATTACCCAGATGGCATCTTTCTTTCCCGGAGTCAATGGCAATCCTGAAACAAAATCCATAGTAATCCGATCCCATTTCCATTCAGGAACCATAATAGGCTGGAGTAATCCGAAGGTACTTGGTGTTCACTTTCACTGTTAACAAATTAAGCATTTGGACACAAACTCGATATATCTCTTTTCATTCCATTCCACCAATACATTTTCTTCAAGTCATTATACATTTTCGTACTACCGGATGAATCGAGAAATAACCACTATGTGCTTCTGTAGGATCTTTTGAATCAATTCCTCATTCTTGATTACACAAATCCGATCTTTAAACATTAAGCACCCATCGAACCAATTTTGAAATCGATCCGTGTCGACTTCACTTTTTTTTCTTTTGGCTAGCAAATCTTGATCATTTTTCCGAGTTTGAAATCTCTTGTAAAAACATTGGTTTTGCTCTTAACTCTGCTAGAATCAAACCATCATCTGACACTTTCAACTGAGTGTTCATAACTCTTAAAGCAAACAACAACTTTCTGCTCAAAGCATTAGCAACCACATTCGCTTTTCCCGGATGATAATCAATAACAAGCTCATAATCTTTCAATAACTCCAACCATCTTCGCTGTCTCAAATTCAAGTCTTTTTGTGACATCAAGTATTTAAGACTTTTGTGATCGGTATATACTCAGCACTTTTCACCAAACAAATAATGTCGCCAAATCTTCAAAGCAAACACCACTGCAGCCAATTCCAAATCGTGAGTAGGATAATTCCTCTCATGAGGTTTTAACTGCCTCGAAGCATAAGCCACCACTTTTCCTTCTTGCATGAGTACACACCCCAAACCATTTAGAGAAGCATCACTATACACCACAAATTCTTTACCTAATTCGGGTTGTACCAACACTGGTGCTTCAGTTAATAACTTTTCAATTCTTCAAAACTCTGTTGACATTCTTCCGTCCATTCAAATTTAACATCCTTTCGAGTAGTCTAGTCATAGGAGCAACAATTATAGAAAATCCATTTACAAACCGCCGATAATACCCAGCTAGCCCCAAGAAAATTCTAACTTCGATTCGTTTTTGGTGGTTTCCAATCAACAATGGCTGAAATTTTACTAGGATCAACCCGTATACCATCACCGAAACAATATGACCCAAAATCCAACTTCCGGAGCCAAAATTCACTTTTACTAAACTTAGCATACAAATGCTTATTTCTCAAAGTTTGCAAAACTATCCTCAAATGCTCAAAGATGCTCTGTCTCATCTTTTGAATAAATTAAAATATCATCTATAAACACCACAACAAATTTGTCCAAGTATGGCGAAATATGCGATTCATTAAATCCATAAACACAAGAGGAGCATTTGTCAATCCGAATGGCATAACTAAAATTCATAATGACCATACCTTGTTCTAAAAGCGTTTTAGGCACATCCGACTCTTTTACCCGCAGTTGGTAATACCGGATCTCAAGTCAATCTTTGAAAACCATGTCGCTCCTTTTAGCTGATCAAACAAATCATCAATTCTTGGCAACGGATACTTGTTTTTGATTGTCACCTTGTTTAACTGCCGATAATCAACACACAACCTCATAGAACCATCCTTCTTTTTCACAAATAACACGGGAGCACCCCAAGGTGAAAAACTCGGTCTCACAAAACCTTTATCAGTCAACTCTTGCAACTGCGACTTTAATTCCTTCAACTCTGCTGGTGCCATTCTATACGGAGCAATCGAAATCGGAGCTATTCCCGGTATCAAATCAATACCAAATTCTACTTCCCTGACTGGAGGCAAACCCGGCAATTCTTCTGGAAATACGTCCGCAAATTCACACACAACCGACACTGATTCAACTTTCTTTTCAACTTCTTTTGTATTAATTACATATGCCAAATAAGCTTCATAACCCTTTCTCAGATATCTTTGAGCCGACATTGAAGAAATCACACTAGGCAATGCCTCTGATTTATCTGATTCAACCCGCAGAGTTTCACCATTTTCACACTTTAATTCTATAACCTTTTCTTTGCAATTTATTTTAGCATCATGCAATGTCAACCAATCCATACCCAAAATAACATCAAACTCATCAAATGGCAACAACATCAAGTCGGCCGGAAAGTAATGATCCCGAATCATTAAAGGACATTTCTTACATACTTTATCAACAGTCACACATTTACCTAACGGATTCGACACTCTAATCATAAATTACGTGTTCTCAACGGTATATTCATACTAGACACCAATTTCATGCACACATATGAATGAGTAGAACCGGATCAATCAAAGCAATAACATTAACATTATAGAGGGAAAATGTACCGGTAATCACATCAGGTGAGGAAGCATCTTCACGCGCTTTAATAGCATAAGTTCTAGCTGGAGCCCTTCCTTCAGGTCTAACCGGTGCATCCTTGGCTACATTCTTGCTGCTTGTTTCACTTCCACTTTTCTGGATACCTTCCCTCGAGTCGCACCACTAGCTTTTACATTCTGAAATTTTTCTTTCTCGGCTCTCTCAAGCGTCTCTAATAAAATGATCCGGAGAACCACATCGAAAACATTCATTTGCTCTGCGGGACCAAAATGATTTCTACCACACCGCTGGCACTTTTCGGGTTTAACAAATCTCGAGTTCCCTACACTTAGCTGCAGTAGTATTCGAGATTTAGGACCCACATTTTGCTTCTTATAATTCCCATATGATTGTCCAAATGAAGCTTGGGAACGAGGATTCATATTCCTTGACTTTCTAGGTTCTTTGTGAAAATGAACTACTCATCGGTCTTTTCTTCCAATTTCTAGTCTCACCTCTACCTTTTCTTTTCTTTAAGTAGTTCTTCACCTTGCAAGCTCGATCAATCAAGACTACCATTTCTTTTAGTTCAAGGATCCCGACAAATACTTTAATGTCTTCGTTGAGCCCGTCTTCAAATCGTCGGCACATCTTGGCTTCAGAGGACCATATTCCTGGCATACTTACTCAATCGAACAAACTCTCTTTCATATTCGAGACTGTCATATTACCTTGCTTCACTCAAGAAACTCTTTACATTTCGATCAATAAACCTTTCACTAATATATTTCTTCCAAACTCTTCTTGAAAGAATTCCCAGTTACCCTCTCCTTGGTACCACGAAATCAAAGTCTTCCACCAATTATAGGCTGAATCTCTCAACAAAGATGTAGCACATTTCAAACATTCTTGGTGTACAAGATAATTCAACAAATACCGGATAGAATTTTCAAGCGAACTCGCTTTCTCGCATCATCATCAATATTTGCTCTAAATTCTTCAGCCCCTTGTTTACGAATTACATCAACGAGGGTTCGTGAAATTTTATCATATCCATACCTTGAGGCATCGAGTGCAGGTTGAGGAATTGGGGAGGTGGGGAGGTCGTACATTTGGGTTCGTCTGAACGAACTCGATGAACCATGCACTCATCATTTGGAGAAAGGCTTCCGATCCTTTCTCCTCCTCCCCGACCAACAGTAGGGGGTGGGTTTTCAGTCGCTGCTCCTTCAAAGGAGTGGCGCATTACTCTCTACTTCCTCTGCCACAGCTGGATCGGGATCCATTTACTATATATAAAAAAATTCATTTAAAAAGGTCAGAAGTCTTCACACTATCACAATTCATACATATGGCATGTATAGCAAAATCCGTACATACAACACGTAGTCCGAGAACCGACTAAATCTGCTCTGATACCACTAAATGTAACGCCCCCACGCCCGAGACCATCGCCGGAGTCGAGTATGAGGTGTTACTAAGCTTAGTTTAACATTTTTAGAACATTGGATTATTGTTTCTACATTCACAGCTTTTAAGCTACTTGCATCACAGTCATAAGAAAAATCATATCTCGAGTTACGAAACTCAAAATCAAGATCCGTAAATTTTCCCTGAATCTAGACTCATACACCTATCTACTAATTTTTTTCTAGAATTTTTGGTTGGGCCAATTAGTACAGTTTATTAGTTAAAGTTACACCTGTTTCAGGACTCGACTGGTCTGACCTCTGTTTACTACGAACCACATTTCTCTCTGTACAAAATTCATATCACTATGAGATTTGTTTCTACTAAAACTAGAATCAATAAGGATTCTGAGGATATAAAATATACCACCTAATTATATCTTTATAATTTATGATGAATTTCTAAAGTTGGAACAGGGGATTCAAAAACTGCTATGATCCTGTTTCACTAAAATTCAAATATCTTCTAACATATAATTCCTTTACCTGTTTCATTTGTTTCATGTGAAACTAGACATAATAAGCTTCAATTTTATATGTAGTCCATCACCAAATTCAATTTCTATGATTTTTAGTAAATTTTCAAACTCGCGTCAGTGTTGCTGCAGTATTCTGTTTATGGCAAATTTCATCCTTTTTATGAGTTTTTATGCTCTAAGTATCTTAATAGCTTTCCTTAACATCAAACATAATCTACACTAACCATTTTCATAATTTATCATGATCAAGCATTTCCTCAACCATTCCACAACCATACCATAAGATCATTTACACAAAATAGGTATATTGCTATACATGCCATACTTAAATTTACAAGCCATTTACCAAAAGTCTTAGGATAGTGTGACTGAGCCTTGACCTATCCCGACTCTGAGTTGGCTTGTCCAAAATACAATGAGTAAGAAGGAGGAGTAAGCATAAATGCTTAGTAAGTTCATATGCAAATAATAAGTAACATAACAAACAGTTATACCAATCAACATTAGCATACATCACTAAAACACATATCACATTTCTGATCATTTTTCATCATCTTATTACCTTATAGTGGTTGTATCAATACTCAACCCGAGGGTTAAATACATACCTGTCCAAAATAACCATTTCACATCACTCACCAATACTTCTCTTTACATCTCTAATATTCCTCCATTGAGTAGAACTTTACCCGTTGAACACATCGGAATATAATTCGGATACATGGATAATTTGCATATAAGTGCCACATATTCAATCAAGCAATCATGTAACCCGCCCATAAGCAAACTCGGACTCAACTCAACGAGCTCGGGCGTTCGCATCCATAAGTGAACTCGGACTCAACTCAACGAGTTCGGATGCCTAGTTACATCTCACGAACTCGGACTCAACTCAACGAGTTCGGACATTCGCATCCATAAGTGAACTCGGACTCAACTCAACGAGTTCAGATGCTCAACCATCCTAGTGACATGTCACTTGTATCCTAATCTATTCCTAAGGTTCAAGCGGGCTTTTTCCTCGAACACTTATCCTTGCCGTCTTCCGTAGAATGCCGAAATCAATACTCGGTAACAATTATATTTAACAAGTAGTTCACATAATTTACATATTATTTGAAATTAACCACAAAGCATACATTTCATAATAAAATTCAGCTTAACATATAATTAACATCAATAACTTAAAAATAACCATTATGCTACATTATTTACACATGAACTTACCTTGGTACCAAAATACAAAGATTTTGCAATTTAGTCCACAATCTTTTCTTTTCCTCGATTGAGGTCGATTCCACGTCTTTCTTGATCTAAAATAACACATTTATCTTATTTAATACTCACATTATCAAATTAATCCTTAACTCAAATTTTGGCAAAATTACAATTTTATCCCTAAACTTTTGCATATTTACATTTTTTCCCCTAGGCTCGGGATTAAAATTTATTCCTTATTCTTATGTTTTACAACATGCTGATCACTTTTCTCTTCTATGGCAACATCAAATTCTCACTCTAACATGTACTTGTGACTATTAGGTATTTTTACCGATTAAGCCCTTTTACTCGTTTTTGCTTAAAATCGAGTAGTACAAGTTGTCTAACATAATTTAAAACTTCATATTCTATCATAAAACATCAAAATACACAAATTTCACCTATGGGTATTTTTCCGAATATAAACCCTAGGTTAAATTATTGCTAACATAAGCTTTATCGAGTTACGGATCTCAAAAGCGTAAAAATCATTAAAAGCGGTGCTTGGAATCACTTACTATGGAGCTTGGAAGCTTGAAACAAACCCTAGCTATGGAGAACCCTTGAAATTTCGGCCTAATGAAGAAGATAGACAAAATTGGCTTTTAATTTTGTTTTTAATTCATTTTAATAACTAAATGACCAAAATACCCTTACTACTAAACTTTCCAAAATTCCTTCCATGTCCTAATTTTGTCCATGAACTTAAAATTGGTCAAATTGCTATTTAAGACCTCCTCATTAATATTCCAAAACAATTTCATACTAAAACTTCTAGAATGCAAGTTTTGCAACTTATTCGATTTAGTCCCTACTTTCAATTTAAGCACTTTAGGCATAGAATTTCATCACGAAATTTTTACACAATCATGCAATCATATCATAAACCTCAAAATAATTATAAAATAATTATTTCTATCTCAGATTTATGGTCACGAAACCACTATTCCGATTAGGCCCTAATTCGGGATATTACATATCACATACGACTTAAGACATCTACAACCGAGCTCGTTTCATGTGAGCATGCCCCGGAGTGCACCTAGCTCGAGCAAGGATCTATTGGAGCTGCCCCAAGGCCCTATCACACGAGCTCAAGCCAAGCTATTTAAGGAGGCCATATTAGCCTTAGTCCATCAAGTGTGGGGCGAGGCATTGGCTGGACACATTGAGAGAGCTTGGACCAGCTCTACGAGTTCACCGTGCAACCTTTTGCAAGCTGAACTCAACTCAACCTTAGCTCTATGAGTTCAAATTCAGCTCGATTTAATTTATGCATTTTATTAGTTGCAGAAATAAAGCAAATGTTTTAGTTAAATTAGTTAGTTCAGCTCAAATAATTATTAAGTGTTTAATTTGTCAAAATCTGGACATCTTAATTATGTATTAAATTGTAACACCCCAAACCCGGCCCAGACGTTATGGCCAGATCCGACGTGTCACATTGAAGTTTTTAAGAAAACCCATGCCTCTTTCAACGTCCTTCTTAGTGTTTTAAAAGATAGTCTTTGCTAAGTTAATAAAGTGAATGGAAGTCATGCACCGGTAGGTATCCGAAATAGAGGAGGTGAGCCTAGAAGGTCGCTAAGTACCAAGCTCTTGATTGGATCCAATCCTAGACATGCCCACAACCATTGCCACACTTTGGTGCTAGGTTAGGTTTTGAGAAAAATGAGTCGGAATTTATTTAAGTAGATATTTTTGATAAACCGATTAATTGTATCGTTGCGTTATTTTGAAAACAATTATCATTTTAGAAATGCGCCCTAGGTCTAACTCATATTGTTATCAGAAAAATATAGGGTATAAGATAAAATAATCCCAGAAAAATAATTAAAATGGCCTTATTACAACCCAAAACCAAATAATAATATTAATAAGATAAAACTTATAAAGAAATAAATCAGCTACTTATTGAAATTAAAAGAAACAGAAACAGTAGTATGGCCATCTCTGAGTCCCTCGCAGCTCCAAACCATCTAAGCTTAGGGATTACCTGCACAATTAGAAACGGGATGAGTTTACGAAAACTCAGTGTGTAACCCCAATAACAAACAAACAGTAAATAACACGGTATCAGTACAATCTGGGCCAAAGCCCTATTTAGTCTTGACATATACTGGGCCGAAGCCTTTCCATAAATCATATCACTGGGCCAAAGCTTTTTCATAAATCATATCACTGGGCCGAAGCCATTTCATAAATCATATCACTGGGCCGAAGCCTTTTCATAAATCATATCACTGGGCCAAAGCCTTTTCATAAATCATATCATTTGGGCAAGCCTTTATCAGAAATGTATGGCCCTTAGGCCCATTTCAATATCACATGTAATGTCAATGGATGTATGCAAGCCCATTTCAATATCACATGTAATGTCAATGGATGTATGCAAGCCCATTTTAATATCACATGTAATGTCAATGAATGTATGCAAGCCCATTTGGGGAGACTACTCGACCCACCATCCGCTACTCTCCACCCGTACCAACCAAGCTCTCCATGTGGGAATAACTCAACCCACCCAACCAAACTTTCCCTTTGGCAAGATAGTGCTTTATCATATAACCGAGGCCTAGCCTCTTTTAATAATTGGGGCAAAGCCCTTTCTGATAAACTGGGGCAAAGCCCTTTTCGGTAAACTAGGGCAGAGCCATTTTAGCACTTCCTCCATCAATATAACCCATATTAATCTAAGCTACTACGAGGGTTAGTACACACCTGTTATGGGTTGAAGTTGAAACGTTTCCATAATCAATCGCCTACGATAACCACCACCTGTCACTCAAACTTAACTAAACCAATATCAATATATGTAAATCCTAAGCACACCAGTCATACGGAACATAAGAGCGTATTCGTCATTTTACCATACAAGGGTATTACGGTCACTTTACCCTACAGGGGCTTTACGGTCTTTTTTCCTATTAGGGATATTTTAGTCATTTCATCCTACAAGGGTGTTTTGGTAAATCTACAAACCAAGGGTATTTCAGTAATTTTGTAAACCAATGGTATTTTTATAATTTTTAAAAAGTCAAGGGTATTTCTATAATTTTGTAAATCAGGAGTATTTTGGTAATTTTACAAATTGAGGGTTTTTCAGTAATTTCACAAACCAATGGTATTTCGGTAATTTTACAAGCTAGGGGTATTTTGGTAATTTTACAAACTAGGGGTATTTTGGTAATTCTATCCTACAGGGGTATTTCAGTAATTTCACAATCGAGGGTAAAATGGTAATTTTGTAAACTGACGGTAAAATTGTAATTTTGTAAATCGAAGGTAAAACGGTAATTCTGTAAATCGAGGGTAAAATGGTAATTCTATAAATCGAGGGTAAAATGGTAATTTTGTAAATCGAGGGTGAAATGGTAATTCTATAAATCGAGGGTAAAATGGTAATTCTACAAATCGATGGCATTTCAATAATTTGGTAAACTAAAGTATTCTAAACAGGGATAACAATACGAATGGGCCTAAAGCCTATTCTCGGCCCAAATGGGCCCACACGCTCGTGTGGCCCTTTTAGCCCAAATCTAGCTACAAATATGAGATTCACCTAGCCTAGTCCAATATTTACTACACAATCAAACAACTTATCCAATTGGGCCTGTATGCCCATTAGGCCCACATGACCCTTTTCGGCCCATCGTGGCCCGAAGTAGCCATCCTACAGCTAGAGTAGCGAGAAAATACACGCTTGATAGGAGACTGGAGTTAATCCTTGCTCCGAGCACTCTTAGCCGACGCCCAACCCAAACGAGCATGCCATACAGCGAAAGGGATCAGCCAAGAAAAGGTACCTTTACTCTCCTCATGGTTCCCTCTATTTAAAGCCAGCTTCGCAACCACTCTTATGTTAGCTTCCCGATGTGGGATCCCTCCAACATTAGAGTTTAAATTCAACACCAACTCTTGCCACCCCCTGTTAGCAAAATAAATGCTCCTTGCTTGCCATGGGATTCGAACCCATGCCTCCCCTCAGATGCTCCACACACTACTTGCCACTAAGCCACATGGCTTTTTGTGTCATATTTTATCCCCAATTAATTATAAAGTCTAAAGGCCAAAGTCCAGGTTCCCTTAAAAAAAAAAACCAAAATAAATTGCAAGAGCCAAGGCTTGAACCTAGGCTCCCATACAACCTTAATGATGCCACAACCACTAGACTACAAGCTTCCTTGTGTCATTTATTTAACACAATAATTTAAAAACCCTAATCCAAGCATCCAGGTTTTTTTTCACTTACTACCAAAATTTTTGCTAAAGCCCAAGTTTGAACCCAAGATTTCTCTAACACTTCTCAGGGCCATTAACCACCAAAGTAGACATTTAATTGTGTTATTTCATTGCACAATTAAATACCTATATACAACCTTCTTACGGACCCGCACTCAAGGCCCAATAATTTTAGGCCCAAATTCGGGGTGTTACAATTCTACCCCTTTAAAGAAATTTCGTCCTAGAAATTTTCCACTCTCAGACTACACCACCACACTTCCGCTGCGCACTCTGATACTAATAATACTAATATACACCCAAACATTTTTCCATCAGAGCGAATAGATTTCACATGCAACCAATTTCTACATTTCTAGAACATACACCAAATAAATACTAAATCTAAATTCAAGCGTTAAAGTTTACTCTAACTAGAAAGTTCCAGTATAGTGCTATTATCTATAGTGGTTTCTCAATATAGCATTTCAATCTATAACAGTAAACAGAGTTAGAGAACTTACATATTTGGTGCTGGAGACTCGGTGTGCCACTCTTCCAATAACATCTTTCCAGAAACAAGTCAAGTTTTGTTGATAAATTTCAAAACAAAATTTTTAGAAAAAAACTTTTCAAACCCTAATTTCGGAAAAAGAAAAAAAGAAAAAAAATCAACAATAATTTTATGCTACCCATACCCCAGCCGAGTTTTGTAACCTGGCTCTGATACCACTAAATGTAACACCCCAAACCCGGCCCAGGCGTTATGGCCAGATCTGACGATGTGTCACATTGAAGTTTTTAAGAAAACCCATGCCTCTTTCAACGTCCTTCTTAGTGTTTTAAAAGATAGCCTTTGCTAAGTTAATAAAGTGAATGGAAGCTGTGCACCAGGTAGGTATCCAAAACAGAGGAGGTGAGCCTAGAAGGCTGCTTAAGTACCAAGCTCTTGATTGGATCCAATCCTAGACATGCCCACAACCATTGCCACACTTTGGTGCTATGTTAGGTTTTGAGAAAAATGAGTTGGAATTTATTTAAGTAGATATTTTTGATAAACCGATTAATTGTATCGTTATGTTATTTTGAAAACAATTATCATTTTGGAACGCGCCTAGGTCTAACTCATATTGTTATCGAAAAAATATAGGGTATAAGATAAAATAATCGCAGAAAAATAATTAAAATGGCCTTATTACAACCCAAAACCAAATAATAATATTAATAAGATAAAACTTATAAAGAAATAAATCATCTACTTACTGCAATTAAAAGAAACAGAAACAGTAGTGTGGCCATCTCCGAGTCCCTCGCAACTCCAAACCATCTAAGCTTAGGGATTACCTGCACAGTTAGAAATGGGGTGAGTTTACGAAAACTCAGTGTGTAACCCCAATAACAAACAAACAGTAAATAACACGGTATCAGTACAATCTGGGCCAAAGCCCTATTTAGTCTTGACATATACTGGGCTGAAGCCTTTCCATAAATCATATCACTGGGCCAAAGCCTTTTCATAAATCATATCACTGGGCCGAAGCCTTTTCATAAATCATATAACTGGGCCGAAGCCTTTACTGTAAACGGTATGGCCCTTAGGCCCATTTCAATATCACATGTAATGTCAATGGATGTATGCAAGCCCATTTCAATATCACATGTAATGTCAATGGATGTATGCAAGCCCATTTCAATATCACATGTAATGTCAATGAATGTATGCAAGCCTATTTGGGGAGACTACTTGTAACACCCCAAACCCGGCCTGGATGTTATGACCGGATCTGATGCGCCACATTGGTGCGTTCAAAACACTTAGTTTGGAAAAGCTGAGTTGGTGTTGTAAAAGATACTTTTAAAAGAAGGTTAAAGTGAATGGAAGTCATGCACCGGTAGGAAACTAGGAAAAAGAGGAGGTGAGTCCGTCGGACTGCTTAAGTACCAAGCTCTCTTCGGATCCAATCCTAGACATGCACACCGCCATTGCCACACTCTAACATCTTGTATAATTTTGAGAAAACCGTTTGATTATGACCATCTTAAGAAAATGATTAAGGTTGCAAAACGTTTGCTTAAATTATTTATTTTTCTTGGGAAAACATTTACTTTATGGAAACTTTATGCGTCATCGTGATCTTTTAAAAACAAGTAGATTTTATAAAAGCGAACCCTAGTGCTAGCCAGTTTAATAATCCCCAAAATAAAATTAATTAAAAATAGCGGCCTTATTACAACTTTAAGCATAATAAAAATAAAATAATCCAAATTAAAGGCTAAACTTATTTAAAATCGTCAATCAATCTTCATGGCCACTCTGAATCCCTTGACTCCAAGTCCACCAATTCTAGGGCTCACCGCAAGGATGGAAGAGGAAGGGGTGATTTTGGGAAAACTCGAGTGTATCTGAAAACCCATCCAAAGCCCAAATCAGCTCGAACCCATTGGGCCTAAGCCCTATTCAGATAATCGTACACGATGGGTCAAGCCCTTTTCGAATCTGATAGCAAGGCCTTAGCCCTTTTTAACATAACAGTGTGGCCCATAGGCCCGCTTCGATAACATGAGTAACAACAGAATAATGAATGCAAGCCCATCTGGGAGACTACTCAACCCACCAACCGCTACACCGCCTGTACCAACCCTACACACCATGTGGGCAATATCTCAACCCACCCACCCTCACACACTCATGTTGCGAAAGCACGCTGCTCAAATTCGGTCGATTGAGGCAAAGCCTCCAAGACGTGGTTGAACCACTTTCAGTACTTCCTCCATTAATACCCCAATCCCATGCAACAGATATTAATAAATGCATATCATGCAAAATACAGTAGTAATCAATCATGCAGTTCAGCCAATTTAAACCCTAGGGGTATATTGGTAATTTTGCTATTTAGGGTAATTTGGTAATTTTGCTCTTTAGGGTAATTTCAGTAATTTTGCTCTTTAGGGGTAATTTCGTGATCTATGCTACTACACAAGCTAATTCAATAATTTTTATCAGTTTTATGCAATTTGATTCTCCCATCTAACTGACAGGCTACTTTGCCCACCTCTTGCCCATATTGGTAGTAAGCCCATTGGGCCCGCTTTTAGCCCATCGAGGCCCTTTTCCGAGTACGTTGATCGTCACACAAACTTACTTACCACTTTGCGGTGCTAGATCTAATAATTACTCTATGTCTTGAGAGCATTCAGATACTCACAAGCCTATGAAATGCTTGAATTTGGCATTTTGCTTTTGCCAATTGAACTAAAGAAGGGTGTTAGGTACACACTGTTTTCATGCGGATCGCCATGTGATCCTTTACGATGTCCTACAATTATTCATCACCATTTTAGCATACAAGTTATGCTTAACAAACTCAAAATCCACCTTACCTTATTCTACCAAAGAACCCTTATTGACCATAAGTTGCTTACCTTCACGGGTCCAATAATACGATTCAAGCTTATCCAAGTCGATACTCCAAGCCTCATTGCTCCTACAAAGTTGTCTATATCACACAGTCCAAGTCAACACTTGCCCACAAGGGCAAAATAGTCATTAACACCCTAGGGGCAAAATGGTAATTTTACCCCACAAGGGTATTTCATAATTTTACCCTACTGGGGTATTTTAGTAATTTTTCAAACCATGGGTATTTTGGTAATTTTATAAACAAAGGGTATTTTAGTAATTTTACAAACCGGGGTATTTTGGTGATTTTATAAACCAAGGGTATTTTGGTAATTTTGTAAATTGAGGGTAAAACAGTAATTCGTAAATCGGAGTACTTTGGTAATTTTACAAGTCGAGGGCATTTCAAGAATTGGTAAACTAAAGTATTCTAAACATGGATAACAATACGAATGGGCCTAAAGCCTATTCTCGGCCCAAATGGGCCCACACGCTCGTGTGGCCCTTTTAGCCCAAACCTAGCCACGATATTCGATTCACCTAGCCTAGTCCAATATTTACTACACAATCAAACAACTTATCCAATTGGGCCGTAGGCCCATTGGGCCCATATGGCCCCTTTCGCCCATCGCACCAAGTAGCAATCCAACAACAAGAGTAGTGATAAATACACACCGATAGGAGATCGAGTTAATCCGCTCCAAGCACTTCTAGCCGATGCCCAACCCAAACGAGCTCGCCATAACGCGAAAGGGATCACCAAGAAAGGTACCTTTGCTCTCCTCATAGTTCTCTCTATTTAAAGCCGACCAGATCCACTCCTATGTTAGCTTACCGATGTGGGATCCTCCATCATCGAGTTTAAATTCAACACCAACTCTTGCCATCCCAACATAGCAAAATAATCAACCTTTGCATGCCAAGGGATTCGAACCAAAGTCCTCCTATAAGCCAACTCACGCCATCACCACTAGGCCACCAACTCATTTGTGTCATAAATCCAACACATTAAACTTTAAAGCGCACCTACTTGCTTCTAGATTTATTGAAAAGAAAAACCAAAATATATTGCAAGAGCCAAGACTTGAACCTTGGACCCCTTGCTTCCTCTATGGCGTCACTTCCTTGTCCCCTAAGTGGCGTCACCTTGCCACTACACCACACTCCTTTTTTGTGTCACAATTTCTCCAACAATATTCTTAAGGCCTACCTACTACACCCAGGGTTTGATCTACCTTAAATTTTTACTAGAGTCCAGGTTTGAACCCAAGACTTCTCCAACACTTCTCAGTACACTTAACCACTAAAATAAGCCTTCATTAACAAAATTTACATGCACAACAAAATATTAAAAGCTGCCTTCAACAGCTCCCATGCTCAAGGCCCAAAACTTCTAGGCCCAAATTCAGGGTGTTACACTACTCGACCCACCATCCGCTACTCTCCACCCGTACCAACCAAGCTCTCCATGTGGGGAATAACTCAACCCACCCAACCAAACTTTCCACTGGCAGCATAGCTGCTTTATCATATAACTGGAGGCCTAGCCTCTTTTAATAATTGGGGCAAAGCCCTTTCTGATAAACTAGGGCAAAGCCTTTTTCGGTAAACTGGGGCAGAGCCCTTTTAGCACTTCCTCCATTAATATAACCCATATCCCATGCAATATGTCATGTATGCAGAATGTCATGCCCATATTTGAATCAAACAATCACAGTCAAGTCATTCATATCACCAACATATATTCACAATCAAATCCGTCAACTACACAGTCCAAATCAGTCACTTGCCCATAAGGGTAAAACAATCATTTTTCATATTATAAGGGTATTTTCGTAATTTTACCAAAAATCAAGGTTTTCCATGTTCATTACAATTGTCAATATTTCTGAGTGTTTAAACAATGATCTTTAACCCACTTATCAAATTAGGGCTTTTGGGCCCAAAACCCTAATGGGCCCTACGAATCTTGATTTAGCCCACTAAGCACCTTAACCCAAATTTTACAACAATACTAACCGTGTTAACATGCAGCTTTTCCAAATTCTATTTTCTATCAATTTTACCCAAATGGGCCCAAAAGCCCATTTGGCCCAATTCCTGCCCATTGAGGCCCAACCTACCATCGTGCACAAAATTGAGTTCTTACCCGTTCCATCGATCCAAACACCGATCTTATCGTATTTATCGCATCTATACCTACACGCAACATTACAAGTTCCCGAAATGCCGGTATTTTAGCATTTCGGCTTCTCAGCAGATATTAATCTAAGCTACTACGAGGGTTAGTACACACCTGTTATGGGTTGAAGTTGAAACGTTTCCATAATCAATCGCCTACGATAACCACCACCTGTCACTCAAACTTAACTAATCTAATATCAATATATGTAAATCCTAAGCACATCAGTCATACGGAACATAAGGGCATATTCGTCATTTTACCATACAAGGGTATTACGATCACTTTACTCTACAGGGGCTTTACGGTCTTTTTACCTATTAGGGATATTTTAGTCATTTCATCCTACAAGGGTGTTTTGGTAAATCTACAAACCAAGGGTATTTTAGTAATTTTGTAGACCAATGGTATTTCTATAATTTTTATAAAGTCAAGGGTATTTCTGTAATTTTGTAAATCAGGGGTATTTTGGTAATTTTACAAATTGAGGGTATTTCGGTAATTTCACAAACTAGTGGTATTTCGGTAATTTTACAAGCTAGGGGTATTTTGGTAATTTTACAAGCTAGGTGTATTTTGGTAATTCTATCCTACAGGGGTATTTCAGTAATTTCACAATCGAGGGTAAAATGATAATTTTGTAAACTGAGGGTAAAATGGTAATTTTGTAAATCGAGGGTAAAACGATAATTCTATAAATTGAGGGTAAAATGGTAATTTTATAAATCGAGGGTAAAACAGTAATTTTGTAAATCGAGGGTGAAACGGTAATTCTATAAATCGAGGATAAAATGGTAATTCTACAAATCGAGGGCATTTCAGTAATTTGGTAAACTAAAGTATTCTAAACAGGGATAACAATACGAATGGGCCTAAAGCCTATTCTCCGCCCAAATGGGCCCACACGCTCGTGTGGCCCTTTTAGCCCAAATCTAGCCACAAATATGAGATGCACCTAGCCTAGTCCAATATTTACTACACAATCAAACAACTTATCCAATTAGGCCCGTAGGCCCATTAGGCTCACATGACCCCTTTCGGCCCATTGCGGCCCGAAGTAGCCATCCTACAGCTAGAGTAGCGAGAAAATACACACCTGATAGGAGACTGGAGTTAATCCACGCTCCGAGCACTCTTAGCCGACGCCCAACCCAAATGAGCACGGCATACAGCGAAAGGGATCAGCCAAGAAAAGGTACCTTTACTCTCCTCATGGTTCCCTCTATTTAAAGCCAGCTTCGTAACCACTCTTATGTTAGCTTCCCGATGTAGGATCCCTCCAACATCAGAGTTTAAATTCAACACCAACTCTTGCCGCCCCCTGTTAGCAAAATAAATGCTCCTTACTTGCCATGGGATTCAAACCCATGCCTCCCCTCAGATGCTCCACACACTACTTGCCACTAAGCCACAAGGCTTTTTGTGTCATATTTTATCCCCAATTAATTATAAGGTCTAAAGGCCAAAGTCCAGGTTCCCTTAAAAAAAAAAAATTCAAGAGCCAAGGCTTGAACCCAGGCTCCCATACAACCTTAATGACGCCACAACCACTAGACTACAAACTTCCTTGTGTCATTTATTTAACACAATAATTTAAAACCCTCATCCAAGCATCCGGTTTTTTTCACTTAATACCAAAATTTTTGCTAAAGCCCAAGTTTGAACCCAAGATTTCTCTAACACTTCTCAGGGCCATTAACCACTAAAGTAGACATTTAATTGTGTTATTTCATTGCACAATTAAATACCTATATACAACCTCCTTACGGACCCGCACTCAAGGCCCAATACTTCTAGGCCCAAATTCGGGGTGTTACATAAATATGTTTTATTTTAATGCATGCTTTTAATATGTCTTAGTTAATACATATCAGTAATTTGTCTTAGCTTATTACATAATTTTAATGTGTTTTAGCTCCAGCTGAATTAATGTGCAAGTTTATTATGTCGTAGCTTCTGCTGATTAAATGTATCTTAAGCTGATTTAAATTGTTGAATTTAATGTGCAGGTAATTATGTCTTTGACTGAATTTATTTGGTATTTGTAGGCAATTAATTCAACTGAATCAGCTAACTTAATAGCAAAGGAAAGCATCAAAGAAAGCATGCATGGAACGACATTAAAGGAGCTGTTGATTTCTCCTTTTCATGCATGGGACTGCATTAAAGGAGCTGTTGATTCCTCTTTTCCATGTGCCAATTCGTAGAGCTCAATTGACAATGAATTGATTAAAAAACCCATATGTTGTTTTCTCTTCTCCATGTGACTTTTTGTGAAACATTAAGAGCCAAAAGAGTTGTTGATTATTCTTACCAAGCTGGAATTTAATTCTTCAAGGCTGCTCAGCTAATCAAAGAATCAAATTAAGTCCATACATTCTCTTGGCCTAACCTATCAAGGACTATTCAGCTCAACATTAATTTCTTTCAACTTAATAGGAAGCCTAAAGGAAATTACTAAGAAACTTCTTGGAAGCTTGGTTCATTTGAGTTGAATGTGAGCTGGCTATTAAGTTGTTTGCTATCCATTCAGCTATCTAAAATGACTACTTGGGAAGCTCATGTAATGGCTATAAATATTTAGCTCTTTTCATTTTGAAGAGACTTTTTGCAACTTTGAATGAAATTTTGTTATTTTTGTGAGATTTACCTCTCTCAAATTCATCCAAAGACTTAGCTTGGCTTATCTATTAGTCAGTGGCGTCCACCTTTGTCTTTTCTGAGCTTATCACTCTGATTCGAGTGTGGCGTTCAACCAAACTTATACCTTTGGTTCCTACCTTTTTAGCTAACAGGTCAAGGTCATTTTTATTTCCATCACCTATCCACCTTAAGGTTGTATAAGTCTCAGGTCAGCACACTTTCATAGTGTTGGTTCGATCTTGACACTTAGGCTTTACTTCTATCCCATCCAAACTATCACTATTCCATTTTATTTTCTTTGATAGCTGAACCTAAAACAACTTAAACTTAACCATTCTTAAACCTAATTTGATACTATCTCCATACTTAGTCAATTACAAACCATACTTCAAAACTGGAACGATACTTCTTCATTAGACGATCGGGCATATAAATGACTCAACTCACCATACCGAGGTGAGATTGTATCATTTGGTATCAGAGCTACTTAAAATGAGAAGTACGGATGTTCAGAGCTATCCCGAAGTAGGTTCGTGAAAAAAATCAAAAAAATTTTGTGTATCAAAAGGTATTCTAAGGTATTCAACATATTGTAATTTAAAAAAAAAGAAATTCAAAATTATAAATAAAAAAAAAGTGTTCAGTTCTTTTGTTATTCGATTGCCAAAGTTCTGTCGAAAGTGTTGAAAGTTTCAATTCACATTTTGTAGTTCCTGATCATCAATTCTTGCTACTATCACCATCTACCTTCACGCTACACTCAAAACCAAATTAGGTTCTTTCAGCCAACCTTGCACCTAACATCATTACCATTGTTAACCCACTTGAAGCCTACCCCTAGACTACGATAATGCCTAAACGAGTCTTTTTACGAAATCATGAGAGAAGAAATGAGTGGAAAAAGGCACGAGTGAGTGAGCACAATAGTGAGAAGAAAAATCCATATAACGAGTGTAAACATGAGTGTGAGTGTCATCCATTCTTTCTTTCTGAGTGAACGTGAGGTTTTGTTGTGAGGTTTATAATTTTCCATGTCAAGAATTCTGGAAGAAACATGATGGATAGACGTGAATGACAACTAGTTCGAAATGTACCAGATTTAAATCTCCAAGCCTTATTGCGTGAAGTGGAGCATTTATTCGATCGGAAGCTTCAGCCTATCCAAGAAAGGCTTGATCAAGTCGAGGGAAGAGCCCAACGGGAGAGGACGCCCCAAAGTCCATTAAGGAACCGAGGCCGGTAATGAGTCCACGAAGATGAGTTGTTTAACCATAGTGATCAGAGAGTGACTGATACAAACTCGATTGTAGATGTTTTGAGTCCTATTAGTTTGTCTGATCGTGAAATGGGTAAGGTTATGTTCATTTTAAGTTTAATGGAAAAGTTAGAATATTTAGACTCAAGCAAGGTTCAAAATGAGATGGCTAAATACAGAAGTGGATAGTTTGGCTAACGGCCAAGAATAAACCAACAATATTGGAATAGTTGACCCAAATCTCAAAGTAGCTCTTAGGTGGATTTTGGATTAGGAAAAATCAGCAAGAACCTTAGCTCGCTATCAAAAGTGATAGGAACCAAAGGAATATGAACGCCACACCAAAGGTGATAAGTTCAGTTTAGCAAAGGGAAATAATGGCTTCACAAGACAACCTAATAAGTCAATTCAGTCCTGAAAAGAACTATGAGAATTGGATATCTCAAAAATTTCAATTTAAACATAAATTTAGCAAAAAGTCCCTCAAACAAGCTGATTACAAAGTACTTATAATACTCGTAATTAGCTTCCAAAATCTATAAAACAATGAATGTACACACATAGAGTAAGCTCGACTAGCTTAGTATGTCATAAGCAAATAAATCATTTCAGCAACATACATAATTCAATTAAACTAGGTTGAATTAAGCAATCTTAACCACATATACATTTATCATGCTTGCAAATTCATATAATCATGTAAACACTTTACTTACCTTTACTTTCATGAACATTTAAACTTTATTTGCACCTGAGCCATTTAGTTCGATTTCACATTCAGTCTCATCTTAACATTGCCTGTTGAACCATTTGGAATCAATAAGGATGCTCGGATAGCTCGAAAAGCTCATACAATGCCAACGTCCCAGACGTGGTCTTACATATAATCGAATATTGATGCCACTGTCCCAGATAGGGTCTTACAAGAAATTTATGATGCCAATGTCCCAGACATGGTTTTACATGTAAATCTCAAATCATTGCCAACATCCTAGATGTTGTCTTTATGACAGCCCTAATTTGACCCTAGTCGGAAAGTGGTTTTGGGACCACAAAATCGAGTTATAAAAATAATTAACCTTTATATTCTATGCTTATTATATGTGTAAATGCATTTGTGAAAGTCTCATGCTTTGATTTTGTCATTTGTATGTGAAATTTAAAAAAAAAAAAGAGGACTTATGTGAGACATTTGTGAAATGTGATAGGTAAATTTTAAAGTGATCTATTAATGCATGATGTCAAAAAGGTGGACTTGCATGTCAATTACTCAGTTTTTGGATAGTGGCCGACCATGATATGATTAATATATATTATATGAATTTTTATAATAACATTTTTATTTGCAAAATGAATTAAAGAATAAAGAATAATAATATTGGGTTAGTGGGAGGAGAAACAAAAGTTGGTTCATCTTTGCTCCTCCATTGCCGTAACTTGAAGTAAGGAAGAAGAAAAGATTCTTGTTTAATTTTCAGCTTAGATGATGGCTAGAATGAGGTATGTACTATGCCATTCTTGAAAATTTATGCATAATTGAGATGATTAGTTTGAATTCTACCTATTCCATGGTTTAAATTTAGGCTATTAGGAGGTTTGAAATTCGGCCAAGAAGCTTGAAATTTTTGGTAGATGCTTTGATGTCATTAGCATGGATAGTTATGTTGGATGTGTTAAGTTGCTTGTTATTTTAGCTTAAAAGTTGAGGTTAGTATTTGGTTTATAGGATATGCCGAATTTGGATTTAGGGAGAAAAATGGGTAATCGGTCATCCTAGATTCTTGATGAAAAATTGTTTAATGCTTTATATGTTATGTAAATGAGCTTGTAAGTGATTTTGAAGATTGGTAAAATTGTGGATGAGAGGTGCCGAATGTGGTTTTTGGGTGTGACTTAAGGAATAATAATATGGTGGCTTGAGTTTAGTAACATTCAGCTAAAGACTTTAGGTGCTAGCAAATTTGGTAAAAAAATGTTTAGATGTTTTGCATTTTGTATTGGATGTCTTGATGAATGAAGTCAATTGAAATGAATGTATAAACAATGTATGTGATTGTATCTTACATTGGAATGATTAGCTAATGTGGTTCGTTAATAAAAAAGGGACTAAAATGTTAGGTTGGTGCCTTAATTGTGGTTCGGCAAGAATGTATATTAGGTCATTGTTGGTTCATTTCTATGATAGGGCTATAATTGTAGTAATGAATAATTGTAGACTTTGTTGGACTTTGGCATTTTGAGTGATGCATCTGACTTTTATGTCGATCTTGGATGATATATGTTATTATGTAAAATGAAATGATGTACATGGAATTATGAGATATATTTTGATTTTATTACAAATTGTAATTCGAAACTTACTCCATGATAAAATACGTGAAATTGTATGCAAATTAGTTTATAAAATTCGAATATGCAAGGTAATAAGTTAGTAAAATGTTCCTTGATAGTTTTAGTTTATTAATTGGGAACAAATGTGATTGTTGATTGTAGCCTAGTAATATGTTCGATTGTGCATGAGTAGGGCATATGTATGATGTTTAAATAGCTAGTTAGTAAGGTCATTTGTACCTTAAATATATGATATACATGTATTAAATTAAATTGCTTAATTGATAAGTAATTAAACAAATTCATTTGTTTAAATTAAGCTCAAGAGCAAAGAGGAACTAAATCAGATAGGGGAAAGGAGAAAGCAATCGAGTAGCCTATCTGCAACTGTTCAAAATATCCGAAGTAAGTTTTGAGTAGTCACCTTTAGTATATAATTGATAATGCCTTGATATGTATATATTAGATGAATTGTGACCTTTTGGTTCTCATTAGATTAAGTTGTGTGATAAATAATTTATGTATATGACTTATAGTCACATGGTCACTATGGGTTAAGTTTAAATGGTGAAATGGATATGTGATATTTATGAATGACTTTTGAATCGAAATGTAAATGATGGTGTTCATATGGAGCTTATATCTGAATGTAGCAAATGACTACTCATGTGACATGTTCAATGAGATGTGTTAATATATGATTAAATATATATGATTAATGTTATCCGGGCTTAAAAACCCGCAGGCTTCGTGCTGGAATGTTATCCGGGCTTAAAAACCCGCAGGCTTCGTGCTGGAATGTTATCCGAGCTAGAGACCCGCAAGCTACGAGTTGGTATTATACCGGGTTTAAATTCCCGCAGGCTGGTGCTAGAAATTTGTTTCAAGTTCTAAAACTTGACAGGATTGATGCCAGTAAATTAAGTAAGATTACGACATTGAATATCCACGGAAAATCCCCGTCGAGTAAGTACTATATATTTAACATGTTAAGGTACGTATTATGTACTCATATGTGAAATGATTTTTTTAAAGTGAATTATTGGTATCAAAGAACGATATATATATATACGTGTGGATGAATACGGTATTTAAGAATAAGAGAATGACCTATTCGGTCAATGTATGTCATTATATGAAAGTATGTGACTTAAAGTAATCGTATGAGCCATATAGTATAGTGAAATATGTGATGAAAATTTCTTGTGTATTCATATATATATTCGGCCAATAGGCTTTAAAACTAGTGTACTTGTATATACATTCGACCAAGTGATTTACAATTAGAATACGAGTTTTGTGATACTTAATGTTTGTTTTAAATGACAAGTTTTAATTATTTGAAATGCTTAAAACTTATTAAGCCTCGAAAGCTTACTCTGTTCCTTATTTCTTTGTTTTATAGATTGTTGATTTTGGCCACCGACTCAGGGATCATCAGTAGTTCATCATACTATCGATCTTTTTGGTACAGTTATATTTTGGCCTTGATATGGCATGTATAGGTTAGGCTGGCGATAGTTATATTTTGTATTGTAAATATTTTGGCCATATGAAAATGGCATTTTAACTTATAAATCGATATATATATTCAGCTTGATTTCTGTTTTTGTTGATTGGTAATGTGAATGAAAAATTAAATGTTTAGCTCGGTAATACCTCTTAGCCTAAAATCGGCGATCGAATTCGGGCTAGGGGTGTGAAGTCTTACACTAAATCACATATCGGAATCCTATGTCATGACATATGTATACTAACTATTCCCTAACTATTCTTATGGTTCGTACAGGGCCTTCGAACGTCGTAATTCGATCGATTCATGCTCGTAACAAATCATTCCATGCTAAATTCAATTCGAAAATGTAGTTACACATACATACAAATCAATTCAGCTATTTACAAAATAAATACATTCAATTTAACATCATTTACTCAGTTACGAACTTACCTCGTAAGGAAACGAACGGACCGGAACGACTAATCGACAACTTTTGACTTCCCCCGATTCAAATCTGAATTCTTCTTTTCTTGATCTAATTTAATACAAATTTAACTTATTTAATCACATATTTACTGAAATTCATCCAAAAACACATAAAAGGGCAATTTGCACTTTAGCCCCTAACATTGTACATTTTTCACAATTTAGTCCTTATTTCACAAAACACAAAATATTCAAAATTTCACCAAACTCAAGTATAGCTAAATTTTACTGAGGTTCATAGTAGCCCATTTATTTCATTTATTTCACATTTTGACCCCCTCAATTTACAAAATTCACAATTTAATCCTAAATAAGCATTTTACTAAAAATCACTTAATTAAACATGATAATCTATCAACACATATCACAATGGAAAATCTCAAATTCATCATCAATTTAAAACATTTAAGCATGGGCTAGTAGTACTTGAAGCAACGATCTTAAAAACATAAAAATTATAAAAAAATCGAGCAAAGAACATACCTAATTTAAAGCTTCAAAGTGCCAAAATGTTTATACAACCATGGCTTCTTTTTCTATCAATATTCGGCCATGAATAAGATGAACATGCATGGTTTTAATTTTATGTTTTATTATATTATCATTTATATTCATAATTACCAAATTAGCCTTTTTAATTTCATTTAAAATCAACTAACCTTAGGTTTTTATGTCCATCCATAATTTCAATGGTATATTATCAACATAAGGGCCCCACATTAAAAGAACACATCAATTCAGCACATAATCAATTAAACATAACTTTTACATTTTACTCGATTAAGTCTTTTTATTTAATCGAGAACACAAACAATAAATTTTGTACACGAAACTTTCACACATATCAATTCACATACTATAAACACCAACAATAATTTTAAAATATTTTTCTGAATTGGATTTCTGGTCCCGAAACTACTATTCTGATTAGGGTCTAAACCGGGCTGTTACACCTATCTTGATACCTTTGGTTCCTACCTCTTTAGGTAATGGGTCAAGGTCCCATTTCCTTCATCACCCTTCCTCCTTAAGCAATATAAGTCTCGCGACGACACTCTATAGTGTTAGATCTTTCTTGATGCTTGAGTTCGATTTCCATTCCACCCACTATCCATAATTACCTATCTTTATTTCTTTGTAATCCAACCTACCTTATTCATACTTAACCTAACTTTGAACCTATTTTGATAACTTTAGCCTCTACTTAGCCAAATACAACTTTTGCTCAAAACTGAATGATACTTTCTCGTCAATGATCGGGCAACTAAGAATGACTCGACTCACACTATCGAGCCGGTTCATATCAGGCGTGAAAGTAGAGGATGGTAGTAGGAAGGAACTTACTTGATTGGGATTACAAAAAAGACGAACACAAACTTTCAATCACTTTTTTAAAATAATTTTTGAATCTTTTTTTTCAATATATATAACTACAATGCACTTGTACAATAATAGTTTCTATTTTTAATATACGAAATAATATTTTTTTTTGAATTTTTATTACAAACCTATTCCGGGATTGCTCTGAACATCCGTAGTTCTTGTTTTTGCAAGCTCTAATCCAAATGATACGATCTCGCCTCAGTGTGATGAGTTAGTCGCTTAGTTGCCCGATTGTCGGATAAGGAAGTACCATTCCAAATTTATATTAGGTTTATATTCAGCTAAGTATGGAAAATGAGAATGAATAATATGATTAGAATGACTAAGTGTTTGTGTGTAATAGCCTGGTTTAGACCCTAGTTAGAATACGGGTTTCGGGACCACAAATCTGAGGTCAAAAAATAATTTAATATTATTTTCCGTGCTTATAATATTTGAATTAATATGTGTGAAAGTTTCGTATAAAAATTTGATCGTTTGTGTTCTTAATTCGATAAAAGGTCCTTATATTGTAATTTGACCATGGTTAGTGGGATTGGTCATAAATGACCTTAAAATGGATGAATTTTAATGTTTTAAACAAAGGTTAAAATGGTAAATTGTGTAATAATGTTGATTAAATAAAACAAAAACATGAATTTAGTGTTATATTCATCATCTTTGCCGAAAATTGAAAGAAAAAAAAAAAAGAAAATAAGTTTGCTAGGGTTCGACACTTTGATTTCTTGATTAAGGTATGGTTTTGACTCAGTTTTTGATAATTTCTACTTTTTTGTGATCGTTGCTTAGCCCAAGCCTCAATTTCTGAATTTGGTTATGATTTTAAGATGTGCCATTGTAAATCATATGAGTTTTATGAAATTTGATGATAGAAAATGAAAAATATGTGTTAGATTACTAAGTTTTATATTGGGATTTTTGATGAATTTGAGTATTTTGGACTAAATTGTGAAAAATGAGAAATTTAGGGGATAAAATGTGAAATAAATGAAATATTTGGGCTTATATGAGCTAAAGGAAAATTCGGCTAGGCATGTTTGAAAGGAAATTATGCATATTTTGTGATTTTATGAAATAAGGACTAAAGTTTTAAAATGTGAAAATGTGAAAATGTGAGGGCTAATTTGTAACATGCCCTAAATATGTGTTTATGGATTGATTTGAATGAATGTGAGTGTGAATAAGTCAAATTTGAATTTATATAGATCAAGAAACAAAGAAAATGAAATTAGATCGGGGAAAGTCGAAAGTCGTTGAATAGTTGTTCGTTTTCGTTCATTTTCATACGAGGTAAGCCTATATACAAATAAATATGTTTGAATTGATCTATTGATATTTATATGATATTGAATTGTGATGAATGGTTATAGAAGTTGAATATGTGAAATTGAGAAAGTTTCGATAATGTGATGACATCCGAAAGCCCCGTGCAAACCATAGGAGTAGTTAGGATACATATGTCATGACATAGGATTCCGTTATGTGATTTCGTGTAAGACCACGTCTGGGACGTTGGCATCAACTTATGATTTACGTGTAAGACGATGTCTGGGACATCGGCATTGTATTTGATTTCGTGTAAGACCCTGTTTGGGATAATGGCGTCAATATTTGATTACATGTAAGACCATGTCTGAGATGTTGGCATTGTACCAAGTTTCTAAGCTATCGACGTATCCTATTTAATTCCGTACGGTTCAACGGGCATTCCAAAAAATGAATAACTATGTGAATATATATCTGATTCAGGTACGTATGAACTGTATATGGAATTTGGCAATGAAAGGTGAGTATGAATATGATCTTTTGATATGTGAGTTACATGGAAATGTGATGTACTTATAAGAAAGTTGTAGTGGGCCAAATTTGCCCGGCCCAAATAAACCAAAAAACCATAAACATTGAATATAAATATTAACAGTCCAAAGTCCAAATAATTACAATAGTCCACGGGCCAATAACCAATCAAAGCCCAATTACAAGACCAGAACTTAAACCTTATAACAGTCTATTAACAGGCTTTGACCCAAATTAAAACACTAATACCTAGACCCAATAACTAATGCCCCACAACCAATACCCAATCCCCAAATTAACCCGGGACCCAAAATCACATTGGCCCAAATGGCCTAGAAATTTTCGAACCCTAGGGTTCTCCTTCTGCTTGTGCCGCAACCAGGTAGCCAAACCCTAGCCCCCACGTCAGCCACCTCGTACCCTCTCGCACAGCCTCCATACCTGCGCCAACACAGCCCCGTACGCCTCACGCAAAGGGCCAGCGCATGTCCTCTGCACCTGTACCTGCGAAAAGAAACAAAAGACAGCAACGAGAATGGCAGCCAATAGGAAATTATTTTGTATTTTTCTTTTTTGGTTTTTCTTTCCGGCTATAAAGCTAACGATTCAATCTTTGTAATGACTACTGACGAATACAACAAAGAAATACACACAATACATATGCAATACATTGCTTGAAAATTAGAAAGCCATTTTTTTGAGAAGGTGATCTTTGTTCTTTGGTTCCATTCGTTATTTCCTCTGTTTTTATTGTTGTTTTTCATTTTACATTCAAAAAAGAAAGAAAAAAGAGACTTACCTTGAGTGTGGGCCATGGATTCCTTTTTTCTTTGTCAAAATCGGGGTTTGAAGGGAACCCGGTGGCTGAAAGAAACCGTGTTTCGAAGGCTGAGAGCGTCAGTCACCATGCTTTGCGGAGGGCAGGTCTCTCTGAGGGAGGAAACACAGATTGCGGCTGAAGGAGGGAAATGAGGCTAGGGTTCCAGCTGAATGGGCTAAAATAAGCCTTTATATAGGACTTTAAACGACACCGTTTTAGGTCTTGTCCAAGGGCCCAAATACGGTGTCATTTTATAAGACCCGACCAGATCCATTCGTCCACCCTATGACCCGTGCGTTCTGGCGGAGAGGGGGTAATTTCGCAATCGGCCCTTCCCTTTTCGTCTGGGCCTTCAATGTTGCCCTATCTAATTAATTATTTTTTAGGTTTGGCTTTGCAATTTATGCGTGTTTGCAAATTGGTCCGCGTTTTAATGCTGTGTTGTGAGGACTCGTATATTTCCAGTTTAGATCCTCCTGCATTATCGCGCCTTGCGCATAGGTCTTTTTTTTTGTATTTGCTCCATTTTCTTAATTTCCCCTCTTGTTTTAGCTTAATTTTGATTAAGTCCTTTAGTTTGTAGCCCTTTTGTGTGTTCTAATTAATTATTTTTAACTTTAAGTCATGGTTATTCCATTATTGTAAATTGTTCTCTTTTAGCAATCCTAGTATCATGTTTTGTACATTTTAAATATTGGTTTCATTTATATTATTATATATACATATATATTATAATAATGTTAATCTATTTTTATACATAATGGCTTTTGACTCTATAAATATATCATTGCATTTCAACATTTTTATTCCAAACATGCTTTATATATGTTTCACATTGGATTTAAATTATTTTGTATCCATTGATATTAGTGCATGCTTTTGATTCATACAAGTTATTGAGTATGTATATACATTATCTATAAATTTACATGTACTTACCTTTAGACACATACATTTTTTCTTTTGAATCCATGCGTGTATATATATAAACCTTATGTATATTTTCATTAAAAATAAATATACTTTGCACACATAAGTATGTTTTAGTCCATTTTGTTTATGTACATGTATATTTTGTATTAAAATTGGTCCCATTTCATATGTATATATATCATTATCAATTCTTTTTCCTCGTATTTTATATAATCCTCTAAAAGCATCTCTTAAATTATTATTATTATATGTATATATGTATATATTAATATTTATATTTGATCTAGATAGATATTATTTAATTTATGTATTTTACATACTTTTCCTTATTACATATATACAAGCACACTCTTGAAGCTATTATATATATATATATATATATTTTACATTCATTTAAGCATGCATGTATTTCCATGTTTTACAAATAGTTACAGTTAAAATTATTTATATATACACATAATTTGTGGAACCATTACGTTTTTTAAAGACTATATCATATTATACATTTTTATTATTATTATTTATAATATATCTACACATATTTTAAAATTTTCATACTATAATTCCTCATTTTTAAACCAATATTATTTAATGTTTTGGCATGATATACGATTAATACATTCATTTTATAATATGTATCAAGTATATATGTCCCTAGTTTTTTAATAGATTTAAGGTGTCTCAATTCATTAATTCGCATGTCGTATAAATTATTGGTTCATTAGATCACCTTTGTTTCGACATCGTTTTATACTACTTTGACTCTTAAATTCTATTCTGTTTTGCATATATTTCGTCGATTGTTCTAGATTGTAGCATATACATTCTCATCACATGGTATTCATCCTGCTGATATGTCAATTATTATTATTACGCGATTGAAATTAGGTTAACTTAGACTAATTATATTTAATTACTTGTTCTGCTAATTGATTAATATTTTCATTCGCTAAACATTGCGTCTCGCATGTACATATTACCCCATTCATTGTTTTCCTTTTGATTTTTGAAATGTGGTTCTAAAACCCAATTTTTTACGATTAATGTCATCTTATTTCAAATCGAATTAATATGTTTTTAAGTATTCATCCAAAAATTCTTCAAAACGAAGACGAAATTTGATGTTCGGCAATTCGCGAAATCGTGCCCTAATGTGTTGGGTTGGAATTTTGCATTTGCTCAAAATAATCGAATTTCCCTTCGAAATTTCATTCATATCTTTTAAAATCCCTTAAACAAAGATGGGATTTGATGTTTGGCAATTCGCGGAATCGTGCCCTAACGTGTTGGGTTGCAATTTCGCATTTGCTCAAAATAATCGAATATCACTTTAAAATTTTGCTCGTGTCTTTTAAAATCCCTAAAACGAAGGCGATATGCGGTATTTGGAAATTCATGGGATCGTGCCCTAACATGTTGGGTAGCAATTTCTCGATTGTTTAAAATAATCAAATATCCCTTCAAAATTTCACTCGGCTCTTCTAAAAATCCTTTAAAATGAGGGCAATACTCGGTGTTTGACAATTCGGGAATCATGCCTTATCGTGCTAGGTTGTGATTTCTTGTTTGTTCAAAACAATCGAGTATTCCTTTAGGTCTTTATTCATAATTATTAAAAACCTTTCAAAACGAAGGTGATGTTCGATGTTTGGCAATTTGAGAATTGAGCCCTATCGTGCTGGGTTGCACTTTTTCATTTGCTCAAAACCATCAAGGATCCCTTCGAAATTTCACACTTATTTTCTAAGGTAAGGCAATGGACAATGTTTGGAAATTCGAGGAATCGTGCCCTACTGTGCTGGGTTTCGATTTTTCGTTGACCAAACAGTTGGGCATCCTTTTGTAGACTTTCGGACGTCAAAACAAGAAGATTTTGGTAACCCACTTGGGTTATTTAAACGTTATTGATAAGAACCACTTTTCAAAAATATTTTTTAAGCTTTGACATAAGGGCAGTATTTAATCGAATTGGTACCAATTTTGGGCGTAGTGAGGGTGCTAATCTTTCCTCATGTGTAACCGACTCCCGAACCCATTTTCTCACATTTTCGTAAGACCAAAATTGTGTTTTAATAAACCAAAAAATGTTTTATTAAACTAACCTCAACTTTTAAGCGATCCGATCACACTAAAATAGAAGATCGGTGGTGACTCCATATTTCTATTTTCCAAATAGTCGATTTCCTCATTTTTTTGAATATCTGGTTCAGGTACATATGAACTGTATATGGAATTTGGCAATGAAAGGTGAGTATGAATATGATCTTTTGATATGTGAGTTACATGGAAATGTGATGTACTTATAAGAAAGTGATTATGAACGATTGAGCTAAATGAGAAATATGAACTTACTATTGTGTTATGCCTTGATTCATATGAATGAATTGGTTTATAATTGTGATATGTGATAAATTTATTTGTATATGGCTTATTAAGCTTTTGAAAGCTTACTTTGTGTGCTTTTCAATTGTTTTATAGATTATCGAAGCTACTAGAAGCTCAGGATAGTCAAGGATTATCACCACACTATCGAACATTACTTTGGTACCTTTCGAAAGTGTAAATATTTAAGTATGGCATGTATAGTCTAGTTAAATTGAGATATGTTTTTTGAATTATGAGTATTTAGCCATGTGATATGGCTTGGTTTTGGTTGTGTTTATGAATGACTTTTGAGTATGAACTATATGATGCATTATTGCCAATATGAAGTGTTCATAGATGGCCAAAGAGAGTTGGTCAATTTGGTAAGATTTTGGTATGTGCTTATTTGAGGAATTGGTAAGATTATGGCATGAGATGGAATGAAGTAAATTGAGGTTATGTAGTATGACTTTGGTTTATGATTTGGCATGATTTGGTATGAATTATAAGCATGAAATAGGTTGATATGAATGATGTATGTTTTGGGATTGAAATTGGTTGAAATTATGGTACATTTGATGCGTAATTGGTGCTTGTAGGGAGGACCCTAAGTGGGTGGCATATTGGCCTTGTAAATGGCCTATTTTTGCCCGTACAGGCAGGGATAGGGGCGTTTGTCTCTACCGTTTTGTTCGAGGGTCATTTTGAAATGAGCCTGGGTAGACCACGTGGCCACACACACGGGCCTGTGCCATGCTGTGTGGCTAAGTCAGTTTCAATCACGGGATAGACGCAGAGGCATGTGATTGGCCATGTAACCCAAGTCTGTAGCCTCCCTAATCTTCACACGGCCTGGCACACAGGTGTGTCTAATGCCGTGTGATATTTGTAACTTAAAAAAATTGTTTAGCTTTAAAAAATTTTGCATGTGTTCGATTTAGTCTCGACCTCTTCCTAATGCATGTTTAAGGTCTCGTTCACCTAAGAAAGGGACTTTATGTTGATAATTGACTATGATATGACAATGTATGATTTTTGATTTCAAATGATTACGAAATGTTTCGATATGTTCGCTAATGCCTCAAAACCCTAGTCCGGCGACGGATACGAGTTAGGGGTGTTACATTTGTTTGGTATCAGAGCTATGGTTTAGTTGATTCTAGGACTAACATAGCGTATGTAGGTTTAGCTATACATGCAATATATATGAACTGCGATAGTGTGATGATTCCCAACAATTAAAAAATGTTTTTATATAGTAAATGGATCCCGAATGAGCCGTAGCTGATGATATTGAAAGTAATGCGCTTGCTCTCTCTCAAGTGACAACGCCATCTAATTCTAGACCTGTTACTAGTAGCCACGAAGCAAAGGCTAAGCAAGCCTTTTACCAAATATGAAGGATTGGTTCACTCAGTATTTGAGAACTAATTTGGCTGTTCCACAACCTTGACCCACGTCTAGTTCTCCACATGTTCCTGCCATGGCACAAGCTAATCTGATTCATTGAATAAGCCTCCAGTTGATAAAATTTGAAAATATGGGGCTGAAGAGTTCTGTGCTACTACTAATGATGATGTTGAGAGAGCTGAATTCTGGCTAGAGAATACGATACGAGTGTTCGATGAATTGTCTTGTACTCCGGACGAATGTGTTAAATGTGTCATTTCACTTTTGAGAGATACAGCTTACCATTGGTGGAAGACGTTCATATCTGTGGTTCTGATAGAATGAGTCACTTGGGATTTCTTCCAAGCTGAATTTTGAAAGAAGGACATCAGTCAAAGATTCATCGATCAGAAATGTAAAGAGTTTTTTGAGCTGAAATAGGGTCGTATGTTTGTTATAGAATATGAGCAAGAATTTGTGAGATTGAGCCAGTATGTATGAGAATCTGTCTTGATCGAAGCAATAACGTGTAAAAGTTTTGAAGATGGCTTAAATGAAGATATCCGCTTGTTAGTTGGAATTTTGGAGATAAAAGAGTTTGTTGTGCTTATTGAACGAGCATGTAAAGTTGAAGAACTCGAGAAAGAGAAAAGAAAAGCCGACTTAGAAGCTAGAGAGGTGCGAAAAAAGATCATCAAGCAAGTTATTTCATTCGGCATCAAAGAAATTTCAAAATGATTTTAGCCGTTCAAAGGCTAATGTGGGACATTCGAATAGAGATAGTACTAGATCGCATTCGATTTTCAAAGCTCCAACTACTTCTGATGCAAGTGTTGGAAATGTCCGATCTGATCGACTCGAGTGTAGACATTATGGAAAAAGACATCTGGGAAGTTGTAGATTGAATGACCAAGCTTGCTTTAGATATCGATCCTTAGATCACTTTATCCATGAAAGTCCTGAGTCTGTAGAGCAAGAGATTGTGTAAAATCTGAGGCCGAGTGGCAATACAGCTCAAGGTAGACCGCCTAGAAATATGGGTAATGTGAGTGGCAGCCAAAAGGGAACTAAAGTTATGACTACTAGATCTGAGGCTTGCACACCTGCCAGAACCTATGCTATTCATGCACGCGAAGAAGCTTTGTCTCCAGATGTTATTACTGGTACTTTCACTCTTTATGGTACTTCTATAATTGCATTAATAGATCCAGGATCAACGCATTCTTATATATGCATGAACTTAGTGAGCAGTAAGACTTTGCCTGTAGAGTCTACTGAATTTGTAATTAGAGTATCGAACCCCTTAAGACAGGGTGTTTTGGTTGACAAAGTGTGTAAGAATTGTCCGTTGATGATTCAAGATTCATGTTTTCCTGCTGATTTCATGTTATTACCATTCAAAAATTCTGGGTATGGATTGGCTAACTTTGTACGATGTTATTGTAAACTACAAACGGAAGACTATTGAATTGCGAAGCCAAAATGATGAGATTATTCGGATTGAGTCTAATAATCTGAATGGTTTTCCGATAGTGATTTTTTCAATGTTAGCTCAGAAATATGTGAGAAAGGGTTGTGAAGCTTACTTTGCTTATGTGATTGATTTGAAAGTGACAGGAAAGAAAATTGAATCAGTACTTGTTGTCTATGAATTTCCTGATGTGTTTCCTGAAGAACTTCCGGGATTACCTCCGATTCGAGAAGTTGAGTTTGGCATTGAATTAGTGCCAGGGATTACTATGATTTTGATAGCATCGTATAGAATGGATCTAATCGAGTTAAAAGAATTAAAGTCTCAGTTCCAAGAGTTGACAGATAGAGGATTTGCACGACTGAGCTTTTCTCTCTAAGGTGCTTCTGTTCTGTTTGTGAAAAAGAAAGATGGTACTATGAGAATGTGCATTGATTATCGTCAGTTGAACAAAGTAACTATCAAGAATAAATATCCTCTGCCCAGAATTGATGATTTGTTTGATCAGTTGAAAGGAGCTACTGTGTTTTCAAAGATAGATCTCAGATCGGGTTACTATCAGTTGTGAGTAAAAGATTCAAACATTCCGATAACTACTTTCTGAATGAGGTACGGACACTATGAGTTTTTAGTTATGTCTTTCGGATTAATGAATGCACCTACTATTTTTATGGATTTGATGAATAGAATTTTCAGACCGTATTTAGATCAATTTGTTGTCATATTCATTGATGACATTTTGATTTATTCGCATAATGAAACCGAACATGCTGAGCATTTGAGAATAGTGTTATAGACTTTGCGTGATCAGTAGTTATTTGCGAAGTTCAGTAAATGTGAATTCTGGTTACGTGAAGTTGGTTTTCTGGGACATATTGTGTCAACATCAGGTATCCGAGTTTATCCGAACAAAATTTTAGCTATTTTAGATTGGAAGCCTCCGAGAAATGTTTCTGAAGTCTGTAGATTTTTGGGACTTGCTGGTTATTATAGACGAGTTACGAAAGGCTTTTCTATGATTTCTACTCCATTAACGAAATTGCTTCAGAAAGATGTCAAATTTGAATTGTCCAAAAAGTATTAGAAAAACTTTGATCAGTTGAAAGCCCTATTGACAGAAGCTCCGGTGTTAGTACAACTAGAACCGGGTAAAGATTTGTAATATATAGTGATGCATTGTTGAATGGCTTGGGCTTCATTTTGATGCAGGAAGGTAAAGTCATAGCTTATACCTCGAGACGGTTAAAGCTCACGAAAAGAATTATCTAACACACGATCTGAAATTGGTTGCTATTGTGTTTGCTTTGAAAATTTGGCTCTACTATCTGTTTGGTGAGAAATGTCATGTTTATTCTGATCATAAAAGTTTGAAATATCTAATGACTCAGAAAGATTTGAACTTGTGATAGAGAAGATGGCTAGAACTGCTAAAAGATTATGAGCTTGTTATCGATTATCATCCGGAAAAAGCAAATATTGTTACTGATGCTTTGAGTCGAAAATCATTGTTTGCATTGCGTGCGATGAATACTCATTTAGTTCTTTTTGATGATGGTTCGATTTTAGCTGAATTGAAAGCAAGACATTATTTTTACAACAGATTATTGATGCTCAGAAAGTTAAAAATGAGATAATAGCAAAACGACCTCAGTGTGATTTGGATTTTGATTTTGAATATTGAATTGAAAATGAAGAATGTGTGACTCCCTTAATTTGACCCTAGTCGAAAAGTGGTTTCGGGACCACAAAATCGAGTCATAAAAATAATTAACCGTCATAGTTGATGCTTATTATATGTATATATGCATGTGTGAAAATTTCATGTTTGAATTTTGTTAATTGTAAGTGAATTTTATTAAATAGGACTTATGTGAGAAAATTTAGAAATGTGCTAGGCAAATGTAAAGTGGCCTATTAATGCATGTTATGAAAATGATGGGTTTGCATGTCAAATTACCCAAAATTAGAGCTAGTGGCGGCCATGCTATGGGGTGAAACATGTTGGAAACATGTTGTGTTAGTGTGTTATGTTAGAAAGAATAAAATAAGAGGTTAGTAATAAAGTAATGAAAAGAGAGGGTGATGAAAACAAAGTTGTCTCATCCATGCCCCCTCCATTGCCGTGAATTGAAGGAAGAAAACAAAAGAAAAGAAAAAATGTTCATCTTCTTCTCCTACCTCTCTCAAGCGAAACTAACCAAGAAATGGAAGAAAGCACACCTAAGGCATTCGGCCACCTTGTGTGGGGAATTAAGGTATGATATCATGTGATTCTTTTGGAATTTTGTGAAGTTGAGTTTGTGTTGGTGCTCATAACATGACCCATGTGTTAATTTTTGAGTTTGTGTTGCAAGAAACATTTGGTTATGTCCTTATATGTCAAATTGATGATAAATTTTGATATTTGGTGAATGAATATGGGTTTCGGTCATGGTAGATAACAAAGAATGTGGTTGTTGTTCTTGTTAATTTGGATGAATTTTTGGTGGATAGGTGCTTGAATCAAACAAATGATCATGTGTGTACACTAGGTGCTAGTTGAGAAGAATCGGTCACTATATTGGAGGCCATTGCGAATATGAATTTAGTTATTGAGAGTGATGAATGTGTTTTGAGTTGATGGAATAAAAGAATGCTTAAAGATGTGTCACAACAAATTATATGTTAAGCTAAGGTTGTTAAATTATCAATCTTTCTTCCTAGCCGAATATGTGTTTATAAAGTTGAGTTGTTAAATAGATTTTGAAGTTAGCCCATGTATTATTTTTGAATTTAAGAAGAACGATACATTCGACTATGCTTTGATGTGCTTGGATTGTTGTTCATTGAGTAAATGATTGAGGAATGGTTAGAAGAATTTGAATGCTAAACTAGTTCATTTGTTTATAATGTCCGATTATGATCATTTATAGAGATGTGAATGAATTGTTGTCATGTGAATAAATATTTGTTTGATGATATATATATATATATATATATATATGTATTCGGCAATGGGATAAAATGTGTATTCAGGTAAGTTTCATGGTGATTATGCTTGTGATGTTGGGTTAATATTCGGCATTTTGTAATGTGGGGTAAGGTGATTAATCGGCTATGAAATTAGCTAAATTGAATAGGTATGTTTAATGATATGCTTAGTATAATGTATGATCTTATAACTCGGTTTGGTATTGAGATAAAGGTTAGATGTATGATTGGATTTTGGTATGTGTTAAATTGGTTAATCAAAGATTAAATGATATGTGATTGCCAAATGTGATTGTTAAGTGAATAATATTAGTTAAGTACTTAAGCAAATCTATTGTTTTACTTAAGCTTAAGAGCAAAGAGGATCAAAGTCGGATAGGGGAAAAGAGAAAGTAAACGAATAGCCGTGGACATCTAATCGTCGACCACTTCCGAGGTAAGTTTTAAGTGATTAAACGTTGAGTAAATTCAATCATAATAGGACATAATGAGTTGATTTAATAAGATATGATGTGGCCATGATATGTCTTAAACTCAAATGGTAAGTTCATAAATGTTTGGACTTGGAAATTTAAGAGCAAATTGTAATAATTTGCTTTGGACAGCAGCAGTAACGTGATTTTAGAAAATCACTATAAATTGTTGGTGTGGAATTATAGGCTGAATAAAATATGTAATCAAAGCTTAGTTAGTCTAGTTTCTTATAAAAGAGACCATGGAAGCAAAGAAATTTCCTATAAAGAGATATTTAAAGTTGTGTGGGACAGTGTCAGAATGACTCCGAAATCCCCTGTTCTGTTTTTGGAAAATCATTATAATTTGTACAAAAATGGTTATAAGATAAGATTTATATGCTTAGACTTCTTAATGAGTCTAGTTTCAAATGAAATCAAATATAACACATTATGAATTCTGTACAATGAAAAATTTGATTCGTAGTGAAGAGTGGTCAGATTAGTCAAACAGTGAAACAGGGGAAACTTTAAGAAAAATCTGGTACTGATTTGACAAACCTAAAATTCTGAAAATTTTATGGATGAAAGATATACGAGTCTATATTCAGGGAAAATTAACGGCAAGTGATTTGGAGTTTTGTAGCTCCAGTTATAAATAATTTAGTGACTATTGCTTAGGAAAACAGCTCGTAGTGAATATGTGATTTGTTGTAAACATGGATAAAACTTGTTTTAGTTGCTCATAAGCTATTGATTAAACCCATACGTGAATTCTAAATCGTGATATTGTAAAACGATATATGAGTGTTAGATGGATCTTCGATATTAAAATTTGTGAAATTGTAAGTTTATGAGTATTCAAATATGAAATGATAGTATGGCGTGAAATTGAATTATTCATTGGAAAATGATTGATGTAGATTCGGCCAAGACAAAGTGTATACATGATAGTATATGTGGTATGTGAAGTATATTTGGATAATTGTGATGTGAATACATGAAAAATTATATTTTGATTTAGGATTTTATGTGATGAATGTGAATGTGTATATATGTGATAAGGCCGAATGGCCAATGTGATGAATGTGAGCATGCATATGTGTGATAAGGCCGAATGGCCAATGTGGTGAATATGAACATGCATATATGTGATAAGGCCGAATGGCCTATGTAATGAATGTGAGCATGCATATATGTGATAAGGCCGAATGGCCAATGTGATGAATGAGAGCATGCATATGTGTGATAAGGCCGAATGGCCAATGTGGTGAATATGAACATGCATATTTGTGGTAAAGCCGAATGGTCAATGTGAAATATATATATGAGATATGTATATGTGGTAAAGCCGGATGGCTAGTGTGAAATATGTAGGCGATGTGCGTATATTGTGGCCGAAAGACCAAATGTGAAAGGTGTGTATTATTAGATATTTGATGAGGCAAATGAATTACAAATATGACAGTCGATGTGAATGTTGTAACATGTGATTAAATGTACATGAAACTTGGAAATATATTCCGGGTGAGACCCGATGACTACGTGTGGAGATTATGTCCGGGTAAGACCCGATGACTACGTGTGGAGAGTATGTCCGGGTAAGACCCGATGACTACGTGTGGAGATTTTGTCCGAGTAAGACCCGATAACTTCGTGTGGAGATTTCGTCTGAGCTAAAGGTCTCGCCGATAATCCGAGTAGAGGTTAAAGCTATAAGACTTCGTAATAAGAATTGCTTATAAATATATTCAATGCGAAAGGTTAAACAGGTATGTACTCCAAGTTTATATGTGAGCTTGGTTTGAACTAAATCATAAGGTAGTTATGTGATGCATACGAGAGCAATCTATGAGACTATTCCTATGATTATGTGACATCGGATCAGTGTGAGAGGTTATGTGAAATCATACGATATATCTATGTCACATGAGCTCACTTTTATGTGAAAGTTTATCTGCCTATTGTATATGATGAGATGTGCATATTCGGTAAAGGGATGGTATGCCCGAAGGAAGAGTGAAATAAAATACGAACAACTATGTTATAATTTGATTGTTATCTGTTGACATTGCTTAAAACTTACTAAGCATTGTAATGCTTACTCCGCTTACTCTGTTCCTCTGTTTTATAGATCTCATTGCGGTTACAGGCTCGGGGATCGTCAGCAACTAGTCACACTATCACTATCCACCGCTTGTTACTGTTATGTTTAGAATTATTTTATGGCATGTATAGAATAGACTAGTGGCGGAAGAATATTTTTGGTTAATGTATATAAGCCATGCGAAAATGGCATCTTTTGAATGTTTACTTAGTGAAGTTTAAATTTTACCTCTAGCTGTGCTTAGTACTTATTTAAATGAACGATCTTTATTTCAAGAAAAAGTTCAAAATTTTACTGTTCTGACATGAGTTACAAGTCCGGTAATGCCCCTTACCTATTCTAGCGACGGTTACGGGATAGGGGTGTTACAGAATGTTTGAGATTCAGAGGTTGGATTTGTGTTTCGAGAAATTCAGATTTAATTCAGATGATTTTGAACGAAGCTCACAATAGTAGTTTATCTATACATCCGGTTAGTACGAAAATGTCTAATGATCTGAAACATCATTACTGGTGGTCTAGAATGAAAAGAGATATCTCTGACTTTGTTTTGAAATGTTTGATCTATCAGCAAGTTAAAGCTAAACATTAGGTGCCATCCGGTTTGTTACAACCAATTATGATTCCAGAATGAAAATGGGATAGAATAACGATGGATTTTGTTTCGGGTTTGCCTTTACCTCTGAGAAAGAAAGATGCGATTTGGGTTGTAGTTGACCGATTGATGAAATCAACTCATTTTATTCTGGTACGATCTGATTACTGACTTGATAAATTATCTGAGTTATACATTTCTGATATTGTAAGATTGCACGGGGTGCCATTGTCTATTATGTTAGATAGAGATTTGAAATTCACTTCGCAGTTTTGGAAGAAACTACAAAAGGCTTTAGGTATGAAATTACACTTTAGTACTACTTTTCACCCGCAGACGGTGGTCAATCTGAACGAATTATTCATATTCTCGAGGATGTGGTGAGATGTTGCATTCTTGAGTTTGAAAGTATGGGGGAACAGTATTTTCCATTGATTGAATTTACTTATAATAATAGTTTTCAATCGAGCATTAAAATGGCACCTTACGAAGCCTTGTATGGTAGAAAATGTCGTACACCATTGTATTGGTCAGAGCTTAGTGAAAATAAGATACATGGGATTGACTTGATAAAAGAGACTGAACAGAAAGTGAAAACAATTCGAGAAAGTCTGAAAGCAATTTTCGATTGTCAAAAATCATATGCAGATTTGAAACGAAAAGATATTGAATTTGAGATCAGTGATAAAGTGTTTCTGAAAGTGTCTCCGTGGAAGAAAGTATTTCGGTTCGGCTGTAAAGGCAAATTGAGTCCGAGGTTCATCGGGACAATGATATTATAGAACGTATCGGACTGGTTGTATATAGATTGTTATTGCCACTTAAGTTAGAAAAGATATATAATGTGTTTCATGTATCAATGCTTCATCGATGTAGATCTGATCCCTCGCATGTGATTTCCCCATCTGAGATAGAAATTCAGTCAGATATGACCTATGATGAAGAACTGATATGTATCTTGGCTTACGAGGTTAAAGAATTGAGAAATAAGAAAATTCCATTAGTAAAAGTAATATGGCATCGACACAGTGTTCAAGAGGCTACGTTGGAGCCTAAAGATGCTATGAGATAGCAATATCTGAATCTGTTCAACGATAAGATTTTTGGGGACGACAATCCCTAAGGGGGGAGAGTTGTAACAGCACAGTTTAGACCCTAGTGGAATAGTGGTTTTGGGACCACAAATTCGAGGTTAAAAAATATTTTAATATTATTTTTTGTGCTTATAATATGTGAATTAATATGTGTGAAAGTTTCGTATAAAAATTTGATCGTTTGTGCGCTTAATTCGATAAAAGGACCTAATCGAAGAAAATGCAAAAGATGTGTTCTATTTGTTAAGTGTGCCTATTTGTTATGGCTTATTAAAGCAAAGGTCCTTATGTTGTAATTTGACCATGGTTAGTGGGATTGGTCATAAATGACCTTAAAATGGATGAATTTTAATGTTTTAAACAAAGGTTAAAATGGTAAATTGTGTAATAATGTTGATTAAATAAAACAAAAACATGAATTTAGTGGTATATTCATCATCTTTGCCGAAAATTGAAAGAAAAAGAAAAGAAAATAAGCTTGCTAGGGTTCGACACTTTGATTTATTGATTAAGGTACCGTTTTGACTCGGTTTTTGATAATTTCTACGTTTTTGTGATCATTGCTTAGTAATCTTTCAAGCCCATCCTCAATTTCTAATTGGTTATGATTTTAAGATGTGCCATTGTGGATAATGTGAGTTTTATGAAGTTTGATGATAGAAAATGAAAAATATGTGTTAGATTACTATGTTTTGTATTGGGATTTTTGATGAATTTGAGTATTTTGGACTAAATTGTGAAAAATGAGAAATTGAAGAGCTAAAATATGAAATAAATGAAATATGTGGGCTTATATGAGCTAAAGGAAAATTTGGCTAGGCATGTGTGAAAGGAAATTATGCATATTTTGTGATTTTACGAGATAAGGACTAAAGTGTTAAAATGTGAAAATGTGAAAATATGAGGGATAATTTGTAAAATGCCCTAAATATGTGTTTATGGATTGTTTTGAATGAATCTGAGATTGAATAAGTCAAATTTGAATTTATATAGATCAAGAACCAAAGAAAACGAAATTAGATCAGATAAAGTCGAAAGTCGTTGAATAGTCGTTTGTTTTCATTCATTTCCGTACGAGGTAAGCCTATATACAAATAAATGTGTTTGAATTGATTTATTAATGTTTATATGATATTGAATTGTGATGAATAGTTATAAAAGTTGAATATGTGAAATTGAGAAAGTTTCAATAATGTGATGACGTCCGAAAGCCCCGTACGAACCATAGGAATAGTTAGGATACATATGTCATGACATAGGATTCTGATATGTGATTTCGTGTAAGACCACGTCTGGGACGTTGGCATCGACTTATAATTTACGTGTAAGACCATGTCTAGGACATCGACATCATATTTGATTTTGTGTAAGACCCTGTTTGGGACAGTGGCGTCAATATTTGATTACATGTAAGACCACGTCTGGGATGTTGGCATTGTACCATCTTTCCGAGCTATGCAAGTATCCTATTTGATTCCGTACGGTTCAACGACCATTTCGAGAAATGAATAACTATGTGAATATATAGATGATTCAGGTACGTATGAACTGTATATGGAATTTGGCAATGAAAGGTGAGTATGAATATGATCTTTTGATATGTGAGTTACATGGAAATGTGATGTACTTATAAGTAAGTGATTATGAGCGATTGAGTTAAATGAGAAACATGAACTTACTATTGTGTTTTGCCTTGATTCAAGTGAAAAATTTATTTGTATATGGCTTACTAAGCTTTTGAAAGCTTACTTTGTGTGCTTTTCAATTATTTTATAGATTATTGAAGCTACCAGAAGCTCAGGGATCGTCAAGAATCATCACCACACTATCGAACTCTACTTTGGTACCTTTTGAAAGTGTAAATATTTAAGTATGGCATGTGTAGTCTAGTTAAATTCAGATATGTTTTTGAGTTATGAGTATTTAGCCATGTGATATGGCTTGGTTTTGGTTGTGTTTATGAATGACTTTTGAGTATAAACTATATGATGGATTATTTCCAATATGAAGTGTTCATAGATGGCCAAAGAGAATTGGTCAATTTGGTAAGATTTTGGTATGTGCTTATTTGAGGAACTGGTAATATTATGGCATGAGATGGAATGAAGTAAATTAAGGCATGAGATGGAGTGAAGTAAATTGAGGTTATGTAGTATGACTTTGGCTTATTATTTGGCATGATTTGGTATGGATTATAAGCATGAAATAGGTTGATATGAATGATGTATGTTTTGGGATTGAAATTGGTTGAAATTATGGTACATTTGATGCTTATTTGGTGCTTGTAGGGAGGACCCTAAGTGGGTGGCATATTGGCCTTGTAAATGGCCTATTTTTGCCCACACGAACAGGGACACAGGCATGTGTCTCTGCTGTGTTGCTCGAGGGCTATTCCACAATGAGCCTGGGTAGACCACACGGTCGCACACATGGGCGTGTTCCAAGCCGTGTGGCTAAGTCAGTTTCGAGCACGAGCTAGACACACGGCCATGTGACTGGCCATGTAACCTAAGTCAGTAGCCTCCCTATTTTTTACACCGCCTGGCACATAGGCGTGTCTTATGGCCGTGTGGGCTAGTCAGTATGTATGCCCTGATTGACCACGGCCTGGCACACAGGCGTGTCTAACGCCGTGTGAGGCACACGGGTGTGTTATCTTTGTAACTTAAAAAAAAATTGTTTAGCTTCGAAAAATTTTGTATGTGTTAAATTTAGTCCCGACCTCTTCCTAATTATGTTTAAGGTCTCGTTGACCTAAGAAAGGGACTTTATGTTGATAATTGACTATGATATGACAATGTATGATTTTTTATTTCAAATAATTACAAAATGTTCTGATATGTCCGGTAATGCCTCATAACCCTAGTCTGGCAATGGATACGGGTTAGGGGTGTTACATTATGTGAATAGGTTCGGCTAATAGAGAAATTAAGTTGGATAACTGGTAATGAAATGAGACGGGTACCAAACTTAAGTTTCAAGAACGAATCAACACTAAAGTGAGTGTTGACCTGGGACTTATATAACATAAGGTGGTTCGGGATGGAAGAAAGGGAACCTTGACCCGTTACCTAGCAAGGTAAGAACCAAAGGCATAAGGATAGGTGAATGCCACACTACACGAGTGATAAGTTCAAAGGAAGAATCAGAATGATGCCACTGACTAGCAGATAAGTCACGCTTAGACTCATACAAAATTTGAGAGAAGAAACCTCACAAAAATCTCAATTATCATTTAAAATTGGAAAAAGTCTGAAATACATTGAAATAACTAAGTATTTATAGTGATAAACCTAGGCTAGCTGAATGTACAAAAGAGTAGCTAGATGGACATTTGATTTTAGCTTTTAATGAGCTGAAAATTCCAAAATAGTTCAAGAAAATTCCAAGAAACTTCTCCAGCCTCTGGGAATGTCATTGGACAGCTTCTAGAGTGTCTACATGCAGCTGGAAATAATTGGAATGAAAGTAAGTTGAAATGAAGCTGAATGGCCATGCTTAAATTTGGCCAAGAAAATGCATGGTATTGAATATGTTGCGTTGATTAGCTAGATAGTCTTGAGTAGCTTAAATGCATCTTGAGGACTCCAGTGGCCAATAGATGTGAAAGCTGAATATGAGTAGCTCCCTAGGTGTGAACGGCTAGAAATGAGCAGCCTTTAAAGTGTGAAAGCACTTATCAGCTGAATTGAATTAGTTTGAAAAGCCACGGCCTTTACTCTCCACAAAAAGGCACCTAAAGTAGCTTAAAACAGCAGTTGGCCTTTAATTCAGCTCATGTCCATTGAGCTCCACAAATAGACACATGGAGAAGAGAAACCAAAAGCACACCATGCTAATGCCATCCCATGCTTGTTCCTGAAAAAAATTAATTCAAAAATTAAATTAGCATAAGACATCATAAATTCAACTGTAGCTAGGACAAATTTAATTAACTATATTCAGCTGGACAAATTAAATAGCAGCAAGAATTAAATTTGTCCTAAACTTGTAATAGCCAGATTTTGAGCCTAGTCAGAACAGTGGTTTCAGGACCACAAATCCGATGAGGAAAAATTTATTTTTATTATATTTTTATTTTCTACAATTTCACGGAATGATTTTGTGAAAACTTCGTTCGAAAATTTCGACGTTCGGGCACTCAATTTAGTCAAAAGGACTAAATTGTAAAAAGTGAAAAACTTGAGTTCTATATGCTAGAGGTGTCAAATTGTTATGAAATTTTAAATTGGAGGTCCTTAAATGTTAATTAGACTATTGGTTAATTTTTTGAACAAAAATGGACATGAAATAGGTGAAATAGAATATTTTTAAGTTAGGGGCATTTTCATCATTTAGTAATTAAATGATTAGATAAACTAAATAAAAGCCAAATCTTGGTCATCTTCAACCCCTTGGCCAAAATTTTCAAGACCAGCAAGGCTAGGGTTTTTTTCAAGCTTTCCAAGCTCCATAGTAAGTCCGTTCTTGCCCCATTTTTAATGATTTTTACGTTTTAAAAATCCTCGTAACAAGATTTACCTATTTCTACCCTTGATTTGAAGTAAGGTTAATGTTTAAAAATTTACCCATGTGTGACATGTGTGTATTTTGATGTTTAATGGAGGAATATGAATGTTTTTTTGTGTTAAATGACTTTTACTAAGTAGTTTTCAGTAAAAATGCCTAAAAGGACTAATTTATAAAAGTTATAAAATTTGTCATAAAAGTGTGATTTAGGGGAAATTTTGGGCTGCTATAGTTATGCAAATGATTCAACTAGGCTTGTATGATAAAGAAATTGAATAAAAATCATTTTACAAGCCTAGGGGCAAAAGTGTAAATATGATAAAGTTTAGGGACAAAAATGTAATTTTGCCATAGTATGATTTTTGGATCACATGAACTAATGTGACTAATAAATAGACTAAATGTGATATTATAGATCATGGAAAATGAGGTTCAGACCTAGAACGGGGGAAAAACGCGTATTTGACGATTAGGTCTTTTTCACCATTTTTGGTATCGAAGTAAGTTCATTTGCAAATAATGCAACATGTACCATACTTTAAATGCTTTAATATTGTATGTATGGTAAGTTCATATGAGATGTTATGTCATATTTCTATTGCTTTGAAATCAAATGAATTTTAATGCTTTACTACTATTATGAGTATGCTTGATTATTCCTTGAGTATGTGATTGGTGCTATGGATATTGAAATTGACATTATGAGAAAGCTCAACAGAAATATGGTATCGAAGAATTCCGTTTGAACCTTAGGAATAGTTTAGGATACAAGTGACATGTCACTAGGAACTATGTGATGTGAACTCATTGTGCAACACCCCTAACTCGTATCCGTTGCCGAAATGGGGTTACAAGGTATTACCAGACAAGACACAAATTTCGAACAATTATATGCATACACTTTCACAAACTTTTAAACCAATCAATTATTAACATAAATAACTGATTTAATCATTATTACCATATAGCCGAACATAACTTTAATGCAACTTATAGAATGTGCAAAATGTACAAACTACAATACACTTCAAACGCATACTAAAAATCAAACATAAATAGAACTCACAAAACCAGGTACACATAATCATATCAATTTGACCATATCATATTCGTCACTTGTACCTTACTACATATTCAATCAATTTATATTCATAATTTAAGGACTAACCTATACACTACTCGACATTCATCTACTATCAAGTACAACATTTATACATCACATAAAAACTAATATAATTTTCCTGATTTACTAATACACAAGTCACTATTCATTTATTCATTTTTCAATGCATTTAGCGAATACAAATATGTTTAACAATTGTTCACTTTCAACTTTATTCAATTACTTTACAAGTCTATACATTTCAAATATCTAAATCAATATACATATAAATATATACATAACATAGCTTGTCTAACATTTTAACATACCATAACCGAATATAAACATGCTAATATTACCTATTAAGCAACATAACAAAGATCACATTTTAATTAATTCAAAGACCATATATTTGACTAAGTATTTAAGTATACATTTTACTAAGTTTTATGTCATATCAAACTTATTACATCATATTCATATGTATATATATATACCAAATCATGTTAAATACTTATATTATACATTTACCAAAATACAACTCAAAACCAACTTGCTTCTTAAAAATTAGGTAATAATATAAACCATTCATAAAGATAAATCATACCAAATAACATGCATATGAAAATGAACTCCAACCATGTTTGGATATAACCAAATATTCCTTAATACTTAAACCATAATCAAACAAAACAAAATTCAAGGGGTTGACTATTAGCACAAATCTCGAATCATCAAAGGACAATTCTTACACACATTATCAACCATAACACACCGACCCAAGGGATTTGATACTCTAATCACAAACTCAGTAGACTCAACAGGAAAAGTCTTACTGAATACTAAAGTCTCACACACATAAGAATAAGTTGAACCAGGATCAACTAATGCAATTACACTAGTATCATAGAGAGTGGTGAATGTATCAGTAATAACATCTGAGGATGAAGCTTCCTCGCTTGCGCGTATAGCATAGGCTCTGGTAGGTGCACGAGCCTCAGATCTAACTGTTGTATCTCTAGTCCCTTTCTGACTGCTACTCACATTACCCGTATTTCTGGATGGTCTACCTCGAGCTGCAGTATTACTCGATCTCGTATTTTTCATTGTATCTTACTCGACCAACTCAAGACATTCACGGATGAAGTGATCCGTCGATCCACATTTAAAACAGGCCGATCGTACAATCTACAACTGCCAGGATGTCATATACCATAATGTTTGCACTCCGGTTGATTTGATTTAACATTACCAACACTAGCTACTAAGGTAGCTTTCACGCTCATAGGTGGTCTATCCCGATCTCGTCTAGAATAACCAGGTGTAGACTTAGAATGGCTAAAATCATCTCGGAACTTCTTTGATACCGATTGAAATGACTTATTTTACAATCTCTTACATGAATCTCTAGCTTCAAAGTTAGCTTTTCTTTTTTCTTTCCCGAGCTCTTCGGCTTTGCAGGCTCGCTAACCTAGGACTATAAACTCTTTTATTTCGAGTATGCCAACCAGCAATTTAATGTCTTCATTCAACCCGTCTTCAAATATTTTACACATTATAGCTTCGATCGAAACACACTCACGGGCATACCGATTAAGTCTCATGAATTTTTGTTCATATTCTGTCACAATCATCCGACACTGTTTCAACTCCAAAAATTCTTTGCGCTTCTGATCAATAAATCTCTGGCTGATTTATTTCTTACAAAACTCAGTTTGAAAGAAGTCCCAAGTCACCCGTTCTTTCGAAACTACTGATACTAGTGTATTCCACCAATGATATGTAGTGTCTTGTAACGAAGATTTGGCACACTTCAAACATTCATCCGGGGTACAAGATAGCTCATCAAACACATGGATAGTATTATCAAGCTAGAATTTAGCTCACTCAGCATCATCATCATCAGTAGCTTTAAATTCTTCAGCCCCGTGTTTTCTGATTTTATCAACAAGAGGCTTATGTAATCTCAACGGATCACTCACTTGAGGTATAGGAAGTAACGAAGAAGGATTAATCAGGGGTGGAGGTTGTTGTACAGTAGGATTCATCCAGATATACTGAGTAAACCAATCATTCATCATTTGGTAAAAGGCTTTCTTAGCCTCTCCCTCTTGGTTACTCGAAGTCGGTCGAGAATCAATCGGTGCTGTCCCTTGCCCGAGAGTAGGTGGCATACTCTCGACATCATCAACTACAGCTCTGTCAGGATCCATTTACTATATGGAAACACATTTTCAAATGTCAGAAGTCATCACACTATCGCAGTATATAATATGGCATGTATAGCTAGACTCACACGAGCTACGTTAGTCCTAGAATCGACTAAACCGTAACTTTTATACCAATCAAATGTAACACCCCTAACCCGTATCCGTCATCGAAATGGGTTTACGAGGTATTACCAGACAAGACATAGATTTCGAACAATTATATGCATACACTTGCAAAACTTTTAAACCAATCAATTATTAACATAAATAACTAATTTAATCATTATTACCATACAGCCGAATATAACTTTAATGCAACTTATAGAATGTGCAAAACGTCCAAACTATAATACACTTCAAACACATACTAAAAATCAAATATAAATAGAACTCACAAAACTAAGTACACATAATCATATCAACTTGACCATATCATATTCAGCATTTGTACCTTACTACGTATTCAATCAATTTATATTCACAATTTAAGGACTAACCTATACACTACTCGGCATTCATCTACTATCAAGTAGAATATTTATACAGAACATAAAAACTCATATAATTTTCATGATTTACTAATGCACAAGTCACTATTCATTTGGTCATTTTTCAATGCATTTAGCCTTATACAAATATGTTTAACAATTGTTCACTTTCAACTTTATTCAATTACTTTACAAGTCTATACATTTCAAATATCTAAATCAATATACATATAAGTATTTATATATATAACATAGCTTGTCTAACATTTTAACATACCATAACCGAATATAAACATGCTAACATTACCTATTAATCAATATAACAAAGATCACATTTTAATTAATTCAAAGACCATAAATTTGACTAAGTATTTAAGTATACATTTTACTAAGTTTTATGTCATATCAAACTTATTACATCATATTCATATGTATATATATATACCAAATCATGTTAAATACTTATATTATACATTTACCAAAATACAACTCAAAACCAACTTGTTTCTTAACAATTCGATAATAATATAAACCATTCATAAAGATAAATCATACCAAATAACATGCATATCAAAATGAACTCCAACCATGTTTGGATATAACCAAATATTCCTTAATACTAAATCACATAATAAAACCTTAATTAAGCATATCAACTGAATTCACATACATATTTATCTATCCATATATCATAACCGAATCAACCAAATGCACACATCCAAAAATCGCCAACCAACTTCAATGCACAAAACACATATCACAAATATCATTCATCCATGACACATAATATGATAACCAAAATGAACTCAAACCATATGATAACTAAAATGAACTTAAACCATAATCAAACAAAACAAAATTCAAGCATAGAAGTTAAGCCATTTTCGCATGGCTTAAATTATACAAAACCAAAATCCAACATTTTAAACTATAATCTAGCCTATACATGCCATAACTTTGAAAATTCAACTTATAAAATACCGAGGGAGTCGATAATGTAATAGACTTTGACGATGATCCCCGAGCTCATAACTGGACTCCAAAATCTATAAAACAATGCAAACAAACACATACAGTAAGCTATCATAACTTAGTAAGTCATAAGCAAATAAATAACTCAATGTTAACATCAACTCAACTTAACCAAACTAATTTATGCTGTCATATTCACATTTATTTTCAAGATTATAATTACATATATAACATACACTTCCATACAAATTTTCACGTTGGCCGAATATACCTAATTTTATATACACATATTCAAGAATCATTTCAAAAACATTCGCATTATATATTATAAAGGCCGAATACACTTTCCATATTCACATACATTCTCCATTTATCTTATACATGTTTTGTAACAAATAATAAGTAACTTACCTTATTTCAAATAGGTAATAAGCTAACTCATACCTGGTCATTTTAGCTCTTTTTACACATTCGATAACAACTTATCGTTGCCCGATGAACCGTTAGAAATTGGATAGGACACTTGGATAATCACATATATCATACAATGCCAACATCTCAGATGTGGTCTTACATGTAATCACATATCGATGCCACTGTTCCAGACAGGGTCTTACTCACACACATTTACCGAAGTCACATATCGATGCCAACGTATAAAACATGGTCTTACTCGCACACATATATTAAGTCACATATCAATGCCAACGTATAAAATGTGGTCTTACTCGTACATATATATTGAGTCACATATCAATGCCAATGTATAAAACGTGGTCTTACTCACACACATATATCGATGCCATGGTCTCATACGCACATCATATATCAGAATCCTATGTCATTACATATGTGTCCTAGCTATTCCTAAGGTTCATACGGGACTTTCAAGCATCGTAACTCAATCGAAATGAATTCATAAACATAGCTACCAAGCTTGTACACATTCGGCTAACTCATACATATATATTCACATATTTCATTTCAGCATATAAACTCATACTTATTTAAAATTAACAACATGTATTTACTTATAAACTTACCTCGGATGATGAAAAATAGAATGGGACGACTAGTCGACAACTTTAGTTTTCCCCCGATCCAAATTTGATTTCTTTGGTTCTTGATCTAAACATATTCAAATTAAACTTATTTAAACATATTTTCACTCAATTTAGTCAAAAAACACATAAATGGGCAAATTACTATTTTACCCCTGACATTTCACACTTTTTACAATTTAGTCCAAATTGCACAAAACACAAAACATGCAAAATTTGCACATACTATGCTTAGGCCAAAAACTACCCATGTTCATACAAGTCCATATATTTCAATTATTTCACATTTTAGTCCTTCAATTTACAAATTTCACAATTTAGCCCATTTTACTCAAATTCATCAAAAATCCAAAGACAAAACATGTTAACACAAAACATATCTTTCATTTATCAACAACTAATTTCACAAACTTCATAGTTTCGTCAATGGCACAACTTAAAATCATAATCAAATTTAGAAATTGAGGCATGGGCTTAGTAAAACACAAAGCACTTATCACAATAACGTAGAAATTATCAAAAATCGAACAAAATCCATACCTTAATTAAGGAAATCAATGGCCGAATGAAATGAAGCTTAAAACCCATTCTTTTCTTCTATTTTTGGTAGAAAAAGATGAATAAAATGGCATGATTTTTTATTTTTTTGATTAATATTAACATATTAATCAATTTCCCATTTTGCCCTTATTTTATAACATAATTAAACCATTACCAAATGTCCATTTATGTCCATTAATCTTGTCAATGGGCTAATAACCACATAAGGACCCTTGCTTTAGAAAGCCATGACAAATATATACCTTTACAATATAGAAAGCTACTTTTGCATTTTATGCGATTAGGTCCTTTTTATCTAATTGAGCACACAAACAAATATATTTTCATATGAAACTTTCACACATGAGAATTCACATACCATAAGCATGAAAAATAATATTTAAAATATTTTTTTGACTCAAATTTATGGTTTCGAAACCACTTTTCTAACTAGGGTCTAAACGAGACTGTTACAAGTTCATCACATACCATGATGTTCTCATGATTTCGATATACATACTTGTGCCCACTTGCACATAACAACTTAATTTCTCGTCTTTGACGTATTCATCAAAATTACCATTGTACTTCTCTTTGGACTACCCGTTGAACACTCAGAATATTATCGGATACATCAGAATTTCGCACCTAAGTGCCTCATATGTAGCCAACACTACCTCATATCACATATCACATGTTGCTAGCTTTCGAGCTACTCACGGGTCTGCTCAAATAGGCTGTCAGGTATTCGCAACACATGCCGGACCACCCAGCCACCGGTAGAATATGCGAGACCAGTACCCGAATGCCAAAACATGTGTCATATACATCATGAACTCAGGCCATAACTCAATGAGTTCAGATGGCACATATATCATGAACTCAGACTACAACTCAATGTGTAACAGCCCAATTTAAACCCTATTCAAAATGGTGGTTTCGTGGCATGACCACGAATCCAAGTAAAAAATATTTAAAATTTATTTTCTGTGTTTATTATATGTGAATTTATATGTGTGAAATTTTTGTGATTTAATTTTGTCATTTGAGTCCTGATTAAATAAAAGGACTTAATCGCATAAAATGAAAATTTGGTGGTTAATTGTGAAAGGGCCGAATAGTTGTTGTTCTTTTAACATGTAGGTTTTATGTTGCAATTAAACTACAATTATATCAATTCCACTATTCCAAACAGGATATTACTCGCACACATATATCGAAGTCACATATCGATGCCAACATATAAAACATGGTCTTACTCGCACACATATATTGAAGTCACATATCGGTGCCAACGTATAAAACATGGTCTTACTTGCACATATATATCGAAGTCACATATCGATGCCAACATATAAAACGTGGTGTTAATCGCACACATATATCGATGCCATGGTCTTATACACACATCACATATAAAATCCTATGTCATGACATATGTATCATAGCTATTCCTAAGGTTCATACGGAGCTTTCAGACATCGTAACTCAATCGAAACAAATTCATAAACATAGATGCCAAGCTTGTACACATTCGGCTAATTCATATATATATTCATGTATTTCATTTCAGCATATAAACTCATACTTATTTAAAATTAACAACAAGTATTTACTTATAAACTTACCTCAGATGATAAAAAACGGAACGGGACGACTAGTCGACAACTTTAGTTTTCCCTCGATCCAAATTCGATTTCTTTGGTTCTTGATCTAAACATATTCAAATTAAACTTATTCAAACATATTTTCACTCAATTTAGTCCAAAAACACATAAATAGGAAAATTACTATTTTACCCTTGACATTTCACACTTTTTACAATTTAGTCCAAATTGCACAAAACACAAAACATGTAAAATTTTCACATACCATGCTTAGGCCAAATACTACCCATGTTCATAAAAGTCCATATATTTCATTTATTTCACATTTTAGTGCCTCAAATGATCATTTTTGCAATTTAGCCCTAATTATTCAAAATCATCAAAAATTCTAATACAAAACATGTTAATCCAGAACATAGATTTCATATTTCATCAACTAACATCACATGGCTCAAATATTCATCAATGGCATAACTCAAAATATTCATCAAAATAAAAATTTCAAGCTTAGGCTTTGTACATTACACTGCAACGATCTCAAAAACTTAAAAATTATCAAAAACTAAGCTAGTTACATACCTTGATTGAGCTTAAAAAAGGGCAAAACCTCAAACTCTCTATTTCTTCTCTTATTTTTAAGTTTTGGTAATGGAAATAAAATATAACTTTGGCTTTTAATTTTCAAGTTTTATTATAACATATATTATTACACATTTTACCTTAATAACCTTTAAACATAAATGTATAACCATTATAAAATAAGGTCTTTTCCATCCATAACATATAATTTTGGTTTAATTGCAACATAAAACCTCCATATTAAAGGAACAACAACTATTTGGCCCTTTCACAATTAACCACCAAAATTTCATTTTACGCGATTAAGTCCTTTTATTTAATCAGGCACTCAAATGACAATTAAATCACAAAAATTTCACACATGTAAATTCACATATAATAAAAACATAAAATAAATTTTAAATATTTTTTTGACTCAAATTTGTGGTCCCGAAGTCATCGTTTCGAATAGGGTATAAATTGGGTTGTTACACATTGAGTTGTGGTCTGAGTTCATGATGTATGTGACACATGTTTTGGCGTTCGGGTACTGGTCTCGTATATTCTATCATTGGATGGGTAGTCTGGCATGTGTTACAAATACCTGACAGCCTATTTGAGTAGACCTGTAAGTAGCTCGAAAACGAGCAAGATGTGTTATGGTCTGAATCATTGAGTTATGGTATGAGTTCATGATGTATGTGACACATGTTTTGGCATTCGGGTACTGGTCTCACATATTCTACCGTTGGCTGGGTAGTCTGACATGTGTTACGAATACCTGACAGCCTATTTGAGCAAACCCGTGAGTAGCTCGAAAGCGAGCAACATGTGTTATGTAATATGAGTAAGCGTTGGCTACATATAAGGCACTTAGGTGTGAGATTCCGATGTATCCAATAATAATCTAAGTGTTCAACGGGTAGTCCAAAGAGAAGTTCAATGGTAATCTTGATAAATATGACGAAGACGAGAAATTAAGTTGTTATGTGCAAGTGGGTACAGGTATGTATATCGAACTCATGAGAACAACATGGGATGTGATGAACTTGTAGCAGTCTGGTTTAGACCCTAGTCAAAAAAGTGGTTTTGAAACCATAAATTTGAGTCAGAAAAATATTTTAAATATTATTTTCCGTGCTTATGGTATGTGAATTCGTATGTGTGAAAGTTTCGTATGAAAGTTTATTTGTTGGTGTGCTCAATTAGATAAAAAGGACCTAATCGCATAAAATGCAAAAGTAGCTTTCTATATTGTAAAGGTAAATATTTGTCATGGCTTTCTAAAGCAAGGGTCCTTATGTGGTTATTAGCCCATTGACAAGATTAATGGACATAAATGGACAATTGGTAATGGTTTAATTATGTTATAAAATAAGGGCAAAATGGGAAATTAATTAATATGTTAATATTAATGAAAACAAATAAAAATGTAGCCATTTTATTCATCTTTTTCTACCAAAAATAGAAGAGAAGAAAGGGTTTTAAGCTTCATTTAATTCGGTCATTGATTTCCTTAATTAAGGTATGGATTTTGTTCGATTTTTGATAATTTCTACGTTATTGCGATCGTTGCTTTGTGTTTTACTAAGCCCATGCATCAATTTCTGAATTTGATTATGATTTTAAGTTATGCCATTGATGAAACTGTGAAGTTTGTGAAGTTAGTTGTTGATAAATGAAAGATATGTTTTAGGTTAATATGTTTTGTCTTTGGATTTTTGATGAATTTGAGTAAAATGGGCTAAATTGTAAAATTTGTAAATTAAAAGACTAAAATGTGAAATAAATAAAATGTGTGGACTAGTATGAATACTAGGAGAATTCGGCCAATCATGAGTATATGCAAATTATGTGTATTTTATGATTTTGTGAATTAGGGACTAAAGTGTCAAAATATGAAAATGTAAGCGTTAGTTTGCAAAATTCCCTAAATATATGTTTGTGGATTCTTTGAGTAAGTGCCCAATTGGAAAATTAGGGACTAAATTGAATAAATTGCAAAACTTAGATTCTAGAAGCAATGTAATTAGATTATAAAATAGATCTTGGGGAGAAATTTTCCCAATTTTTATGTTTTTGGACAAAAATTGGCTTGCATGGATGAAATTTCAAAGAAAGGGCTTAAGGGCATTTTGGTCATTTGGCATATTAATGAAATAAAATGGGAAAAAGAAGGCAAAAATCAGCCATTCTTCTCCCTTGTCCAGCCGAAATTCCTAAGCCACCATAGCTAGGGTTTCCAAGCTTTTCAAGCTCATTAGTAAGTGCTCCCAAGTCCCGTTTTTAATGTCTTTGTAATTTTGAGATCCCGATAGCTTACTCTCTCCATTTCTACCCATATTTCATGCTAGGGCTCATGTTTAAAAATTTACCCATGCATGAGTTACTTGTATTTTGATGTTTTATGGAGGAATATGAAAGTTTGATGTGTGTTAAACAACTTTTCCTAGGTGATTTTCATGAAAAACCCCTAAAGGGACCTTTTTGCAAAAGTTATAAAATGTGTGGTAGAAATGTGAAAATAATGGAAAATGTGGGCTACCATAAGAGGGAAAAGTGTTTGGCTAGGCTTGAGTAAGGTAGAAATTGCATGTGTTTCTTTATGCAAGCCTAGGGACTAAATCATAAAAATATGAAAGGGTAGGGGCAAAACGGTCATTTGCACTGGGGGTGGAATTTAGACTTGAAATGTATAATGTGGAGTGTTAATGATCTATTTTTATTGTTATAGATCCCGAGGAATAAATTTTGGAGGTTAATCGAGGAAAATGAAAGGTTTCAGAATAACCGAAACATGACACCGAAACGAATACCAGGTAAGTTCGAATAACTTAAAATAAACACTCAATATGACTAATTATATGATTTATGAGTGCATGATGATTGCATTTATTAATAACATGAAATTTTATGAAATGCATGTTTAAGTATGAATTGTGATAAATGTCTCGGTTGAGGTTAAAAAGGGAATTCGATGGATAAACCATGATTCACATGTGTAATGAGGTCCTGCATGTGTTGCAGTAAGGATTTACCCTAGATGGGTAATCTGTTGATCTCATTTATAAAAGGATCTAGCCCGGACGGGTGTTCCCTTGAATGGTCGAGCCTCCCGAAGAATATGTGTGCATTATGGATTTAGCCCAGACGGGTAATCCGATTAGGATCTGAATTTAGCTTGGACTGGTAATTCAGATCCGAGCTCAATAAAGGTGTTTGCCGTTATAAGGGATTTTAGCCTAGACTGGTAATCCCGACATCACTTTATGAGATCATAAAATGGGGGATTTAGCCTGGACTGGTAATCCCGCCATGAGATGTGAGGTTCGCGGGAGTGCATACTTAAAATGATCATTCATACGAATTGACGGTTAATGGGTATTCCATTGAGACTTCCAATAAAGTCAACGAGATTAACATGACTTATATGTAAAAAATGAGATGTTGAATGATGAGCTCATCTAAGATAACTTTCATAGTGCATTTTTATGTGACTAACTCATTGATTGAGTGTATGTGATAGGGAAGCCATCCTATGCTCATTGAATTTATTACCCAATTTGATTGCATGGTAATTACTTGGTAAGTTTACTTTTCGGTTATTCGAGCTTACTAAGCATGAAAATGCTTACCCCTCTCTTTCCCTATCTCTCACAGAGCTTGACGACTCGTAAAGATTGGAAGACGGTTGGAGAGTCAGCATACTATAAAATAGATTAGCTTTGGTATAAAGACATTTCTGATTTGTTCAATGGCATGTATAGGTCTTTTGAGTATTTTGTTATATGTGTAACACCCCAAACCCGGCCCAGATGTTATGGCCAAATTTGACGTGCCACATCAGAGTTAAAAATCTGAGTTTCGTTTTAGAGTTTTTAAAAGCCATATGTTTTGCAGAGTTAACAAAGTGTATGGAAGCTAAGCACCAGGTAGGTATCCGAGGCAGAGGAGGTGAGCCATGAAGGCTGCTTAAGTACCAAGATCTTTAATTGGATCCAATCCTAGACATGCCCACAACCATAGCCACACTTTGTCATTTCGAGTTTAAATTCGTTTAAGTGGACGTCTTTGATTAACCGATGAATCGTGGTGTTGAGATAATTTGAAAACAAGTATCATTTTGAAAACACGTCCTAAGTCTAGCCCATTTGAATAATTATTAACCAATTTTTAAAGTTATTAAAATTAAAATAATCCCGAAAAGAAATAAAAGAAAAGTTAAAATTGGCCTTATTACAACCCAAAAATAAATAATAGTTAAAGGAAATTAAACGAAACCAACACTTTATTTAAAGCCCAAGACGATCACCGTGGCCACTCTGAATCCCTCCTTGAAGTCCCCACATCAAGGCTCACCGCAAGGTTAAGGAAAGGGGTGAGTTTGGAAACTCAGTGTGCAACAAGCCCTTTCGAGCCCAAAACAATAACGGCTGTTGGGTCTAAGCCCAAATCCAATCTCAATCATGCACCGGGTCAGTAGCCCTTTTAATATTTCATATTTCATAATCTTGGGCAAGCCTTTTCATATTTCATATTCTTGGGCAAAGCCTTTATCAGAAACGGTATGGCCCTTAGGCCCATTTCAATATCACATATAATTTCAATGAAAGAATGCAACCCATTTGGGAGACTACTCAACCCACCATCCGCTACTCTCCACCGTACCAACCAACACACCATGTAGGATTAACTCGACCCACCCCGCCAAAACTCTCCATTGGCAAAGATAGTCTTTATCATATAACCGAGGCCTAGCCTCTTTTAATAACTGGGGCATAAGCCCTTTTGATAATTGGGGCATAAGCCCTTTTGATAACTGGGGCATAAGCCCTTTTGATAACTGGGGCATAAGCCCTTTGAACTTCCTCCATCCATATAAAAACCCAACCCAATGCATTTACATTACCTCATGTGCATATCATACATATCATGTGCATATCATACATTTCATGTGCATATCATACATACCATATTTATCAAAATCCCATGTATTAAAATCATACATAAACCCTAGGGGTATAATGGTTATTTTTACCTAGGGGCAAAACGGTCATTTTCATATTATAAGGGTAATCTCGTAATTTTACCAAAAATTAGGGTTTCCATGTTCATTAACGATTACTAACAATCCATGGGTGCAAACAGTGATTCTGGCCCATTTTTAGCGAAATCGAGTTATTGGGCCTAAAACCCCTAATGGGCCCTACTTAGCCAATTTCGTCATCTAGGCCCATTTAGCCTATATTCCATAACGGTTTTAACAGTCTTATCATGCCATATAACAGATTTCCGTTTTCTACCAATTTTTTTTACAAATGGGCCCGAAAGCCCAATAGGCCCCACTTCGGCCCCTCGAGGCCCAACTTACCAAGAACGCCAAAAATCACATTCTTACAGTTTCCATCGTTCTCGATCACCATCTCATCGATTCTAACTAACTAGTGAGCGTTCGCTTGCTCACAAGTCCTCGAAATGCCGAATTTGGCATTTCATTTTTCGCATTTTATCGCTTTAAGCTATGAAAGGGTTCGTTACACACCTGATTTGTGATATTCCTCGACGAGATCTCCTACACGATTTCTCCTATAATCATTTGTTAAATAGATCAGCTCGCAATAATTGAACCAAATCAAGAGCTATCCAATATTAACACTTACACATTCGCCACCATCCATAATGGCCTTAGGCACCTTACCTTTGTCGCGATTGATGACTAGGTCTAACTACTCCGTGATCCAAGCTACTCCAAGTCGACACTACACCTTGCTGCTCCTTCACTAAATAAACCACAAAATGTTAAAAGAAGACCCCATAAGGCCTATACCCACATTCGCCATCTCCCTAAATTAGAGAGGTTTCGCTTTTCTTAAACTCCCTAATATTGAATTGATTAAAGCTACGAGCACTTACCAAGTTTCACTTACCCAAACAGTTTCAATCCGTGTTAACTCCGATTCAACGCAATGCACTCTAAAACACTAGCGTAACCCGTACCACAAGGATCCTACGAATTGGCCACCAAGTCACCCAAGGGTGCTTGTGCTTTTGGCTTTTGGGTCATTTGAAAAAAAGTGGTTATGGACCAAAAGGGTGTTGACAAAAGAGTTGAAACGCTTTTAAAATAACAAGAATCGGCTAAAAGAAAAAGAACAAGTGTATACCTTTATAAAGCAATCGACTTCCTTTGACTCCTTCTGGATTTGGCTTGTTGATATTCGGTTAGCAATGAAAAGAATGATCGGTTCAAATTTTTACTATAAATGAAAGAGAGGAAGGATGAGAGGTAGAGAGTTTGTGGAAGAAATAACGAAAGAGAAAATAAAGGGATTAGCTTAAGAACAATTGGCAAGAGGAGAAAGAAAAGAAAAGAGGGGAATAGATGAGAGAAGGAAAGAAAATAATTAAAAAAAAATGAGAAAATTGTTCAGCTTTTGGGAAAAATAGAAAAGAATAAGAGCAAAAAGAAAGAAGATTAAGATTAGAATAAAATAAAATCCTTTTCCAATTTTAATTCCTTCCTTATCTCCTTAATTTATGGCCATAATCAAAGTTTGAATTTAATTCCATACGGTCCTTCCCACGCACGTTCAGCAAAAAGAATCACCCTTTTAGCATAGCTACCGATCAAACCTAGGACCCCAGTTGCCCAAAGACGCTGCGCCACCGGGACGGCATTTGTTTTCAATAATATACCGTCACCTTTTATCTTAAAGGTTACTGCTGAAGTCCGTTCATTTTAAAAATATAACATTAAAACATACCTTCGCTGGACTCGAACCCCGCACCTCCGTCCGCCTAGTGCCCACGCCCATGTCACAGCCACTGCACGAGCTTCCTTCCTTGCTAATATATGGTCACAATAAATTATAAACCTTACCTTGATTCGCCCACTTTAAAATAAAACAGATTCGCTCACGTCGGAATCGAACTCGCGACCTCTTTAACACACACATACGTTGCTTGTCAATTTGCCACGTGCTCTCTTTGTGTCAAACTTCATTCAGAACTTCCTTTAAGGCCTATTCCAACCGCAACTCAGATACTAAAAAAACCCAATTTATGCATCACTGGGTATCGAACCTCAATTCCCTTCTGCTGCCCAACACTCCTAACCATCGGGCCGACTCCTCCTTATGTCTAATTTTAGCCTAACTTATTAATAAACCTTAATGTCCAGATCCCTAAAGAAGCAAAAATAATAATTTTTTTGCTAGAGTCTTGGTTCAATTTTTCCCACACTTTAAATACTTCTAAATTTATTTAAAAACTAAAATAATAATAATAATAATAACCATAATAATGAAGATTTCAAATACGATAATATATATAAATTTTTCCTAATAATAATAATTATAATTTCCATAAATCAATGAAAATAGATACATAAATTTTTTGATAATATGTTAATTTAAACACTAAATTAACAACAATAATTGTATAAATATATTTGTATCTAATAATTATAATGATAATAATTTTCATAAAAATTAAAATATTAGTACTAACATAAATATTTTATCAATATATATATTTAAACACTAGTAATATTCAAAACTTCTCAATATTCGTGTTTTCTTCTATTCAATCCTGCACTCAAAGCCCAACTCTTCTAGGCCCAATTTTTGGGGCGTTACAACTCTATCCTAAAAAAATTTCGTCCTCGAAATTTCCAACTATCAACTAACTCAGATTACTCAAGTCAAGCCACTATGCTAATATGCTATCGCACAAGACTCGATCTAAATAATTTTAATACGACCCGAACATCTAATTACCAAATAAAGAAACATGTAACACACACTCAAATAGAATAAACTTGGCAATCCCGAGCTCGATGCTCCTTGGACCCACATTTAAGACATGCTCCTGTCTTCCTATGGCATTCACCCGGATGACGCCTGCTGCGATCTTTGCAGGTTGGAAAGTTTGGTCGTGCTGAACATGTTTCACGAATGAGGTCAGTATTCTCGAGAACTAGGATCCTTTCTCTTTTACACTCCAAGCACCCCGCTTGAAACATTTCCCTAATTTCCTTAATTTTGGTATCCAATACTTCCTCTACCACTTTCCTTACTAACTCTCGCCATTGCCTCGGTACCAAGCTCAGAGTTACCGCTACCAAGTTGGCGACTTTGCTTACCCTCGAATCCATATCAATGCTCTACATTACCAAGACACATATCAAATAACTACAAAGATCTCAAAAAATATACTATTTATTTATATGTCTTATGCAGAGATAGTATTTTAGAGTTTCTATTTTCACGTAATCATAGCCTAGCTACGCCTCGATATTCTAGGGTTTTACTGACTCTACCTTATCTAGAGTATCATAGTAGGGTCTCATTCTATTCATAGCATCATATCAATATCACATAACGTAAAGAGAGTATACTTACAGACTTGGTGCCGGGATTCAAGTCGCCACTTCTTTCTCCAATCCATTTAAAACTCAAAAGCCATATTTTTGCTTATAGAGGGTAGAAATTTAAAAATTTTGATTTGAAAGCACCCTTATTTTGAAACTCTTGTTTAAAACATAAAAAATTGTACCATTTTAACAAATATACTCTGCAAAATATCTTTAAAATGAACTTTTCAAAAACCATCTCCAAAAATACCCTTCTTAGGCCTAAGTTTTCAAATAGATTTTCGGACCCGATCCACAGCTGAGTTGTTGCAACCTAGGCTCTGATACCACTAAATGTAACACCCCAAACCCGGCCCAGACGTTATGGCCAAATTTGACGTGCCACATCGGAGTTAAAAATCGAGTTTCGTTTTAGAGTTTTTAAAAGCCATATGTTTTATTGAGTTAACAAAGTGTATGGAAGCTAAGCACCGGTAGGAATCCGAGGCGGAGGAGGTGAGCCATGAAGGTCGCTAAGTACCAAGATCTTTAATTGGATCCAATCCTAGACATGCCCACAACCATAGCCACATTTTGTCATTTCAAGTTTAAATTCATTTAAGTGGACGTCTTTGATTAACCGATGAATCGTGGTGTTGAGATAATTTGAAAACAAGTATCATTTTGAAAACACGTCCTAAGTCTAGCCCATTTGAATAATTATTAACCAATTTTTAAAGTTATTAAAATTAAAATAATCCCGAAAAGAAATAAAAGAAAAGTTAAAATTGGCCTTATTACAACCCAAAAATAAATAATAGTTAAAGGAAATTAAACGGAAACCAACACTTTATTTAAAGCCCAAGACGATCACCGTGGCCACTCTGAATCCTCCTACCAAGTCCCCACATCAAGGCTCACCTGCAAGGTTAAGGAAAGGGGGGTGAGTTTGGAAACTCAGTGTGCAACAAGCCCCTTTCAGAGCCAAAAACAATAACGGCCTGTTGGGTCTAAGCCCAAATCCAATCTCAATCATGCACTGGGCCGTAGCCCTTTTCATATTTCATATTTCATAATACTGGGCCGAAGCCTTTTCATATTTCATATTACTGGGTCGAAGCCTTTCTCAGAAACAAGATGGCCCTTAGGCCCATTTCAATATCACATATAATTTCAATGAAAGAATGCAACCCATTTGGGAGACTACTCAACCCACCATCCGCTACTCTCCACCCGTACCAACCAACACACCATGTGGGATTAACTCGACCCACCCCGCCAAAACTCTCCATGGCGGCAAAGATAGTCTTTATCATATAACCGAGGCCTAGCCTCTTTTAATAATCGGGCCAAAGCCCTTTCAATAACTCGGGCATAAGCCCTTTTATAACTGGGGCATAAGCCCTTTTGATAACTGGGGCATAAGCCCTTTTGATAACTGGGGCATAAGCCCTTTGAACTTCCTCCATCCATATAAAACCCAACCCAATGCATTTATGATTACCTCATGTGCATATCATACATATCATGTGCATATCATACATTTCATGTGCATATCATACATACTATATTTATCAAAATCCCATGTATTAAAATCATACATAAACCCTAGGGGTATAATGGTCATTTTACCTAGGGGCAAAACGGTCATTTTCATATTATAAGGGTAATCTCGTAATTTTACCAAAATTAGGGTTTCCATGTTCATTAACGATTACTAACAATCCATGGGTGCAAACAGTGATTCGGCCCATTTTAGCGAAATCGAGTTATTGGGCCTAAAACCCTAATGGGCCCTACTTAGCCAATTTCGTCATCTAGGCCCATTTAGCCTATATTCCATAACGGTTTTAACAGTCTTATCATGCCATATAATGATTTCGTTTTCTACCAATTTTTTCACAAATGGGCCCGAAAGCCCAATAGGCCCCACTTCTACCCTCGAGGCCCAACTTACCAAGAACGCCAAAAATCACATTCTTACAGCTTCCATCGTTCTCGATCACCATCTCATCGATTCTAACTAACTAGTGAGCGTCATTGCTCACAAGTCCTCGAAATGCCGAATTTGGCATTTCAAATTTTTCGCATTTTATCGCTTTAAGCTATGAAAGGGTTCGTTACACACCGATTTGTGATATTCCTCGACGAGATCTCCTACACGATTTCTCCTATAATCATTTGTTAAATAGATCAGCTCGCAATAATTGAACCAAATCAAGAGCTATCCAATATTAACACTTACACATTCGCCACCATCCATAATGGCCTTAGGCACCTTACCTTTGTCGCGATTGATGACTAGGTCTAACTACTCCGTGATCCAAGCTACTCCAAGTCGACACTACACCTTGCTGCTCCTTCACTAAATAAACCACAAAATGTTAAAAGAAGACCCCATAAGGCCTATACCCACATTCGGCCATCTCCCTAAATTAGAGAGGTTTCGGCTTTTCTTAAACTCCCTAATATTGAATTGATTAAAGCTACGAGCACTTACCAAGGTTCACTTACCCAAACAGTTTCAATCCCGTGTTAACTCCGATTCAACGCAGTCATAGCTCTAAAACACTAGCAGAACCCGTACCACAAGGATCCTACGAATCGGCCACCAAGTCACCCAAGGGTCTTGTGCTTTTGGCTTTTGGGTCATCAAGAAAAGTGGTTATGGACCAAAAGGGTGTTGACAAAAGAGTTGAAAGGCTTTTAAAATAACAAGAATCGGCTAAAAAGAAAAGAACAAGTGTATACCTTTATAAAGCAATCAACTTCCTTTGACTCCTTCGGATTTGGCTTGTTGATATTCGGTTAGCAATGAAAAGAATGATCGGTTCACTTTTACTATAAATGAAAGAGAGGAAGAATGAGAGGTAGAGAGTTTGTGGAAGAAATAACGAAAGAGAAAATAGAGGATTAGCTTAAGAACAATTGGCAAGAGGAGAAAGAAAAGAAAAGAGTAGATGAGAGAAGGAAAGAAAATAATTAAAAAAATGAGAAAATTGTTCACTTTTGGGAAAAATAGAAAAGAATAAGAGCAAAAAGAAATAAGATTAAGATTAGAATAAAATAAAATCCTTTTCCAATTTTAATTCCTTCCTTATCTCCTTAATTCATGGCCATAATCAAAGTTTAAATTTAATTCAAACTCCCACTCTTGAGCAAAGATCCCCCACTCACTCCTCCTGCAATGGTACCATTTCAATTCCATACGGTCCTTCCCACGCACGTTCAAGAAAAAGAATCACCCTTTTGCATAGCGCTGATCGAACTTAGGACCCCAGTTTGCCCAAAGACGCTGCTGCCACCGGGGCGGGCATTTGTTTTCAATAATATACCGTCACCTTTTATCTTAAAGGTTACCTGCTGAAGTCCGTTCATTTTAAAATATAACATTAAAACATACCTTCGCTGGACTCGAACCCCAGGACCTCTGTCCGCTTAGCGCCCACGCCCATGTCAGCCGCCACTGCACTGTGCTTCCTTCCTTGCTAATATATGGTCACAATAAATTATAAACCTTACCTTGATTCTGGCCCATTTTAAAATAAAACAGATTCGCTCACGTTTTAATCGAACTGCGACCTCTTTAACACACACATACGTTGCTTGTCAATGCACCACGTGCTCTCTTTGTGTCAAACTTAATTGTAGCTTCCTTTAAGGCCTATTCCAACCGCAACCTTGTATACTAAAAAACCCAATTTGCGCATCGCTGGTATCGAACCTCAATTCCTTTCTGCTGCCCAACACTCCTAACCACCGGGCGACTCCTCCTTATGTCTAATTTTAGCCTAACTTATTAATAAACCTTAATGTCCAGATCCACTAAAGAAGCAAAAATAATAATTTTTTGCTAGAGTCTTGGTCCGAATTTTTCCCACACTTTAAATACTTCTAAATTTATTTAAAACTAAAATAATAATAATAATAACCATAATAATGAAGATTTCAAATACGATAATATATATAAATTTTTCCTAATAATAATAATTATAATTTCCATAAATCAATGAAAATAGATACAGAAAATTTTTGATAATATGTTAATTTAAACACTAAATTAACAACAATAATTGTATAAATATATTTGTATCTAATAATTATAATGATAATAATTTTCATAAAATTAAAATATTAGTACTAACATAAATATTTTATCAATATATATATTTAAACACTAGTAATATTCAAAACTTCTCAATATTCGTGTTTTCTTCTATCCGAATCCCAGACTCAAAGCCCAACTCTTCTAGGCCCAATTTTTGGGGCGTTACAATATGTGTCATTTGATTTGCCAAATGAAGGCATGTAAAGATAAATCTATCTTTTGTATATGGCCATAGAGATCGGCTTGTCTTGAAGTAGGCTATGAGCTAAAAAATTTCCATGCATGTTTATAATCATATGCGATGGTTGAATTCCAACTGGCAATGAGTCACAAGAACGAGCCAATCTTGAATGTATTAAAGTGGCATGAAAACCCATAAATACAAGATGGGAAATAACCTAGCATGTATGAAACCAATGATATGAGGTTTCCATGCCATAAGTTTTTGCAAAGACCTTTTATAAAAGTATAATCATATTTTACTTTGTATTTAATAATCACTATGTATAAGTGATAAAAAGGGGTGACCAAAGGCTCGAAAAATAGCCTATTAAGGTCCACACGGTTGGGCACACGGGCGTGTGTCTAGGCCTTGTGTAATACACGGGCCACACCTATTGGCATGTGGCATGCCGTGCATTCCCTGCATCTAAAATTGTAAGTCTGTTAAATGAACACGGGCTAGACACACGGGCGTGTGAATTTAATAGAATGTTCAAATCTTGGACACGGGGTGACTGCACGGGCGTGTTCCAAGCCACACGGGCGTGTGGCACTTCAAAGTAAGGGAAATTTTCCATGGTGCCCAAAGCTTATCAAATGTTCTCGGTTTTGTCCTGCACTGCCTCTGGGTATGTTTTAGGTCTCGAAGACCTGTTTAAGGGACAAGGTGTACATATTTGAGAAGTTTTTATTTTTAGAGCAACTTGGTGACTCAATTTAATATGTTTATGAATGTGAAACCCCGGTAATGCCTCGAACCCTATCCCGATGTCGGATACGAGTGAGGGGTGTTACATATATATTTAGCCATGTGATATGACTAGCTTGTGTTTAGACTTATGGTTGGAAATGTTATATGATATGTGAGGCATTACTAATTATATGTTATGTTTTGAATGACCAAAAGAAATGGTCAATGTTGATAAGTTTTTGTTAGTTTTGAGTTGGAGATTGAATGATGTATTGAAACATATGTTTTGGTATGATTTTAGTTTAGATTTGTTATGATTTAGTTGATGAATTGAGTTGGGAATGTGGTTGGAAATGATACGACATGAATGGCTTATGTTTTGGTTGTGAATTAGTTATAAATGTTGTGCAAATATGCTTAGTTTGGTGCTTGTAGGTTTGACCTAAGTGAGGTGGCAAGTTGGCTATTCAAATGGCCTATTTTTGTCCACGCCGGCAAAGGCACAGGCGTGGGTCTCACCATGTGTGACACAGTCATGTTACATGGCCACGTGTCCCCTAGGCTACCCTACGATTAAAAGTCAGTATATGTAACACCCCTTACCCATATCCAAGGCCGGAACAGGGTACGAGGCATTACCAGACTTAACCATACACATAGACGAAAACAGGGCCATAAAATTTCATTTAATTCAAAACTTTTCGAACACATGCATAGACTCATATTTAAAGACATATAACGTGGCATAAATGAGCACTTACACATCCATAATCATGCAATAACATGTCATTCACTTTAAACATATTTGCTTACCATCCTGTATATAATATGCATTCTTACATTAACTAGAACTAGACATGCTAAATCTTATTCTCATTTTATACCATCATAATGTAGTTACCAATTTGTCCATTAAACATCCATATTACCAATCATGATCCACTGCCCTGCATTTAACTTACCTGATGTATTACCAATCATGCATAACAAACAAAGCTAACTATATCATCACATCAAAACGTAGGACATGGCATGATTAATTAAACTTATAAACCATAATGGATAAGGAGCACATCTCATGATCATATACAAAAACTCAATGCAGACTGATACGTATGGTTAAAGTCATAATAATACATATCATAAACCAACTTCCTATACATGCCACTCACTTGATATTTCTAATATCTGAATTAATTCTCCCAAAAATGATAGTTTGATAGTGTGATTTTGCCCCCGACAATCTCCAACCCCAAGCTGACCTGCCAATACTAAAGAAATGGAGAGGATGGGTAAGCTTTACGCTTAGTAAGTCTATATGAAATTAATAAGCAATTACTAACATGCTTTTCAAGATAAAAGACTATAAATGTACAATTACACATGTTCAGGTTAAGCTATTTTATCGGGTTACAGTTACTAAATCATTAATATCTAGAGCTAAAAAACTCAAAATTTAGTTTTGTCAATTTTACTTGAAACTAGACTCATATACCTTTCTCCCATAAAATTTACAGAATTTTTGGTTTAGCCAGTACAGTTTATTCATTAAATTTTCCCCTATTTCGCTGTCCAACAGTTCTGACCTCTCTTCACTAAAAATTATTTATCTCATATTTCGGGACTTGGATGATATTTCCATTCATTCCTCCTGAAAGTATTCTCATTTAAGATTTTATTCATATAAATTATAACTCATAATTATTTTTTTAAAATTTTTAACGATTTTTCCAAGTCAGAATAGGGATCTCGAATTCATTCTGACACTGTCTGACAAAAATTAGAATATCACATAATATAGAACTCTTTTGCTCCCCTGTTTCTTTTATATGAAAATATACTCGTTAGTATTTAATTCCATAATTTTTTTGAAATTTAATTCAACTTACACAATTTTTGGTGAATTTTCAAAGTCACATAACTGCTGCTGTCTAACACTGTTTTACTAATAAAATTCACTCTTACATAATTTCACTTAATCCATTTTGTCTTATCGAAGTTCACTCAAATATCGAGCACATTGCTCATAATTTTCATAAACATATACCTACACTTATTCATCATATAATCATGTTCACATGTATTTTTTACTTAATCGATTTTCCCGTTGAACTCTTCGGAATAATAACTGATATTCAGTTGCCTGCACATATTTTCACACTTGTAGATAAAGCTATCTGGTACGCATAGTAGCCTGCACTTAGTACTACACATGCGACCAATTATCCGGTACACATAGTAGCCTGCACTTAGTACTACACACGTGACCTCACAATAGATCATTCGTATCGTTTTTATTCCGAAGGCTCAACTGGGAAATTCCTCACTTTCCAACATGTTACAATTTATTCATAGTCCTTTTTCAATTTGCAATTTACAACAAATAATCATTCTATAGGCAGCCACATTTCATATGATAACAAAATATAATAAAATAAAAAGAATCGATAAATTATTTACGTACAAACTTGTCAAAATCTCATCAGGCACAACCCCTGTAATAGTAATTTAACATTCAATTCATATAACAATAATTTGCCATTCAATTTCACATGACACAACAAGCATCGCATTTTCCATATTATACACACCATCCATCAACTTCTCCTAAACATATTAAATCATGCAATTTATTCCATAACAATAGAAAATTACAATTCAAGTATGGTATTGCATTATTATTAACACACGAACTTACCTCGTATACGAAAATGGCCATTTTTACCATTTTGTCCACAACTTGGTATTTTGCCGATTTTAGCCCAAATTTCAATTTTCCTTGCTCTATCATTACAAATATAGCCTAATTAGGACTCACATTATTCAAATTGATCATATTTTAGCAAAATTACAATTTTACCCCTAAACTTTGTCAAATTACATTTTTCCCCTAAGCTCGTAAATTAAAATTCATCCTATTTTCTTATGTTTTATTACATGCCGATCATTTTTCCCTTCTATAACAACATCAAATTCACACTCTAACATGTACTTATGAACATTAGGTACTTTTACCGATTATGTCGTTTTACTCGTTTTCACGTAAAATCGCTTAGTAAAAGTTGTTTAACACAATTTCAAGCTTCATATTCTACCATAAAACATTAAAATAAACACATTTCATGGTTATTTTTCCAAATATAAACCCTAGGTTAAATTATTGCTAGAATAAGCTTAACCAAGTTACCGGGATTTCAAAAATGTAAAGAACTTTAAAAACGGGGCTAAGGATCACTTACAATCGAGCTTGGGAGTTTGAACAAACCTTAACCATGGCTGCTGCTGGTAGAAATGGTTGAATGAAGAAGATGATAGCTAATTTGGCTTATTTCCCTTTTTAATTCTTTTAATTATTAGTTTACCAAAATACCCCTAACTTAAAAATATTTAATTACACCCATTTCATGTCTATTTTTGTAAAACAATTAACTGATGGTCTAATTACCATTTAAGGACCCTCAATTTAAAATTTCATAATAATTGGACACCTCTAGTATGTAGAACTCAACTTTTGCACTTTTTACGATTTAATCCTTTTGACTAAATTACGTGCCCGAATGTCAAAATTTTCGAACGAAATTTTCACGAAATTATTCTGTGAAATTGTAGACCATAAAAATATAATAAAAAATAAAATTTTCATCCTCAGATTTGTGGTCCCAAAACCATTGTTCCGACTAGGCCCAAAATCAGGGTGTTCCAGTATACCCTTTAGTTTTGACACGGCCTAGACACACGAGCGTGTCTATTGGTCGTGTGTGTCACACGGGCTGGCACATGGGTGTGTGGTCGGTCGTTTTGCCAAGTTAGTAGCCTCCCTAATTTTCACACGGCCTTACATCAGGGCATGTCTTGAGGCCATGTGGACAAGTCAGTATGTATGCTCTATTTCACCACGGCTTAGACACACCGGCATGTCTAATACCGTGTGAGGCACACGGCCTGTTCACATGGGCATGTGACCCTTGAAGAGCTAAAAATTTTTCTATGTTTTGAAACTTTCATATGCTATCAATTTAGTCCTGAATGTATGATTTAGACTTTGTATGCTCGTTTTAAATTCATATTGAACATGAATGACTTATATTATTGAAATGAGATGGTATTTGATATATGATTGTTTTGAATTGAATTATAAGTTCGGTAATGCCTATTAATCTATTCCGATGACCATTACGGATTAGGGGTGTTACATTTTATTGGTATCATAGCTATGGTTTAGTCGGCTCTAGGACTACCATAGTGTATGTGTGTCTAGCTATACATGCCATATTTATGAATCGCGATTGTGTGATAAATCCTGACATTGAAATGTGCTTTTATATAGCAAATGGATCCCAAACGAGCTGTAGCGGATGATGTTGAAAGCAATGCTCCTCCTCCTGCGCAAGGGACGGTGCCATCCGATTCCAGACCGGCTACAAATACTCGTGATAGTGAGGCTAGACAAGCCTTCTATCAAATGATGAACAATTGGTTTAGCCAGTATATTAGAACCAATCCGGCTGTACAACAACCTCCACCATCGGTTAATCTTCCACAAACTCCTGCTATGCCATCAGTGAATCCAATTCAGTTAAGTAAGCCACCAGTCGATAAGATTAGAAAGTATGGGGTCGAAGAGTTTCGAGCTACAACAATTGATGATGCTGAAAGGGCAGAGTTCTGGTTAGAGAACACAATACGAGTATTTGATGAATTGTTTTTGAATCCCGAAGAATGCATAAAATATGCCGTTTCACTCTTAAGAGATACAGCGTATAACTGGTGGAAAACTTTAATATCTGTAGTTCCGAGTGAGAGAGTTACCTGGGATTTCTTTCAAGTTGAATTCTGGAAGAAATACATCAGTCAGCGATTTATTGACTAGAAACGTAAAGAGTTTCTCGAGCTTAAACAAGGTCGTATGTCTGTTACAGAATACAAGCTAAAATTTGTAAGATTGAGCTAGTATGTTGTGAATGTGTATCTACTGAGGTAATAATTTACAAAATATTTGAGGATGGTTTGAACGAAGATATCCGTTTGTTAGTCGAGATTCTTGAGATTAAAGAACTCGTCGTGCTTGTTGAACGAGCATGTAAAGTTGAGGATCTCGAGAAAGAGAAAAGTAAAGTTGATTCTGAAACTAGAGAAATGCGAAAGAGATCATCGGGCAAATCATTTCAATCTGCATCAAATAAATTTTGAGATGATAATAGCCGTTCAAATGCTAATGTAGGACATTCGAATAGAGATCGTGTTAGATCGTATTCGAATTTCAAAGCTCCAGCTACGTCTGTTGCTAGTGTTGGTAATGTAAAGAATGAAAAGCCTGAGTGTAATCAATGTGGAAGACGACATTTTGGAGAATACTGGGGAAAAAGTAATAGCTGAGCTTGTTACAGTTGTGGTTCACGAGATCACTTTATAAAAAGATTGCCCAAATTTAGTTGAAAAAGATAATGTTAAGAATCTGAGGCCAAGTGGCAACGCTTCTCGTGGTAGACCTCTCAGAAATGCGAGAAATGTAAGCGGTAGTCAGAGAGGAACAAAATATACAATTGTTAGATCTGAGGCTTGTGCACCTGCTAAAGCCTATGCTATCCGAGCTCGTGCGGAAGCTTCGTCGCAAGATGTGATTATAGGTACATTCACTCTTTATGATACTTCTGCGATTGCTTTGATAGATCCTAGATCAACACATTCGTATATATGCGTGAACTTAGTGAACAGTAAGACTTTGCCTGTAGAGTCTACTGAATTTGTAACTAGAGTTTCGATCCCTCTAGGCAGATGTGTTCTGGTTGATAAAGTTGTAAGAATTGCCCATTAATGTTTCGAGACATTTGTTTTTCGACTAATCTAGTGTTGTTACATTTTGATGAGTTTGTTATAATTCTAGGTATGGGTTGGTTAACTTTGCATGATGCTGTTGTGAACTGCAAACGAAAAACTATTGATTTGAGATGCAAGAATGATGAAATAGTCAGAATTGAATCTAGTGATTTGAATGGATTGCCTGCTTTGATATCTTCGATGAAAGCTTTGAGTATTGTGAAAAAAAGGCTGTGAAGCCTACTTTGCTTATGTGATTGATTTGAAAGTGTCAAAAAAGAAAGTTAAATCGGTGCTTGTTGTATGTGAGTTCCCTGATGTGTTTCCTGAAGAACTTCTAGGATTACCTCCGATCAGAGAAGTTGAATTTGGTATTGAGTTAGTACCGGGAACTACTCCGATTTTAATAGCTCCGCATAGAATAGCTCCGACTGAATTAAAAGACTTAAAGTCTCAGTTGTAAGAGTTAACCAATAGAGGATTTGCTAAACCGAGTTTCTCACATTAGGGTGCTCCGGTTCTATTTGTGAAAAAGAAACACGGTATGATGGGAATGTGTATAGATTATTGTCAGTTGAATAAAGTGACTATCAGGAATAAGTATCCTTTGCCCAGAATTGATGATTTGTTTGATCAGTTGAAAGGAGCTGCGGTGTTTACAAAAATGGATTTGAGATCAGACTATTATCAGTTACGAGTGAAAGACTTAGACATTCCGAAAACTGCAGTCCGAATGAGGTATGGCCACTATGAATTTTTAGTTATGCCTTTCAGATTGACTAATGAACTTGCTATCTTTATGGATTTGATGAATGGAATTTTCAGACCGTATTTAGATCGATTTGTTGTTGTATTCATTGGCGACATATTGATTTACTCTCGTGACAAAACTGAACATGCCGAGCATTTGAGAATAGTGCTACAAACTTTGTCTGATAAGCGATTGTATGCGAAGTTTAGTAAATGTGAATTCTAGTTACGAGAGGTCAGTTTTTTGGGTCATTGTATCAACATCTGGTATCTGAGTTGATCTGAGCAAGATTTTAGCTATTCTGGATTAGAAACCTCCGAGGAATGTCTTTGCAGTCAACAGTTTTTTGGGACTTGCCGATTATTATAGAATGTTCGTAAAAGGCTTTTCTATGATTGTGACTCCGATAACGAAGCTACTTCAGAAAGATGTGAAGTTTGAATGGTCTAAAAAGTGTCAGAACAGCTTTGATCAGTTCAAAACTTTGTTCACTAAAGCTCCAGTACTGATACAACCCGAATCGGGTAAAGAATTTGTAATCTATAGTGATGTTTCATTGATCAGACTGGGATGTGTTTTGATGCAAGAAGGCAAAGTTGCTGCTTATGCTTTAAGACAATTCAAGCCGCACGAAAAGGACTATTTGACGCATGATCTTGAGTTGGCTGCAATTGTGTTTGCTTTGAAGATTTGGTTCCACTATCTATTTGGTGAAAAATGTCACGTATATTCTGATCATAAGAGTTTGAAGTATTTGATGACTCAGAAAGTTTTGGATCTACGACAGAGAAGAGTGCTTGAATTGCTAAAAGACTATGAACTTGTGATAGATTATCATTCGGGTAAGACAAATGTTGTTGCTGATGCTTTGAGTCAAAAATTATTATTTGCTCTGCGTACGATGAATGCTCATTTGGTTCTAGTTGATGATGGTTCAGTTTTAGCTGAATTAAAAGTGAGACCTTTGTTTTTACAGCAGATTATCAAAGCTCAGAAGATTGATAATGAGATTTTAGTAAAACAAGCTCAGTGTGATTTAGAGTCTAATTCAGAATTCAGAGTTGATAAAGATGATTGTCTGAGATTCTGAGATAGAATTTGTGTTCTGAGAAATCCGGAGTTAATTTAGATGATTTTGAATGAAGCTCACAATAGTGGACTATCTGTGCATCCAGGTAGTACGAAAATGTACAATGATTTGAAACAACATTACTGGTGGTCTGGAATGAAAAGAGATATCTCTAACTTTGTTTCTAAATGTTTGATCTATCAGCAAGTTAAAGCTGAACATTAGGTGCCATCTGGTTTGTTACACCCGATTATGGTTCCAGAATGGAAATGGGATAGAGTGACAATGGACTTTATTTCAGGTTTGCCCCTATCTCCGAGAAAGAAATATGCAATCTGGGTTGTAGTTGATCAATTGACGAAATCTTCTCATTTTATTTTGATTCAATCCAATTACTCACTTGATAAATTAGCTGAGTTATACATTTCTGATATCATGAGATTGCATGGTGTGCCATTGTCTGTAGTGTCAGATAGAGATCCGAGATTCACTTCACGATTTTGGAAGAAGTTATAAGATGCTCTGGGTACAAAATTGCATTTCAGTACTGCTTTTCACCCTCAAATGGACGGTCAATCCGAGCGGATTATTCAGATACTCAAGAATATGTTGAGATGTTGGATTCCTGAGTTTGAAGGTACGTGGGAACAATATCTGCCTTTGATTGAATTCGCTTACAATAATAGCTTTCAATCGAGTATTAAAATGGCACCATACGAGGCTTTATATGGTCGCAAATGCTATGCACCTTTATATTGGACTGAGATCAGTGAAAATAAGGTACACGGGGTTGATCTGATAAAAGAAACAAAACAGAAAGTGAAAGTGATCAGAGATAGTTTGAAAACAGCTTCCGATCGTCAGAAATCTTATGCAGACTTGAAAAGAAAAGACATTGAGTTTGAGATTGGCAACAAAGTGTTTTTGAAAGTATCTCCGTGGAAGAAAGTGCTTTGGTTCGGTAGAAAAGGCAAATTGAGTTTGAGGTTTATCGAGCCGTATGAGATTACTGGGCGTATTGGGCTGGTAGCATATAGATTGTTGTTGCCACCAAAGTTAGAAAAGATTTATGATGTGTTTCACGTATCGATGCTTCGACGATACAAATCTGATCCTTCGCATGTGATTCCTCTGTCTGAGATTGAAATTTAGTTTGATATGACTTATGAAGAAGAATCGATCCATATCTTAGCTCGCAAAGTTAAAGAACTATAAAATAAGAGAATTTCGTTAGTGAAAGTGATGTGGCATCGTCACGGTATTGAAGAGGCCACGTGGGAGCCTAAAGATATTGTGAGACAGCAATATCCGAATCTGTTTAACAGTAAGATTTTCGAGGACGAAAATCCCTAAGGGGGGAGAATTGTAATAGTTTGGTTTAGACCCTAGTCAGAAAAGTAGTTTCAGAACCACAAGTCTTAGTCAGAAAAATATTTAAATATTACTTTCTGTGCTAATGGTATGTGAATTCGTATGTGTGAAAGTTTTGTATGAAAATTTATTTGTTTGTGTGCTTAATTAGATAAAAAGGACCTAATCGCATAAAATGTAGAAGTAGCTTTCTATATTGTAAAGGTATCTATTTGTCATGGCTTTCTAAAGCAAGGGTCCTTATGTGGTTATTAGCCCATTGACAAGGTTAATGGACATTTGGTAATGGTTTAATTATGTTATAAAATAAGGGCAAAATGGGAAATTGATTAATATGTTAATATTAATCAAAACAAAATAAAAAATGTGGCCATTTTATTCATCTTTTTGTACCAAAAATAGAAGAGAAGAAAGGGGTTTAAGCTTCATTTCATTCGGCCATTTATTTCCTTAATTAAGGTATGGATTTTGTTCAAATTTTGATAATTTCTACGTTATTGTGATCGCTGCTTTGTGTTTTACTAAGCCCATGCCTCAATTTTTGAATTTGATTATGCTCTTAAGTTATGCCATTGATGAAACTATGAGGTTTGTGAAGTTAGTTGTTGATAAATGAAAGATATGTTTTGGGTTAACATGTTTTGTCTTTGGATTTTTGATGAATTTGAGTAAAATAGGCTAAACTGTGAAATTTGTAAATTGAAGGACTAAAATGTGAAATAAATGAAATGTGTGGACTAGTATGAATACTAGGAGAATTCGGCCAAGCATGAGTATATGCAAATTATGTGTATTTTATGATTTTGTGAATTAGGGACTAAAGTGTCAAAATATGAAAATGTGAGGGCTAGTTTGCAAAATGCCCTAAATATATGTTTGTGGATTGAATTGAATGACTTGGTGAATAAAAGGGTTAATTTTGAATACATATAGATCAAGAAAAGAGGAATTCAGATTTAGACCGAGGAAGGTGGAAGATAATCGAGTAGATGATTTAAATCAACAATTCCAAGTACGAAGTAAGTTTGTACATGATAAATGATGTTACAAGTATATTTTTGATGCTTTGATTATAGATAAATTGTGTATATATTTGATTATGGATTGAATAAGATGATAAATCAACTGCATTTGGCACTAAGTGTGCGATTAAAAATAGCTTCGGCTATAAATAGCACTATTGGCTATATGAGGCACTAAGTGTACGATACTGAGGTAGCTTAGGCTATTTGAGATGGCACTAAGTGTACAGGATCATTTTAGCTTCGGCTAATCATTGAAGCACTAAGTGTGCGAATTCCTAAAGCATGGAAAGACTTCGGAAAGAGTTAATGTATTTGAATGGGAGGTAGGAATGAAAATGAATAAATATGGGAAAGTTTAGGTATGTACGAAACCTATGTGATAGATGATACTGTGTGTATAAAGCTTGATAAGTTGGTATGAACATATTAATCTGTGACGAAATAGAATTGATAAATGATTTGAAATAGAATTGATAAATGATTTGAGAACTACTAAGTGTCTATTAGATGATGATGTTTTGTATTATATAAAATGTTGGTTATATTTAGTACGAGCTTACTAAGCTTTTGAAAGCTTACTTTGTGTGTGTTTTCATTGTTTTATAGATATCTTGGGGACCGTCAAGGATCGTCACCACACTATTGAGCCTTGTTTTGGTACTTTTGAAAATGTACATATTGAAGTATGGCATGTATAGGCTAGAAGTGTTTGGATTATGTTTTGTGATGTATATATTTAGCCATGTGATATGGCTAGCTTGTGTTTAGACTTAGGGTTGGAAATGTTATATGATATGTGAGGCATTACTAATTATATGGAATGTTTTGAATGACGAAAAGAAATGGTCAATATTGATAAGTTTTGGTAAGTTTTGAGCATAAGATTGAACGTTGTATTGAAACATATGTTTTGTTATGATTTTAGTTTAGATTTGTTATGATTTAGTTGATGAATTGAGTTGGAAATGATATGTCATGAATCGCTTATGTTTGGTTGTGAATTAGTTATAAATGTTGTGCAAATATGCTTAGTTTGGTGTTTGTAGGTTTGACCCAATCGAGGTGGCAAGTTGGCTATTCAAATGGCCTATTTTTGTCCACACGGGCGTGTGTCTCAGCCGTGTGTGACACACAGTCACGTTACACGGGTGTGTTTCCCCTAAGGTACCCTACAAATTAAAGTGAGTATACCCTCCAGTTTTGACACGGTCTAGACACACGGGCATGTTTATTGGTCGTGTGTGTCACACGGGCTGGCACACTGGCGTGTGGTCGGCCGTGTGGCCAAGTCAGTAGCCTTCCTAATTTTCACACTGCCTAGCACACGAGCGTGTCTTGAGGCCGTGTGGACAAGTCAGTATGTACGCTCCGTTTCACCACGGCTTAGACACACGAGTGTGTCTAATGCCATGTGAGGCACACGGCTTGTTCACACGGGCGTGTGACCTTTGAAAAGTTGAAAATTTTTCTATGTTTTGAAACTTTCATATGTTATCCATTTAGTCCCGAATGCATCATTTAGACTTTGTATGCTCGTTTTAAATTCATATTGACTTTGAATGACTTATATTATTGAAATGAGATGGTATTTGATATATGATTGTTTTGAACTGAGTTATAAGTTCGGTAATGCCTCTTAATCTATTCCGGCGACGGTTACGAATTAGGGGTGTTACAGAACTTGTGGTAAGAATATATATATATGAAGAATAAGTTTAAGTGATTTGATAATAAAGTGCAAGTTTATGTTCATTAAGTTAAATGTATGATTAATGCTTGTTTAAATTGCATTCTATTTGCATGTTAACTTACTAAGCTATGAAGCTTACCCCCTTTCTTTCCCACCTCTTATAGTTTATTCAACTAGCTCAGGTTGGAGATCGTCAAAGATTCTATCACACTATCAAGCTATCATTTGGGGTATAAGTGAATGTAAGTATGTTAAGTCTATGGCATGTATAGGGACTTAGTCATTTTGTGTATGTGTCATTATGATATGGCCAAATGTATTGGCTTGTAATGAATAAGGATTCGATTTGGTAGGTAGCCATATAAATTGACTCATATTGGCTAATAGGTTGCAAGCATATTAATTACTCATATGCCTATGCAAATGTCATTGTGTGATGTGGTTTATAATGGTATGTTAATGAAAGTTAGTATAAGGGAATCATGAAAGAGTAAAATTAGCATTAAAACAGTTTTGGACAACAGCAGTAGTTCAACTTTGAAAAATTACCAAAAATTGTGGAAACTGAATTAGAGGTTGAATAAAATATGAAATTAAAGCTTATTGAGTCTAGTTTTACTTAGAAGAAACAGTGTAAAAGAATTTCCTTCCTCCTTTCCCCAATGGATTTCGTGGTGATCAATTGCTCCTCCCCCTTTTTGTGCTAATTCTATTTTACTTTCTGTTGACTTAGGTGGTAAGGCATCTTCTAGATTATGCTCTTCCTTGTCTTTTTAGTCTTGTATTTATCATCTCCTTGTGCTGTCAATTTTTGACAAGAGTGTAGTTGTGCCTTTGTCGCCTGTGTCAAGAGGGCGCTTTCGGATTTCTTTTGGGTGTTGACCGACTACTCTTTCCTCTGAGTTGGTTCTGCGCTTTTGGTAAGTTTCTGTTTGGTTTCTACTCATTCAGTTTCCTCTTAGTTCCTCTCTCTGTTGTACTAATCATGTGACTAAAATTTCCTTTACTATCGATTTGTTAGGAGATTTGGGTGATCAATATTATTCGGCAGTTTAAGTGGATTAAATCACTATTGTTCGTTCAAGGCAGGTATCTAATGTTTTTGGGATTAGGTATTAAGGAGGAGGTGTTTTGCATAGTTTCCAAGTGGCTAATGGAATGTTTTGAATGAATGTAGGATTGTTGCTCGTGGACTTCTAACACTTTCTGCTCGGTTTCGCAAACATGTATGTAATCACACTGCAAAAACTGTTAATCGGAAAAAGCTGAAAAATTTGGCTATAGAAGCTATACGAGCGTACGCTAGCTCGTGTAGTGACCCGAACGCATAAAACATGGGCATTCGATAGAAGAGACCACCATGAGCGATGTCATGGGCTTAGGTCGTTCTGGGCCATGTTGGGTCGAAATGGGCCGTATGGGCCTCACAAGCTTGTGAGCCCCACACGAGTAAACCACACGGATGTGTGAAGATTAATGGGCCAAGCTATGTAGCTTACATGGCCAAGGTCATTTTTGGGCTTTATAGGCCACATGAGTGTGTGGGCCCAGGGGCCGAATTATGGGCTTGGGCCTATTTTTACTGCTTGACTGTTAAGGTTGCACGGGTTGCCCAAGGCGACTGTTAGCCTACTGTTGGGTCGATAAGTATACTTAGACCCCAATATGAAGAAATGACTGTTATACCTCTATGTGGTAAATGACTGATATACCCCTATGTGATGTATGACTGGTTGAGCATGCCATTTTTTCTGTAAATACTTTTATATTATGTTGCATTGCCTGAGGTGGGATATATGATATTGGAGGAAGTGTACTGAAAGGCTATAAGCCTGTTACTGGCAGTTCTGCTGCAAATACTATTTTAGTGCCACAACCGATGCTATATTTTGGAGTGTAGGGATGGGTAGGTCGATTTTATCCCCACATGGAGTGTAGGACTGGACAGAGTAGAGTGTAGAGGATGGATGGGGAGGATTTTCTGATTGAATTTCTGTTACTGTTAGTGAGATGGGCTAAAGCCCACACTGACACTATTACTGTATTGGGCTAAGGCCCTAACTGAGATTGAACTGCTACTGAAAAGGGCTTAGGCCCAGACTGTATCTGCTTACTATATGATTCTTTGTTTATAAATGATTACACACTGAGTTTTCATAAACTCACCCTTCAGCTTTCTTGCGAAGGTAATCCCTAGGCAGTCGGTGCTGCAAGGGACTCGTCGGGGGGTCACAGAATTGCTTTTGCTACTGTTCTAAATTTCCATTCTTTAAGCTTTTTAATTTGGGTTTTAGGCCTCTTAAAGTTTTTTTAGTTGGGAGTTTATTTACTTTAAATCATATCTGTGAGCAATAGGTTGCGGTTTTACTAAAAAGAATGCATACTTTCAAAACACCATGCTATCGTAACAAATTTAAACAAACTTTGTTTTAAGAGTTCAATTATAAACTAATATGAGTAAAACTTTGCTATATCAACTTGGGTTTTAATAACGAACAAAGAACGATAAATTTCCATAAAGATCACATCGAGATTTTTATATAGAGCGGATTTTTTTTCAATAGAACTACGTTCTATGAAATTCACTTCTGTGTGGCATGTTTCAAGGCTGAAGAAACCTCTTCGAACTTTCATGAACTATTCTGGAATTTTCAGCTCATTAAAAGCTGAAACAAAATGTCTATTCATCTACTTGTTTACCTATTCGGCTAGCCTTAGGATTTTACTATAAATATTCACCCATTTGCTGGTTGTATAGCCTTTTTGCTTCTTGAATGAATTTTATGTTATTTGTGAGGTTTTCATCTCTCAAATTTTGTTCGAGACTCAGCTTGACTTATCTGTTAGTCAGTGGCGTCAACCTATTTCTTCTATCGAACTTATCACTCTCGTAGTGTGGCATTCACCCAAAACTGATACCTTTGGTTCTTACCTTCCTAGGTAACAGGTCAAGGTCTTCTTTCTATCACCTATTCACCTTAAGGTCATATAAGTTCGGGTTAGCACTCACTTATAGTGTTGGTTCATTCTTGACACTTAAGCTCATTTTCCATCCCACCCAAGCTATTACTTATCCATTTCAATTCTTTGTTAGCCGAACCTATAACAACAAAATACTTAGCCATTTTGAGCCTATTCTTAATACCTATCCCCATACTTAGCCGAATACACACATTGCTTGCAATCGGAATGATACTTCTATGTTTGACGATCTGGCACTAAAAACGACTCGGGCTATCCAATGAGTCCGTGGTCGTATCATTTAGTATCAGAGCTTGTAGAAATAAGAAGTACATACGTTCGTAGCTATCCTAGGATAGGTTCGTAAAAAAATTCAAAAAAATTCGTGTATCAAAAGCATTCATTTGTATTCAGCAATATTGTATTAAAAAAAAGTTCAAAGTTAAAAAAAAAAGGGGATATCCTTGTGGTGAAAAGGAGCCTCAACATTCAAAGTGCCGAAACCGAGCAACAACGGGAAAATATTTTCCACACCCGGTGCCACATCCAAGGCAAGGTGTGTAGCATGATTATTGACAGAGGAAGCTGCACCAACGTCGCAAGTAATATGCTGGATGAAAAAATTGGTTTAACGACGACCAAGCATTCGAACCCGTACAAGTTACAATGGTTGAATGACAGGGGAGAGCTTAAAGTGCAAAACAAGTTGCTGTAGCATTCTCCATCAAAAAATACAAAGATGAGGTGGTGTGCGACGTGGTTCCCATGCACGCGGGACACCTTCTTTTGGGGCGTCCATGGCAGTTTGATCGACGTGTAATCCACGACGGATACACCAACCGTTATACTTTAAGCATCTAGGAAAAAATGTAACCCTAGCCCCTCTTACCCCGAAACAAGTGTATCAAGATCAAATCAAGTTAAAAGAGTCTGTAGAAAAAGTAAAAGAAAAAAGTAAGAAAAAAATAAAAAAAAAGACAAAGAAAAGAAAATCGAGAAAAAAAAGGAAAATGTGAGAAAATTTAGGTAAAAACACGAGTTGAAAAAGAAAATCAAAAAGAAGATGAGACTGACAAGATGAGCATGTTTGCAAGAAAAAGAGAAGTAAGAAAGTCCTTACTGATTCGCTAGCCCATTCTTGTACTTATGTACAAGAATAACTTTTTGATGCTAATGAACTCAAAAATACTTTCCCTTCTTCTGTTGTGACTTTACTTTAGGGATTCAAGGACGTATTTTTGGAGGAAGTGCCGAGTGGATTGCCTCATCAAAACTATTTTATGCCTAGAGCTACGATCCCGAACCGCCCAGGCTACTGTAGCAATCCCGAAGAGACTAAGGAATTGCAACGACAAGTGGCTGACTTGATGGAGAAAGGCTACATATGGGAAAGTTTAAGCCCGTTCTGTTGGTGCCCAAAAAGTATGGCTCATTGAGGATGTGCATGGACTGTCAAGCCATTAACAAAATCACCGTCAAGTATCGTCACCCTATTCCTAGACTCGATGACATGCTCGATGAGCTTAGTGGTGCCAAACTCTACTCCAAGATTGATTTGAAGAGTGGATATCACCAAATACTCATGTGAGAGGGAGACGAGTGGAAGACGGACTTTAAAACAAAATATGATTTTTATTTTATGAGTGGCTAGTGTTGCCATTCGACCTCACAAATGCACGATTGATGAATCATGTTTTACGATCTATTATTGGCCGTTTTTGCGTAGTATACTTTGATGACATTTTAATCTATAGCAAATCATTGGTTGATCATATTGAACATTTGCGTGCTATTTTGGAGGTTTTACGAAAGGAAGTGTTATATGCGAATCTTAAGAAATGTAGTTTCTATATTGACAAAGTTGTTTTCTTAGGTTGCGTTGTAAGTACGGGTGGCCTAGAGGTGGATCAAAAGAAGATCAAGGCGATCAAAGAATGGCCTCGTCCGACGACTATTAGCCAAGTTAGAAGCTTTCACAGACTTGCAAGCTTCTATAGGAGATTCATGCCAAACTTTAGCACCATAGCTGCTCCTTTAACAGGTATTATCAAGAAAAACTCTCATTTTACTTGGACTGATGAGCAAGAAGTTTCTTTTAATAAAATTAAAGATTTCTTGACTAACATTCCACTATTGTGTATACCTGAGTTTAACAAAACTTTTGAAATGGAGTGTGATGATTTAGGGATAGTGATGCGATCCCAGCTGCATCATGTTTTGAAACAATTCGAAGACATCGAGATTGGCCCAAACTCGAGGGGCCTAAGTGCAAATTCCAGTTTGTTAATTTGGTTGCTGGAATAAGGACTTTGATTTATTTATTTTAGTTACTTTAGTTATTATAATATGAGTCTTTAATTATATCCTGTTTATTAAATGAATCTTTAGTTAATGTTTTGCATTATTGATTTACATCTTTTAATTATGACATGAATTATGTGTTTTGCATTTAATAAAGTCATGCATTATGTAACTCCCATGTTAATTAAAGTTTGCATCTTTTAATGAAGTCATGCATTAAGTAATTCATTGTTCATTTAGTTTACTCCTTAATTAAACCAAGCATTTAAGCATCCCAGTTGTTAAATATATTTGAGTTTGTTTATAAAGTATGTCATTTAATTTGGTTGTTATTTTTTTAATGCTTAAGTTATAGCGTGTTTAATTTTTCTTAAATAAATTGATTGTGTGATTGTTGTAGGAAAGTCCAAAAGGCTAGTCACATAGCTACAAAAGGGCTGTTCGTTAGCCAAGAAGAATCAAATGCTGTCACAATCAATTGGCTATCTAGTTTTGGCATAAAAGAGTGGGCATTTGGTCACTTAATTGCTAGTGCATATTTGGGACGTTTTTGGTGGATATTAAAGCACTCAAATCTCATTATGGTGACTTTTCAAATGGACCAAGAGTGTGTAACGCCCCCACGCCCGAGACTATCGCCGGAGTCGAGCTTGAGGGGTTACCGAACAATAATTATCAAATTAAGAACTTCAAATCATTTATTTCTACATTCACTGCTTTTAAGCTACTTGCATCACAGTCACAAGAAAAATCATATCTCGAGTTACAAAACTCGAAATCAAGATCCGTAAATTTTTTATAAATCTAGACTCATATACCTATCTACTAATTGTTTTCTAGAATTTTTGGTTGGGCCAATTAGTACAGTTTATTAGTTAAAGTTATCCCTATTTCAGGACTTGACTGGTCTGACCTATATTTACTACGAACCACATTTCTCTCTGTACAAAATCCATATGACTATGAGGTTTATTTCTCCTGAAACTAGACTCAATAAGGATTCTGAGAATATAAAATACACTACCTAATTATATCTTTACAATTTATGGTGAATTTCTAACTTTGGAATAGGGGATTCAGAAACGGCGATGACCCTGTTTCACTAAAATTCAAATATCTTGTAAGATATAATTCCTTTACCTGTTTCATTTGTTTCATGTGAAACTAGACATAATAAGCTTAAATTTGATATGTAGTCCATCACCAAGTTAAATTTCTATGATTTTTAGTAAATTTTAAACTCGCGTCAGTGTTGCTGCAGATTCTGCTTATGGCAAATTTCATCCCTTTTATGAGTTTTATGCACTAAGTATCTTAATAATTTTCCTTAACATCAAATATAATCTAAACTAACTATTTTCATAATTTATCATTATCAAGCATTTCCTCAACCATTCCATCACCATACCATAAGATCATTTACACAAAAAGGTATATTGCTATACATGCCATATTTAAATTTACAAGCCATTACCAAAAGTCTTCCTGGATAGTGTGGTGAGCCTTCAACCTATCCCGACTCTGAAATGGCTTGTCCAAAACTACAATGAGTAAGAAGGAGGAGTAAGCATAAATGCTTAGTAAGTTCATATGCAAATAATAAGTAACATAACAAACAATCATACCAATCAACATTAGCATGTATCACTAAAACACATATCACATTTTTAATCATTTTCATCATCTTATTACCTTATCGTGGTTGTATCAATACTCAACCCGAGGATTAAATACATACCTGTCCAAAATATCCATTTCACATCACTTACCAATACGCCTCTTTACATCTCAAATATTCCTCCATTTGAGTAGAACTTTACCGGTTGAACACATCGAATATAATTGGATACATGGATAACTTGCACATAAGTGCCATATATGCAATCAAGCAATCATGTAACCGCCCATAAGCGAACTCGGACTCAACTCAATGAGCTCGGCGTTCGATCCATAAGTGAACTCAGACTCAACTCAACGAGTTCGGATGCCTAGTTACATCTCACGAACTCGACTCAACTCAACGAGTTCGGACATTCGCATCCATAAGTGAACTCGGACTCAACTCAACGAGTTCGGATGCTCAACCATCCTAGTGACATGTCACTTGTATCCTAATCTATTCCTAAGGTTCAAACGGGATTTTTCCTCGAACACTTATCCTTGCCGTCTTCCGTAGAATGCCAAATCAATACTCTAAGCAACAATTATATTTAACAAGTAGTTCACATAATTTACATATTATTTGAAATTAACCACAAAGCATACATTTCATAATAAAATTCAGCATAACATATAATTAACATCAATAACTTAAAAATAACCATTATGCTACATTATTTACACATGAACTTACCTTGGTACCAAAATACAAAGATTTTGCAATTTAGTCCACAATCTTTTCTTTTCCTCGATTGAGGTCGATTCCACGCCTTTCTTGATCTAAAATAACACATTTAGCTTATTTAATACTCACATTATCAAATTAATCCTTAACTCAAATTTTGGCAAAATTACAATTTTACCCCTAAACTTTTGCATATTTACATTTTTGCCCCTAGGCTCGGGATTAAACTTTATTCCTTATTCTTATGTTTTACAACATGCTGATCACTTTTCTCTTCTATGGCAACATCAAATTCTCACTAACATGTACTTGTGACTATTAGGTATTTTTATCGATTAAGCCCTTTTACTCGCTTTTTGCTTAAAATCGAGTAGTACAAGTTGTCTAACATAATTTAAAACTTCATATTCTATCATAAAACATCAAAATACACAAATTTCACCTATGGGTATTTTTCCAAATATAAACCCTAGGTTAAATTATTGCTAACATAAGCTTTATCAAGTTACCGGATCTCAAAACGTAAAATCATTAAAAGCGGGCTTGGAATCACTTACTATGGAGCTTGGAAGCTTGAAACAAACCCTAGCTATGGAGAACCCTTGAAATTTTGGCCTAATGAAGAAGATGGACAAAATTGGTTTTAATTTTGTTTTTAATTCATTTTAATAACTAAATGACCAAAATACCCTTACTACTAAACTTTCCAAAAATTCCTTCCATGTCCTAATTTTGTCCATGAACTTAAAATTGGTCAAATTGCTATTTAAGACCTCCTCATTAATATTCCAAAACAATTTCATACTAAAAACATCTAGAATGCAAGTTTTGCAACTTATTCGATTTAGTCCCTACTTTCAATTTAAGCACTTTAGGCATAGAATTTCATCACGAAATTTTCACACAATCATACAATCATATCATAATCATCAAAATAATTATAAAATTATTATTTCTATCTCAGATTTGTGGTCACAAAACCACTATTCCAATTAAGCCCTAATTCAGGATATTACAACTCTCCTCCCCTTTTAAGGATTTTCGTCCTCGAAAATCTTACCGGTAAACAGGTATGGATATTGGTTTCTCATAGTTTCTTCAGGTTCCCATGTAGTCTCTTCTACCCCATGCTTTTGCCACAACACTTTCACAAGTGCAACACTTTTATTTCTTAGTTGTTTGACTTCTCGAGCTAAAATCTTAATCAGTTCTTCTTCATAAGTCATATCCGGTCGTAGTTTAACATCTGTCGGTGAAATTATATGTGAAGGATCCGAACGATACCGACGTAACATAGATACATGAAACACATCATGAATCTTCTCTAATTCAGGTGGTAACGCTAGCCGATATGCTACCGGTCCAACTTTTTCAATTATTTCATACGGTCCAATAAAACGCGGACTTAACTTGCCCTTTCGTCCAAATCTAAGGACTTTCTTCCATGGAGACACTTTTAAAATACCTTATCACCAACTTGAAACTCCATTTCTTTTCGTTTCAAATCCGCATAAGATTTCGTCTATCTGAAGCGACTTTCAAACAATCTCGAATCACTTTCACCTTTTCTTCGGTTTCTTTTATTAAATCAACTCCATAAATCTGACTTTCCTTGAGTTCAGTCCAATACAATGGCGTCCGACATTTACGACCGTATAATGCTTCATAAGATGCCATCTTCAAACTTGTCTGATAACTATTATTATAAGCAAATTCTACCAATGGTAAGTACCTTTCCCAACTATCTTGAAATCCCAATACGCAACATCTGAGCATGTCTTCAAGAATCTGAATTACTTTCTCTGATTGTCCATCAGTTTGTGGATGAAAGGAGTGCTGAAATTTAACTTTGTACCTAATGCTTCTTGCAACTTTTTCCAAAATCGCGAGGTAAACCTCGGATCTCTATCCGAAATGATTGACAAAGGTATCCCATGAAGTCTAACAATCTCTCGGATATACAATTCAGCTAACTTATTAAGAGAATAATCATGACGCATTCGGAATAAAATGAGCCGATTTAGTCGATCATCAACTATTGCCCGATGGCATTTTTCTTCCCCGAGTTAACGGCAACCCCGATATAAAATCCATAGTAATCCGATCCCATTTCCATTCAAGAACCATAATAGCGAAGTAATCCCAAGGTACTTGGTGTTCAAACTTTCACTTGTTGACAAACTAAGCACTTTGATACAAACTCGAAATATCTCTTTCATTCCACTCCACCAAGACATTTTCTTCAAGTCATTATACATCTTCGATCGCCGGATGAACCGCTAAACAACTATTATGTGCTTCATGCAAAATCTTTTGAATCAACTCATCATTTTTCTATTTTACAAATCGATTTTTAAACATCAAACAACCATCGAACCGATTCTCAAATTTGATCCCGTGACGACTTCACAATCGCTTTTCTTTTGGCTAGCAAATCTTGATCATTTTTTGAGCTTCGAAATCTCTTGTAAAACATCGGTCTTGCTCTTAACTTTGCTAGAATCGAACCGTCATCTGAAATTTTCAACTGAGTGTTCATAACTCTCAAAGCAAACAACAACTTTCGCTTAAAGCATCGGCAACCACATTCGCTTCCCGGATGATAATCGATAACAAGCTCGTAATCTTTCAATAACTCTAACCATCTTCATTGTCTCAAATTCAAGTCTTTTGTGACATCAAGTATTTAAGACTTTTGTGATCGGTATATACTGCACTTTTCACCATACAAATAATGTCGCCAAATCTTCAAAGCAAATACCACCGCACCAATTCCAAATCGTGAGTAGGATAATTCTTCTCATGAGGTTTTAACGTCTCAAGCATAAGCCACCACTTTTCCTTCTTGCATGAGTACACACCCCAAACCATTTAGAGAAGCATCACTATACACCACAAATTCTTTACCCGATTCGGGTTGTATCAACACCGGTGCTTCAGCTTAATAACTTTTTCAATTCTTCAAACTCATTGACATTCTTCCGTCCATTCAAATTTAACATCCTTTCGGGGTAGTCTAGTCATAGGAGCAAGAATTATAGAAAATCCATTTACGAACCGCCGATAATACCCAAATAGCCCCAAGAAACTTCTAACTTCGATTCGTTTTTGGTGGTTTCCAATCAACAATGGCTGAAATTTTACTAGGATTAACCCGTATACCACCACGAAACAATATGACCCAAAATCCAACTTCCGGGGCCAAAATTCACTTTTACTAAACTTAGCATACAAATGCTTATCTCTCAAAGTTTGCAAAACTATCCTCAAATGCTCAAGATGCTCTCTCATCTTTTGAATAAATTAAAATATCATCTATAAACACCACAACAAATCTGTCCAAGTATGGCCGAAATATGGAATTCATTAAATCCATAAACACAGCAGGAGCATTTGTCAACCCGAACGGCATAACTAAAAATTCATAATGACCGTACCTTGTTCTAAAAGCAATTTTAGGCACATCTGACTCCTTTACCCGCAGTTGGTAATACCCAGATCTCAAGTCAATCTTTGAAAACCATGTCGCTCCTTTTAGTTGATCAAACAAATCATCAATTCTTAGCAACGGATACTTGTTTTTTATTGTCACCTTGTTTAACTGCCGATAATCAACACACAACCTCATAGAACCATCCTTCTTTTTCACAAATAACACGGAGCACCCCAAGGTGAAAAACTCGGTCTCACAAAACCTTTATCACCAACTCTTGCAATCGCGATTTTAATTCCTTCAACTCTGCTGGTGCTATTCTATATGGAGCAATCGAAATCGAGTGTTCGGTATCAAATCAATACCAAATTCTACTTCCCGACTAGAGGCAAACCCGCAATTCTTCCGAAATACGTTCAAATTCACACACAACCTGTACCGATTCAACTTTCTTTTCAACTTCTTTTGTATTAATTACATACGCCAAATAAGCTTCATAACCCTTTCTCGATATCTTTGAGCCGACATTGAAGAAATCACACTAGGCAATGCCTTTGATTTATCCGATTCAACCCGCAGAGTTTCACCATTTTCACACTTTAATTCTATAACCTTTTCTTTGCAATTTATTTTAGCATCATGCAATGTCACCAATCCATACCCAAAATAACATCAAACTCATCAAACGGCAACAACATCAAGTCGGTAGGAAAGTAATGACCCCAATCATTAAAGGGCATTTCTTACTTACTTTATCAACTATCACGCATTTGCCTAGTGGATTCGACACTCTAATCATAAATTCGTGTTCTCAACGGTATATTCATACTAGACACCGGTTTCATGCATACATATGAATGAGTAGAACCAGGATCAATCAAAGCAATAACATTAATATCATAAAGAGAAAATGTACCGTAATCACATCGTGAGGAAGCATCTTCACGCACTTTAATAGCATAAGTTCTAGCCGAGCTCTTCCTCGATCTAATCACGCATCTCGCTACATTCTTCTGCTTGTTTCACTTCCACTTTTCTGGATACCTTCCCTCGAGTTTGCACCACTAGCTTTCACACTCAAATTTTTCTTTCTCACTCTCTCCGCCGCCTCTAATAAAGTGATCCGAGAACCACATCGAAAACATTCATTTGCTCTGACGGACCAAAATGATTTCTACCACACACCGGCACTCGGGTTTAACAAATCTCATATTTCCCACACTAGCCGCAGTAGTAGTCCGAGATTTAGGACCCACATTCGCTTCTTAAAATTTCCATATGATCGCCAAATGAAACTTGGGAACGAGGATTCATATTTCTTGACTTTCCGGGTTGCTGTGAAGGTGCATTACTCATTGGTCTTTTCTTCCAATTTCGTGTTTCAGATTCTACCTTTTTCTTTTCCTTCAGTAGTTCTTCAGCCTTACAAGCTCGATCAACCAGTACTACCATTTCTTTCAGTTCAAGGATCCCGACAAATACCTTAATGTCTTCGTTGAGCCCGTCTTCAAATCGTCGGCACATCTTGGCTTCTATAGGAACATATTCCCTGGCATACTTACTCAATCAAACAAACTCTCTTTCATATTCTGAGACTGTCATATTACCTTGCTTCAGCTCAAGAAACTCTTTACATTTCTGATCAATAAACCTTTCACTAATATATTTCTTCCAAACTCTTCTTGAAAGAATTCCTGTGTTACCCTCTCTTCGGTACCACCAAATCAAAGTCTTCCACCAATTATAGGCTGAATCTCTCAACAAAGATGTAGCACATTTCAAACATTCTTCAGGTGTACAAGATAATTCATCAAATACCCGGATAGAATTTTCAAGCCGAACTCGCTTTCTCATCATCATCAATATTTGCTCTAAATTCTTCAGCCCCTTGTTTACTTAATTCATCAACGGGGTTCTGTGAAATTTTATCATATCCATACCTTGAGGCATCGGGGTACAGGTTGAGGAATTGGGGAGGTGGGGAGGTCGACATTTGGGTTCGTCTTTAACGAACTCAAGTGTACCATGCACTCATCATTTGGAGAAAGGCTTCCCGATCCCTTTCTCCTCCTCCCCGACCAACAAGGGGGTGGATTTTCATCGTGTTGCTCCTTCAAATGAGTCATGCATTACTCAGACTTCATCTCGCCACACTGGATCGGGATCCATTTACTATATAAAAAATCATTTAAAAGGTCAAGTCGTCACACTATCACAATTCATACATATGGCATGTATAGCAAAATCCGTACATACAACACGTAGTCCGAGAACCGACTAAACCTGCTTTGATACCACTAATGTAACGCCCCACGCCGAGACTATCACGGAGTCGAGCTTAAGGGTTACCAACAATATTTATCAAATTAAGAACTTCAAATCATTTATTTCTACATTCACAGCTTTTAAGCTACTTGCATCACAGTCACAAGAAAAATCATATCTAGAGTTACGAAACTCAAATCAAGATCCGTAAATTTTCAATAAATCTAGACTCATATACCTATCTGCTAATTTTTTTCTAGAACTTTTGGTTGGGCCAATTAGTACAGTTTATTAGTTAAAGTTACCCCTGTTTCAGGACTTGACTGGTCTGACCTCTGTTTACTACGAACCACATTTCTCTCTATACAAAATCCATATGACTATGAGATTTATTTCTCCTGAAACTAGACTCAATAAGGATTCTGAGAATATAAAATATACTACCTAATTATATCTTTACCATTTATGGTGAATTTCTAAAGTTGGAACAGAGGATTCAGAAACTGCTATGACCCTGTTTCACTAAAATTCAAATATCCTGTAAGATATAATTCGTTTACCTGTTTCATTTGTTTCATGTGAAACTAGACATAATAAGCTTAAATTTGATATGTAGTCCATCACCAAGTTAAATTTCTATGATTTTTAGTAAATTTTAAACTCGCGTCGTTGTTGTTGCAATGATTCTGCTTATGGCAAATTTCATCCCTTTTATGAGTTTTTATGCACTAAGTATCTTAATAATTTTCCTTAACATCAAATATAATCTAAACTAACTATTTTCATAATTTATCATTATCAAGCATTTCCTCAAGCATTCCATCACCATACCATAAGATCATTTACACAAAAAGGTATATTGCTATACATGCCATACTTAAATTTACAAGCCATTACCAAAAGTCTTCCTGATAGTGTGATGAGCCTTCGACCTATCCCGACTCTGAAATGGCTTGTCCAAAACTACAATGAGTAAGAAGGAGGAGTAAGCATAAATGCTTAGTAAGTTCATATGCAAATAATAAGTAACATAACAAACAAATATACCAATCAACATTAGCATGTATCACTAAAACACATATCACATTTTTAATCATTTTCATCATCTTATTACCTTATCGTGGTTGTATCAATACTCAACCCGAGGGTTAAATACATACCTGTCCAAAATATCCATTTCACATCACTTACCAATACGTCTCTTTACATCTCGAATATTCCTCCATTTGAGTAGAACTTTACCCGCTGAACACATCTAATATAATTCGGATACATGGATAACTTGCACATAAGTGCCATATATGCAATCAAGCAATCATGTAACCCGCCCATAAGCGAACTCGGACTCAACTCAACGAGCTCAAGGGCGTTCGCATCCATAAGTGAACTCGGACTCAACTCAACGAGTTCGGATGCCTAGTTACATCTCACGAACTCGAGACTCAACTCAACGAGTTCGGACATTCGCATCCATAAGTGAACTCGGACTCAACTCAACGAGTTCGGATGCTCAACCATCCTAGTGACATGTCACTTGTATCCTAATCTATTCCTAAGGTTCAAACGGGATTTTCCTCGAACACTTATCCTTGCCGTCTTCCGTAGAATGCCAAATCAATACTCTAGCAACAATTATATTTAACAAGTAGTTCACATAATTTACATATTACTTGAAATTAACCACAAAGCATACATTTCATAATAAAATTCAGCATAACATATAATTAACATCAATAACTTAAAATAACCATTATGCTACATTATTTACACATGAACTTACCTTGGTACCAAAATACAAAGATTTTGCAATTTAGTCCACAATCTTTTCTTTTCCTCGATTGAGGTCGATTCCACGTCTTTCTTGATCTAAAATAACACATTTAGCTTATTTAATACTCACATTATCAAATTAATCCTTAACTCAAATTTTGGCAAAATTACAATTTTACCCCTAAACTTTTGCATATTTACATTTTTTCCCTAGGCTCGGGATTAAACTTTATTCCTTATTCTTATGTTTTACAACATGCTGATCACTTTTCTCTTCTATGGCAACATCAAATTCTCTCTAACATGTACTTGTGACTATTAGGTATTTTTATCGATTAAGCCCTTTTACTCGCTTTTGCTTAAAATCGAGTAGTACAAGTTGTCTAACATAATTTAAAACTTCATATTCTATCATAAAACATCAAAATACACAAATTTCACCTATGGGTATTTTTCCAAATATAAACCCTAGGTCAAATTATTGCTAACATAATCTTTATCGAGTTACCGGATCTCAAAACGTAAAAATCATTAAAAGCGGGCTTGGAATCACTTACTATGGAGCTTGGAAGCTTGAAACAAACCCTAGCTATGGAGAACCCTTGAAATTTCGGCCTAATGAAGAAGATGGACAAAATTGGCTTTTAATTTTGTTTTAATTCATTTTAATAACTAAATGACCAAAATACCCTTACTACTAAACTTTCCAAAATTCCTTCCATGTCCTAATTTTGTCCATGAACTTAAAATTGGTCAAATTGCTATTTAAGACCTCCTCATTAATATTCCAAAACAATTTCATACTAAAACTTCTAGAATGCAAGTTTTGCAACTTATTCGATTTAGTCCCTACTTTCAATTTAAGCACTTTAGGCATAGAATTCCATCACGAAATTTTCACACAATCATGCAATCATATCATAATCATCAAAATAATTATAAAATTATTATTTCTATCTCGGATTTGTGGTCACAAAACCACTATTCCAATTAAGCCCTAATTCAGGATATTACAGAGTGACTCTTCAAGTCTGATCAGTTTCATACACTCAAAGCTAGTTATGGTGCCAATTAAGAGATGGGTACACAAGCATTAAGGCATTTGGTTAAGGGGAAAATAAAGGGACATCAAGCAGCATATTTAATAGACCATTAAGCATTCATCAAGTGAAGAGGCATGACTTTTCAGCTATGCATGAATCAAGTAAAAAGACATGACTCTTTGGCTGCCCATTAAGAGTTATAACTGAATTTTAATATTTTGTTAATATCTGATATGAATGTTGAATTTGAATAGTCATAATAATGCCTATAAATAGTTTGTAAGAAAACATTATTTTGGTTAGACTATTTTTTATGTGATTCGGCTCAGTGATGTGAGTCGAGTCGTTCTTAGTTACCCGACCGTCAATGAGAAAGTATCATTTGGTTTTAAGTAAGAGTTGTATTTTGCTAGCTAGAGGCTAAAGTTATCAAAATAGGTTCAAAGTTACGCTAAGTATGAATAAGGTAGGTTCGGTTACAAAGAAATAAAGATAGGTAATTCTGGATAGTGGGTGGAATGGAAATTGAACTCAAGTGTCAAGAATGATCCAACACCATAGAGAGCATCGTCCCGAGATTTATATTGCTTTAGGTGGAAAGGTGATGAAGGAAATGGACCTTGACCCATTACCTAAAGAGGTAGGAACCAAAAGTATCAAGATAGGGATGAACGCCACACCGAATCGGTGAGAAGTCCAAAGAGAATCAAGTTGATGCCACTGACGAGCAGATAAGTCAAGATGAGGCTCAAACAAAATTAGAGAGGAATCAAAAAGAACACTATGTTCATTCAAAATGGAAAAAAGTCTATCCAACATGAAATAAGCCAAGTATTTATAGCTATGACATAGGTTAGCCAAATGGACAAAGTTACATTACTTCAAGACTAAGCATTCGACCATTAAAAAGCTAGGATATTCTAGAATAAAACTATTGAAGTGCTATGTATATATTTAGCTACTTGAGATGCCAATGGACATGCTTCACAATGAAGGAAATTTGGCTGGATGAACTTGGATGCAAGGGAGCTAAATAGCCTTGTCTAAATCGGCAATAAGCTTAATTGAGTCATTCAATTTGTATTGCTTGGCCGAATAAGTGTGAGCAATAAAGGGACAACTTGAATGGTCACTTGGAGTGTGAACATCAACCTTTAAAAGTCTCTTGAAATGTGAAAGCACATAGCAGAATGGACAGTAAGTGTGAACAAGAAGTTTGGCTAGTGTGAACATCTTGATGGTTGTCTTCGGGAGATGTTCGACCAACTTGAGGATTTACTTTGCAGCTACTTCTTGGTTGAATGAGTGCTTGGGAAAGCCAACAATCAGCATACCATTCATTGTAGCTAACCATGCATGAATCCTTCCATGCGTTGCACCCAACCAAGCATGCACCTTGCATTAATTTCCATTCATGCATTTGGCTGCACCACAAAACGCATTAAACACATTAAACACAACCTAAATTCAGCTAAACCAAAGCAAAGACATAATCTAGACACATTAATAAACATAAAATTAAATTATAACACATTTATTATAAACTTAGCTAATCACAATAATTTCAGCTATCTCAAAATGACTTGAAAACATGTATTAAGCTGAAATGAGCTAATAAATGAACTAATGAGTTGTAGGAACATAAAATAATTAAAATAATAACTTAATTTATTCTAGAAATTAAGTAACTGAGCTGAAATGAAGCTAGAATGAGCTCAAACGAGCTGAAATAAGCTTAAGTGAGCTGATTTGAGCTTAATGGAGCTTAGGAAGCTGGAAAAGAGATAAAGTCGACTTGCACAAGGTTGCAAGGAACCTTCATGGAGTTGGACCAAGCTTCATCAACAGGGTTGATCTTTGTTTCACCCCAAATTTGGGTGACCAAAGCCAAAACAACTTTTTTAAAAAGCTTAGCTCGAGCTTAGGTGATAGGACCTTCGAGCAGCTCAATGGAATCCTTGCTCGAGCTTGGTGGGCTCTAGGGCATGCTTACATCAATTTTTTTTTCCAAATTTATGAAATATTTGAAACTTGTGAGAGTTCAAATCTCTTTATTCTTTTTGGGACTGATCTGACTTATCAAGCTAGGCCTGTGGTTTCTTATCCTTCCTTTGTTTTTCTAAACTTATCACTGCAAAGTGCGGCATTCGTTATACCTTTGGTTCCTATCTCGTTAGATAGTGGATCAAGGTCTAGTTGTTGATTTTAATTTTCATTATCCATCTAAGTGCTTGTAAGTCTTGGGTCAACAATCTCTATATTGTTGGTTCAGCCTTTGCCTTAGTCGAGTTTCCTTTATCCATCTTCCAAACTCTTGGTATCCACCTTAAGTGTTGTTATAAGTTTCGGGTCAATACTGTTCTATAGTATTGGTTCATTCTTCAACCTTCAGCCTAAACTGTTCCATTCGAATTACCAACTTCAAAATATCCTTATCTTTGCCTTAGCTAAACCTATCCATTTTTTTTCTAAACATTCTTTGAACCTATCTTTTATCCATCTTTAGTCTTTTTCTTGTAACGAATCAAAGTTACTTAATTTCTCGATTAGGCAACTAATACTACTCGAATCATCACCGAACTTAGTTCGTATCATGTCCCTTGCTGTTACATATGTTTAAAGTTCATCAAAATTACTGTAGTTTTAATTAGCTTAATTAAGTTCATCAATAGCTCAATTAAGTTGAATGTTTCTGTCCATTCGGTTGGGGTTTGTCTCATGCGTATAAACACTTTGTTTCTAGCTAGTTGTAAGAAAAACTTTTTGCTAAATTTATGAAATATTTAAAACTTGTGAGAGTTCAAATCTTCTTGTTCTTTTTGGGACTGATCTGACTTATCAAGCTAGGCTTGTGGCATCTTATCCTTCCTTTGTTTTCTGAACTTATCACTTCAAGTGTGGCTTTCGTTATACCTTTGGTTCCTATCTCGTTAGATAGCGGGTCAAGGTTTATTTACTATTTTTCATCGATCGTTATCCATCTCATGCTTGTAAGACTTGGGTCAACAATCTTTCATATTGTTGGTTCGGCCTTTGCCTTAGCTAAACCTATCCATTCCTTCCCTAAACATTCTTTGAACCTTTGTTTAAACCTATCTTCTACCCGTTTTCAGCCTTTCTTGAAATGAAGCACAACTTACTCAATTTCTCGATTGGGCGCACACATACATCTTAGTTAATACATATCATTAATTTGTCTTAGCTTATTACATAATTTTAATGTGTTTTAGCTCCAGCCGAATTAATGTGGAGGTTTATTATGTCCTAGCTGCTACTGATTAAATGTGTCTTAAGCTGATTTAAATTGTTGAATTTAATGTGCAGGTATTATTATGTCTTTGACCGAATTTATTTGGTGTTTATAGGAAATTAATTCAGCTGAATCAGCTAGCTTAATAGAAAAGGAAAGCATTAAAGAAAGCATGCATGGGACAACATTAAAGGAGTTGTTGATTTCTCCCTATCATTCATGGAACGACATTAAAGGAGCTATTGATTCCTCATTCCCATGTGCCTATTCGTGGAGCTCAATGGACAATGAATTGATCTAAAAACCCAGCTATTGTTTTCTCTTCTCCATGTGACTTTTAGTGAAACATCAAAAGCCAAAAGAGTTGTTGATTATTCTTCCCAAGCTGGATTTTAGTTCTTCAAGGTTGTTCAGCTAATCAAAGCAGCAAATTAAGTCCATGCATTCTCTTACCTGAACCTATCAAGGACTATTCAGCTCAATATGATACGATCTCCGTTCAATAATGATTCGAGTAGTTTACATTGCCCGATCATTAAAATGAGAAGTATCGTTCGATTTAGAACAAAGGGGATAATTTTGGCTAAGTGTGGTATTTAGTTTCCAAAATAGGTTCAAAATGGCTAGGTGAAGTGATGATGATTATTTGACTATCAAAGAGAAACAAAGGAATAGGAAATAGTTTGGTTGGGATAGAGCTGGATCGAAGAGGACTTAAGAATCAAGATTGAACCAACACTATGATTGAGTGCTGACCCAAAACTTATGTGATCTTAAGGTGGTGAAACAGACCATGATCTGCTAACTATAGGGAGTTAGAAACCAAAGGTATGAAGTGGTTGAACGCCACACTCAGAATGAGTGATAAGTTCGAAAGAAACAAAATGACACCACTAGCAAGCTATCTAGTCAAGCTGAGTATAAAACGAATTAAGAGAGTTGGAAAACTCACAAATATTATAAACATATATCAAATAGGCAAAAAGTTCTCTTAAACAAGCTGATTACAAAGTATTTATAATGCTAACTAATGCCTAGCCAAATAGTCACTTAGATTCAGCTTAAATGAGTAGTTATGAGCTAAAATAAAACTTTAATCACTAAGCATAAACTCTTGAAATCTCTAGGCCTAAGTAACGTCAACCATCAACATGATTTCATGTTCAAATTTAGCTGATTTAATTGAACTTGAATGTTTAGGCTGGAAATATTCATTCTTGGGTAGCCAAAGAGTTTAGAATAGGCTTTAAATTCTCTCTTGGACAGCCGAATAGGCACCAGCAACATTGATGACATTTTTGGGGCACTCAAATAGACCATGGTGTGATCATTAAGAGCCAATCGATTATGGAATGTGAAAAGGATTCTTAAACTAAATGGGCATGTGTAATCACTCCTTTTTCCATTGCTATTCTTGAACAGCTCCTTGGAGAAGAGGAATAGGCTGCCGAATTTAAATGGTGCATAATGCTCTCCTTAAATGTTATGATAGCCACTTGTACATAACTGATTCTATCTAAATAGTCACCTACAAACATTCATTAACATTCAGCCAAAACAACTTAATAAGCTTAATTATTAAACTTAATTAATAACACACTTAAATTAATGCAGTAAAAAAATGTAGCACCCAAATTAAATAACATACTTTTATAAACAAAAACATATCAAACAACTAAGATGCTTAAATACATGGTTTAAGATGCAAACTAAATAATCAAATGAGTTACTTAATGCAAGACTTAATTTAATGATGCAAACTTAACTCACATGAAAGTTACATAATTGAACTAATATAACTTAATTTAATGATGCAAAACACATATTAATGATGTGCAAACTATGACATAATTAAAGACTCATATTAATCATGTTCAAACTATGACATAATTAAAGACACAAACTAAAATAACTAAAATAACTAAAAATAAATGAAACAAAGTTCTTAATTTCCAGTAGCCAAATTAACAAATTGAAATTAAAAACTTCATTTTTCAATTAGGCCCATCGTGCTTGGGCCAAATCTGATGTCATCGAATTGTATCATGACATGATGCCGCTTTGGCCGAATCATAACCTCCCTCTTGAAAATGATTTGTCCTCAAATCGGGCCACTTGCTCACGAAAATTTTTTCATCGTCACAAACCTGGAAAATGCACAAGACTCGAAAAGGAAGTAGATTAGTTGCTTGCCTTCCCTCACGAAAATGAAAGGGGTTAGTGACACCATGGATGATGAACTCGAAGGAACATGCTGAAATGTTATTCACAATTTGAACATATGAATCGATGCCGGGATCAAAAATAAAAATTGGTCTTACCTTTTTCTTTGATGGAAACAAACTGGATTCACAAAGTATTATAAGGTTATGGTCTCGGAAATCAAAATTCCTTGGTCCAAATCCCGTAAACAATGTAATAGTACAACATTCACCGGGATCAAAGACAAAGTTTTTGTTTACCACTTCAATTTGACTTGAAAAATTCATGGCTAGTAACTTATAAAGAATATGAAGCACATTTAAGTTAAAATCATGCAACACATGTTTTGAATCTATTAAACAACAATATAGAACAACCTCCGAAATTAAAGATTTGATTTTGACTTAGCAAGCCAACAAAATTTACATGTTTTATTTTCAAACTTAAAGACAAAGCATCAAGTAAGCAAAAAGTATTCACATATTTAGTCACACAAAATTGTAGATGCTTGCTTTCTGTCAAAGACATTTAAAAAAAGCAAACTCTAGGTTTGAACACATGATTTTGGTCACTCATTCCAGCTTACAACAAGAATTTCTTTGTCTCCAATGATCCACACATGTTAATCAAAGAAGGTGTAAACTTGCAAACATTCAAACAATCATATATATTAAGTATCATTCAAACAAACTTACTCAAACATGTGGGATTTACACAACAAATCAGAAAGTTCAAATCATTATTACACACAAACAGATTAGTCATTTCACATATCAACTTTTTATCACAATAGACCAAATTTTTTGCGAGCTTTTCTAGTATTACATTATTAACAATTTCACCAAGGTCATATTCATTAGCAGAAAAACACTTCATCTCAATATGTAAAATGAAATCATCAATCGGATTATGAATGTCAACCAAATCAAGACGAGGAGCTCTTTCACCAACTAGGTTTCTGACTTTATCATCATTCAAATGAAATTGTTGAGACTCAAATAACATGAGACCCTTAGCTTGCTTACATGTGGACGCTTGTGGACTAAGGTCATCTATGTTCCTACCTTTTTTGAGTAATCAAAATTGCCTCTCATCCAATAGGTAATGAAGCTGAAATTTATCAATGAGATTTCAAGAAACCTGAAAAGAGGAACATTACAAGGAGAACTCACAGGACGGTTAGTAAAAACACTCCTCACTTTTCTTGTTCACTTTCTTCTTTTTCTTTCGTTTCTTTTTCATCAATACTCGTTTCTTGCATACTCTTTCTTTTCTTTTCAATCTCAATCTCTTTTTCAACTTTCTTTTCTTTCTCGTATTCTTTTTTGCTCTCTTTCGTTCTTTTTTTCTTTTTATTTTCTTTCATTCTTTTTTTCTTTTTCTTTTTCTTTTTTTTCACATGCTTTTTCAATTTCATTACAAAAAGAAGAAAACAAGAAAGAACCAAAATGAGAAACTTTTCATTGAGCATAAGAGGAGGGGTCTTCATGCAAAAGATGATCATTTCTTTGAGATTGATTCTTCATGGATGAATATCTTGGAGTATACGTAGAATTGCTTGAACCTTCTCGTTTGCCACCATAATAGGCTTCAAACTCGAAGCTTGATTTATTTCGGCTTGGATTCCTCGTTGAGTAGAAATCTCGATAGGAGTCTTTTCTCAAATAGTCGTTGGACATTAAAATCTTTGACGATCTCGTTTTTGTCCTTTGGCTTGAAGAAATTTGCTCCTGATGGTAGGAAGATGGAAGGAAACGCTTGCGCACCACATCTTTCATTTCAAACCAGATTGATATTGGGCACTCTCCGTTTCGTCTTCGACTCGTGGTGAATTGATCCCACCAAGTCATGGCATAATAGGAGAAACCATTTGCCACAAGCCTCACTTTCTTATTTTCTAAGTAGTCTTGGTACTCAAAAACCAATTCAACCTTATTTTCCCATTCAAGGTATACCTCCGGGTCGGATCGACCTTGACATGGTGGAATGGCTAACTTATGATTCTTCAAATTGCCATCAACAAGTTCATGCTCTCTATATCCTCGGTTTCTATGAACGCGTCACCTTTCACTTTGATTGGATGCTTGGTATGTTGGATCGAACCAACCACCAATAGCAGCAACTTTTCTTTCAAAACTTAGAGACATTTTATTTGATCCTTACTTCAAACCTCATAATTCACTCGAAAAAAAATAATATGGCACTCCACTCGTGTTTACAGTCTTTTACAGCTTTTTCTACCCTCAAATGCTCTCACTAACTCTCGTGCTTCTTACCACTCATTTCGCCTCTCAAAGTTCGTAGAAGACTCGATTAGACTTATAAGCAAGCTTAGGGGTCAGTTTTAAAACGGTTACGATGGTTGATGTGTTGATTTTGGTAGGCTGAAAGAAAATGAAAAAAAAAGGTGCTAAGTGTGGTGTTTGGGTTTGAATTTGATAGAGAAATAACTTTGAAGTTCAGGTAAAAAAACTTATGAACACTTTCAATCTTTTTTTTAATAATTTTGAATTTCCTTTTTTTCAAATACTTACTGCTGCACTTCACGAATGTCCGTACTCCTCGATTTTAGCTAGCTTTGATACCAAATGATATGATCTCAATTTGATGATGATTCGAGTCGTTTAGATTGCCGAGAAGTATTATTTGATTTAGAATAAAGGGGATAATTTCAGCTAAATGTGATATTTAGTTTCCAAAATAGGTTCAAAATGGCTAGGTGAAGTGATGATGATTATTTGACTATCAAAGAGAAACAAAGGAATAGGAAATAGTTTGTTTGGGATAGAGTTGGATCGAAGATGACTTAAGAATCAAGATTGAACCAACACTATGATTGAGTGCTGACCGGGAACTTATGTGATCTTAAGGTGGTGAAACAGACCATGACCTGCTCACTATAGGGAGTTAGAAACCAAAGGTATGAAGTGGTTGAACGCCACACTCAGAATGAGTGATAAGTTCGAAAGAAACAAAATGACACCACTAGCAAGCTAGATAAGTCAAGCTAAGTCTAAAACGAATTAAGAGAGTTGGAAAACTCACAAATATTATAAACATATATCAAATAGGCAAAAAGTTCTCTTAAACAAGCTGATTACAAAGTATTTATAATGCTAACTAATGCCTAGCCAAATAGTCACTTAGATTCAGCTTAAATGAGCAGTTATGAGCTAAAATAAAACTTTAATCACTAAGCATAAACTCTTGAAATCTCTAGCCTAAGTAACGTCAACCATCAACATGATTTCATGTTCAAATTTAGCTGATTTAATTGAAATTGAATGTTTAGGCTGGAAATATTCATTCTTGGGTAGCCAAAGAGTTTAGAATAAGCTTTAAAATCTCTCTTGGACAGCCGAATAGGCACCAGCAACATTGATGACATTTTTGGGGCACTCAAACAGACCATGGTGTGATCATTAAGAGCCAATCGATTATGGAATGTGAAAAGTATTCTTGAACTAAATGGGCATGTGTAATCACTCCTTTTTCCATTGCTATTCTTGAACAGATCCTTGGAGAAGAGGAATAGGCTGCCGAATTAAATGGTGCATAATGGTCTCCTTAAATGTTATAACAGCCACTTGTACATAGCTGATTCCAACTGAATAGTCACCTACAAGCATTCATTAACATTCAGCCAAAACAACTTAATAAGCTTAATTATTAAACTTAATTAATAAACACAATTAAATTAATGCAGTAAAAAATGTAACAGCCAAATTAAATAACATACTTTTATAAACAAACTCAAACATATTAAACAACTAAGATGCTTAAAGGCATGGTTAAGATGCAAACTAAATAAACAAATCAGTTACTTAATGTAAGACTTAATTTAATGATGCGACTTAACTCACATGAAAGTTACATAATTAAACTAATATGACTTAATTTAATGATGTAAAACACATATTAATGATGTGCAAACTATGACATAATTAAATACTCATATTAATGATGTTTAAACTATGACATAATTAAAGACACAAACTAAAATAACTAAAAATAAATGAAGCAAAGTCCTTATTTCCCAGTAGCCAAATTAACAAACTAAAATTAAAAACTTCATTTTGCACATGGGCCCCTCGTGCTTGGGCCAATTTCAATGTCGTTGAATTGTATCATGACATGATGTGGCCTGGGCCATATCACAACATTAATTTCATTCAGCTTATTAGGAAGCCTCAAGGAAATTACTAGGAAACTTCTTGGAAGCTTGGTTCATTTGAGCTGAATGTGACCTGGCTATTAAGTTGATTGCTATCCATTCAACTATCTAAAATGACTATTCGGCTAGCTCATGTAATGGCTATAAATATTTAGCTCTTTTCATTTTGTAGGGACTTTTGCAACTTTGAATGAAATTCTGTTATTTTTGTAAGATTTACTTATCTCAAATTTCGTCCAAAGACTTAGCTTGGCTTATCTGTTAGTTAGTGGCGTCAATATTTGTAATAGCCCAAAATTGGGTCTAGTTGGAACAGAGGTTTCGGGACCACAAAATCTGAGATATAAATAATTATTTTATGATTATTTTGAGGTCTATGATATGATTGCATGATTGTGTGAAAATTTCGTAAAGAAATTCTATGCATAAAGTGCTTAATTCAAAGTTAGGGACTAAATTGAATAAGTTGCAAAACTTACATTCTAGAAGTTTCTAGTATGAAATTGATTTGAAATATTAATTAGGAGGTCTTAAATAGCAATTTGACAAATTTCTAAGTTATGAACAAAAATTGGACATGGATGGAATTTTTGGAAAGTTTAGTAGTAAGGGTATTTTGGTCATTTAGGGGTAAAATAAATTAAAATACAAAATTAAAAGCCAATTTTGCTCATCTTCTTCACCATGGACGTGTATACCAAGGAGACTCCATGGATAGGGTTTTCAAGCTTCCCAAGCTCAATTGTAAGTCCGTTCTAACCCCGTTTTTCAAGTTCTTTACGTTTTTGGAGTCCGGTAACTTGATTTAGCTTATGCTAGCAATAATTCAACCTAGGGTTCATATTTGGAAAAATACCCATAGGTAAAATTTGTGTATTCTGGTGTTTTATGATACAATATGAGGTTTTAAATTATGTTAGACAACTTGTGCTACTCGGTTTTAAGTGAAAACGAGCAAAAGGGCTTAATCGATAAAAATACCTAATAGTCATAAGTATATGTTAGAGTGAGAATTTGATGTTGCCATAGAAGGGAAAAGTGATCATCATGTCATAAAACATAAGAATAAGGGATGAAGTTTAATTCCCGAGCCTAGGGGCAAAATTGTAATTTTTCCAAAGTTTGAGTTAAGGACTGTTTTGAATAGTACATTAATTAAATAAGTAAAATATGATATTTTAGATCCCGGAAAACGAGATTTGAATCTAGAATGAGAGAAAATCAAAATTGGGAAAGTTGGTAAAATGGCCGTTTTAATATCAAGGTAAGTTCATATGTATAATAAGCATTAATTTATGCATGTTTCAATGTAAAATTGATATATTTACTATGATCTCCGAGGTGTTGAAAGTATGTAAGTGGTATGATAATAATACAACAATAATGTTGTAATTTATATTTGAAAGTTAAATTTAGTGAATTAATTGAATTATGTTAAATTAAATGATTATGGTGCCAAGTTTATGAATTGATTTAAAAATATGTCTATGGTACATGAAGTGCATTGAATTATCATACATAAATGTGATTTCTATGATTATGGATATTATGGGAAATTGTAAGTTCATATGATTTTTAATAAGACAATGTGTAATTTAATGTTATTGCGTTGATATTAAATGAGATGTAAGTTTATATGTAAGTAATACATCACTATTACTTGTATTATGATATTTTATAAAAATATTGGAAATATGTTTGTGGATAATTACTTGATTGGTGAAATTGTTGGAAAAGAGAGAGAAATCCCGGTTGAACCTTCGGAAAGATTGGATGATACAGATGGTATGTAGCTAGGTCACATGTATAGTGCTGAGTGCACATCATGTGTACAAGAGAGCTACAAGACATTATGATGTAGCTAGGTCGCATGGGTGATACTATGTGTACACCATGTAGACAAGAGAGCTACGGGATATATGTAGCTAGGTCGCATGCGTGGTTCCAAGTGAAGGACACCATGTAGACAAGAGAGCTACGAGATAAACTGGCTAGGTCACATGGGTGGTACTAAGTGTTCACCATGTGTACAAGACAGCCGAACTATATGATGGGTGGAGCTATGTGCTGAAACCACCAAGTATCGAGGATTGATCTGAAGTGTTCAACGGGAGACTCTCTATGTATTGCTTTGTGAGTTTTGTGATGAATATGTGCAGGAACTTGGTTATGTGAATGATGTGTTCATTAAGTGACTAGGATGTGGTAAGGTTATAAACAAGTAAGTTATACATGAGGATGATTTTATGGTGACTTTGTGATCATGGGCCTATACTTGTGATGTATGAAATGTGGTGAAAATGATTTGTGATATGTATGTTAAAATGAGGTTAATACAAAGAAAGTGTGAAAGAGTGAATTAGCAATAAAACTGTTTTGGACAGTAGCAGTGACGTGATTTTGAAAAATCACCAAAAATAGTATAAATTGAATCAGAGACTGAATGAGATATCAAATTAAATCTTAATGAGTCTATTTTCATATAAAAGAAACATAGAAAGCAAAGGAGTTCTATATTTTTAGATATTTATGTTTTCGTGAGACTGATTTAGAATGACTACGTGATCCCCTGTTCTGACTTTGGAAAATCACAAAAATTTGGAGAAAAATAATTAGAGGCTCAAAATTATATTTTTAAAATCCATAATGAGTCTATTTTCAAGATAAATTAACAATAACTTTATCCGAGTTTTGTACTGTGAGATAATTATTTTTTAGTGAAGAGAGGTTAGAACTGTCAGAAAGTGAAACAAGGGAAATTTTAATGAATAAACTGTACTAATTGGCTGAACCAAAAATTATGAAAATTTTATGGTGGAACGATATATGAGTCTAGTTTCAGGGGAAATTTACGGATCTTAATTTGGAGCTCTGTATCTCGAATTATAAATAATTAAGTGACTATGACTCGTGTGGACAGTTTGATGTAAACATTTATTAGTAAATTGTGAAATCGTACTTACAAGAATGCTATATACATTAAGGATGTGGAATGGAGAGGAGGAGGAGGAAAATAAATATATGTGGAATACATGGAAACTATGGTATATGAAATATTGATATAATGAAATAAATGATTTGTGTTTATAAGAAAACAAAAAGAGAATGTTATGTATCATGACATGTGTATATATATATATATGACTAGTCTCAATGTAACGCTTGTTGGGTATGGAATTGAATTGAAATGTTTCAGGCAAATATGTTATTCTGCGCATCTGAATCGTGGTATTTTATAAAGATATGATCTAGCTTTAAATATGAATGCTTGATGGTTAAGCTGAAGATATTTGGTAAGATGATAATCTTGGTATAAATGTATAAGTGGTACTATAATAAACAAGGTAAAATGAGTATGAGGGACACATGTATGATGACATACAAATGCTATGTTTGTGGTTTAATTGAGGATGTTTAATCATTAAATGAATACCATGTTATATGCTTTTGATTTTGTATAAGTGTGTAAGAGATTAAGGTTGACCAAAGCTTGGAAAATAGCCTAGGTATATTCCACACAGGTAGAGACACGACCATGTGTCTCAGCCGTGTATTGAACACGACTTTGGGACACGGGCGTGTGGAGCCTTAAAGCATGAAATTTCCAAGATTTTTGTAAGTTCTCGGTTTAGTCCCAAACCCTTTCTAAAGTATGTTTTGGGCTCCGTAGACTCAAATAAGGGACTATGTGTAAGAGAATGAACGCTTTGAAATATGAATAAAATTTTATGGCTCGTATTTTAGTTTAATGTTTGTATGTTTTTCTGGTAACGCCTCGTACCTTAGCCCGGCCTCGGATATGGGTAAGGGGTGTTACAATATTTATCTTTTCCAAACTTATCACTCTAATTCAAATGTAGCGTTCAACCCAAACTTATACCTTTGGTTCCTACCTTTTTAGGTAACGGGTCAAGGTCCTTTTATTTCCATCACCCATCCACCTTATGGTCGTATAAGTCCCGGGTCAGCACTCTTTCATAGTGTTGGTTCGATCTTGACACTTAGGCTTTACTTTAATCCCATCCAAACTATCACTATTCCGTTTTATTTTCTTTGATAACCGAACCTAAAACAACTTAAAGTTAGCCACTTTTGGAACCTAATTTGATACTTAACTCCATACTTAGTCAATTACAAACCATACTTCAAAACTGGAATGATACTTCTTCGCTAGACGATCAAGCATCTAAACGACTCAACTCACTATACCAAGGCGAGTTCATATCATTTGGTATCAGATCTACCTAAAACGAGAAGTACAAATGTTTAGAGCTATCTAGAGTAAGTTCGTGAAAATAAAAAAATTTAAAAAAATCCGTGTATCAAAAGGTATTTTAAGGTATTCAACATATTGTAATTTAAAAAAATTCAAAATTATAAAAAAGTGTGTTCAGTTATTTTGTTATTCAATTTCCAAAGTTCTGTCGAAAAGTATTAAAAGATTGTATTTACCTTTTGTAATTCCAGATCATCAATTTCTTGCTACTATCACTATCTACCTTCATGCTACACTCAAAACCAAATTAGTTTCTTTCAGCCAACCTTGCACCTAACATCATTACCATTGTTAATCCATTTGATGTAACGCCCTCACGCCCGAGACCGTCGCCAGAGTCGAGCTTGAGGTGTTACTAAACTTAATTCATCAATTTAACAGCTCAAACAATTTATTTTTAAAATTTCTAGACAAACTGGCCAACTGCATCACAGTTGCTTAAAATTTCATATCTCAAGTTCCGGAAATCGAAATCCAATTCCATAAATTTTTCCTGAAACTAGAATCATATATCTATTTACTAATTTTTTTCTAGAATTTTTGGTCAAGCCAATTAGTACATTTTATTAGTTAAAATCTCCCTGTTTGTGGTTTGACTATTCGACCCTCGTATTACGAATCAGATATCTCCCTGTACAGAGTTTCAATGACTATGCCATTTGTTTCTTATAAAATTAAACTCAATAAGGATTTCATACATGTAAGATAAAACTCCTAAATTTTTTTGTAAAATTTATAGTGAATTTTTGAATTCAAAATAGGGGATACAGAGATCACTCTGACCCTATTCCACCAAAACTTAAATATCTCACAAAATATAACTCATATACCTGTTTTGTTCCATCCATATGAAAATAGACTCATCAAGATTCAATTTCATAACTTACTCATCATTTAATTCCATTTCTACTATTTTTAGTGATTTTTTAAATTTACATCACTGCTGCTGTCAGATTCTGTTTTATGGAAAATTTTACTTTACTATAGATTTTCATGGACTAAATAGCATTTTAAACATACATAACATCAAATACAACTTAGATTGGCCATGCCAATGGTTAATCATTTATAGACCCTTTTCTTGACAAACCATAGCCATATCATAAGATCATTTACACAAAGTGAGTATTTTTCCATACATGCCACATTCAAAACACACAAGCCATTTTACCAATTTAGGCCTTCGAATAGTTTGAACGAGTCTTCGACCTATTCCAATTCTCAGGCCGGCTTGTCAACAACTACAATGAATGAAAAGAAGAGGGTAAGCATAAATGCTTAGTAAGTTCACATGCAAATAGCAAGTAACATAATCATGCAATTCCACATAAAACATCATTTGTATAAACAACACCAAGACATTCATGTTTCATTTGCATTTAATATCTTTCCACAATTTCATCATACAAGTTCTCAACCCGAGGATTTAAGCACATACCTGTCAAATTTTTTCATTCACCACACTTACCAATATGTCCCCTTCGTTTTAGGCATTCTTCTCATTCACTTAAGATTCACCCGTTGAACACATCAGAATAAAATTTAAATACGCAATTTCATGAACATAAGTGCCATACCCGCAGCTAGACAAACTCAATAGCCTGTGGAACTTATGTAACCAAGCTACCATATAACCCGCCCATAAGTGAACTCGGACTCAACTCAACGAGTTCGGAACTCAAATATCCTAGTGATATGTCACTTGTATTTTAATCTATTCCTAAGGTTCAAACGGGCTTTTTCCTCGATCTCACATCTTTGCCGTCTTCCACGGAATATCGGAACCGATATTCGATGATAGTTCATACTCATCAAGTAATTCACATAATTACATATTATTCAACAATAACCACAAAAAATAACATCTCATGATAATAATAAGCATCATATCATATAAACAACATTAAATTGCTTAAAATGAAAATTATGTTACTACATTTACACATGAACTTACCTCGATACAAAATTATTAGCAATCGAGCCTATTCTTCGTAAACTTTGTTTTTCCCTCGATCGTGACTTGAATCTTGTTTCTCTTGATCTATAATGCCAAATTAATCTTATTTAATACATACATTCATCAAAACATCATTTATCATTTAACTTTGGCAAAATTACATTTTGCCCTAAACTTTTGCATAATTACACTTTTTCCCTAGGCTCGGAATTAAACTTCATCCCTTATTCTTATGTTTTATGACATGCTGATCATTTTTCCTTCTATGGTAACATCAAATTCACACTCTAACATGTACTTATGACTATTAGGTATTTTCTGGATTAAGCCCTTTACTCGTTTTAGCTTAAAATCGAGTAGCACAAGTTGTCTAACATAATTTAAAACCTCATATTCTATCATGAAACACCAAAATACACAAATTTCACCTATGGGTATTTTTCTAAATATGAACCCTAGATTGAATTATTGCTAGCATAAGTTAATTCAAGTTACCGGGATTTCAAAACATAAAAATCATTAAAAACGGGGCATGAAATCACTTACTATGAAGCTTGAAAGTTGAAGAAACCCTAGCTATGGGGAGAGGTAAAATTTGGCAGCAACAATATGGAGAAGATGATCATTTTGTGTTATTTTTCCCATTTTATTTCATTTAATATACAAATGACCAAAATGCCCTTACTACTAAACTTTCCAAAAATTCCATCCATGTCCAATTTTTGTCCATAGACTTAGAAATTGGTCAAATTTCTATTTAAGACCTCCTCATTAATATTCCAGAGAAATTTCATACTAAAAACTCCTAGAATGAAAGTTTTGTAAATTATTCGATTTAGTCCCTAATTTCAATTTAAGCACTTTAGGCATAGGATTTCACCATGAAATTTTCACACAATCATGCAATCATATCATAAACATCAAAAAAATTATAAAATAATTATTTCTATCTCAGATTTGTGGTCACAAAACCACTATTCTGATTAGGCCCTAATTCGAGATATTACATTTGAGAGAAGAAACAAGTGGAAAAAGGCACGAGTGAGTGAGACAATAGAGAGAAGAAAAAGCCATGTAACAGTGTAAACACAAGTGTGAGTGTAATCCATTCTTTCTTTCTGAGTGAACATGAGGTTTTGTGGTGAGGTTTTTTCTTTTCTTTTTCTATGTCTAGAAGTCCCGAATGAAACATGGACCCAAAAGGAAAACAGTCCGAAATGTACCGAACCTAAATCTCCAAGCCTTATTGCGTGAAGTGGATAGTTTATTCAATCATAAACTCGTGCCTATCCAAGAAAGGCTCGATCAAGTCGAAGAAAGAGCCCAATGGGAGAGGACCCCCAAACTCCACTAAGGAATCAAGGCCAAGAATGAGTCCACAAAGACGAGTTATTCGACCCTAGTGATACCGAGAGGGACCAAGGGTCCAACCTAAGTGATCGACGGAGGGGGCAAAGAAACCATAGCCAAAGAGAACGTGGGCAAATCGATGACGACATTAAAAATATTAAACTTTCAATTCCACCATTCTAAGGCCGATCGAATCTAGAAGCTTATCTCGAGTGGGAGAAAAAGATAGAATTGGTGTTCGAGTGCCATAATTACTCCGAGACCAAGAAAGTGAAATTGGCAGCAATCGAGTTTTCAGATTATGCGATGATCTGGTGGGATCAACTTACCACGAGTCGATGGCAGAATGGAGAATGTCCAATTAGCACATGGGCCTAGATGAAATCGGTGATGCGATAGAGATTCATTCCGTCTTATCACCACCGCAAGCTCGATTAAAAGCTCCAAAGCCTTACCCAAGGATCGAAGAGTATGGAGGATTATTACAAAGAACTGGAGATCGCAATGATAAGAGCGAATGTGCAAGAAGATGGTGAAGCAACCATGGCACGTTTCTTGGCTGGTCTCAACCAAGGCATTGCCAATATTGTGGAGTTGCAACACTATGTCGAAGTGGTGGACATGGTACACATGGCCATTAAAGTGGAGAAGCAACTAAAACGCAAAGGCACTGCTCGAGGCTACTCCACCGCGAACACTTCAAAATGGAGCCAAGGCATTAACAAAAACCCTCCATCGAGCTGAGCTAAAGAGCTGATGGTGCTAGCAAAGTCAACTAAGCCTGTGGCCAAATCAAACAAAGGCAAGGCTGTTGAAAACTTTCCCAATAGTTTGAGGGACATCAAGTGCTTCAAATGCCTCAGGAGGGGCCATATTACTAGTCAATGTCCAAACTGAATCACTATGGTAGTGCGCGCGAATGGTGAAATCGAGTCAAAGGAAGAAGTTAAAAATGAGCCTGAAGCAACATCTGGCGAAGAGGAAGACTTAGGGCATGCTGTTGATGGCGAGTTGTAACACCCCGAACCCGAGACCATCGCCGGTGTCGGACACGAGGGGTTAGCAAGCCAAGTTCACTTGTTTTGCCCATCCATTGGACATTTCCAGTCAGGCTGGAAAAAATGCGTCACTGTCGCCTTAAAAATCATATCTCGAGTTTCAAAACTCGGAAACTGGTTTCGTAAATTTTCCCTGAATTTAGACTCATATATCCATCCATGGATTTATTTCTAGAATTTTTGGTCGGGCCAATTGGTACAGTTTATTAGTTAAAGTCACCCATGTTACAGGGATCGACTGCTCTGACCTTCACGCGGTATAACTTGAATATCTCTCTGTACAGGGATTTAATGCTGGTTACGTTTGTTTCTAATGAAACTAGACTCAAAATGGAATCTGTACATATAAAGTATGTCTCCTAATTCTTTCTGGATAATTTATAGTAAATTTTTAAAGTTGCGACAGGGAACCCAGAAACCGTTCTGGCCCTGTCTCACAATAGCTTTAATATCTCTTAACATGTAACTCCTATGACCATTTCGTTTCTTCCATATGAAAATAGACTCATCAATGTTCATTTACATAGCTGATTCACTATTTAATACCATTCCTACAAATTTTGGTGATTTTTCACATTCACGTTACTGCAGCTGGCAGCATCTGTTTTTAAGGTAGGTCTTACCTATTTTGTAGTCTCCATGAACCAACTAGTCTTGCCTTACATAGGTCCACATATGATCATTTTAACCATGCCAATGGCTGATCATGTGACCAACATTCCCATTTCCAATTCATAGTCACATCATGACACCATATATATATATACAAACCGCAAATAGTTTAAGTTGATACTTCACTATTACGAGCCATTTTCGCATGGCCGTACACATATACATCATAACATATTTAAACCAACAAGGGTAGTCCTATACATGCCATTTCAAGTTCAACCAAGAATTTATACCAAAATGGGGGCTTGATAGTGTGGATGACTTCACTTCAACGATCCCGAATCCGATTGCTATCGAGCGAAATCTAGAAAACCGAGAGCCAAAGCAATGAGTAAGCATTTTATGCTTAGTAAGTCTCAAGGAATATAATCAACTCTAATTACAGCAATACATTCACATAGTTAAATGCATCATTTCATTAATGCACATTCACATAATCATACTTACTTCACCATCCCAACTCTTATGTTCATACACAAATAACGGCTTCATTAAGGCCGATAACTCGTTCCATCATAGGAGCGGATATTCACACGCTCTTACTCCTAGCGCATAAGCACACACCGCACTTACCTTGTCATTGGGAAATTTCACAAGTGCATTAGCTGAAATTTTCCAGCAAGCTTATAATTTTCAAATCACATACCTTCGAGTTTAACCGGATGTCGCTACTCGATCAATCGCCTTGGGACATAGCCCGGTTATGGTAACCCGCACCAAGGCCTCACGGACTTAACCCGGATATCACGATTTGCACAAATGCCTTCGGTCTTAGCCGGATAGAATGACTTCATACGAATGCCTTGGTCTTAGCCCGGATGTAGCCACTAGCACAATTGCCTTGGGTCTTAACCGGTTATAATTTCCAGCATAATTGTCTTGGGGCTTAGCCCGGATATCATTCAATTTCTCATGCACACATACATCAATAATCATTGGACATACATATTTATTTTCGTTACTAAGGCTCAAACACAATTATAATCACTAACATAATCGCCGGGACTTAGCCCGGTATCATTCGAATACTCATACACACATAAATCAATAATCAATACATCCATATTTCATTCCACATAATTCAAGTAAGGTCACTTCTTGAGGACTTACCTCGGATGTTGTCGAACGGCTTTTACGGCTATTCGATTACTTTTTCCTTCCCCTTGTCCAATTGTGGCCCTCTTAGCTCTTGAGCTAATTCAAACAAATTCAATTTATCAAAACCTCATTGTGCTAGCTTATGGCGAATATGACAAGGAATTTAAATGGCCATATGGCCACCCTTTAGCTTGAATACACAATGGTCATGCATATTTTATACTACATCAAGCAATTCAATACAATTTATTCGAGCATCAAGGAAAAGCTAAGGCCTTCAATAGGCTACCCAAGGCCGAATATACTTGTCCATGTTGAGGCCAATTATGCACTTAATACCACACAAAACAGCATGCATTTTACTAGTTAATGCTTTGCATATTGTAGCTCAAAACTTACAATATAGCATCAAGCACTCATATGTGTGCTAGGCCGAATGTGCTTACAATTTCACAATTATTCTTCAACATCTTCTTCTTTAAACAAACTTATTCATCACTTCCTTCATAACCAAAACATCATGTGCAAACATATATATACATATATGAGCATGGCGAATTTCAAGGTGTCCATAGCCATCCAAAACACAAATTTTAACTAACATGCAAGAAGCATGAACCATGCTCATGAATGCATCATGGCGAATATGACAATCATGCTCCTTTTCAACTTCAATCATGATAAAACAAAAGAAAGCTCAAAATCTTACTCAAGAGTAGACAATCCATCATTGCATGCATCATCATCAAGCTTCACACTTAGCATGCAATGGCTTTATCACCATAACAACTTTGGCCAAATACCATTTCCATGGCTTAACAAAGATTTGAGCCATGGCTAACATGCACATCAAGTTAGCAACCAAAACATGCATGAAACTCCTAACACAACCTCATACATACCTTAATCTTGATGCAAACTTAGCCAAATCTCCTTCTAGATCTCTTCCAAACCAAGCATGAAGCAAAAATCCTCCTTCTTCCTTAGTTTTGGCTCAAAGAAAGGATGAACAAAATTTTTTCTTTCCTTCTCTACAACTCACGGCAATGGGGGGATTACCACACTCACACACTTTTTTTTTCATTTTTTATCACCCATACACCTTTGTTTATTATTTCACCCTAATGCACCAACAAAACATGTTTCATGACATGTTTAGCCCATCCTCCTTGTCATGGCCGGCCACCACCTATAAAGGGGGAATTTGACATGCAAGTCCATTATTTTGCATGCATGCTTTAATTAGTCATCACACATTTCCTATCATACTTTCAAAGTTCATTACTAAGTCCTTTCTTGTGGAATTCACCCTTATAACACTAAATCAATCATCATAAAATGTCATACATGAGCACACATGTTATAGGCATCAAAATAAATTTTTAATTATTTTTATGCCTTGGTTTTGTGGTCCCGAGACCACCTTCCGACTAGGGTCAATTTTGGCTGTCACAACTCTCCCCACTTAAGAAATTTTCGTCCCCGAAAATCTTACCGTAAATAGGTTTGGATATCGCTCTTTCATAGAGTTATCGGCCTCCCAAGTAGCTTCTTCTATCCCGTGCTTGAGCCATAACACTTTTACTAGCGGAACCCGCTTGTTTCACAACTCTTTCACTTCTCGTGATAGGATACGAATCGGTTCTTCCTCATAACTCATATTAGCTTGAATTTCAATTTCGATGGACTAATCACGTGCGATGGATCGGATCTATAGCGTCAAGCATCAAACGTGAAAGACATCGTGAACCTTTTCGAGTTCGGGGGCAAAATCAAACGATATGCCACCGGATCGACTCGGTCGGATATCTCATATGGCCTAATGAACCTCGGGCTCAACTTGCCCTTACGGTAGAATCGAGTATCTTTTTCCAAGGCGATACCTTGAGAAACACTTTATCACCTACCGATACTCGATATCCTTACGCTTCAGTCCGCGTCGACTTCGACGATCGGAGGCTATCTTCGGACTTTCACGGATTATTTTCACTTTCATTCAGCATCCCTAATCAAATCCACCGAAAATCTTGCTTTCACCGAGCTCACCAAAACAATGGTGTACGGCATTTACGACCGTACAAGGCCTCGTAGGGTGCCATCTTAATACTTGATTGAAAGCTGTTGTTGTAAGCGAATTCAATCAACGGCAAATACCGCTCCCATAAACCACTAAACTCGAGGACGCAACATCTTAACATATCCTCAAGTATCTGAATTATCCGCCGGATTGACCATCGGTTTGGGGGTGAAAGGCGGTCTTTGAAATGCAACTTGGTACCCAAAGCTTCTTGCAACTTTTTCCAAAATCGCGAGGTAAATCTCGGATCTCTATCCGACACGATGGAAATAGGCACCCGTGTGATCTCACAACTGAGAAACGTACAATTCAGCTAATTTGTCAATTGAAAAATCCGTGCGACGGGGACAAAGTGGGCCGACTTAGTCAATCGATCTACCACGACCCAAACCGCATCCTTCTTACTTGCGACAATGGCGGTCCGGATACAAAGTCCATTGTGACTCGATCCCATTTCCACTCGGGTATCGTGATTGGTGAAGTAATCTCAAGGCACCGATGTTCCGCTTTCACTTGTTGACATATTAAACATCTCAAACAAAGTCGGAGATGTCTCGCTTCATACCATGCCACCAAAATCGACGTTTCAAATCATTGTACATCTTCGTACTCCCGGGTGGATTGCCATTCGGCTACAATGGGCTTCATTCAGAATTATCGAAATGAGTTCAATTCTTTGGAACACGACGACTTTTGAACCTCAAACAATCGTCATCATCGATTTGAAACTCAATCCTTGTTCGAACACACTCGGCCCGTTTTGCGCCAACTCGTCGTCGACTTTTCGAGCTTCTCGAATTTGATGTATCAATAGTGGTTTGGCTTTCAATTCAGCTACTAACACACTATCGGATCGAATGACAAGTGCACGTTCATCGCTCGTAAGCGAATAATGATTTACGACTCAAGGCATCCGCAACCACATTCGCCTTTCCCGGTGATAGTCAATGACCACTCGTAATCCTTTAACAGCTCGAGCCAACGTCTTTGTCGCAGATTTAAGTCTCTTTGGATCATCAAATATTTGAGACTTTTGTGATCCGAGTATACATGGCACCTTTCACCAAATAAGTAATGTCGCCAAATCTTTAAGGCGAATACGATGGCGCCAATTCGAGTTCATGAGTCGGATAATTTTTCTCATGTGGCTTTAATTGCCTCGACGATAGGCCACAACTCGACCTTCTTGCATTAATACGCAACCTAACCCAAGTAGAGAGGCGTCGCTATAGATGACAAACTCTTTGCGGACTCGGGTTGCACTAGAATTGGGGCTTCATCAAATAAGTTTTAGTTGATCGAAACTTTTTGGCATTTCTCCGTCCATTCGAACTTAACATCCTTTTGGAGTAACCGTCATCGGCGTGGCTATCGTTGAGAAGCCTTTACAAATCGTCGGTAATAATCGGCAAGCCCCAAAAGCTCGAACCTCAAGAATATTTCTGGAGGCTTCCAATTAAGTATGGCTGCAATTTTATTCGGTCGACTCGAATACCGTCGCGAATACCACATGACCCAAGAAGCTAACCTCTCTTAACCGAACTCACACTTGAACTTAGCATATAATTGCTTATCCCGTAAAATTTGCAAAGACTAACCGCAGTGTTCAAAGATGTTCGGTCTCATTTCTTGAATAGACCAAGATGTCATCAATGAACACGACTACGAATCGATCCAAATATGGTCTAAAGATCCGATTCATTAAATCCATAAATACCGCAGGGGCATTAGTGAGCCCAAACGGCATCACTAGGAACTCATAGTGACCATATCTCGCTCAAGGCGCCTTGGGTACGTCCAATCTCGGATTCGCAATTGATAATAGCCCGATCTCAAATCTATTTTCGAGAACACTGAGGCTCCCTTTAGTTGATCGAACAAGTCATCGATACGTGGCAACGGATATTTGTTCTTTATTGTCGCTTTATTAAGCTGACGATAATCGATGCACAGCCGCATGGTTCCATCCTTCTTTTTCACGAACAACACCGGCGCACCCAAGGCGAAAAACTCAAGGCGAGCAAAACCTCTATCCACCAATTCTTGCAATCGAGCTTCCAACTCCTTTAATTCCGTTGGTGCCATACGATACGGAGCTATCGAAATTGGAGTGGTACCAGTACCAATTCGATGCCAAATTCTATTTCCGAACAGTGGTAAACCCGGTAATTCTTCGTGGAAAACATCCGGTATTCACAAACCACGGCACAGATTCGGGTTTCTTTTCGATTCCTTGTCATCGAAAGCACGTCGCAAGGTACGCCGCACTCTTTTCTTACATATTTTCGGCCAACATTGCGATATTACGGTGGCAACCCTTTAAGTCCGTAGACTTAACCCGAATTATCTCGTTATTCGCACCTCAAATCGATAGTCTTGCTTTTGCAATTTACGACCGCATCGTGCATGGTCAACCCATCCAAACCAAGAATAACGTCGAATTCATCGAACGGCAAAAGCATCAAGTCCGCCGGAAACAAGAACCTCGAACACTAGGGGACTTTTCTTGCACACTTTGTTGACAAGCACGTAATGACCCAAGGGTTTGACACCGAATTACAAACTCGAGACTCAATAGGCAAAGTCTTACTTTGGATGCTAAGGTTTCACATATATAAGATTGAGTAGAACCGGGGTCAATCAAAGCAATCACATTAGTATTGAAAAGAGTGAAAGCACGGTAATGACATCCGGAGAGGCAAGATCCTCGTAGCGCCAGATGGCATAAGTCCTCGCAGGAGCACGAGCCTCGATCGATGGTAGCATCTCTAGATCCTCTCGACCGCCATCGACATTTCCCATATTTCTAGGTGGCCTACCTCGGCGAAGGTAGCACCCGAGTTTCCACTCGACTCACATTCTGCTCAAGCATCCTCGGGCAATCCTTCCTAAAGTGGTCGGCCGATCCACACTTATAGCAGAGCGATCACGAAACCAACAGCTCCTCGAATGCCATTTGCCACAATGTTGACACTCGCCTCTCTCGGCGATCATTTCCACCATCAGGCGATCGAAGTGACTTGTGTGGTCACAGGGTCGATCGCGTCCTCGTCTAGAAAAGCCCAAAGCGCCTCTAGACCGGTTCACATCATCTCGAAATCTCTTTGGTGCTGTTGAAGAGACTTTCCGAGGACCTCTTCGAATTCTCCGGTTCCCACATCGCTTTTGTTTCTCCTTTCTAAGCTCTTCGACTTTACAAGCTCGCTCAACAAGTACTACGATCTCTCGTATTTCGAGAATGCCAACGAACATCCTTATATCATCATTCAGCCCATCCTCAAAGCGTTTACACATAATAGCTTGGACGAAATGCATTCTCGTGTGTATCGGCTAAGCCTCACAAATTTTCGCTCATAGTCGATAACCGACATAGAACCTTGCTTAAGATCAAGAAATTCCCTTCGCTTTTGGTCGATGAATCTCTGACTGATATACTTTTTTTTTCGGAACTTGGTTTGAAAGAATTCCCAAGTCACTTGCTCTCTAGGTACCACAGAAGTCAGAGTACTCCACCAATAGTAGGTGGAATCACGTAGCAAGGAGACGGTACACTTTAAGCACTCATCGGTGTACAAGATAGCTCATCGAGCACCGGATAGTGTTGTCCAACCAAAATTCAGCTCGTTCGGCATCATCATCATCCGTAGCTTTAAATTCAGTGGCCCCATGTTTTCAATCCTATCGATCGGGGCTTACTTGACCTTATTTGGTCGATTCACGGAGGTATTGTAGGTGCGGGGTTGCATTTGTCGGGAATGGAGGTTGTGGGACAGCCGTGTTAGTTCGAATGTATTGATTAAACCATTCGCTCATCACACTATAAAAGGCTTGCCTAGCCTCATCATTCAGATTGTTGGCCATAGGTTGAGAGTCCGTCAATGCTGTCCCTTGTCGGAGCAGGCGCCACACTCTCCACATCATCAGCTATTGCTTGGTTGGGATCGGGATCCATTGCTATAAACAAACTCAAAGTCAAATTGTCGAAATCACCACACTATCGATTCATCATTTAATGGCATGTATAGCTAGACCCCAAACACCTCACGGTAGTCCTAGAATCGACTAAACCGTGGCTCGATACCAATAAAATTGTAACACCCGAACCCGAGACCATCGCCGTGTCGGACACGAGGGGTTAGCAAGCCAAGTTCACTTGTTTTGCCCATCCATTGGACATTTCAGTCAGGCTGGAAAAACTGCGTCACTGTCGCCTTAAAATCATATCTCGAGTTTCAAAACTCGGAAACTGGTTTCGTAAATTTTCCTGAATTTAGACTCATATATCCATCCATGGATTTATTTCTAGAATTTTTGGTTGGGCCAATTGGTACAGTTTATTAGTTAAAGTCACCCATGTTACAGGGATCGACTGCTCTGACCTTCACGCGGTATAACTTGAATATCTCTCTGTACAGGGCTTTAATGCTGGTGACGTTTGTTTCTAATGAAACTAGACTCAAAATGGAATCTGTACATATAAAGTATGTCTCCTAATTCTTTCTGGATAATTTATAGTAAATTTTTAAAGTTGCGACAGGGAACCCAGAAACCGTTCTGGCCCTGTCTCACAATAGCTTTAATATCTCTTAACATGTAACTCCTATGACCATTTCGTTTCTTCCATATGAAAATAGACTCATCAATGTTCATTTACATAGCTGATTCACTATTTAATACCATTCCTACAAATTTTGGTGATTTTTCACATTCACGTTACTGCAGCTGGCAGCATCTGTTTTAAGGTAGGTCTTACCTATTTTGTAGTCTCCATGAACCAACTAGTCTTGCCTTACATAGGTCCACATATGATCATTTTAACCATGCCAATGGCTGATCATGTGACCAACATTCCCATTTCCAATTCATAGTCACATCATGACACCATATATATATATACAAACCGCAAATAGTTTAAGTTGATACTTCACTATTACGAGCCATTTTCACATGGCCGTACACATATACATCATAACATATTTAAACCAACAAGGGTAGTCCTATACATGCCATTTCAAGTTCAACCAAGAATTTATACCAAAATGGGGCTTGATAGTGTGGATGACTTGACTTCAACGATCCCGAATCCGATTGCTATCGAGCGAAATCTAGAAAACCGAGAGCCAAAGCGGCGGAGTAAGCATTTTTATGCTTAGTAAGTCTCAAGGAATATAATCAACTCTAATTACAGCAATACATTCACATAGTTAAATGCATCATTTCATTAATGCACATTCACATAATCATACTTACTTCACCATCCCAACTCTTATGTTCATACACAAATAACGGCTTCATTAAGGCCGATAACTCGTTCCATCATAGGAGCGGATATTCACACGCCTTACTCCTAGCGCAAGCAGCACACACCGCACTTACCTTGTCATTGGGAAATTTCACAAGTGCATTAGCTGAAATTTTCCAGCAAGCTTATAATTTTCAAATCACATACCTTCGAGTTTAACCGGATGTCGCTACTCGATCAATCGCCTTGGGACATAGCCCGTTATGGTAACCCGCACCAAGGCCTACGGACTTAACCGGATATCACGATTTGCACAAATGCCTTGGTCTTAGCCCGGATAGAATGACTCGCACGAATGCCTTCGGTCTTAGCCCGGATGTAGCCACTAGCACAATTGCCTTCGGTCTTAACCCGGTTATAATTTCCAGCATAATTGTCTTGGGGCTTAGCCCGGATATCATTCAATTTCTCATGCACACATACATCAATAATCATTGGACATACATATTTATTTTCGTTACTAAGGCTCAAACACAATTATAATCACTAACATAATCGCCTTGGGACTTAGCCCGGGTATCATTCAATACTCATACACACATAAATCAATAATCAATACATCCATATTTCATTCCACATAATTCAAGTAAGGTCACTTCTTGAGGACTTACCTCGGATGTTGTCGAACGGCTTTTACGGCTATTCGATTACTTTTTCCTTCCCTTGTCCAATTGTGGCCCTCTTAGCTCTTGAGCTAATTCAAACAAATTCAATTTATCAAAACCTCATTGTGCTAGCTTATGGCGAATATGACAAGGAATTTAAATGGCCATATGGCCACCCTTTAGCTTGAATACACAATGGTCATGCATATTTTATACTACATCAAGCAATTCAATACAATTTATTCGAGCATCAAGGAAAAGCTAAGGCCTTCAATAGGCTACCCAAGGTCGAATATACTTGTCCATGTTGAGGCCAATTATGCACTTAATACCACACAAAACAGCATGCATTTTACTAGTTAATGCTTTGCATATTGTAGCTCAAAACTTACAATATAGCATCAAGCACTCATATGTGTGCTAGGCGAATGTGCTTACAATTTCACAATTATTCTTCAACATCTTCTTCTTTAAACAAACTTATTCATCACTTCCTTCATAACCAAAACATCATGTGCAAACATATATATACATATATGAGCATGGCAATTTCAAGGTGTCCATAGCCATCCAAAACACAAATTTTAACTAACATGCAAGAAGCATGAACCATGCTCATGAATGCATCATGGCGAATATGACAATCATGCTCCTTTTCAACTTCAATCATGATAAAACAAAAGAAAGCTCAAAATCTTACTCAAGAGTAGACAATCCATCATTGCATGCATCATCATCAAGCTTCACACTTAGCATGCAATGGCTTTATCACCATAACAACTTTGGCCAAATACCATTTCCATGGCTTAACAAAGATTTGAGCCATGGCTAACATGCACATCAAGTTAGCAACCAAAACATGCATGAAACTCCTAACACAACCTCATACATACCTTAATCTTGATGCAAACTTAGCCAAATCTCCTTCTAGATCTCTTCCAAACCAAGCATGAAGCAAAAATCCTCCTTCTTCCTTAGTTTTGGCTCAAAGAAAGGATGAACAAAATTTTTTCTTTCCTTCTCTACAACTCACGGCAATGGGGGATTACCACACTCACACACATTTTTTTTTTCATTTTTTATCACCCATACACCTTTGTTTATTATTTCACCCTAATGCACCAACAAAACATGTTTCATGACATGTTTAGCCCATCCTCCCTTGTCATGGCCGGCCACCACCTATAAAGGGGAATTTGACATGCAAGTCCATTATTTTGCATGCATACTTTAATTAGTCATCACACATTTCCTATCATACTTTCAAAGTTCATTACTAAGTCCTTTCTTGTGGAATTCACCCTTATAACACTAAATCAATCATCATAAAATGTCATACATGAGCACACACATGTTATAGGCATCAAAATAAATTTTTTAATTATTTTTATGCCTCGGTTTTGTGGTCCCGAGACCACCTTCCGACTAGGGTCAATTTTGGGCTGTCACACGAGTTGCTTGTCGTTAAAATGAATTTTACGTCTCCAAAGTGTGGAAATGAGCAACAAAGAGAAAACATCTTCCATACATGGTGCCAAGTCCAAGGAAAAGTATGTACCGTCATCATCGATGGTGGAAGTTGCACAAAAGTGGCAAGTACTCTCATAGTGGAGAAACTTGGTTTGCCAACCACCAAGCACCCAAGCCCATACAAACTTCAATGGCTCAATGACGGTGGTGAGTTAAAGGTAACAAAACAAGTGCTTGTATCCTTCTCAATTGGAAAATATGCGGATGGAGTGCTTTGTGATGTTGTGCCTATGCATAAGGGCCATTTATTACTTGGGACACCGAGGCAGTTCGACCGAAAAGTTATTCGTGATGTGTATACCAATAGGTATACATTCAAGCATTTGAGAAAGAGTTTCACATTAGTCCCATTGACATCGAAGCAAGTTTACGAGGATCAAATGAAATTGAAAACTTTTGTAGATTAAATGAAAGAAAAAAAAGAAAATTGAGAAAAAAAGAGGAAAAACAAAAAAAAAGTGAAAAGAAAATGAGAAAAGAAAAAGATGAAAAAGAAAAAGAATGTGAGAAAATGAGCGTGTTTGCGAAATTGAGTGATGTCCAAAAGGCATTGATGTTGAAACATTCTGTCCTTGTGCTCATGAACAAGGAAATTTTATTTAATACTAATGAGTTACCCGAGGACCTACTCTCTTCTGTCTTGTCTCTTTTGCAGGATTTCCAAGATGTGTTCCCGGAAGAAACTCTGAGTGGGTTGCTACCCCTTTGCAAAATTGAGCATCAAATCAATTTCATGCTTGGAGTTGTCATTCCGAGCCGACTAGCCTATAGGACAAATCCCAAAGAGACTAAAGAACTAAAACGACAAGTAAATGAGTTGATGGAGAAAGGCTACATTCACGAAAGCCTTAGCCCTTGTGTCGTACCCTTCTTGTTGGTGTTGAAGAAAGACGGAACGTGGCGAATGTGTGTGGATTTCCGAACCATGAACAAGATTACTATTAAGTACTGGTATCCGATACCTTTCTTAGATGACATGCTTGACGAAATAAGTGGTGCCAAACTATTTTTTAAGATCGACTTGAAGAGTGGTTACCATCAGATTCGCATGCGAGAAGGCGACGAATGGAAGACGGCCTTCAAAGCTAAGCACGGTTTGTATGAGTGGTTGGTCATGCCGTTTAGCATAACCAATGCCCCTAACACCTTTATGAGGTTAGTGAATTATGTTCTAAGATCTTTTGTCGGTAAGTTTTGTGTTGTGTATTTCGATGATATTCTTATATATAGAAAATCTTTGGAAGAGCATGTGATACACCTTAAATCTGTTTTGGAGGTTCTTCGTAAGGAAACCCTTTATGCTAACCTCAGAAAGTGTACGTTTTGTTCTGACAAGGTTATTTTTCAGGTTTCGTGGTTAGCTCAGAAGATTTAGAAGTGGACCAAGAGAAGATAAAATCTATTCAAGAATGGCTGAGACCTACGAGTATCAGCCAAGTTCGAAGCTTCCTTGAATTGGCTTGTAACATCCTAAAATAGGGCCTAGTTGGAATGGTGGTTTTAGGACCACAAATTCGACATTAAAATATTTACTTTATCATTATTATGAGGCCTAGAATATAATTGTATGCATGTGTTAAAGTTTCATAAAGAAATTCTTTGAGTAAGGTACTCAATTGGAAATTAGGGACTAAATTGAATAAATTGTAAAACTTGAATTCTAGAAGAAATTTGTATGAAATTGCTTTGGGTTATGAATTAGAAGGTCTTGGAGAGCAATTTGCCCAAATTCTAAGTTTGTGGACAGAAAAAGGCTTGCGTGGGGGGAATTTTAAGGAAATAGCTTAAGGGCATTTTGGTCATTTGGTATTTTAATGAAATAAAATGGGAAAAATGAACCAAAATCAGACCATTCTCTTCCTTGTCCAACTGAAACTTCAAGGGTTTTCATAGCTAGGGTTTTCAAGCTTTCCAAGCTCAATAGTAAGTGCTCCCAAGCCCCGTTTTTCATGCTCTTTGTATTTTTGAAATCCTGGTAGCTTGCTCTCTCCATTTCTACCCATATTTCATGCTAAGGTTTGTAACACCCCTATCCCGTATCCATCGCCGGAATAGGTAAAGGGGCATTCCCAGACTTGAAACTCATATCAGAACAGTAAAAATTTTGAATTTTTTTTTTTGAACATTCCTTTAGATAAATACTAAAGACAGTCAGGGATACAATTTAAACTTCTATAAGTACACATTCAAAAGATGCCATTTTCGCATGGCTTATATACATTAACCAAAATATTCTTGACCAATCGGTCTATTCTTTACATGCCATAAAATAATTCAAAACATAACAAGAACAAGCAGTGGATAGTGATAGTGTGACTAGTTGCTGACGATCCCCGAGCCTGTAGCTTCCAAATGAGATCTATAAAACAGAGGAAACAAAGTAAACGGAGTAAGCATTACAATGCTTAGTAAGTTTTAAGCAAGGTCAACAGATAACAATCAAATTATAACATAGTTGTTCGTATTTTTTTATTTCACTCTTCCTTCTGCATACCATCCCTTTACCGAATATGCACATCTCATCATATACAATAGGCGATAAACTTTCACATAAAAGTGAGCTCATGTGACATAGATATATTGTATAATTTCACATAACCCTCACACCGATCCGATGTCACATAATCATAGGAATAGTCTCATAGATTGCTCACGTATGCATCACATAACTACCTTATGATTTAGTTCAAATCAAGCTCACATATAAACTTGGAGTACATACATGTTTAACCTTTCGCATTGAATATATTTATAAGCAATTCTTATTATGAAGTCTTATAGCTTTAAACTCTACTCGGATTATCACGAGACCTTTAGCTCGATGAAATCTCCACACGAAGTCGTGGGTCTTAACCTGCACATAGTCACCACGTATGGTCATCTGGTCTTTAATCCTGTGTTTACATCATAGAGTTTCATACATATTTATTCACATGTTACAACATTCACATCGACTATCATATTTGTAATTCATTTAACTCATCAAATATCTAATAAAACACACCTTCCGCAATCGTCATTTGGCCACAATATATATATATACATCTCATACATATCTCACATTAGCCATTTGGCTTTACCACGATCCATCTCATACACGTTTTGCATTAGCCACTCGGCTTTACCTCGATATCCATCTCATACACATTTCAGATTAGCCATTCGACCGCCACATATATACACTTCCACGCTCATCACATTGGCCATTCTACCTTATCACATATATGCATGTTCACATTCATCACATTGCCCATTCGGCCTTATCACACATATGCATGCTCACATTCATCACATTGGCCATTCGGCCTTATCACACATATTTGGCCTTATCACACATATGCATATTCACATTCATCACATTGGCCATTCGGCCTTATCACACATATTCAGCCTTATCATACATATGCATGTTCACATTCATCACATTGGCCATTCGGCCTTATCACATATATGCATGCTCACATTCATCACATTAAAATCCTAAATCAAAATATAAATTTTCATGTATTCACATCACAATTATCCAAATATACTTCACATACCACATATACTTTCATGTATACACTTTGTCTTGGCTGAATCTACATCTATCATTTTCCAATGAATAATTCAATTTCATGCCATACTATCATTTCATATTCGAATACTTATAACTTACAATTTCACAAATTTTAATATCAAAGATCCATCTAACACTCATATATCATTTTACAATATCACAATTTAGAATTCACGTATGGGTTTAATCAATAGCTTATGAGCAACTAAAACAAGTTTTATCCATGTTTACAACATAACCACAAATTCTCTACAAGCTGTTTTCCTGAGCAACAGCCGTTAAATTATTTGTAACTGGGGCTACGAAATTCCAAATTATGTGCCGTTAATTTTCCATGAAAATAGACTCATATATCCTCTATCCACAAAATTTTCAGAATTTTTGGTTTGGCCATTCAATACCAGATTTTTCTTAAAGTTTCCCCTATTTTACTGCTTGACTACTCTGACTACTCTTCACTAAGAATTTAATTTCTCATTGTACCAAATTCAAAATATGTTTTTGTTTATTTTGTTTGAAACTAGACTCATTAAGGAGTCTAAGCATATAATTTTATCTTAAAATAATTTTTTTACGATTTATGATGATTTTCCAAATACTGAACAGGGGATTTTGGAGCCATTTTGACTCTGTCTCACACAACTTTGAAAATCTCATTATCGACAACCCCTTTACTTACGCGATTTCTTTTATACGAAACTAGACGCATCAAGCTTTAATTACATAATTTATTCAGCCTTTAACTCAACTCCCACAATTTATGGTAATTTTTCCAAAACACGCTACTGCTGCTGTCCCTAGCAGATTTATACAATTTACTCTGTAAAGTTCTCATGCACATATTTAAAACATAATATCATGTATGCCGTCATTTAGAAAATTCATTGACCTTAACGTATATACATAATTCATATTCATCCTGTTTTAAAACTTAAAACTTACAAAGGAATCAAACTCAATTACTTAAGAACTTACCATTGAGTTTAAAAACATATCATCATATATAAGTACTTCTTATTATCACATACAAATCATAATTTAAATATCACTTTTATAATAACCAATCGACTAAGGCTCATAGAAGTGACTTATTCCTTATCATTATACTATAGGTAATTACACCAATTCATAGTCCCATCTTTACCCGTATTCCATATCATTCTTCGTTATAACTAAACTTATATGCTAGAAACTTACCTCGAATGTTGTCGAACGATTTCAATGGCTATTCGATTACTTTTTCCTTTCCCCTATCCAACTTTGATCCTCTAAGCTCTTGGGCTAAATCAAACAAATTTACTTCCCAATCAAACATAGTCATACGGCATCCATATACATTTTAAAACCAATTCATTTGAATCAATTGACCACTTAAGTCTATTATCATTCGTTTTCAAATTTGTGTACTTGATAAGTCACATTAAACAATTATATAACTTTGAAACATAATATGTTTTATAGAATAGGCTACGATTGTTGTTATTATTTCATGCCTATTACACCGACATCCATTTCGCATACACAAACAAAAATTTACATAACTTACCCTGCTTTATATACACAAGTTTAACTATATGTATCCAAACACCTCTACGGCTCAAAGTACATACAGAAGGCATTCGTATATCTATGCCTATGTGTGACTATCACAATTGAATGATTACTAGTCTTATGCACAACCTCGGATTCACATAAATAAATATTTAACATGTCATTAACTTATAAACCCCATTCGACCCTAATCAAACAAATTTAACTTCTATATAAAGATTTTCATTCCATGATCAATGTAACCATTTCAATGACCTTAAGCATAAAAAGGATCTAGCCTGGACGGGTGTTCTTTTGAATGATCAAGCCTCCCAATGAATATGTGTGCTTTATGGATTTAGCCCAGACGGGTAATCTGATTAGGGTCTGAATTTAGCCTGGACTGGTAATTCAAATCCGAGCTCAATACGGGTGTTTGTCATTATAAGGGATTTAGCCTGGATTGGTAATCCCGACATCACCTTATGAGTTCATGATATAGGGGATTTAGCCTGGACTGGCAATCCTTCCGTGAAATTTGAGGTTCGCAGGAATGCATATACGTGAACAGATCATTCGTAAGAATTGACGGATAATGGGTATTCCATCAAGATTTCCTAGAAACTCAATGAGATTAACATGAGATGTTTGTGTAAATGAGAGGTTGAATGATGAGCTCATCTAGTTAAATTATATGATGTTTGATTATGCTACTAACTTATTGATTGAGTGCATGTAACAGGGAACCATTTAATAATTGTTGGTTTCCTTATCTATCATGGATGTATGCTAATCACTCAGTAAGTTTTCTTTTCAGTTATTCGAGCTTACTAAGCATGTAAATGCTTACCCCTCTATTTTTCCCTATCTCGCAGAGCTCGAGGACTCGAAAGGATTGGAAGACGATTGGAGAGTCAACACACAATTAACTAGACAAGCTTTGGTATAAAGACTTTGTTTGTTTTGTTCAATTTCATGTATAGTATTTTTGAGTATTTTGTCATATGTGTCATTTGATTTGCCAAATGAAGGCATGTAAAAATATGTTTATCTCCTTGTATATGGCCACGAAAATTGGCTTAATTGAAGTAGGCTATGACCTACGAATTTATGCATGGTTTTATTTACAAGTGATAGGTCATTATCAATTGGCAATGAGTCACATGAACGAGCCAATTTCAGATGAATTAAAGTGACAGGGGAACCTATACATACTAAATAGGAAATAACCTATCATGTATGAAACCAATGATATGAGGTTTCTATACATCTAGTCTAATCAAGATTATTTACAAGTATATAATTGTGTTTTACTTTGAATTTGGTAACCACTAAGCACAAGTAGTAGAAAGGGGTGACTAAAGGCTTGAAAAATAGCATATTAGAGTCAACATGGTTAGACATACGGGCGTGTGTCTAGACCGTATGTGACACATGGTTCCCTCTTATGGGCGTGTGCTATGGCCGTGTATTCCCTGCACTTAAAATTTTAGCTCAAAGTTGTACACGAGTAGGCCACACGGGCGTGCGCCATGGCCATGTTAAAAAGACAGTGTTGTCCACGGGCAGGCAGCATGGGCGTGTGCCATGGTTGTGTTGATAATTCAGTGTTGCCCACAGCTGAAGGGCATGGGCGTGCCCCAAGTCACACGGGCGTGTGAGTCCACACGGCCCACCTACACGGGCGTGTGACACTTTATGATAAGGAAAAAAAATTCATAAGGAGCCCAAGGTTTATCAAACATACCCAAATTTGTCCCACACTACCTCTAGGTATGTTATATGCCTCGAAGGCCTATATTAGGGGACGAGTTGTTCATGGATGAAAAGTTTAAAATTTGAGTAAAACTTGGTGACCCAATTTGGTACATTTCAAAATGTAAAGTCCTGGTAATGCCTCGAACCCTATCCCGGCGTCGGGTACGGGTGAGGGGTGTTACATTTATTGGTATCAGAGCTACGGTTTAGTCGATTCTAAGACTACCATAGAGGATGATAAAGTTTGCTATACATGCCATTATTCGAATGTTGATAGTGTGACATCTTCTAATTGTTTAAATTGTTTTGAATATAGTAAATGTCTTCCAATCAAGCACAAGATGAGTCCGAGGGAGCCGAGAGCCATGCTCCAGCTTCTGTACAGTGAGCTGTATTTAGTAGTAGTAGAAGGCTGATGTCAGAAGACTGAGAAGGGGCCCGAGCTGCCTTCTTTGATATGATGGATGAATGGTTTGGGGATATCTGAGAAATCACCCCAATATACCAAGACCTCCCCCACCCCCTAACCAACCTGATGAGGATGTGCCATGAGGTATGGCACTAATAAGAATCGATAAAGCCCCTGTAGATAAGCTTAGAAAGTATGGGGCTGAGGAATTCAGAGTTAAAGTTAATGATGACGCTGAAAGAGCCAAGTTCTGGCTTAAAAATACTACACGAGTGCTAGATGATTTGTCATGCACACCCGAGGAATGTTTGAAGTGTGCTGTGTCCCTTTTGAAGGACATTGCATACAATTGGTGGAAGACCGTATCCTTGGTAGTGCCAAAAGAAAATATTACTTGGGACTTCTTCCAAGAAGAGTTTAGGAAGAAATATATTAGCCAACGGTTTTTGGACTCGAAGCGAAAGGAGTTCCTAGAACTCAAACAAGGGAACAAGACTGTAGCAGAATATGAGGGAGAGTTCGTACGACTATGTCAGTATGCAACTGAGTGGGTCCAAACTGAATCAAAAATGTGTAAATGCTTTGAGGAACTTAATAATGAAAGAAAACAAGCTAAGAGAGAGGCTTGAGTTATGAGCAAGAGGTCTAGCAGTAAAACACTCTCGTTCTCCATGAAGAAAGCTAAGAGCCTGCATGAACACTCCACTTCATCAGTGGGATATTCGGGTAGATCGAGAAGCTCTAAATGACAAGGTCAAAAGTCTTCCTCCCTGATGGTGACTAGTGTGGGGAGTGTAAATGATCAAAAACTGAAGTGTAAAAGTTGTAACAAATCCACTTCAGAGGGTGCCGAATGAAGAGCGGCGCGTGTTTCAGATGTGGTTCTCTTGATCACTTTCTTAGAGACTACCCAGAACAAGCCAAAAAATAAGTGGAAATAGCTCCGAAGTCGAGTGCTCCCATTCTATGAGGTAGACTGAGACACCCTAGGAGTGCTAGTGGCAGTCGAGTCGTGACTAAAGACGTTGCAAAATTAGAGTTTCGAGCCCCAGTAAGAACGCATGTGATACGTGCTCGAGAGGAAACCGCTGCTCCTGATGTTATTACGGGTACTTTCTCTCTTTTTAATATAAGTGTTGTTGCTTTAATTGACCCAGGGTCGATGCATTCATATATCTGCATGAGATTGGCGTCTAGTATGAACATACCTATTGAACATACGGAAGATATTATTAGAGTGTCGAACCCAGTAGGCAGATCAGTTCTAGTTGATAAAGTCTGTAAGAATTGTCCTTTGATGATTCAAGGTCGTTGTTTCCCGGCTAACCTTATGTTGTTACCATTTGATGAATTTGATGTAATACTTGGTATGGATTGGTTAGCCCTTCATGATGTAACAGTGAATTATGGTAGTAAGTATATTAAGTTAAAATCCCCAGATGGTAAGGTTCTACAAGTCGAATCAAGAGAATTGGGTTTGTCGCTGGTTGTAATCACGACAATGGTTGCCCAGAGATTTATGAGGAAAAGATATGAAGCCTACCTTGCATTTGTACTAACACTAAGGAAATAGAGCTGAAAATCGAGTTTGTGCCAATAGTATGTGAGTACCCAGATGTGTTTTCAGAGGAATTACCTGGATTACCTCCTGAAAGGGAGATAGAGTTTGGTATTGAATTGGTGCTAGGGATGACTCCCATTTATTGCCCCGTACAGAATGGCACCTACAGAGCTGAAGGAGTTAAAAACACAGTTGCAAGATAGCTTTTAGAACGATGTATGGCCATTATGAATTTCTTGTTATGCCGTTTGGCCTGACGAATGCACCGGCTGTGTTTATGGATCTAATGAATAGGATCTTTCAGCCATATTTGGATAAGTTTTTTGTTATTTTTATTGACGACATTTTGATCTACTCTAAAGATGAGACGGAGCATGTGAAGCACCTGAGAATTGTGTTGCAGACCTTGCGGGAAAAGCAACTGTATGCTAAGTTTAGCAAGAGTGAGTTTTGGCTCCAAGAAGTTGGATTTTTGGGTCATATAGTTTCAGGTGAAGGCATCCAAGTTGATCCAAGTAAGATTTCTGCAATTGTTGAATGGAAATTGCCTAAGAATGTAACCGAGGTTAGAAGCTTTTTGGGCTTAGCCGGTTACTATCGAAGGTTTGTAAAAGGATTTTCCATGATAGCGACTCCGAGGATGAAGCTGCTACAGAAAGACGTTAAGTTTGAATGGACAGAGAAGTGTCAACAAAGTTTTCAGAAGTTAAAGGCATTGCTGACCGAAGCTCCTGTTTTAGTGCTACCTGAACCGGAAAAAGAGTTTGTGGTCTACAGTGATGCATCCATGAATGGATTGGGTTGTGTACTTATGCAAGATGGAAAGGTGATAGCCTATGCTTCATGGCAATTGAAGCCTCACAAGAAGAATTATCCAACCCACGACCTAGAGCTTGCCGCTATTATTTTTGCCTTGAAAATTTGGAGGCATTATTTGTATGGCGAGACTTGCCGTATATTCACGGACCACAAGAGTTTGAAATACTTGATGACTCAGAAAGAATTAAATTTGAGACAGCAGAGATGGTTAGAATTAATTAAGGATTATAATCTGATTATCGACTATCGCCTGGGAAAGGCGAATGTGGTCTCCAATGCATCGAGTAGAAAATCCCTGTATGCTTTGAGAGCCATGGATACTCGTTTGACATTGCTTAATGATAATTCAGTTCTGGCTGAGCTGGAGGCTAGGCCAACATTTCTGCAGGAAATTCATGATGCTCAGCTTAATGATGATGACTTGCAAGCAAAAAGAACTCAATGTGAGTCTGGTGTTGAGTCAGATTTCTGAATTAGTCCTGATAGATAATTAATGTTTAAAGATAGGGTTTGTGTACCCAAAGAGAATGAACTTATTCAAAAGATTTTGCAAGAAGCACATAATAGTCGTCTGTCTGTTCACCTGGGAAGTACCAAGATGTACAACGATTTAAAGAAGATGTACTGGTGGAACGGCATGAAAAGAGATGTTTCTGAATTTGTATCGAAATGCTTGGTATGTCAGCAAGTTAAAGCTAAACATCAAGTGCCTTCAGGTTCCTTACAGCTTGTAATGGTCCCCGAATGGAAGTGGGACAAAGTTACCATGGACTTTGTGACGGGATTACCTTTAACTCCAAAAAAGAAAGATGCCTTATAGGTTATAGTGGACAAATTGACAAAGTCGGCTCATTTCATCCCGGTAAGGACAAATTATTCACTTGATAGATTGGTCGATTTGTACATTTCTGAGATAGTAAGATTGCACGGAGTACCACTGCCGATTATTTCAGACAGAGACTCGAGGTTCACTTTGAGATTCTGGAAGAAGTTACAAGAAGCCTTGGGTACAAAGTTGAGTTTTAGCACAGCTTTTCACCCTCAGACTGATGGCCAGTCTGAGCGGATGATTCAGATTCTCGAGGACATGTTGCGTTGTTACATCCTTAAATTTTAGGGTAGCTGGGAAAAATACCTGCCATTGGTAGAATTTGCCTATTAGTACAACACACCCTAGCAATTAATGGCAGCAAACGGAGATGTTAAAAGAAACTATTAGTACGATAGAAAGAGAAAGAGGGAAAAAAATAACCGAAAAGTTGTAGTTACTACCAAAGTCTATAGAGAGCATTGAAGATTTGGCACAGTGAGGGTGAAAGAAATAGCAGTTTTGGGTCAAGGAGAAGCGATTTGGGTTTGAATAAGATAATCGGAAAGTTCGTATAACATAAATATGTATGTTAATTTACTTGAAGTGAATTATGTGATTGTGACAATATTATGCTGATGATAAATGTTAAGTCATATGTGTGTATTTATGAGAGCATATTAGAGGCTTTACGACTTCACCTCCTTACCAATATGTTATTTTGTAATAAGATTTTACGAGATTTATGTTGAATGAACTCACAAGTGCGAGACTAAAGAGTTCGGTAGCGGAATAATTAAAATGAGGTCAGAGTTAAGAATAGTTTGGCAAGAGAATATAGTTCTAGAAGAGATATCAGATTATTCTAATGATCATTCAGATTACGCAATGTCACGATTAAAGAAAAAGTTAATCTTAGCTAATCAAATATTCAGATATGATATCTAAAGTATGTGTTTGCTGAAATTTTTACCGAATTGGTTTTCATTAGTGAATGGAATGATGCGGGGTTCATGATGACAGAATTAGTAGGAGAAATGAATGTTATGAACTTTTCTGGGTATTCTATATATTCTTTTATCCTCAGAGAAATGTGTGTGATTGTTCATTTTCTGGTGAAATTCTTATCGTGTGAGAATGTTAGCTGACTATAATGTTAGACAAAAGTTCTATTGGCCTGGTTGTTTCATGATCGACATTTCTTTATCTATTCGGAATTCTATTCTAATGTGTTGGAATGAAGTCGATGGTAAAAATTTATGTGAGAATGATCTTATATTTCTACTAATTATGGTTGTTTTATATATGCGAGAAATATATTATCTTTGTTATGATGGAAGTCCAGAGTCAGTAAGTAGTGTTTTTCTTCTAGCTTTCTCTGAGGAATTATCAAGATCTTTGTTATCTTCTTATGAGTTATGTTCTCAGACTTCCAGTATGGTATCGTATCTTGGATTTCTTTATATCGATTTTTCTATCATTCTTATTTCCTGAATTATCAACCATGGCTTATCTTTAAAGTGTGTTCTTCAGCTTGTCATAACTATGTCTATTATGATTATGCTTCTGGTTCGATCAAAGAAACATGGTTATTCTGGTATCTGGATTTCTCTATTTTTCATGTAAAGAACTGGCATTGGCAACAGTATAAAAGATGGAAGCACAAACTCAAGTAACATGATGGATTTCTTTCTCATGTAAGTTGATTAAAGTCAATGCATTCAATCGAGATGTCTTTGTTTCTTTGAACTAATGTGATTGTAAAGGCCTTTGATTAGCATGGTAAGAGAATTTCAAAAGATTGTGTGTTTGAGTTGTTTTAATAGCATGAAGAAAGGAACATTTTGTTATGTTATTATTTGATAGTCAAAATCGACTCGGTTGTTTTTATCAGAATGAGCTGGTCAATTGAAATGTGATTAGGGTTACATGTAGTTAAAGTATCCTTAGTTATGGTAATAAATTTTGTGCATTCACAAGTATATCGTTGGACAGTTTGAATGAAGGATTGATATTCTAGAGAGTATGATACCAAGGTATACCCATTAGATTTGTTCTAATCTGATGATGTAGTTAAAGCTGTTCTGAATGATATGGTTATCAAATTTATGAAAATTTGGATAGTCTCTGCATGTTAGCAAGTTGAAAATAGTTGAAGATATTATTAACCGAAGCTCTGGTTCTAAGTTCAATTTGAATTGAGTAATGAATTTATGATTTTTCAGTGATGCACTATCGAATGGATTGGAATGTATTTTATTACTAGAATGTAAAGTGATGATTCATGTTTTCATACGGTTAATGTCACATTAAAAAAACTGTTCAACCAGTGATGTAGAGACAATCACTTTTATGTTCGTATTGAGAATTTGGTGATATCGTTTATTCGACGAAAGGTGCCTCATGTTCCTTGATTTCAGGAATTAAAGTATCGAATGTCATAGAAAGATCTGAAGTTAAGATAGTGTTAAAAACTTTCATGAGTTCTCTATAACACCCCAAACCCGGCCCAGACGTTATGGTTGAATCGGCGTGTCACATTGAAGTGTTTTAGCAAAACCGTGTTTTCATTGAAAACCCTTCTTAAACAAAAGAGACCTTAATTAACTTAAAAATCAACACACCTTTCAGTTGTGAAAGCCTTGTTTAAAACATTTTATTTAAGAAAACTTTATCATTTAAAAATTAAGTTGCGGAAATGTAGAAAACATACTATAATTTAGGAATACCATGTTCAACTTCTCGTAATTACAATGAAAATAATAAAATCCGAATAATAATAAGAAGGAAGCCTTATTACATTTCGGTCCGAAAAAATACTTAATAAAGTAAAGAATATATATGCTTTTAAAAGAGAAACAAGTCCAAGTTGTCTTACTAGCTGGCCACCCAGAGTCCCTCCAAACATCGAACCTTCTACTGAGCATCACCTGAAAATAAAATAAAAGAGGGGGGTGAGTTTTCGCAAACTCAGTGTGTACAACCCTCGACGGAAAACAAGCATTCAAAAAAAACATCATTCATTAATCATGCAATGCAATACCATCCAAATTATCCATCCGCTACACACCAGCTCCGTCCCCCGTCACACCATGTAGGGATATAAATATCGACCCACCTAGCCCACACACCATGGTAGCCCGGTTGCAGAACTACCTTCATTTACATATTGGGCTTTAAAAGCTATCGATGAATCCACGATTGTCAGGCAACCCTGCAATCCTCATATACTTCCTCTGTTCCATAATTCCCAACCCATATGCAACCTAAGCAGAATATCATCCTGTCCAAAACCCCTAACTTCTTAAGTCTAAAATTCAAAAATTCTTCCGGGTTTTGGCCAACACATGGGGCTTCCATAAGCCCATTTACACCCTCCAATTATGAATTTCACAACCAAATACCTAATTTTAAACACTTTACCAAAATATCGAGAATCACGACAAAACCTGAAAATCAGGATATTACAACTTTACCCTCCTTAAAGAAATTTCGTCCTTGAAATTTTTACCTGCTCCAAATAGTTAAGGGTATTGCTGACGCATTGCTTCCTCGGTCTCCCAAGTAGCTTCTTCTTTGCCATGGTTTCTCCAAAGTACCTTCACTAATGGGACTGACTTCCTTCTCAGCACCTTGATGTCGTGATCAAGTATTTGCACAGGTTCTTCTTCGAAGGTTAAATCTGACTGTACTTCGATTTCTGCAACTGGCACGATATGAGTTGGGTCAGAACGATATCGCCTTAGCATGGACACATGAAAAACATCGTGAATACGATCCAGCTCTAGAGGTAACTCTAGCTGATAAGCCACCTGCCCTATCCGCTTAATAATTCGATAAGGCCCAATAAACCATGGACTCAACTTGCCCTTCTTACCAAATCTCAATATCTTCTTCCAAGGTGAAACTTTCAAAAAGACCACGTCCCCAACCGCATATTCAATATCCTTACGCTTCAAATCGGCATAAGACTTTTGTCGATCTGCTGCCTCCTTTAATCGATTCCTGATCACCTTAATTTTGTCTTCAGTATCTGCTACCAACTCTGGACCAAGTACTTGCTTTTCCCCCAATTCTGCCTAACACGTAGGCAAATGACACCTTCGCCCATATAGTGCCTCGTAAGGAGCCATCTGAATACTTGCTTGGTAACTGTTGTTATATGCAAACTCCGCCAATGGCAAATAATCCTTCCAACTGCCTCTAAATTCAATAACACAACCTATCAACATGTCTTCTAAGATCTAAATGACCCTCTCTAACTACCCATCTGTCTGGGGGTGAAAGGCTGTACTGAAATCCAATCGTGTTCCCAACGCCTGATGCAATTTCTGCCAAAACCGAGATGTAAACCTTGGGTCTCGGTCAGAAATTATTGATACTGGCACCCCATGCAACTGCACTATCTCTGCCACATACAACTTGGCCAGCTTCTAAAGTGAATAGTCGGTTCGGACAGGTATGAAATGGGCAGATTTCATGAGCCTATCCACAATTACCCAAACTGAATCCTTCTTGGAAGGTGTCAACGGCAACCTACTTACAAAATCCATAGTTACCCTTTCCCACTTCCAAAGTGGTATCTTTACTGGCTGTAACAATCCTGAAGGCAGTTCATGCTCGGCCTTTACTTGTTGACACGTCAAACATTTCCCACAAATTCGGTCACTTCTCGCTTAAGTCCAGGCCACCAATATAGCTCCCGCAAGTCTCGATACAACTTACTCCCTCCTGGATGCATAGCACAAGGTCCATTATGTGCCTCTTTTAAAATCATTGATCTCAAGTCAGAGTCCCTCGGCATACAAATTCTTCCTCGAAAACAAAGAACCCCATTATTATTTAACCCAAAATCTGGATTCTCCCCCTTCTCAACTTACTGAAACCGAGAAACCAACGGCTCATCCTCCAACTGTTGCTTCTTAATCTGCTCCACCCAAGTCGGTCTCACTTGTAACTCTACCAATAAGCTTCCGTCGTCATACAAACTTAAACGAGCAAACATTGCCTTCAATTCCGCCACAGTCCTTCGACTTAACGCATCAACCACGACATTTGCCTTACCTGGATGGTACTCAATCGAACAGTCATAGTCCTTTAACAACTCTATCCACCTTCACTGTCTAAGATTCAACTCCTTTTGAGTTAACAAGTACTTAAGACTCTTGTGATCCATATAAATAATGCATCTCTCCCCATAAAAGTAGTGCCTCCATATTTTAAGCGCAGAAATCACTGCTGCCAACTCCAAGTCATGCATAGGGTAGTTTACCTCGTGAGGCTTAAGCTATCGTGAAGCATAAGTGACCACTTTACCCTCTTGCATCAGCACGTAGCCCAAACCTACATGTGACGCATCGCTGTACACTGTGAAATCCTTACCAGACTCAGGCTGAATCAACACTGGCGCTTCTGTTAAAACCTTCTTCAGTTTCTCAAAAGCCTCTTGATGCTTAATCGTCCACACAAAAGGTGCTCCCTTCTTTATAAGTTTCGTTAACGGTGCTGCCAACACAGAAAATCCTTCCACAAATCTCCAATAATAACCTGCCAACCCTAGAAAATTTCAGATTTCTGTTACTGACCTCGGTGGCTTCCATTCCAAAATTGCCTCAATCTTTTGAGGGTCCACCTTGATTCCCTCAGCAGACACAACATGTCCCAAGAAAGTGACTTCCTTCAGCCAAAACTCGCACTTACTAAACTTTGCATAAAGTTGCTTGTCCCTTAGCACTTGCAGCACAACACGAAGATGCTCATTGTGCTTTTCTTCCATTTCTGAATACAACAAGATATCATCGATAAAAACAACCACAAACCGATCCAAGTACAACTGAAACACCCGATTCATTAAATCCATGAATGCTGCCGGTGCATTAGTCAAATCAAAGGGCATAACCAGAAACTCGTAATGACCATATCAAGTCCTGAATGCCATCTTATGAATATCCACTTCTTTGACTCTCAACTGATGGTATCCTGATCGACGGTCGATTTTAGAAAATATCGAGGCTCCTCTTAATTGGTCGAACAAATCGTCGATTCTTGGCAGAGGATACTTGTTCTTGATTGTTAGTTTATTCAACTGTCGATAGTCAATACACATTCGCGTGGTCCCATCTTTCTTCTTTACGAATGTGACAGCCCAAAATTGACCCTAGTCGGGAAGTGGTTTCGGGACCGCTAAACCGAGTCACCGAAATGTTTGAATGTAATATTTATTGTCTAGAATATGTAATTATGAATGTGTGAAAATTTCAAGCTTCGATTTAGTCGATTGCATGTGAATTTAGTCAATAGGACTTAGGTGTGACACGTTTGAAATGTGATAGGTTAATCTATAAGGACCTAATAGTGCATGTAATCAAACGGGAGGACTTGCATGTCAAATTTCCCCCCCTAATTGCTAGTGGCCGGCCATGACAAAGGATTATGGGCAAAACATGTCATAGACATGTTATGTTGGTGCATCATGGGAGGAAAAAAATAAATTAATGAGTATGGGTAATAAAGAAATGAAAACGAAAAAAAAAAAAGAAAGAATGTGTGAGTGTTACCCCCCATTTTTCCGTGAGTTGAAGAAAAAAAGAAAAAAAATTGTTGTTCATCCTTTTTCATTTCTTTGAGCCGAAAATTCTAAGGAAGAAGGAAGGAGTTCTTGCTTCATGCTTGGTTTGGAAGAGGATTAGGAGGAGGTTTGGCCATACTTGTGTCTAGATTAAGGTATGTTTGAGGTTGTGTCATGAGATTCATGCATGTTTTTAGTTGCTAGCTTGATGTTCTTATTAGCCCATGGTTCAAATCCTTGCTATGTCATGGGGATGATATTCGGCCAAGGTGGATTTTGTGTTAATGCCATTGCATGCTAAATATGAAGCTTGATAATGATACATGTGATGATGGGATTGAGGACTCTTGGATTTTCTTTTAGCATTTTTTGAGTGAGACATTAAGTTCTTTGTTTAACCATGACCAAAATTGAAATGGTATGGTGTTGTGGTGTATTCAGCCATGGTGTATCCATAAGTATGATTTATGCATATTGCATGGTAGGTAAGATTTGAGTTTCGGATATATGTTTATATTTGGTTATAATCAACTTGAGATTCGGCCCTTGCACCTATATGTATATACGTTGCACATGATGTATTGGTATGACATATATACTATCTCAAGGTATATATTTACATATGATGATGTTTCGTGTAACACCCCGAACCCGAGACCGTCGCCGGTGTCGGACGCGAGGGGTTAACGAGCCAAATCCACATATTGCACCGACCAATTTGACATTTCCAGACAAGCTGGAAATCTGCGTCACTGTCGTCTCAAAAAGCGTATCTCGAGTTTCACAACTTGGAAACTGATTCCGTAAATTTTCTCTGAATTTAGACTCATGTATCCATCCCTGGATTTATTTCTAGAATTTTTGGTCGGGCCAATTGGTACAGTTTATTAGTTAAAGTCAACCATGTTACAGGGGTCGACTGCTCTGACCTTCACGCGTTACAACTTGAATATCTCTCTATACAGGGCTTTAATACTGGTGCTGTTTGTTCCTAATGAAACTAGACTCAAAATGGAATCTGCACATATAAAGTATGACTTCTAATTATTTCTGGATAATTTATGGTAAATTTTCAAAGTCGCGACAGGGGACCCAGAAACCGTTCTGGCCCTGTCTCACGAGAACTTTAATATCTCTTAGTATACTGTTCATATGACAGTTTTGTTACTTTCATATGAAAGTAGATTCATCAAGGTTTGATTTCATACTTCTTTCACTATTTAATACCATCCCTACAAATTTTGGTGATTTTTCACATTCACATTACTGCAGCTGGCAGCATCTGTTTTTAAGGTAGGTCTTACCTATTTTGTAGTCTCCATGAACCAACTAGTCTTGCCATACATAGGTTCACATATGATCATTTTTCACCATTCCAATATCTGATCATGTGACCAACACTCCCATTTCCAATCCATAATCACATCATGAAACCATATATATATATACCAACCACAAATGGTCTAAGTTCATACTTCACTTTTACGAGCCATTTTCGCATGGCCGTACACATATACATCACAACATATTTGAACCAACAAGGGGTAGTCCTATACATGCCATTTCAAAGTTCAACCAAAATTATACCAAAATGGAGGCTTTGATAGTGTGGATGACTTCGACTTCAATGATCCCGAATCCGTTCGCTAACGAGCAAAATCTATAAAACAGAGAGCCAAAGCAGCGGGTAAGCATTTTTATGCTTAGTAAGTCTCAAGCAATGAAATCGGCTTTAACTAAAGCATTAAATTCACATAGCCAAATGAATCATTTCATTATTACACATTCACATAATCATACTTACTTCACACTTCATCATTATATACCTTCACAAGATATCAACCAATTCAATAGCTGAAAATTTGTTAGTCGATTGAACGAATGTTACTCAAACATATCGACTTTTCCAATGCACATGTAAACATACCTTATCCTTTGGGCTTTTCGAGCGTACTAATTAAATTTATTACAGCAACCAACGCTCACCTTCAGCCCAAGCTTCTTCGGAATACAACCGGATATAACCAGATGCACGAATGCCTTCGGGTCTTAGCCCGGATATAACATCTTGCACAAATGCCTTTGGGTATTAGCCCGGATTTAACAACTTGCACGAATGCCTTCGGGTCTTAGCCCGGATGTAGTCACTAGCACAATTGCCTTCGGGTCTTAACCCGGATATAATTACTAGCATAAATGTCTTTAGGACTTAGCCCGGATATCATTCAATTGCTCATGCACACACATACATCAATAATCATTACACATCCATGTTTCATTTTCGTTACTAAGGCTCAAACACAAACATATCACTAGCATAATCGCCTTCGGGACTTAGCCCGGGTATCATTCAAATACTCATACACACATATATCAATAATCATTACACATCCATATTTCATTTCACATAATTCGAGTAGGGTCATTTCTTGAAGACTTACTTCGGATGTTGTCGAACGGCTTCAACGGCTATTCGATCACTTTTTCCTTCCCCTTATCCAATTGTGGCCCTCTAAGCTCTTGAGCTTTATGTTAACAAATAAATTGATTTAGTCATTTGAATATCAAAGGGGAATCCAAGGTACTTAGCCCTTATAAGGCCGCACACACTTACATTCACATACTTGAGCTCAATAATTATAACATAGCATCAAGCACTCATATGGCCGATTATACTTAGTCATACTTGCACCCAATCAACAATAAATTTCAAGGTTTTTCACACTATATATGTACTAGGCCGAATGTTCATGCAAATTTCACACACATTCTTCAACAATTTCTTCTTTAAACAAACATATTTATCATTTATCTCATAACTAAATCATCATGTGCAAACATGTATACACATATAGGTGCAAGGCCGAATTTCAAGGTGTTCATAACCATTCAAAACACAAATTTTTAACCATCATGCAAGAAGCATAAACCATGCTCATGAGCATACCATGGCCGAATACATCACACACCACACCTTTTCAATTTTTGGTCATGGTTAAACAAAAACAAAAAAAACTCCATGGCTTACTCAAGAATGCTAAAAGAAATTTCAAGAGTAGTCAATCCATCATTACATGCATCATCATCAAGCTTCACATTTAGCATGCAATGGCTTTAACACAATATCAACTTTGGCCAAATACCATTTCCATGGCATAACAAGGATTTGAACCATGGCTAACATGAACATCAAGTTAGCAACTAAAACATGCATGAATCTCATGACACAACCTCATACATACCTTAATCTTGATGCAAGTATAGCCAAATCTCCTTCTAGATCTCTTCTAAACCAAAAGATGGTGCAAAATCCTACCTTCTTCCTTAGTAATTTCGGCCAAAAGGAAAGAACAAGGATGAACAAATTTTTCTTTTCTTTTCTTTCACTCACAGACAAGGGGGGAAAGGATGAGCAATTTTTTTGATTTTTTGTTTCTCATCCAACATCATTAATTTTTTATCATTTAACACATCATGCATTAACAAAACATGTTTCAACATGTTTTCTTTGCCCATAAACCATGTCATGGCCGCCACTAAGCTTCTTTTGGGGAAATTTGACATGCAAATCCTTTATTTTTGCATGCATGATCAACTAGTCATCACACATCTTCCCATCATACTTTCAAAGTTTACTACTAGGTCCTTTCTAGTGAAATTTACCTCTATAACTCTAAATCGAAACATCAAAAATGTCACACATGAATACACACATATTATAGGCATCAAAATAAATTTTAAATTATTTTTATGCCTCGGTTTTGTGGTCCCGAAACCACATTCCAACTAGGGTCAATTTCGGGCTGTCACATTTCGGTTATAGAGTAAATGATAGATGCGTATTGAGCTACAATAGGTAATGCATTAGTTAGTAAAATGTATGCCATTTATGTGTGGTATTAAATATATAATTGGCCTCAACATCAACATGCATATTCGGCCACATGAGATGGATTGGTGTGCATGCATTCGGTTAGAGGCAAGCATATTGATGCCTTTATCTTGGTTAGGACAATCGGCTAAGAAGGGGAGTGTGGGTTAATATCTTGAGTTGATGCATGATTTCACATGTATGTGACTTTAAGGTCTAATGTATAAATGTGGGCTAAGTGCCTTGTGTTCCTCTTTTCGATGCTCAAATGATTAAATCGATTTATTTATTTAATTAAGCTCAAGAGCAAAGGGGATCTAAATTAGATAAAGGGAAGGAAAAAGTGGTCAAATAGCCATCGAAATCGTTCGACAACATCCGAGGTAAGTTCTTGAGTAATAGAGCTTAAATTATGATTTGATTAGATCATGTTTTAAGCAAATCGAAATCATGCTCTTTGTGCATGGGTATTGAGCCGAAATTGCAAGTGTGATAAGTGTCTTGTGTTTGAGTTTTGCTAATGAAAATGAAATACGAATGTGTCATAATTTAGTGTTAAATGTGCATAGTTATTCAATGATGTCCGGCTAAGTCCCAAGGCTTTGTGCTAAGTGACCATATCCGGACTAAGGTCCGAAGGCATTTGTGCGAGTTACCAAATCCGGGTTAAGTCCCAAGGCATTCGTATGAAGCTATTATAACCGGGCTATGTCCCAAGGCTTTTGAGCGAGACGCTATATCCGGATAAAAATCCGAAGGTATGTGATTCGGGAATGAGCAATCTTGCTGTAAAATTTCAGTTAATACGCTTGCAAAATTCCAGCAATGAGGTATGTTCGTATGTGCATTGGAATAGTTGAGTTCCTTGAATAATATTCGCTCGCTTGAGTAATGAGCTTCCGGTATTTGGCTAAAATGATCCCTTATGTATGAACATAGGGGTTGGAATGTAAAGTAGAAATGATTTGAAAGTATGTATACACGGAATTATCCGTTTAATTATGTGAATGCCATACTTCAGTTGTGTTTAAATTCTTTGCTCAAAACTTACTAAGCATAAATTGCTTACTCCATTTCTTTGTTCTCTGTTTTATAGATTTTGGCTCGTCAGCTATCGGACTCGGGATTTTTGGAAGTCGAAGTCTCCCACACTATCAAAGCCCCCCCCCTTTTGGTACAATTTTGGTTGAACTTTGAAATGGCATGTATAGGACTACCCTTTTTGTTGTTGGTCATATACCCATGGATTTTGTGTAAATTTGGATAGCCATGCGAAAATGGCTTATATACGTTTTTAGCATAGTACTATAATCGTTTTGTATGTTGATCATTAAGAGGTATGGAATTGTTTGGAACAATTAGCCATTGGAATGGTTAATCATGATCATGCTTTGTGCTATGTATGCAAAAAGGACTAATGGAATCCTGGAAGCTATGAAATAGGTAAAGTCTACCTCAAAGGCAGAGGCTGTCAGCTGCAGTGACGTGGAAGTGAAAAATCACTAAAAATAGTAGGAATGGAATTAAATAGTGAATAAATTATGAAAATTAACCTTGATGAATCTATTTTCATAGGAAAGTAATGAAACGATCATATGAACAGTATGTTAAGAGATATTGAAGTTTTCGTGAGACAGGGCCAGAACAGTTTCTGGATTCCCTGTTCCGACTTTGGAAATTCATTATAAATTAACCAGAGATAATTAGGAGTCATGCCATATATGTATAGATTCTTCTTTGAGTCTAGTTTCTATATAAGCAAATGGAATCAGTATTGAAGCCCTGTACAGGGAGATATCCAAGTCGTAATGCGAAAAGGTCAGTGTAGTCGATCCCTGTAACATGGGGGACTTTAACTAATAAACTGTACTAATTGGCCCAACCAAAAATTCTAGAAAAAAATTTGTAGATGCATATATGAGTCTAGTTTCAGGAAAAAATCACGAAACTGATTTTCGAGTTGTGAAACCCAAGATATGATTTTTAAGGTGACAGTGACACAGTTAGCCAGCTGGCTGGAAATCGTTAAATGGACTGTGGAAATAATTAAGTCCGTATGCACCTTGTGTTCGACTCCGGTAACGGACTCGGGTACGGGGTGTTACAATTTTATTGGTATCATAGCTACGGTTTAGTCGATTCTAGGACTACCGTAATACGTTTGGGTCTAGCTATACATGCCATTATGTGATTAATTGATAGTGTGGTGATTTCTGACATTTGAATTTGTGTTTATTTATAGTAATGGATCCCGATCCCAACCAAGCGATAGCTGATGATGTGGAGAGTGTGGCGCCTGGTCCCGCACAAGGGACAGCACCGGTGGACTCTCAACCTTTTGCTAGCAATCCGAATGATGAGGCTAGGCAAGCTTTTTATAGCGTGATGAATGATTGGTTCAACCAATACATTCGAACTAATACGGCTGTTCCACAACCTCCATTCCCAACTAATACAACCCCCGCACCTACAATACCTTCGGTAACTGACCAAATAAGGTCAAATAAGCCCCCAGTTGACAAAATCCGAAAGCATGGGGCTACTGAATTTAAAGCTACGGATAGTGACGATGCCGAGCAAGCTGAATTTTGGTTGGACAACACTATCCGGGTACTCGATGAGCTATCTTGTACACCCGATGAATGCCTAAAGTGTACTATCTCCTTGCTACGCGATTCTGCCTACTATTGGTGGAGTACTCTGACTTATGTTGTGCCCCGAGAGCAAGTAACTTGGGAGTTTTTCCAAACTGAGTTTCGGAAAAAGTATATCAGTCAGAGATTTGTTGATCAAAAACGGAAGGAATTTCATGAGCTTAAGCAAGGTTCTATGTTAGTTACTGATTACGAGCGAAAATTTGTTAGACTTAGTAGATACGCTCGGGAATGTGTTTCGTTCGAGGCTATCATGTGTAAACGCTTCGAGGATGGGCTGAATGAAGATATAAAATGTTCGTTGGCATTCTTGAAATACGAGAGTTTGTAGTACTTGTCGGCGAGCTTGTAAAGTCAAGAGCTTAGAAAAGAAAAACAAAAAGTTGATGTGGGAACTGGGGAGTTTCGTAAAAGATCCTCGGGAAAGTCTCTTCAACAGGCATCGAAGAAATTTCGAGATGATGTGGGCCGGTCTAGAGGCACTTCGGGCCTTTTTAGACGAGATCGTGATCGACCCCCTGTGGGTACACGAGGCACTTCGGTCACCAGTGTTGGGAATGAACGTCGAGATAGAACAGAGTGTCAGCATTGTGGTAAATGGCATTCGGGGAGCTGTAGGTTCCATGACCGCTCCTGCTATAAGTGTGGATCAGCTGACCACTTTATCAAGGATTGCCCGAGGTTGCCTGAACAAAATGTAAGTCAAAGTGGAAACCAGGTGCTACTATCGCTCGGGTAGACCGTCTAGAAACACGGGCAATGCTAGTGGCGGTCGAGAGAGATCTAGAGATGCTACAACCAGATCTCGAGGCTCGTCGCTGCTAGAGCTTATGCTATACGTGCCACGAGGATGCTTCTTCACCGATGTTATTACCGGTACTTTTACTCTCTTTGATACTAATGTAATTGCTTTGATTGACCCCGGTTCTACTCATTCTTATATATGTGAAACCTTAGCATCCAAAGAAGACTTTACCTATTGAGTCTCTTCGAGTTCGTAATTCGGTGTCAAATCCCTTGGGTCGTTACGTGCTTGTCGACAAAGTGTGTAAGAAATGTCCCTAGTAATTGAGGTTCTGTTTTCCGTGGACTTGATGCTTTTGCCGCTTGATGAATTTGATGTTATTCTTGGTTTGGATTGGTTGACCGTGCATGATGCGGTTGTGAATTGCAAAAGCAAGACTATTGATTTGAGGTGCGCAAATAATGAGATAATCCGAGTTGAGTCTCTGTCTTGAGTGGATTGCCAACAATAATATCCTCGATGTTAGCTCAAAGATATGTGAGAAAGGGTGTGAAGCGTATCTTGCATACGTGCTTGATAATAAAGAGCCGAAAGGAAACTTGAATCAGACGGTGGTTTGTGAATACCGGATGTTTTTCTGAAGAATTACCGGGTTTACCACTGTTCGGAGGTAGAGTTTGGTATTGAGCTTGTACACGGGACTACACCGATTTCGATAGCTCCGTGTCGTATGGCACCAACCGAGTTAAAAGAGTTGAAAGCTTCGATTGCAAGAGTTGACGGATAGAGGTTTCGCTCGACCAAGTTATTCACCTTGGGGTGCACCAGTATTGTTTGTGAAAAAGAAGGACGGAACCATGAGGTTGTGCATCGACTATCGTCAACTGAATAAGGTGACAATAAAGAATAAATATCCGATACCGCACATTGACGATTTGTTTGATCAACTAAAGGGAGCCTCGATGTTTTCAAAGATAGATTTGAGATCGGGTTATTATCAGTTGCGAATTCGAGATTCGGATATACCCAAAACTGCTTTCAGAACGAGATACGGTCACTACGAGTTCTTAGTGATGCCATTTGGGCTCACTAATGCCCTCATGGTATTTATGGATTTGATGAATCGGATCTTTAGATCGTATTTGGATCGGTTTGTAGTTGTGTTTATTGATGACATCTTGGTTTACTCAAGAGATGAAACCGAGCATCTTGAACACCGAGATTAGTGTTGCGATCTTACGAGATAAGCGGTTATATGCTAAGTTCAAGAAGTGTGAGTTCGGTTAAGAGAGGTTAGCTTCACGGGTCACGTGGTATCTGCGATCGGGCATTCGAGTCGATCCGAGCAAAATTTCAGCCATACTTAACTGGAAGCCTCAGAAATATTACTTGAGGTTTGGAGCTTTTTGGGACTTGCGGTTACTACCGACGGTTTGTAAAGGTTTCGATGATAGCCACACCCATGACGGCTACTTCAAAAATATGTTAAGTTCGAATGGACGGAAAAATGTCGAAAAAGTTTTGATCAACTGAAAACTTATTTGACGGAAACTCAATTTTAGTGCAGCCGAATCGTGCAAAGAGTTAAGTCATCTATAGTGACGCCTCCCTACTTAGGTTAGGTTGCGTATTGATGCAAGAAGGTCGAGTTGTGGCCTATCGTCGAGACAATTAAAGGCACATGAGAAAAATTATCCGACCCATGATCTCGAACTAGCCGCCATCGATTTGCTTTGAAAATACTGGCGACATTATTTGTTTGGTGAGAAGTGCCATGTATTTTCGGATCACAAAAGTCTCAAATATTTGATGACTCAATGAGACTTGAATCTGCGACAAAGGCGTTGGCTTGAGTTGTTGAAAGATTATGAGCTTGTCATTAATTATCACCCGAAAGGCTAATGTGGTTGCGGACGCCTTAAGCCGAAATCACTTTGCTTTATGGCGATGAATGTACACTTGTCCGTTTCTACCCGACAATGTGTTAGTAGTGAATTAAAAGCCAAGCCATTATTGATTCATCAAATTCGTGAAGCTCGAAAAGTCGATGATGAATTGGTTGCAAAAGCGGGCTGAGTGTGTTCGAACCGTGAATCGGAGTTCCAAATTGATGATGATGATTGTTTGAGGTTCGAAGTCGTTTGTGTGTTCCAAGGAATTGAACTCATTTCGATGATTCTGAGCGAAGCCCATTGTAGCCGAATGTCAATTCACCCGGGAGTACTAAGATGTACAACGATTTGAAACGTCGGTTTTGGTGGCATGGTATGAAACGAAATCTCGACTTTGTTTGAGATGTTTAATATGTCAACAAGTGAAAGCGGAACATCAAGTGCCTTCAGATTACTTCACCGATCACGATACCCAAGTGGAAATGGGATCGAGTCACAATAGACTTTGTGTCCGGACCGCCATTGTCGCAAAGTAAGAAGGATGCGATTTGGGTTGTTGTTGATAGACCGACTAAGTCGGCTCACTTTATCCCCGCGTCACGGATTTTTCATTGGATAAACTAGCTGAATTGTACGTTTCTCGATTGTGAGATTACACGGTACCGCTTTCATTGTGTCGGATAGAGATCCGAGATTTACCTCACGATTTGGAAGAAATTGCAAGAAGCTTTGGGTACCAAGCTGCATTTTAGCAATCGCCATCCACAAACCGATGGTCAATCTGAGGGTAATTCGGATACTTGAGGATATGTTGAGATGTTGCGTCCTTGAGTTTAATGGTTCATGGGAACGATATTTACCTTTGATTGAATTCGCTTACAACAATAGTTTTCAGTCAAGTATTAAGATGGCACCTTACGAGGCTTTGTACGGTCGAAAATGCCGTACGCCATTGTTTTGGACTGAACTCGGTGAAAGTAAAATTTTCGGAGTGGACTTGATTAAAGATGCTGAACAGAAAGTAAAAGTAATCCATGAAAGTCTAAAGGCAGCCGCAGATCGTCAAAAATCATACGCGGATTTGAAACGAAAAGACATTGAATATCAGGTGGGAGATAAAGTGTTGCTTAAAGTTTCACCTTGGAGAAAGATACTCCGATTTGGCCGTAAGGACAAACTGAGTCCGAGATTTATCGGCCATATGAGATATCTGAACGAGTCGGTCCAGTTGCGTATCGTTTGATTTTGCCCCTTGAACTTGAAAAGATTCATGACGTCTTTCATGTTTCGATGCTTCGACGTTATAGATCTGATCCGTCGCACGTAATTAGTCCATCAGAGGTTGAAATTCAAGCCAATATGAGTTATGAAGAAGAACCGATTCGTATCCTAGCACGTGAAGTGAAAGAATTGCGAAACAAAAGGGTTCCGCTAGTGAAAGTGTTATGGCTCAAACACGGGATAGAAGAAGCTACTTGGGAACCCGAGAACTCTATGAAAGAGCGATACCCAAACCTATTTACGGTAAGATTTTCGGGACGAAAATTTCTTAAGTGGGGAGAGTTGTGACACCAAAATTGACCCTAGTCGGGAAGTGGTTTCGGGACCGTAAACCGAGTCACCGAAATGTTTGAATGTAATATTTATTGTCTAGAATATGTAATTATGAATGTGTGAAAATTTCAAGCTTCGATTTAGTCGATTGCATGTGAATTTAGTCAATAGGACTTAGGTGTGACACGTTTGAAATGTGATAGGTTAATCTATAAGGACCTAATAGTGCATGTAATCAAAAGGGAGGACTTGCATGTCAAATTTTCCCCCCGTAATTGCTAGTGGCTGGCCATGACAAAGGATTATGGGAAAAAAATGTCATAGACATTGTAACACCCCGTACCCGAGTCCGTTACCGGAGTCGAACACAAGGTGCACACAGACTTAATTATTTTCACAGTCCATTTAAAATTTTCCAGACTAGCTGGTTACTTCATCACTGTCGCCTTAAAAATCATATCTTGAGTTTCAAAGCTCGAAAATCAGTTTTGTAATTTTTTCCTGAAATTAGACTCATATGTCCATCTACATATTTTTTTCTAGAATTTTTGGTCCGGCCAATTAGTACAGTTTATTAGTTAAAGTATCCCCTATTACAGGGATCGACTACACTGACCTTCGCCCATTACGACTTGGATATCTCCCTATAGAGGGCTTCAATACTGATTCCGTTTATTTCTATAGAAACTAGACTCAAAGAGGAATCTATACATATATAGAATGACTCCTAATTATATCTGGTTAATTTATAATGAATTCCCAAAGTCGGAACAGGGGATCCAGAAACCGTTCTGGCCCTGTTTCACGAGAACTTTAATATCTCTTAACATATAACTCATATGACCGTTTAGTTTCTTCCATATGAAAGTAGATTCATCAAGGTTCATTTACATAATTTATTCACTATTTAATTCGATTCCTAAAATTTTTAGTGATTTTTCAAATCCACACCACTGCTGCTGACAGCATCTGTTTTCAAGGTAAACTTTACCTATTTCGTGGTTTCCATGGACCAACTAGAGTTTTGTCATACATAGGTCCACATATAATCATATTTAGCCATTCCAATGGCTGATCATTTGCCCAACACTTCCATTCCAGTCCATAGTCACATCATGAAACCATACATATATCCATAAACACAAATGGTCTAATGCCATACTCCACTTTTACGAGCCATTTTCGCATGGCTGTACACACATACATCACAAAACGTACTTGAAAAAAAAACAGCAAAGGGTAGTCCTATACATGCCATATCCAGAGTTCAACTAAAAGAGTACCAAAAGGGCTTTGATAGTGTGGATGACTTCACTTCGATGATCCCGAATCCGATAGCTAACGAGCAAAATCTATAAAACAGAGAGCCAAAGCAACGGGGTAAGCATTTTAATGCTTAGTAAGTCTCAAGTAATGAAATCAGCTTTGACTAAAGTATTACATTCACATAGCTAAATGAATCACTTTAGTAATGCACATTCTCATAATCATACTTACTTCACACTTCATCAACATATACACACACAAGGTATCAACCTATCTAAGAGCCGAAAGTTCGTTAGTCGATTGAACGAACACTATTTCAAACGAATCGACTTTTCCGATGCACATGTAAACATACCTTATCGTATGGGTTTTTCGAGCGTATTAATTGAATTTATTACAGCACCAAAACGCTCACCTTCAAACCGAAGTTTCTTGAATTTAGCGGATATAACCACAAGCACAATTGCCTTGGTCTTAACCCGGATTTGGTAACTTGCACAAATGCCTTGGTCTTAGCCGGATATAACAACTTCATACGAATGCCTTGGTCTTAGCCCGGATATAACAACTCGCACGAATGCCTTCGGTCTTAGCCCAGATATAATCATTAGCATAAATGCCTTCGGACTTAGCCCGGTATCATTCAAATGCTCATGTACACATATATCAATAATCACGACACATCCATATTTCATTTTCAGTTACTAAGGCTCAACCACAAAACATTTATCAAACCTTTCCAATTTCGGCTCAATAGCCACACACAAAGAGCATGATTTCAATTGACATTACAGCGTAGTCCCTACGCACATTCGGCTATCCGCCATAATATGACAAATCATTTCAATATAATTCAAGTAGGGTCGTTACTCGAAGACTTACCTCGGACGTGGTCAAGCGATTTCAACGGCTATTCAACTACTTTTTCCTTCCCTTTATCGGATTTAGCTCCCCTTTGCTCTTGAGCTTAATTTAACAAATAAATTGATTTAATCATTTGAGCATCGAAAGAGGAATTCAAGGTACTTAGCCCACATATTTTCATTAGACATTAAAGTCACATATGTACGGAAATCATGAATCAAACTCAACACATTTGTTAGTACTCTCCTTAGCGAATTTTCTAAGCCAAGAATAGGCATCAATATGCTTGCCTCTAACCGAATGCATGCACACCAATCCCCTCATGTGGCGAATATGCATGTCCATGTTGAGGCCAATTATACACTAATACCACATAAATGGCATACACTTTACTAACTAATGCATTACATATTGTAGCTCAATACGCATCTATCATTTACTCCATAACCAAACATCATCATATGTAAATATATACCTTGAGATAGTATATATGTCATACCAATACATCATGTGCAAACATATATACATGTAGGTGCAAGGGCGAATCTCAAGTTGCTTATAACCAAATACAAACATATATCCAAAGCTCAAATCTTTCCTACCATGCAATATGCATAAATCATACTTATGGATACACCATGGCGAATACACCACAACACCATACCGTTTCACTTTTGGTCATGGTTAAACAAAGAACTTAATGTCTCACTCAAAAATGCTAAAAGAAAATCCAAGAGCCATCAATCCACCATCACATGTATCATTAGCAAGCTTCATACTTAACATGCAATGGCATTAACACAAAATCCACCTTGGCGAATACCATCCCCATGACATAGCAAGGATTTGAACCATGGGCTAATAAGAACATCAAGTTAGCAACCAAAACATGCATGAATCTCATGGCACAACATCAAACATACCTTAATCTTGATACAAATATGGCCAAACCTCTTCCTAATCCTCTTCCAAACCAAACATGAAGCAAGAATTCCCTCCTCCTTCCTTAGAATTTTCGCCAAGAGAGAATGAAAAGGATGAACAAATTTTTTTCTTTCTCTTTTCTTCAACTCACGGCAAGGGGGGAAACACTCACCATTCTCTTTTTTTTTTCTTCCCTTTCATTATTCAATTCCCATGCTCATTATTTTATTTTTTTCTTACATACACCATTGTCACAACATGTTTTATGACATGTTTTTGCCCATACTCCCTTGTCATGGCCGGCCACTAGCTATTAGGGGGGAAATTTGACATGCAAGTCCTCCCCTTTGATTACATGCACTATTAGGTCCTTATAGATTAGCCTATCACATTTCAAAAGTGTCACACTAGTCCTAATAACTGAATTCACATGCAATCGACTAAATCGAAGCTTGAAATTTTCACACATTCATAAATACATATTCTAGACAATAAATATTACGTTCAAACATTTCAGTGACTCGGTTTAGCGGTCCCAAAACCACTTCCCGACTAGGGTCAATTTTGGGCTGTCACAGACATGTTATGTTGGTGCATCATGGGAGGAAAAAAATAAATTAATGAGTATGGGTAATAAAGAAATGAAAAAGAAAAAAAAAAGAAAGAATGTGTGAGTGTTACCCCCCATTTTGCCGTGAGTTGAAGAAAAAAGAAAAAAAATTGTTGTTCATCCTTTTTCATTTCTTTGAGCCGAAAATTCTAAGGAAGAAGGAAGGAGTTCTTGCTTCATGCTTGGTTTGGAAGAGGATTAGGAGGAGGTTTGGCCATACTTGTGTCTAGATTAAGGTATGTTTGAGGTTGTGTCATGAGATTCATGCATGTTTTAGTTGCTAGCTTGATGTTCTTATTAGCCCATGGTTCAAATCCTTGCTATGTCATGGGGATGATATTCGCCAAGGTGGATTTTGTGTTAATGCCATTGCATGCTAAATATGAAGCTTGATAATGATACATGTGATGATGGGATTGAGGACTCTTGGATTTTCTTTTAGCATTTTTGAGTGAGACATTAAGTTCTTTGTTTAACCATGACCAAAATTGAAATGGTATGGTGTTGTGGTGTATTCGCCATGGTATATCCATAAGTATGATTTATGCATATTGCATGGTAGGTAAGATTTGAGTTTCGGATATATGTTTATATTTGGTTATAATCAACTTGAGATTCGCCCTTGCACCTATATGTATATACGCTGCACATGATGTATTGGTATGACATATATACTATCTCAAGGTATATATTTACATATGATGATGTTTCTGTTATGGAGTAAATGATAGATGCGCATCGAGCTACAATAGGTAATGCATTAGTTAGTAAAATGTATGCCATTTATGTGTGGTATTAATATATAATTGGCCTCAACATCAACATGCATATTCGCCACATGAGATGGATTGGTGTGCATGCATTCGTTAGAGGCAAGCATATTGATGCCTTTATCTTGGTTAGACAATTGGCTAAGAAGGGAGTGTGGGTTAATATCTTGAGTTGATGCATGATTTCACATGTATGTGACTTTAAGGTCTAATGTATAAATGTGGGCTAAGTGCCTTGTGTTCCTCTTTTCGATGCTCAAATGATTAAATCGATTTATTTGTTTAATTAAGCTCAAGAGCAAAGGGATCTAAATCCGATCAAGGGAAGGAAAAGTGGTCGAATAGCCATCGAAATCGCTCGACAACATCCGAGGTAAGTTCTTGAGTAATAGAGCTTAAATTATGATTTGATTAGATCATGTTTTAAGCAAATCGAAATCATGCTCTTTGTGCGTGGGTATTGAGCCGAAATTGCAAGTGTGATAAGTGTCTTGTGTTTGAGTTTTGCTAATGAAAATGAAATACGAATGTGTCATAATTTAGTGTTAAATGTGCATAGTTATTCGAATGATGTCCGGGATAAGTCCCGAGGGCTTTGTGCTAAGTGACCATATCCGGACTAAGGTCCGAAGGCTTTGTGCTAAGTGACCAAATCTGGGTTAAGTCCCGAAGGCATTCGTGCGAGTTACCAAATCCGGGTTAAGTCCCGAAGGCATTCGTGCGAGCTATTATAACCGGGCTATGTCCCGAAGGCTTTTGAGCGAGACGCTATATCCGGATAAAAATCCGAAGGTACGTGATTCGGGAATGAGCAATCTTGCTGTAAAAATTTCAGTTAATACGCTTGCAAAATTCCAAGAATGAGGTATGTTCGTATGTGCATTGGAATAGTTGAGTTCCTTGAATAATATTCGCTCGGTTGAGTAATGAGCTTCCGTATTTGGCTAAGATGATCCCTTATGTATGAGCATAGGGGTTGGAATGTAAAGTAGAAATGATTTGAAAGTATGTATACACGGAATTATCCATTTAATTATGTGAATGCCATACTTCAGTTGTGTTTAAATTCTTTGCTCAAAACTTACTAAGCATAAATTGCTTACTCTGTTTCTTTGTTCTCTGCTTTATAGATTTTGGCTCGTCACCATCGGACTCGGGATTTTTGGAAGTCGAAGTCTCCCACACTATCAAAGCCCCCCTTTCGGTACAATTTTGGTTGAACTTTGAAATGGCATGTATAGGACTACCCTTTTGTTGTTGGTCATGTACCCATGGATTTTGTGTAAATTTGGATAGCCATGCGAAAATGGCTTATATAATGCTTTTAGCATAGTACTATAATCGTTTTGTATGTTGATCATTAAGAGGTATGGAATTGTTTGGAACGATTAGCCATTGGAATGGTTAATCATGATCATGCTTTGTGCTATGTATGCAAAAAGGACTAATGGAATCCTGGAAGCTATGAAATAGGTAAAGTCTACCTCAAAGGCAGAGGCTGTCAGCTGCAGTGATGTGGAAGTGAAAAATCACTAAAAATAGTAGGAATGGAATTAAATAGTGAATAAATTATGTAAATGAACCTTGTGAATCTAATTTCATATGGAAGAAACGAAATGGTCATATGAGTTATATGTTAAGAGATATTAAAGTTCTCGTGAAACAGGGCCAGAACGGTTTCTGGATCCCCTATTCCGACTTTGGAAATTCATTATAAATTAACCAGAGATAATTAGGAGTCATTATATATATGTATAGATTCCTCTTTGAGTATAGTTTCTACAGAAACAAACGGAATCAGTATTGAAGCCCTGTACAGGGAGATATCCAAGTCGTAATGTGCAAAGGTCAGTGTAGTGGATCCCTATAACAGGGGATACTTTAACTAATAAACTGTACTAATTGGCCTGACAAAAAATTATAGAAAAAAAGTTGTAGATGTATATATGAGTCTAGTTTCAGGGAAAAATCACGAAACTGATTTTCAAGTTGTGGAAGTCAAGATATGATTTTTAAGGTGACAAGGATACGCTTAGCCACCGGCTGGAAATCGTTAAATGGACTGTGGAAATAATTAAGTTAAGTCCGTATGCACCTTGTGTTCGACTCCGGTAACGGACTCGGGTACGGGGTGTTACAACGAAAAACACTGGTGCACCCCACGGGGAAGCACTTGGTCTTATAAACCCTCTATCCAACAGTTCCTGGAGCTGAGCTTTCAATTCTACCAACTCCTTTTGTGCCATCCTATAAGGCGCAATGGACATAGGAGCCGTTCTAGGTAACAAGTCGATTCCAAACTCGACTTCTCTATTCTGAGGTAATCCAGGAAGCTCCTCTGGAAATACATCTTAAAACTCTTTAATGGTCCTAACCGACTCCACAGTTATCCCCTCAAGTTTAACTTGACTTACAAATGCCAAGTACGCCTCACAACCTTTCCGAATTAACTTCTCGGCTCTTAAAGCCAAAACAACATTGGACAAATAATTCCTTCATTCCCCTATGACCATTATCTCCTCATCTTCGACATTTCTTAGTACCATTCTCTTAGCAGTACAATCCAACATCGCCCTATGCTTAGCTAGCTAGTCCATTCCTAAGATAAGATCAAAATCTCCAAATGGCAACTCCATCAAATCTCCTACAAATATCTTATCTTGTGTCTCTAAAGGCACCGCCCTAAAGAGTTTATCTACCTTAACCGAGTGTCCTAAAGTGCTTATCACCGATACCCCACTCACCGTCTCCTCAGGAAACACTCCCAAAGCCCCAGATACATTACAAGCAACATACGAGTGAGTGGAACCCACATCAATCAAAGTAGTGTAAGGCGTGCTATGAATGAAGAACGTACCGGTTATAACATCAGGAGCGTAACCCTCCTCACGGCATCGTGCAACATAAACCAACGCCGGCTGTCGAGCTTCAGCATGCCCAGCAACCCTGCCAGGTGCCACACGTCCTCGTCCATTTCCATTGCCACCTCTACCTTGCCCACAACCTCTCTGTGGTGGTGGTCCTCCTCGCTGTGGTTAAACATCCCTTTGTTCCGTAGCTAGTTCCTGAGCTGCTCTCCAAGGACATTCTCTAAACTTATGCTCCTTTGACCCATATCGAAAACATGCTCCAGTACGCTTCTAGCACTCTCCCATATGCACCTTACCACAGTCCCTGCAAGCCTGCGGTCTAAAAGTATTCACTGGAACTGCTCGAACCGGTCCCTCCATTCTAGCTCTTTTAACATACTTACTTACAGCACTCGAGGGTCCAGAATCCCTCCTAAGTTTGGGTCAATTCTTCTCACGATTCTGTCGTTCAGTTCTCTTTACTTCCTCAGCTATCTTAGCCTTTTCCACCAACGTAACGAAATCACGCTCCCTCTGTGGAGCTATCAGTATCCTAAGCTCATCGCGGAGGACATCCTCAAATCAAACACTGTGCTCATATTTAGTTGCAACTATCTCGCTGGAGTATCGACTCAGCCTCAAGAATTTCGCCTCATACTCCGCAGCAGTCTTATTACCCTGAGTCAGATTCAAAAATTCCTTTCGACGGGCATCCACATAACTAGTTCCAACATACCTCCCTTTAAAAGCAGCCTTGAACAATTCCCAGGTTACTCGTTCAATCGGGGTACTCTCCCTCACGGTGATCCACCACCGGTATGCCTCGTCTCGTAGCAACGACACAACCCCTTTCAACTTTTGCTCCACAGAGTAATCCAAATCGTCCATAATCCGCTCTGTTGCCTCTAGCCAATATTCGGCCACATTGGGGCTACTCTAGATACGCCCTAAAAACTTCTGCTCTGTTAGCCCGGAGTCGCTCCAAGATGGATCCCCTAGTTACTGTCCTGGTGCTAGCTCCAGCAACTCATTCTAAAACCCTTAACATTGCTTGGGACAAAGCATCATCCCCCGCAGCTCGATCATAAGACCCAGTCTCAGTTGCCTGTGGCACGAATGCCTCATCAGCTGGCCTATGCCCTGAGGATGAAGATTTAGCTTGCACCCTTCGCGACCACATCCACGGCCTCGTCCACGAGTTCCTCTTGTACTCATATCGAATTATTTGATTACGAATTTTATGATATTAGTATAATGTTCAATTGTTTATTACGAGATGTCTTATGGAAATATAGCAGTTCAAGGATTGTTTTCGCAACGTCATAGCCTAGCTACAGTTTTCACTCCTACTGTTTTACAGTTCTACCCTCTCTAAAGTATCATAGTAGGGTCTCAGTTCTATTCATAACAGCATATCAATATCACATAACGTAAAAGAGAGTATACTTACAGACTTGGTGCCGGGAATTCAGTGTGCTACTTCATTCTCCAAACCACTTAAAACCACAAACCATGTATTTAGTCACAGAAAATAGAATTTCTTCAAATTTGAAAAAAAATACCTTTGTTTTGAAATTCTCAATTTTAGACCCGTAAAAGAAATAGAAAAAACCTAAACCATTTTATCATATATACCTTATAAAATATCTTTGAAAAGAACTTTTCAAAACCATTTCCAAAAATACCCTTCTTGGTCTAAGTTTGAATTTTTTCAAAAACTTTTTCAGACCTGTCCACAGCCGAGTTGTTGTAACCTGGCTCTGATACCACTAAATGTAACACCCCAAACCCGGCCCAGATGTAATGGTCGAATCTGACGTTAAAAACCCATGTTTCATTTTAGTGTTTTATAAATCGACTTTTGTTGAGCTAACAAAGTGAATGGAAGCTGGGCACCAAGTAGGAACCCGTAACAGAGAAGGTGAGCCATGAAGGCTGCTTAAGTACCAAGCTCTTCGATTGGTCCAATCCTAGACATGCCCACAACCATTGCCACACTTGGTTACAACGAGTTGAAATTTCTTTGATAAATCGATTAATCGTGATGTCGTGTTATTTTAAAAACAAGTATCCTTTTAAAAACGCGTCCTAAGTCTAGCCCATTTGAATTATTATCAACCAGTTTAAATTTATAAAAAGAAAAATAAATAAAATAAACCTAGAAAAATAAAGTTAAAATGGCCTTATTACAATCCAAAAATAAGTAATAAATAAAGTAACCTAAAGAAACCAGTCATTTATTTTAAAAGCCCAAAAGCGATCACTGTGGCCACTCTGAATCCCCTCCGGCTCCAAGTTCCCATATCAAGGTCCACCTGCAAGGTTAAGGAAAGGGGGTGAGTTTGGAAACTCAGTGTGCAACAAGCCCCTTTTAGAGCCAAAAACAATATCAGCCTGCTGGGCCTAAGCCCAAATTCAATCTCAGCATATACTGGGCCGAAGCCTTTACATTATTCATATCACTGGGCCGAAGCCTTTTCATTATTCATATCATAGGGCCGAAGCCTTTTCATTATTCATATCACTGGGCCGAAGCCTTTACTGTAACAATATGGCCATTGGCCTATTTCAATAATACATGCAAATCAATGAACATATGCAAGCCTATTTGGGGAGACTACTCAACCCACCAACCGCTACTCTCCACTCGTACCAACCAAACTCTCCATGTGGGGAATAACTCAACCCATCCAACCAAACTCTCCACTGGCAGCATGGCTGCTTTATCATATAGCTGGAGGCCTAGCCTCTTTTAATAACTGGGGCAAAAGCCCTTTTCGGTAAATTGGGGCAAAGCCCTTTTGCACTTCCTCCATTCATATAAACCCATCCCAATGCATTATGAATATATCATGTGCATATCATACATATCATGTATATCAGAATCCCATGTATCAAATTCGTAATTTCCATATTATAAGGGTAATATCATCATTTTACCAAATATTAGGGTTTTCCATGTTCATTATCAATTACTAGCAATTATGTGCTTAAACAACGATTCTGGCCCATTCTTAGCGAAACCGAGTTATTGGGCCAAAAACCCCTAATGGGCCCTACGTAGCCGATTTATTCATCTAGGCCCATTTAGCCCATTTCTATAATGGACTTAGCCGTATTGACGCACGATCTGACAAAATTCCATTTTCTACCAAATCTACCCAAACGGGCCCGGTAGCCCATTGGGCTCGATTTTAGCCCCTCGAGGCCTAACTTATCGTGATGCCAAAAACATGCTCTTACCTTTTCCAAAGTTCCCGATCATCAACTTAGCGAATCTAACTAACCAATGAGCGTTTGCTTGCTCACAAGTCCTCGAAATGCCAAAATTTTGGCATTTCGGCATTTCGGCATTTATCGATTTAAGCTACAAAAGAGGGTTCGTTACACACCTAATTTGCGATATTCCTTAACGAGATCTCCTACGTGATTTCTCCTATAATCAACTGTTTATAGATTAGAACACGTTAATAATTAGACCAAATCGAAGACTACCTATTGTCATTACTTTACACATTCGGCCACCATCCATAATGGCCTTTGGAACCCATACCTTTGCCGAAATTGATGACTAGATTTAGTCACTTCGATGATCCAAGCTAATCCAAGTCGACCCTACGCCTTGCTGCTCCTCTACTATACAAACCACAAAAGATTAAAAGAAGAAACCCAATAAGGCCTATACCCACATTCGGCCACCTCCTTAAACTATAGAGGTTTCGGCTTTTGTCAACGGTTATTATTAAAATCGCTTTAGAGTACGAACACTTACCACAGTCTCTCTTCTTGAATCCGTGTAAAGCTTGGAAAATAAAGGGATTGGCCACCAAAAAGTGAAGGAAAATAGAGAGTTGCTGGTCAACAAGATTTCGACACCACCTAGCTTCACAGGTTTCGGCTTTTACGGTTTTCGGCAGAAGTGGAGGTAAGGGAAAGAAACAATAGATGAATGGAGGGGAGTAGTGGGCTGGTTTTTAAGAAAGAAAAGGGAGAAAGGATGAAGGGAAAGGTGATAGATTCGGCTGGAAAAGAAAAAGATAGAAAAAGACTAAACCAAAAGAAGAAAATGACACAACCTAGTCCCTAATGCTGAAAATTCTAACCTAATACCCCTCTACCGAAATCCCCTCTCTAATCCCCTCAAATCGGCTAACTCTATCCCCCTCTCAAATCCTTAAAATCTCTCCCCTTATCCCTCCTTAATCCATGCATTTGACTGATGCAAACTCTCTCCTACAGAGTTCCATTCGGTTACAACTCCTACATGCTCAAAGCATAAAAATTAGCATCATATTTGCCATCACATGGAATCGAACCCAAGTCTTCCACCAACCACTTACATGCCACCTTTTTAGCTCCCTAGTGGCATCACTTAGCCACTTTACCAGAGGCTCATTTGTGTTACATTTTACCCACAATTTTTAATAAGACCTCCTATCCAAAACCCCTAACTTCTTAAGTCCAAAATTCTTCCGAGTTTTGGCCAACACATGGGCCTTCCATAAGCCCATTTACACCCTCCAATTATGAATTTCACAACCAAAAACCTAATTTTAAACACTTTACCAAAACATCGAGAATCACGACAAAACCCGAAAATCAGTATATTACATCCTTAGCCCAAACCTACAATCGATATCACTCAAAGATTAATCTTACATACTGATCAAATACTTTACCAAAAGCCAGAATCTCACCTTAACCATACCTTGCGCGATAAGTATAACAACCCCTTCACTAACCACGATCAACTCCTCGATCTGCACCAATGGTAACTATTAAAACCAGAATAATAGGTGACTCATATCCAACACAAGTCCCCTTACCTTACTATGGCTATTTGGCCAACCTTAGCCAATGGATGAGGAATACTTACCAAAACCGCAAACACCTAAAGAGCAATTTGGCAGAGAGCTAAGATCCAAGATCTGATACTAATTCCCTACTAAAGTTGATTGAAAGAGTGAGGGATAATAATCGATACCTAGCAAAGAAAACCGATTGGAAGAGTATCACTTACACTAGATTCGGTCAAAGGGTATTCAGCCCTTGGGAGATTCGGCTTTTTGGCTTTTCAAACTTAGTATGGTGAATAAGGTTTATTTGGTACATATTAAAGAAGAAGAGTAGAAGAAGAAATCGGCTAGGTGAAACAAAGAAAATTGTGTAGAGAAGAATAGAAATCGGCAGGAAGAAAAGAAAGAAAAACAAAAGGGTTTTTGGCTTTTGGATCTTGAAAAGAAAAGGGTTTTCGGCTTTTGGAGAAAGGGGTTTCTGGCAACAAGGTGAATAAGAATTTCGGTAGTAGCCTGGCAACCCTGTATTCGGCCTCTATTTATAGCCCTTATAGCTGAATTTTCCATGCCCAATTCCCAATTCGGCTCCATCACTTGTCCTTTCTTATCTCCTCGTTTTTCTCCCTGATAACCCCTTGATCTTTTCCTTAATTTTCTCTTCTAAACACTCCCTTGGAGTCCATCTTCATGCCACTTCCATCCTTCTAGAAGGCCAAAATCAAACTTCTAAAAATACTAAGCTAGGATTCGAACCTTGGATCTCCTTGCTAGCTACTAACGCCACATCCCTACTCCCTAAGTGGCGTCACTTTGCCACTCCTCCATAAGGCTTTTTGATGCTATTTTTCCCCTATTTTTATTTAAAAGCCCACCTACATTCCAACACTGATTCTTTTAATAATTAAATTAAAATTCCTACACCACAAAACTCGAACCCAGAACTTCTCTAACATACCTAGACACTTCAAATTCCTTAAACCCTTAAAGCCAACATGTCATTTGTCATTTTCTTGCTCACTTAAAAGTTTTATGAGACCCATAGCCCAAGCCCAATTCATCTAGGCCCAAAATTGAGGCGTTACATTCTCGGTTGGGTTTTGAATCACCCGGATGGATGTTTTGGGCCTCTTAAGCCCATATATGAGATAGATTGCTTATGAAAAGAGAAGTTTTTAAATTATTTGAAAATTCATGGCCCAATTTTATACAGTTGGTTGAGTTTGAGTCAAGTAGCACCGTGAACCCTATCCTAGTGTCGGATATGGGCGAGGGGTGTTACATGCAGACTTCGTCAAATAATCAACAACAACCTAGATAACATCTTTCGTCTTGGAGATAGGGGTAATCTTGATACGAAATCCATCGTAACTCTATCCCATTTCCACTCTGGTGTCATCACCAGTTGTAGTATTTCCCGAAGGCACTTGATGTTCGGCTTTAACTTGTTGACAAACCAACCATCTTAACACAAACTATGAAATGTCTTGTTTCATGCCTGACCACTAGTACAACTGTTTCAAATTATTGTACATTTTGGTACTCCCCGGATGAACAGATAAACAACCATTGTGTGCTTCGTGTAAAATTTTCTGAATAAGCTCGAAATTCTTTGGTACACAATTTCTACCTCAGAACATTAAACAATCATCGGATCCGATCTAATGGTTTGAATCAATAGCCGACTCACATTGTACTCTTTTAGCTTGCAATTCATTATTACATTTCTAAGCTTCACAAATTTACTGAAGAAATAACGGTTTAGCTTTTAACTCGACTAAAATCGAACCATCATCAGACAAAGTTAACTATGTGTTTGTCTCCTGCAAAGTAAACAAAGATTTTATACTCAAAGCATCTGAGACTAAATTCGCTTTCCTAAATGATAATCAATCACTAACTCATAGTTTTTCAACAACTAGAGCCATCTTCGTTGTCACAAATTCAAATCTTTTTGAGACATCAGATACTTCAAACTCTTGTGGTCAGTAAAGATATGGTAGGTCTCACTGAATAAATGTTGTCCCTAAATTTTCAATGCGAAAACAATAGCGGCCAACTCTAAATAGTGCGTCAAATAATGTGGTTTCAATTGTCTAGAAGCATAGGCTATCACTTTGCCCTCTTACATCAAAACACATCCCAAACCATTTAATGACGCATCACTGAAAATCAAAAACTCTTTACTCGACTCAAGTTGAATTAAAACTGGTGCTTCATTAACAATGCTTTCAATTGTTCAAAACTCTGATGGCATTTCTATGACCATTCAAACTTTACATCTTTCTGTAATAATCGAGTCGTCGATTGTAGCAATCATCGAGAATCCTTTTACAAAATGCCGATAGTAGCCAGCTAATCCCAGAAAGCTTCTGACTTCAGACACATTTCTTGGTGGTTTCTAGTCAACAACTACTAAAATCTTACTCGGATGCCTTTCGCTAAAACAATATGTCCCAAAAATCCAACCTCTCGAAACTAAAACTTGCATTTTTGAATTTAGCAAATAGTTGTTTATCTCTCAATGTTTGTAATACAATCCTTAAATGTTTAGCATGCTCAAATTCATTTTGGGAATAGATCAGAATATCGTCAATGAATACAACAACAAAACTATCCAAATGTGACAGCCCAAAATTGACCCTAGTCGGGAAGTGGTTTCGGGACCGCTAAACCGAGTCACCGAAATGTTTGAACGTAATATTTATTGTCTAGAAAATGTAATTATGAATGTGTGAAAATTTCAAGCTTCGATTTAGCCGATAGCATCTGAATTCAGTTAGTAGGACTTGTGTGACACTTTTGAAAAGTGATAGGCTAATCTATAAGGACCTAATAGTGCATGTAGTCAAAGGGGAGGACTTGCATGTCAAATTCCCCCCTAATAGTTAGTGGCCGGCCATGACAAGAGATTATGGGTAAAAACATGTCATAAAACATGTTGGGACAATGGTGTATGTAAGAAAAAATAAAATAGTGAGCATGGGAATTTAATAATGAAAGGAACAAAAAAAAAAAAAAAAAAAATGGTCTCATGCATGCCCATTGCCGTGAGTGTGGAGAAAGAAAGAAGAATTTTTGTTCATCATTTTCATTTCCTTTGGGCTGAAAATTCTAAGGAAGAAGGAAGGAATTCTTGTTTCATGTTGGTTTGGAAGAGGTTTAGGAGGAGGTTTGGCCATACTTGTACCTAGATTAAGGTAAGTTTGATGTTTTGCCATGAGATTCATGTATATTTTAGTTGCTAGCTTGATGTTCTTGTTAGCCCATGGTTCAAATCTTTGTTATGTCATGGGAATGAAATTCGCCAAAGTGAATATGGTGTTAATGCCATTGCATGCTAAATATCAAGCTTGATAATGATTCATGTGATGGTGGATTGGGGATTCTTAGATTTTCTTTTAGCATTTTGAATGAGATACTAAGTTCTTTGTTTAACCATGACCAAATTGAAACGGTATGGTGTTGTGGTATTCGCCATGTTATATCCATAAGTATGATTCATGCATGTTGCATGGTAAGTAAGATTTAAGCTTTGGATATGTGTGTATATTTGGATATAAGCCACTTGAGAATTCGCCATTGCACCTACATGAATATATGTTTGCACATGATGAATTGGTATGACATGCATACTATTTTAAGGTGTCTATTTGCTTGTGATGTTGTTTCGGTTATGAAATAAATGAGAGATGTGTATAGAACTACAATATGTAATCGTTAATTAGGAAAATGTATGCTGTTTTTTTGTGTAGTATTAAGTGTAAAATTGGCCTCCACATAGACATGCATATTCGGCCAAAGGAAGTAGATTGGTGTGCATGTATTCGGTTAGAGGCAACCATATTGAAGCCTTATCTTGGCTTAGATTGTTGACCAAATGGGTAATAAGTGAGGATGGTTGCGAATATACAAACATACATATGCATGTGTAATTGAATTATGAATGTTTAGCAAGAGGGTTAAACTAGTTGATTTATTGATTAAGCTCAAGGAGTTAAAGAAGGAGAATCAAGCAAGGGAAAGACGAAGGTCATCGAGTAGCCGACTTGGACTGTTTTACCCAACACAAGGTAAGTCATTAAGCGTATATTTGGTGTTGATTTAAATGATCAATATATATATGCAAATGTGTTTAAATGAGTTGGTGTGTAAATGGAAATGTGTGTGTATGGAATGATGCCATTGTTGAATGTATAAAGGCAGCAAAATACATAAGGTATTGGTCTCGGCACTAAGTGTGTGGGTATAAATGGACACGGTGACAAGATTGGCACTAAGTGTGCGGGTTTAAAATTGTACAGCACTAAGTGTGCGAGTTTGATTATATAGCACTAAGTGTGCGAGTTGAATACATATAGCACTAAGTGTGCGGATTCACTATATGCTCTTGCATTACAATTGGCACTTGAGTGTGCGACATTATCGAGCTAATCCCGACAGCGGATCGGGTAAGTACCTCGAGCTCATGACGAATAGAAAATATGTTCATGCTCGGGGTTGAATTTGGTAAGCCTTAAATCTATGTGATGATTGAAATTGTATGATTGTGGTGGAAATGAGTTAGTGTGTGAAAATGCCTCAAATATCTTGTTGTGTAGAATATGAAATGTGTATGTATGACTTGGTATAGATTCGATATGGATGAGTACCTAGCCTCGTTTATTGTTTCATGTTGTAGTAACTTTATCGATGGATTGATGAATGCTTATGACTTACTGAGTTGTAAACTCACTCGGTGTTTTCTTGTCACCCATTTTAGGTCTCTCGGACTCGTATTGTTTGCGTGATCGGGACCGTCGTTGAAGTCATCACACCGCTGAAATCTTGTGGTATTGTTTTTGTTGTTGAAGAACATTTGGCATGTATAGGCTATTATATTTTGTCGAATTGTGGGTTGTAAACTTTAAGCCATGTGAAAATGGCCTATGTGGTCGTCGAGTGGGATGCTAGAACCTATAGCCACGAGTCTTAGAAACTCAAATTTTGATAAGGTGGCCATAATTTGTGTCGTGTATGATGGATGATTAAGGCCAAGGAAAAATTCATGAAATTGGCATAGTCTACTGCAGTAACTGTTGGGGACAGCAGCAGTGAGATGAGATTGAAAAATCACTAAAAATAGTAGAAGTAGAATTAAATAGTGAGTAAATTATGGAACTGAACCTTGATGAACCTATTTTTATATGGACGAAACGAAACGACCATATGAGTGGTATACTGAGAAATATTAAGGTTCTCGTGAGACAGGGCCAGAACGGTTTCTGGGTCCCCTGTCGCTACTTTGAAAATTTACCATAAATTATCCAGAAAGAACTAGGAGTCATTCCTTATATGTAAAGATTCCATTTTGAGTCTAGTTTCATTAGAAACAAACGGCACCAGTATTAAAGCCCTGTACAGGGAGATATTCAAGTTGTAACACGCGAAGGTCAGAGCAGTCGGTCCCTGTAACATGGGTGACTTTAACTAATAAACTGTACCAATTGGCCCAACCAAAAATTCTAAAAATAAATCCATGGATGGGTATATGAGTCTAAATTCAGGGAAAATTTACGAAACCAGTTTCCGAGTTTTGAAACTCGAGATATGATTTTTAAGGTGACGGTGACGCAGTTTTCCAGCCTGACTGGTAATGTCAAACTGGTTGGTATCTTGAGAGGGTTTGGCCGTTAACCCCTCGTGTCCGACACCGGCGTCGGTCTCGAGTTAGGGGTGTTACAATTTTATTGGTATCAGAGCTATGGTTTAGTCGGTTCTAGGACTACCATAGCGCGTGTGAGTCTAGCTATACATGCCAAATTGTTAGCGCTTAATAATGTGATGACTTCTGACGGTTGGAATTTTTGTTTTGATTAGCAATGGAACCCGGGTAGAGACCCTTGGCGGATGACGTTGAAAGTGTAGCGGCTGCTCCTGCGCAAGGGACACCGCCCGTTGAGCCTCGATCATCCGCGAATAATCAAAATGAAGGCGAAACAAGCCTTCTTCACCATGATGAATGAGTGGGTCGCACAATATGCCCGAACCAACCCGGCTGTCCAACCATTCCCGAATTTAAATACTCCACCCAAGAGCCCGCAATGCCTCCGCATCTTGATCCCGTGAGGCTGAGTAAACCACCGTGGACTTGATTAGGAAGCGTGGGGCCGAGGAGTTCAAGGCCATAGTTCTTGATGATGCCGAAAAGGCCGAAGTTCGCTCGATAACACCATTAGAGTGTTAGATGAACTGTCATGCACACCGATGAATGTCTTAAGTGTGCTATATCCTTGTTAAGAGACTCGACTTACTATTGGTGGAGGACTTTAATTTCCATAGTCCCAAATGAACGAGTTACTTGGGATTTCTTCCAATCCAATTTCAAAGAAATACATTAGTCAACGGTTCATCGATCGAAGCGTAAGGAATTCTTGGAACTCAAGCAAGGCCGGATGATCAGATCTCAATCTGAACATGAGTTCGTAAGACTTAGTCGGTATGCTCGGAGTGTGTGGCTGATAAGGTTGCGATGTGCAAAAATTTGAAGAAGGATTGAATGAAGAGTTAAAGTTACTAGTGGGAATTTTGGAGATAAAGGAGTTCGTGACACTAGTCGAACGAGCACTGCAAGGCGGAAGAACTTTGGAAGGAGAAGAAGAAGGCTGAATTTGAAGCAAGAGATTACCGTAAAAGATCGACGAGTAAAGCTCCGTTCTCGGCTGTAAAGAGGTTCGGGAGGACACCAATGAAGTCGAGGACGATCAAGGGAATTTCCATTAGAGCCCCACCATTGACGGACTCCCAAGCTACTTCAAGAGCTAATGTGGGCAATAATCGTCAAGAGAGACCTGAATGCCTCCAATGTGGAAGACGACACCTAGGTGAATGTTGGGGTAAGTCTGCATTAGGGCTCATTATGGATGCGGTTCAAGGACCACTTCATTAGAGATTGCACGGAGCGAGATGAGAGGAATAAGACGCAAGGTGCAAGACCTAGTGGAACGACGGCCGGAGGTAGGCCCCGAGAATCTCTGGAGGTAGGGGTGGTAATCGAGAGGAGCCTCTAATACGGCTGTCCGATCCGAGACCCGTACTCTGCTAGAGCATATGCCATCCGCATACGAGAGGAGGCATCCTCCCCGACGTTATCACCGGTACTTTTACTCTCTTTGATACTATTGTGATTGCATTGATTGACCCCGCTCTACTCACTCATATGTATGTGAAACCTTAGCATCCAAAGAAGACTCTACCGTTGAGTCTCCGAGTTCGTAATTCGAGTGTCAAACCCTTTGGGTCAATACGTGCTCGTTGATAAAGTGTGCAAGAGATGCCCCTAATAATTCGAGAATCTGCTTTCCGGCCGATCGATGCTTCTACCATTTAATGAATTTGATGTTATTCTTGGTATGGATTGGTGACAGTACATGATGCAAAGGTGGACGCAAAAGGAAAACCATTGATTTGAGGAGTGCAAATAATGAGGTAGTCCGAGTCGAGTCTCGATTTAAAAGGAACGCCAACGATAATATCTTCTATGACCGCCGGAGGTATGTGAAAAGGGGTGTGAAACATACCTTGCGTATGTGTTTGGAAGTAAAGAGACGGAAAGGAAACTCGAATCGGTACCAGTGGTTTGTGAGTATTCGATGTTTTTCCGAGGAGTTGCTTGGATTGCCACCGGTTCGAGAAGTGGAATTCGCATCGGTTGTACCGGTACTACGCCGATTTCAATAGCCCCGTGTCGTATGGCATTAACGGAATTAAAGGAATTGAAGGTTCAATTGCAAGAATTGACGGATAGAGGTTTCGCTCGACCGAGTTTTTCTCCATGGGGCGCTTTGTATTGTTTGTGAAGAAGAAGGACGGAACCATGAGGTTGTGCATCGACTATCGTCAACTCAATAAAGTGACGATAAAGAATAAATATCCATTGCCACGAATTGACGATTTGTTTGATCAATTAAAGGGAGCCTCGGTGTTTTCAAAGATAGATTTGAGGTCGGGTACTATCGGTTGAGGGTCCGAGAATCGGACATACCCAAAACCGCTTTTAGAACGAGGTACGGTCACTACTGAATTCTTGGTGATGCCGTTTGGGCTCACTAATGCCCTGCGGTGTTTATGGATTTAATGAATAGAATTTTCAGCCATACTTGGATCGGTTCGTAGTTGTATTTATCGATGACATTTTGGTCTATTCGAGAGATGAAACGAGCATCTTGAACACCGAGGCTAGTGTTGCAAATCTTACGAGATAAGCGCTTATATAAAGTTCAAGAAATGTGAATTTTGGTTGAAAGAGGTTAGCTTTTGGGGCACGTGGTGTCCGTGATCGGTGTCGGTGGTGGACCCGAACAAAATTCGCCATAGTCGATTGGAAACCACCAAGGAATGTTACCGAAGTTAGGAGCTTTTGGGGCTTGCGGTTATTACCGACGATTTGTAAAGGTTTCTCGACGATAGCCACGCCAATGACGGCTACTCTAAAAGGATGTTAAGTTCGAATGGACGGAGAAATGTCGAAAAGTTTCGATCAACTGAAAGCTTATTTGATGAAGCCCCAATTCTAGTGCAACCCGAATCGGGCAAAGAGTTTGTCATTTATAGTGACGCATCCCTACTTGGGTTGGGTTGCGTATTGATGCAAGAAGGGCGAGTTGTGGCCTGTCGTCGAGGCAATTAAAGCCACATGAGAAAAATTATCCGACCCATGATCTCGAATTGGTCGCCATCGTATTCGCCTTAAAGATATGGCGACATTACTTATTTGGTGAGAAGTGCCATGTGTATTCGGATCACAAAAGTCTCAAATATTTGATGACCCAAAGAGACTTAAATCTGCGACAAAGGCGATGGCTCGAGTTGTTAAAAGATTATGAGCTCGTCATTGATTATCACCCGGAAGGGCTAATGTGGTTGCGGATGCCTTAAGCCGAAATCACTATTTGCTTTATGAAGCGATGAATGTACACTTGTCTATCCTACCCGACAATGTGTTAGTAGCTGAATTGAAAGCCAAACCATTATTGATACGTCAAATTCGTGAAGCTCGAAAGTCGACGATGAGTTGGTTGCAAAACGGGATGAGTGTGTTCAACAAGGACTCGAATTTCAAATCGATGATGACGATTGTTTGAGGTTCGAAGTCGTCTGTGTCCCAAAGAATTGAACTTATTCCAATAATTTTGAACGAAGCCCATTGTAGCCGAATGGCAATCCACCCGGGAGTACGAAGATGTACAACGATTTGAAATGTCGGTTTTGGTGGCATGGTATGAAACGGGACATCTCCGACTTTGTTTGAGATGTTTAATATGTCAACAAGTGAAAGCGGAACATCAAGTGCCTTCAGATTGCTTCACCGATCACGATACCCGAGTGGAAATGGGATCGAGTCACAATAGACTTTGTGTCCTGCTACCATTGTCGACTAGTAAGAAGGATGCGATTTGGGTTGTTGTTGATAGACCGACTAAGTCGGCTCACTTTATCCCCGTGCGTCACGGATTTTCATTGGATAAACTAGCCGAATTGTACGTTTCTCGATTGTGAGATTACACGGGTACCGATTCTATTGTGTCGGATAGAGATCCGAGATTTACCTCGCGATTTTGGAAGAAATTTCAAGAAGCTTTGGGTACCAAGTTGCATTTCAACCGCCTTTCACCCCAAACCGATGGTCAATCCGAACGGATAATTCAAATACTCGAGGATATGTTGAGATGTTGTATCCTTGAGTTTAGTGGTTCATGGGAGCAGATCGCCTTTGATTGAATTCGCACAACAATAGCTTTCAATCAAGTATTAAGATGGCGCCTTACGAGGCTTTATACGATCGTAAATGCCGTACCCCATTATTCTGACTGAACTTAGTGAAGGTAAATTCTTGAGGTTGATTTGGTTAAGGATGCCGAGCAAAGAGTTCGAGTAATTCGTGAAAGTTTGAAAGTCGCCGGATCGCCAAAAGTCGTATGCGGTTTGAAAAGAAAAGATATTGAATATCGTGTTGGAGACAAGGTCTTTCTCAAAGTTTCACCTTGGAAGAAGGTGCTTAGATTTGGCCGTAAGGAAAATTGAGCCCGAGGTTCATCGGGCCATATGAAATATCTGAACGAGTCGGTCCAATCGCGTATCGCTTGATTTTGCCCCGAACTTGAAAGGATTCACAACGTCTTCCATGTTTCGATGCTTGACGTTATAGATCGACCGTCACACGTAATTAGTCCATCGAGGTTGAAATTCAAGCCGATATGAGTTATGAAGAAGAACCGATTCGTATCCTAGCTCGTGAAGTGAAGGAGTTGCGAAACAAAAGAGTTCCATTAGTAAAAGTGTTATGGCTCAAACACGGGATGGAAGAAGCTACTTGGGAACCCGAGAACTCTATGAAAGAGCGTTACCCAAACCTATTTACGGTAAGATTTTCGGGGACGAAAATTTCTTAAGTGGGGAGAGTTGTGACAGCCAAAATTGACCCTAGTCGGAAGTGGTTTCGGACCGCTAAACCGAGTCACCGAAATGTTTGAACGTAATATTTATTGTCTAGAATATGTAATTATGAATGTGTGAAAATTTCAAGCTTCGATTTAGCCGATAGCATCTGAATTCATTAGTAGGACTTGTGTGACACTTTTGAAAAGTGATATGCTAATCTATAAGGACCTAATAGTGCATGTAGTCAAAGGGAGGACTTGCATGTCAAATTTCCCCCTAATAGTTAGTGGCCGCCATGACAAGAGATTATGGGTAAAACATGTCATAAAACATGTTGGGACAATGGTGTATGTAAGAAAAAATAAAATAGTGAGCATGGGAATTTAATAATGCAAGGGAACAAAAAAAAAAAAAAAATGGTCTCATGCATGCCCATTGCCGTGAGTGTGGAGAAAGAAAGAAGAATTTTTGTTCATCATTTTCATTTCCTTTGGGCTGAAAATTCTAAGGAAGAAGGAAGGAATTCTTGTTTCATGTTGGTTTGGAAGAGGTTTAGGAGGAGGTTTGGCCATACTTGTACCTAGATTAAGGTAAGTTTGATGTTTTGCCATGAGATTCATGTATATTTTAGTTGCTAGCTTGATGTTCTTGTTAGCCCATGGTTCAAATCTTTGTTATGTCATGGGAATGAAATTCGGCCAAAGTGAATATGGTGTTAATGCCATTGCATGCTAAATATCAAGCTTGATAATGATTCATGTGATGGTGGATTGGGGATTCTTAGATTTTCTTTTAGCATTTTTGAATGAGATACTAAGTTCTTTGTTTAACCATGACCAAATTGAAACGGTATGGTGTTGTGGTATTCGCCATGTTATATCCATAAGTATGATTCATGCATGTTGCATGGTAAGTAAGATTTAAGCTTTGGATATGTGTGTATATTTGGATATAAGCCACTTGAGAATTCGCCATTGCACCTACATGAATATATGTTTGCACATGATGAATTGGTATGACATGCATACTATTTTAAGGTGTCTATTTGCTTGTGATGTTGTTTCTGTTATGAAATAAATGAGAGATGTGTATAGAACTACAATATGTAATGCGTTAATTAGGAAAATGTATGCTGTTTTTTGTGTAGTATTAAGTGTAAATTGGCCTCCACATAGACATGCATATTCGGCCAAAGGAAGTAGATTGGTGTGCATGTATTCGGTTAGAGGCAACCATATTGAAGCCTTATCTTGGCTTAGATTGTTGACCAAATGGGTAATAAGTGAGGATGGTTGCGAATATACAAACATACATATGCATGTGTAATTGAATTATGAATGTTTAGCAAGAGGGTTAAACTAGTTGATTTATTGATTAAGCTCAAGGAGTTAAAGAAGGAGAATCAAGCAAGGGAAAGACGAAGGTCATCGAGTAGCCGACTTGGACTGTTTTACCCAACACAAGGTAAGTCATTAAGCGTATATTTGGTGTTGATTTAAATGATCAATATATATATGCAAATGTGTTTAAATGAGTTGGTGTGTAAATGGAAATGTGTGTGTATGGAATGATGATGCCATTGTTGAATGTATAAAGGCAGCAAAATACATAAGGTATTGGTCTCGGCACTAAGTGTGCGGGTATAAATGGACACGGTGACAAGATTGGCACTAAGTGTGCGGGTTTAAAATTGTACAGCACTAAGTGTGCGAGTTTGATTATATAGCACTAAGTGTGCGAGTTGAATACATATAGCACTAAGTGTGCGGATTCACTATATGCTCTTGCATTACAATTGGCACTGAGTGTGCGACATTATCGAGCTAATCCGGACAGCGGATCGGGTAAGTACCTCGAGCTCATGACGAATAGAAAATATGTTCATGCTCGGGGTTGAATTTGGTAAGCCTTAAATCTATGTGATGATTGAAATTGTATGATTGTGGTGGAAATGAGTTAGTGTGTGAAAATGCCTCAAATATCTTGTTGTGTAGAATATGAAATGTGGATGTATGACTTGGTATAGATTCGATATGGATGAGTACCTAGCCTCGTTTATTGTTTCATGTTGTAGTAACTTTATCGTGGATTGATGAATGCTTATGACTTACTGAGTTGTAAACTCACTCGGTGTTTTTCTTGTCACCCATTTTAGGTCTCTCGGACTCGTATTGTTTATGTGATCGGGACCGTCGTTGAAGTCATCACACCGGCTGAAATCTTGTGGTATTGTTTTTGTTGTTGAAGAACATTTGGCATGTATAGGCTATTATATTTTGTCGAATTGTGGGTTGTAAACTTTAAGCCATGTGAAAATGGCCTATGTGGTCGCCGAGTGGGATGCTAGAACCTATAGCCACGAGTCTTAGAAACTCAAATTTTGATAAGGTGGCCATAATTTGTGTCGTGTATGATGGATGATTAAGGCCAAGGAAAAATTCATGAAATTGGCATAGTCTCTGCAGTAACTGTTGCGGACAGCAGCAGTGAGATGAGATTGAAAAATCACTAAAAATAGTAGAAGTAGAATTAAATATTGAGTAAATTATGGAACTGAACCTTGATGAATCTATTTTATATGGACGAAACGAAACTACCATATGAGCGGTATACTGAGAAATATTAAGGTTCTCGTGAGACAGGGCCAGAACGGTTTCTGGGTCCCCTGTCGCGACTTTGAAAATTTACCATAAATTATCCAGAAAGAAGTAGGAGTCATGCCTTATATGTAAAGATTCCATTTTGAGTCTAGTTTCATTAGAAACAAACGGTACCAGTATTAAAGCCCTGTACAGGAGATATTCAAGTTGTAACGCGCGAAGGTCAGAGCAGTCGGTCCCTGTAACATGGGTGACTTTAACTAATAAACTGTACCAATTGGCCCAACCAAAATTCTAAAAATAAATCCATGGATGGGTATATGAGTCTAAATTCAGGGAAAATTTACGAAACCAGTTTCCGAGTTTTGAAACTCGAGATATGATTTTTAAGGCGAAGGTGACGCAGTTTTCCAGCCTGACTGGTAATGTCAAACTGGTTGGTATCTTGAGAGGGTTTGGCCGTTAACCCCTCGTGTCCGACACCGGCGTCGGTCTCGAGTTAGGGGTGTTACACCAAATATGGCCTAAAAATTTGATTAATCAAATCCATAAAAATTGCAAGAGCATTAGTTAATCTGAATGGCATAACAAGAAATTCATAATGCCCGTACCTTATTTTGAATGCAGTTTTCGGCACATCTAAATCTTTAACTCATGACTGATAATAGCCAGATTCTTAGACCAATCTTTGAAAATACGTGCTCCTTTCAGCTGATCAAAAAGTCATCAATTCTCAGTGAAGGATATTTATTCTTAATTGTAACCTTGTTGAGCTGACGATAGTCAATACATAATCTCATCGATCATCTTTCTTCTTTACGAACAGAACTAGTGCACCCTAGGGTGAAAAGCTAGGTCGTGCAAAACCTCTATCTATTAACTCTTGCAACTGAGATTTCAACTCTTTCAATTCTATTGAAGTCATTCTGTATGGAGCTATCGATATCGGTGATGTTTCTTGTAACATCCCGAAATAGGGCCTAAACGGAACAATGGTTGCGAAACCATAAATTCAAGTTTGAAAAATTTATTTTATTATCATTTTAAGGTCTATGGCATGACTGCATGATTGTGTGAAAATTTCATTTAGAAATTTTATCGATAGAGGGTCCAATTTGATATTTAGGACTATATTGCAAAAGTTGTAAAATGTGTGTTCTAGTTCACAAAGTTATTAAGTACTTGTGAGTAATGGGTTTTTAAAGTGGAGGTCCTTGGATAGTAATTAGACCATTATACTAGTTTGGACAAAAATACCTAAAGGAAAATAAAACACCATAGTTTTTAATTAAGGGCATTTTGGTCATTAGGCCAAAATTTCAAGGTTTCTCCATAGCTAAGGTTTGTTCCAAGCTTCCAAGCTCCATAGTAAGTGATTCCAAGCCTCGTTTTTAATGTTCTTTACATTTTTGGAGTCTCGGTAACTTGATTAAGCTTATTCTAGCAATAATTCAAGCTAGGGTTCATATTTGGAAAAATACCCATCGGTGAAATTTGTGTATTTTGGTGTTTTATGATAGAATATGAGGTTTTAAATTATGTTAGACAACTTGTGCTACTCGGGTTTAAGTGAAAATGAGTAAAAGGGCTTAATCGGTAAAAATACCTAATAGTCATAAGTACATGTTAGAGTGAGAATTTGATGTTGTCATACAAGGGAAAAATAATCAGCATGTCATAAAACATAATAAAATAGGATGAAGTTTAAATTCCGAGCCTTGGGGAAAAAGTGTAAATATGTAAAAGTTTAGGGGCAAAAATGTAATTTTGCCAAAGTTTGGGTCAAGGACTGTTTTAATAAATGTGAGTATTAAATAAGCTATTTTTTTTATTATAGATCAAGAAGAACAAAATCCGAGTTAGATCGGGGAAAGAAAAGGATAGTGGACTAAATCGATATAGTTGATCGTATTTTGTTTCGAGGTAAGTTTGCGGTAAATAAATGCAATATTCTACTATTTTGTTTTAATGTTGTTAATTTACAGAATGTGTAAATTTATTTTATGAAATTATTCAAAGAAGACTCAAGCATGAATTGACGGAGAAGTAATTTCAGAAAGTCCCGGTTGAACCTTAGGAATGTGTAGGATACAAATGTCATGACATTAGGGTTTAAGGATACCATGTAAGACCATGCCAAGGCATGGCAGTTGGTAAGGTTTCTAAGGCAAGGAAATCATGTAAGACCATGTCAAGACATGGCATTGATAAGTTACTATAAGGCAAAGGTCCCATGTAAGACCATGCCAAGGCATGGCATTGGTGAGTTCATAAGGCAAGGATACCATGTAAGACCATGTCAAGACATGGCAATGGTAAGTTTTCAAAGGATACCACGTAAGACCATGACAAGTCATGGCAATGGTAAGGTACCCACGTATCCTTAGTATTCCAAGTGGTTCAACGGGAAAATTTAAAGAGAATGTCAAGGTAAGGTAAGGTAAGATGAGTTATACTAAAAAGGTAAGACAAGTTCATGCTAGAAGAGCAAAGGTAAGTACATAACGTTCATGTATGCTTGATAAGGAAAAAGGTAAGTAAAATGTATTAATAAATTTGATTAAGTAAGTAAGTATTTAAGTAAGTGAGTAAGTGAAGAAGTTTAAAATATGTCTATGACAATTAATGAAGTTGCATTAAGTAGTATCATGCCAAGTAGTAAGATAATTCTTATGAATGTTGTTATTTATTTGCATGCAAACTTACTAAGCTTAATGCTTACCCCCTTTATTTTCCTTCTTTTTATAGTTTTGTCAAGCTAACTCGGGGATCGTAAAGTACGTCAGAGGTCTGGGCACACTATCATGAGGATTATTTTGGTATAGCTAGTCGTTTCATTTTGAGTACGGCATGTATAGTATCGTAGCCATTTTGTGTGTATGATCTTATGATATGGCTGATGAATGGTATGTAAATGCTTGATAATGATTAGCTGTTGGAATGACTAATCAAGGACATGTTAGGTGTTATGTATGCCTAAATGCTAGTTATTCCATGGAAATCATGAAAAAGGTGAAATTAGCTTTAAAACATATCAGACAGCAATAATGACGTGAATTTGGAAAATCACTAAAAATAGTAGAAATGGAATTAGATAGTGAATAAGATATATAATTAAATCTTGATGAGTCTATTTTCATATGGTTGGAACAAAACAGGTAAATGAGTTATATTTTATGAGATATTTAAATTTTTATGAAACAGGGCCAGAGCGATTTCTGGATCCCCTATTCTGACTTTGGAAGTTCACCAAAAATTGTAAAAAGATAATTAGAAGACATTATTTACATGTACAGATTCCTTATTGAGTCTGGTTTTATAAGAAACAAATGGTATAATAATTTAAACTTTGTACAAGGAGATATTTAATTCGTAATACATAGGGGTCAGAGTAGTCAAACCCTAAAATAGGGGAGACTTTAACTAATAAAATGTACTAGTTGGCCTGACCAAAAATTATAGAAAACTTTAGTTGATAGATATATGAGTCTAGTTTCAGTAAAAATTTATAGAATTGGATTTTGAGTTTCGTAACCCGAGATATGAATTTTTAAGCGACGGTGACGTAGTTAGCCAGCTTGTTTGGAAGTTCTAAAATAAATTGTTTGAGCTATTTAATTAATGAATTAAGTCCGTTAATACCTCGTGCTCGACTCTGGCGACGGTCTCGGGTTCGGGGCATTACATTCCATGTACTAATTCAATAGCAAACTCGACTTCTCTGATCAGTGGCAATCTAGACAACTCTTCTAGAAACACATCCGAGTATTCACAAACCACCGGTATTAATTCAATCTTCGATTCTGAAACTTCTGTATCCAGTACATATACAACATAAGCTTCACAACCTTTCCTCACATATTTCGAGCTAATATCATCAATATTACAACATGCAATTCACTCAACTCATCAGATTCAATTCAAAGAATTTCATTATTCTGACAATTCAATGCAATAGTCTTTCATCTACAATTCACAATACCCAAAGTCACATCGAATTCATCAAACGGTAAAAGCATCAATTTTTCCAGAAAATAGTAACCCCAAGTCATCAGAGGACAATTCTTGCAAACTTTATCAACTAGGACATACTTGCTGAAGGGGTTCGATACTTTACTCACAAATTCGGTGACTCAACAGCCAAACTCTTACTAGACACTAAATCATACAGATATATGAATAAGTTGATCTAGGATCAATCAAAACAATCACATCAGAGTCATAGAGAGAAAATGTACCGGTGATAATATATGGTAATGACGCATCTTCGCGAGCACGAATAGCGTAAGTTCTAGCTGGTGCTCTAGGCTCGAACCTCACAGTAGAATCCTTTGTTGCTCATTTGCTACTAGTCACATTTCCTGTATTTCTAGGTGGTCTCCCTCTAGCATCGGTATTACTCAGTCTTCCATTTTGAAATTTTTCTTTCTTGGTTAACTCAGGACAATCCCAAATAAAGTGATCTAGTGAGCCACATTTGAAACAAGCTTTGTTATTCATCCAGTAGTCTCTAAAATGCCATCTACCATACTGTTAAGACTCGAGTTTGTTGATTCTAGCACTACCAACACTCGATACTAAAGTAGCTTTATAACTCGTGTATTGCTTTCCACGATCTTTTTTAGAATACCCCACTGAAGCTATCAAACAATCATACAAATCCGTGATTTCTTTAATGAAGAGTGATAGGGTTTACTTATCTACCTCCTTCTAGAATCTCTAGCCTTGGAATCAACTTTTTTCTTTTCTTTGCCAAGTTTTTCGACTTTGCAAGCTTTGTTGACTAACACCACAAATTCTTTCAACTTTAGAATCTCGACTAGAAGTCTAATGTCTTTGTTCAACCTGTCTTTGCACTATTTACACATAATTGCCTTAGTGAAAACACATTCTCGAGCATATTTACCGAGTCTTACAAATTCTCTCTCGTTCTCGGTCATAGACATTCGACCCTGTTTCAGTTCTAGAAACTCTTTGGGCTTTTGATCAATAAACCGTTGACTGATGTATTTCTTTCTAAACTCGGTCTAAAAGAATTCCCATGTGACCCGTTCTTTTGGCACCACAGATATCAAAGTATTCCACCACTAATATGAAGTGTCTCTTAGAAGTGATACGATGCATTTTACACATTCAACTGGCGTGCAAGACAATTCATCAAATACTCGAATTGTATTCTCAAGCCAAAACTCAACTCTCCCAGGATCGTCATCAACGGTAGCTCTAAACTCTTCAGCCCCATACTTTCGAATTTTATCAACAGTGACTTACTCAAATGTAAAGGTTCCAAACCTTGAGGAGCTATAAGGACCGGTTGGGGAATAGGTAGGGGTGGAGGTTGCTGAGTAGCCGATTTGTTCCAACAAACTCAGTGAACTAGTCGTTCATCATTTGGAAGAAGGCTTCCTTGGCCTCTCTTCCCTAACTCCTAGATACAGGACTCGGCTCAAGCTGCGCTACTCTGTGAACGAAGGCTGGCACATTACTTTCAACATCATCACCACTGCTTGATTGGGATCCATTACTATATGAAACCACGATTTAAACTGTCAGGAGATATCACATTATCATAGGTTATATATGGCATGTATAGCTGGACTCTCACATATGCTACGTTAGTCTAAGAATCGACTAAACTAAAGCTCTGATATTAATAAATGTAACACCCCTAACCCGTATTCATCACCAAAATAGGGTTACAGAGCATTACCAAACTTATTACTTAAACGAACATACATTTCTCATACAATTATCAATTTCAAATACAAGTCATTCATAATCAATCACATTATCCCTAATATGAGCCTACTAGGCTCAAAACATGCATTAGAAGTGGTTCAGGACTAAACCAATAACTCAGGAAATTTTTAGAATACTTAGAAAATTTTTCAAAATATAGACACACACATGCCCGTGTGGCCCGACCGTGTGTCTCACACAGCCAAAGACACGCCCGTGTCACAGGCCGTGTGGACATTCAAAATGGGATCACATGGCTGTGTCCCAGCCCGTGTCTGACCCTATGTAACTCTCTGACTTGGGTTACACGACCAACCACACACCCGTGTGACCAGCCCGTATGCCCTTCAAAATGGCCTCACATGCCCATGTGCTAGGCTGTGCTAGGCTGTGCCAAAACTGTAGGGTATACTGACTTATGCCACACGGCCAAGTTACACACCCGTGTGCTGGGCCGTGTAGAGCATACTAACTTGGTTTCTAATTAAACACCAGGGGACACACAGTCGTGTCACCTAACCGTGTGTCACACATAGCTGAGACACATGCCCGTGTCTCTGCCCATATGGACAAAAATAGGCTATTTACCAAGCCATCTTTCTCACCCAAATTTGCATTCACCTACACAATTCAAATGACATATAACATGGCATAAATAAGCATTCAAACCAATCTTAACCAAGCCTAATTCATGCTAATTCCATACCATCAACCACAAGACACACAAGCATTCACAATAAGCCATTCAATTCAAACAAAATTCATATTCTCAAATCAACAAACAAGTTAACTTCATACATGCACTTCCTTACCTAAAATCACATGCATACCATATCTCAAAATTCATCCATTAGGTATTCAAAATACCAATTCACAAAAAGCATTACATATCCATTATCAATCACATAACAAAAATCCATTTGCACATATATATACATCACTAAACATGCCAAAATAAGCCAAATATCATGGCTATACACATAACCAAGCATTTAACATTTACAAGCCAAATCAAATGACTAAATCCATTATAAAACATATATACCAAAATGACCATAACTCTTATACATGCCATATACCAAATACATAAATTCAAAAGTACCAAAATGATAGCTTGATAGTGTGATGAGATTACAAATCAGTCATTTTTTTAAAAAAAAATTAAAGGTATTTTAGCTCTAGAATCCTGATCGGCTGAAGCAACCCAGACAAACATTGATGCTCAACTTTAACCCTCTAGCAAGCTAAACATCTACCAACAAAATTAGCTACATCATTCTTCAACCCACGCCACCAATACAAAACCGAAGATCATGATACATCTTGTTCCCACCAGGATGCATAGCATATGGACTACTATGTGCCTTGGTAAAGATCATATGTCTCAAATCCTAGTCCATTGGAACACACATCCGACCTTTTAAATAAAGGAAACCTTTATCATTGAGACCAAAATCTCCAAGAACACCCAACTCAACTTGATGGATACGACGTGCCAAATTCTTATCGAACGACTATCTCTCTCGAATTTGTTGGGCAAGGGTCGACTTCACTTGAAGCTCAGCCAACAAACCACCATCCTCAAAAGTTGACAACTTCGTGAACATCACCCTCAAGTCAACTAAAGACTTCCTACTCACAACATCAACAACAACATTCGCCTTTCCTAGATGATATTCAATCACACAATCGTAGCCCTTTAGTAGCTCAATCCAATGCCTCTATCTCAAGTTCAACTCCTTCTAGATAAGGAGATACTTAAGACTCTTGTGATCAGTATAAATCACACAACTCTTACCAAACAGGTAATAACTACAAATCTTGAGTGCAAAGACTACAATAAATGAAACTATCCAATAATTGTGCTTAGAGCAATCTTAAAGAATTAGAGGGTCTAGTATACTGTGATGTGTGATTTGATCGAAATTATTATTTTACAGATTAGGAATGAGAAACTGTCATCCCATTCAATCGAATTGGGATGCCCTGGATCTGACATGTCTCTTGGGAAGAGTAACATGAAGCTCAGACAATTCCAGATCATAGGTCGAATAGCTACACTCATACAACCTCCACTGCCTCAGCACATAAGCAACTACATTTCCATCCTACATCAGCACTCAACCCAATCCAGTGTAAGAAGCATTACTAAAACAACATACTCCTTACCAAATTCTGGTTGGGTCAATACATGTGTTTTAGTCAAAACTGACTTTAGCTTCTCAAAACTCTTCTGTCTCACATCTATCCACTCAAAAATAGTATTCTTCTAGAAAAACTTCGTCAAAGGAGTAGCAATATTCGAAAATCTGTAATAGCCCATTTTCAATAAAATTAGAATAGTAGTTTCGGGACTACAAATTTGATGTGTGAATAATTATTTTATTATTATTTTAATGTCTACAACATCTTAGTAGTATCGTATAAAAATTTTGTTAAGAAATTTTACTATTTGCAAGCCTAATTCGATAAAAAGGACAAAATTGCAAAAGGTGCAAAACTTGAGTTATAGACACTAAAAGGATTAAATAGCTATGATATTAATGGTTGGAGGGTTATGTTGCAATTAGACCATTTGTATAGTTGGTGGACATATTTGGACATAGTTTAAATGATTTTTAAAGTTAAAAACAAAGGTTAAATTAGTAAATAAGTAAAGAAGATTAACTAAACAAAACAAAAATTTTGGTATCATCTTTCTCACTTAGTTTCCACTGACTTTTGAAGAAAGAAAACACCATTTTTGGTGTTTTCAACGTTTGGTTAGGCTACCATGTACATGTAAGCATTTTTTCATCCCATTTTTAATGATTTCTATGTTTTTTGAGTCATTGTAACTTAATCTAGCTAGCCTAGGGACTAATTTACAAAACTGTTAAAAGATTAGGGTTTCTCCATGAATGTATACATGTTGTTTGTGATGTTTGATGGAAGAAAATGAATCTTTTCTGTTAGATAAACACCTTTTGTTAAGTGATTTTTGATGAAATTGTCAATTAGGGATTAAATTAAAAAATGAAAAATATTCATGGTGTAATTTGTGAAATAATGAAATGTGTGGGCTAGTATGAGCTTATATGAAATTTGGCTAGGCTTAGGTAAGGATGAAATTGCATGAATTTCATTTTACAAGCTTAAGGACTAAATTGCAAAGAAATCAAAACATTAGGGGCAAAAGCATAATTTTTCAAAAAATGAATTTGGATTCAATTGAATAGAATGTCTATTTGAATTTATTCATTTAAATTAAGATAGACCTCGTATGACTTTAGATTGAGGCAAAGAGAAAGCTTTAGATTAATCGACTCTGTTTCTACATTTCATCGTCGAGGTAAGTTCATACATTTAAATAGTGTTTTAAATTATGTTTTAAATGCTATCATTTTATAATATCAAATTATGCCTCGGTAAAAAAATCCAATGGCATAACGACGATCATCAACTATGAAAAGGGATAGCTTCGACTATCAATTATGAAAAGGGATGGTGACGGTAATCAACTATGAAAAGGGATGGTGACGACCATCGAATATGAGATAGCTTCGACTATCAATTATGAAAAGGGATGGTGATGACCATCATGATTCCACTTCATGTAATTTTCGATAAGAGTTTTTGATGCAAGTTACTTGTTACTATGAAAGGTAGGGAGCATGTGTATTTATGATTTGTGGAAAGTTATTTTATCATGTGTTGATATTGAATTTATGTGATCAAAGACTAACTTGGGTTGTTGGTGATGCTTAGGCTTGTGTCAAGCTTGTGTTGGAATGATTCATATTTATTTGAAGCTTATACATTGTATTGGTAAACATCATTTCTGAATTACGAACTTACTAAGCATTACATGCTTACCTTGTGTTCATTTTTCTATGTTTTTTAGTTAATTGGAAGTTCATCCGCTTGATGAAATATCCATTATGTTTGGCTTGTAAAAGTAGTATTTTAGTTAATGAATTAGTTGTCATGTTGGCTTGTATATGTGTGGTTTTATGATGGTTGATAATTTGGCATTTAGGTGCTTTTTGTGCTTGATGTTGGAATGGTCAAGTTGTTGTATGTTTTAGTGACCATTCTGGTATATTTGAATGTAATTTTGGTATGGCCATTTTGGTAGAATTTGGTATGGATATTGGGTGCAATTATTGAGTTGTTAAATGGCTAAGTTATGTTTGTGTTTGAGTATATGTAATGTCATGAAAATTGAGGTTCCTTTTGGCATATTGGTTTTATGAATAGGTACCATATTGTGCTAGCTTGATTATGCATATTTTAGGTACATTTTGGATGCTTGAATTGGACGCAAATTCATTGTATGTGTGTGCACAATTTGGGTGAAGAAAATGGCTTGAAAATGGTCTATTTCTTGTCCACACGGCCTAACACACGGGCGTGTGTGACACACGGCCATGCGACACTGTTGTGTGTCCCCTGTCGGTTTCAAAAGATTAACAGTTAGGCTGTTACATAGACTAGCACATGGCCTAACACTCGGGCATGTGGCTTAGCCGTGTGACCTAAGTCAGAGAGTTACACGGGCACGGACATGGGCTGGGACACTGCTGTGTGTCCTTACTTTGATTGTCCACATGGCCTGAGACATGGGCGTGTGTCTCAGCCGTGTGAGTCACACGACTGTGTGACCCCTGCTAGCTTTTTCCCAAAAATTCTATAAGTTTTAATTTAGTCCCTATTCGTTTCTAAAGTGTTTTTAGGGCCTCAAGGGCTTGTATAAGGGACAATATGCATGTATTTGAATGGATTATAGCATGATTTATTAAATGTTTAGAAATGAATGTTTTAAGTTTAAAATTTTTGGTAATACTCTGTAACTTTATTTCACAGACGGATATGGGTTAGGGATGTTACATTTATTGGTATCTGAGATACAGTTTAGTCGATTCTCGGACTGAACGTAGCATGCTTGAGTCTAGAAATACATGTCATTATATAACTTGTGATAGTGTGATAATTCCTAACTCGTTTTGAAATATGTTTTCATATAGTAATGTCATCCAATTGAGCCTACTCCGATGAAGTAGAAAATAACGTTCAAGCCTCCGTTCACAGAGCAGGGTGAAGTGGTACAAGGTCCATATCTGAGGGTCAAGGAGGAGAAGCTAAGGAAACTTTCTTCTAAATGATGAGTAAGTGGTTTACCGAGTTCATATGAATGAACCCAGCAACTCATCAACCTCCACCCCCACCTGTTACCCAACTGATCCCTATCGTTCCTCACGGTTTGGAACCAATGAGAGTTAATAAACCGCCAGTCGACAAAATTCACAAATATGGGGTTGAAGAATTTAGAGCTACAGTGGATGATGATCTGGAAATAGCTAAATTTTGGTTAGAAATGTAACACCCCTTACCCTACCTGAGACTGGGACCAGGTACGAGGTGTTACCAGGCATGTACTCGAACATTTTCAGGAAATACGATTTATAAAATTTTGTTCCAATTTGAAACCAATCCAATAACATCTTGGTGTCTCTATTATGGGCCTACGAGGCTCAAAACATACATTGAAAATGGTCAGGGTCTAAATCGAGTACCTAAGAAAATTTTAAGAAAATTTCTAGGTTAATGTCTCACACGCCCGTATGAAGACAATGCACACGCCCATGTGCTTTGGGACACACCCATGTCCCCTACCCGTGTGGAATTTATTGAATTTATTTCTCATATCGAACCTACAGGGTTTTTCACACGGCCAAGCACATGCCCATGTCTCAAGCCGTGTCCTTTACATGGGTTGACACACCCGTGTGGTCACCCATGTCCAAAAATTTGAGCATTCTATTTATGAATCAGGATGCATTTAGGGGCACATGGCTAAGACACACGCCTATGTGCTAGGCTATGCCCTCCACATGGTTGAGACACACGGCCGTGTCTCTCCCGTGTGTTTACTACCATGCATTCTAACTTAAAATTTTTAGGTGCAGGGGACACACGACCATATCACATTCCCATGGGGCGGTCCGTGTGTCACACACGGCCTAGACACACGCCCGTGTGTCTACCCGTGTGGACCTTGTTAGGCTATTTTCCAAGCCTTCGGTCACCCTCTATTGTTCATATCCACTTATAGTTTTCAATAACACTTAACATGGTCTAATTATACTCTTAAATGACCTTAATATACCTCATTGCATGTAAACCTCATCTCATCAATTTTTATACATGCTAGATTATCCCCTTTATATTAAGGACTTCCATGACTTGTAACTCAATTAAGCTTGGTTCGTTATCTAAACTCATTGCTAAATTGTGGCCTACCCAATGTGATTTGGTCATATTATATATGACTAATTGTAACACACCATATTTAATCATCACAAGAACATTAGAACATAACATGCACAATTTGGTAGGTCATAACCTATACTAAATTGAGCCAATTCCCCTAGCATGTACAAGTGAATATGTATACTTTTAATAGCCTTCATATTGGCTAATCAAATGACACATATAACAAAATAACAAAAGCCCTATACATGCCATTGAACAACATAAGAGGATCTATATACCAAAGCTAGACAGGATGATAGTGTGTTGATTCTCCAACCGTCTTCCAACCTCTATGTAACACCCCTCACCCATATCCAACATCGGGATAGGGTTTGAGGCATTAACGGACTTAAACATTCACAACAACACATAACATATTACCAACCATGCATGGCAAACAAGCATATGCACATCACCAATATCAAACATAACATAAATAGCTAGGTTTATAAGTCAGAATCATTAGCTCACTAAAGACCAATATATTTGGCCAAATTATAATTACACATGTTATAAAACTAGGTCCCTACTTAAGCCATTTTGCATGGCTATCCAAATTTACAAAAAACCGAAAGGTACATGACCTACAACAAAAGGGTAGTCCTATACATTAACCAAAATATCCTCTCACTACTAGTCTATTCTATACATGCCATAAGATATTCCAAAAGCGTGATGGATGGTGATAATGTGACTAGTTCTTGACGATCCCCGAGCACTGTAGCTTCCAAATGAGATCTATAAAACAGAGGAAACAAAGTACTTACAATGCTTAGTAAGTTTCAAGCAGTGTCAACAGATAACAATCAAATTATAACATAGTTGTTCGTATTTTTATTTCACTCTTCCTTTGGGCATACCATCCCTTTTCCGAATATGCACATCTCATCATATGTAATAGGCAAATTCTCACTTGATGGTGACCTCTTATGATCATAGGTACATTACATATTTTTACGACTTCCCACACCGACCAAATGCACAATAATCATAGAACATCTTATTGCTTTACTCACATGTGCATCACATAACGACCTTGTGATTTAGTCTAAATCAAACTTAAATATAATCTCAAAATAAATACCTGACCAACTTAACGCATTGAGCGTATTTATTACTAATTGTCACTGTGAAGTCGCATAATCTTACGCTTTACTTGAATCTTCAGCAAAACCTTTAGTTCGGGGCTTACCCGGACAAAATCTCCACACGTAGTCATTAGGTCATTAGAGTTCGGATATAGTACGAGCACGAAGCCTACGGTCATTAATCGGTGATAATATTCTCGCATAAAGCCTGCGGGGTTTTAACCCGGATATAGTACTAAAACAAATGCCCTTCGGGACTTATCACATTTATACACTTTTACATCCATCACGTTGGCCACTCGGCCCTATCACATATATACATTTTCACATTCATCACATTCATCACATTGGCCATTCGGCCTTATCACATATATACACCTTCACATTCATCACATCGGCCATTAGGCCTTATCACATATATACACACTTTCACATTCATCACATCGGCCATTAGGCCTTATCACATATATATATCTCATACATATTTCATATTTTTCTTTTACATCAATTTCAGCAATAGCTTATAAGCAACTCAAATAGTTTCATCAAAGTTTACAACAAAATCACATATTCACTACAAGCAGTTTTCCTGAGCAACAGTCACTAAATTGTTTATAACTGGAGCTACAAAACTCAAAATCAATTGCCGTTAATTTTCCCCGAATGTAGACTCAGGTATCTTTCATCCGAAAAATTTTCAGAATTTTAGGTGTGGCCAATCAATACCAGATTTTTCTTAAAGTTTTCCCCAGTTTCACTGTTCGACTAATCTGACCACTCCTCACTACGAATCAGATTTCTCATTGTACAGAATTCAAAATGTGTTATATTCAATTTCATTTGAAACTAGACTCATTAAGGAGTCTAAGCATATAAATTTTACCTTATAACCATTTTTGTGTAAATTATAACGATTTTCTAAAAACAGAACAGGGGATTTCGGAGTCATTCTGACACCGCATCACACAACTTTAAATATCTCTTTATAGGAAATTTCTTTGCTCACACGGCCTCTTTTATAAGGAACTAGACTAATTAAGCTTTGATTACATATTTTATTCAGCCTATAATTCCACACCAAAAATTTATGGTGATTTTCTAAAATCACGTTACTGCTGCTGTCCTAAGCAAATTATTACAATTTGCTCTTAAATTTCCAAGTCCAAACACTTATGAACTTACCATTTGAGTTTAAAACATATCATGGCCACATCATATCTTATTAAATCAACTCATTATGTTCTATTATGATTGAATTTACTCAACGTTTAATCACTTAAAACTTACCTCGGAAGTGGTCGACGATTAGATGTCCACGGCTATTCGTTTACTTTCTCTTTTCCCCTATCCGACTTTGATCCTCTTTGCTCTTAAGCTTAAGTAAAACAATAGATTTGCTTAAGTACTTAACTAATATTATTCACTTAACAATCACATTTGGCAATCACATATCATTTAATCTTTGATTAACCAATTTAACACATACCAAAATCCAATCATACATCTAACCTTTATCTCAATACCAAACCGAGTTATAAGATCATACATTATACTAAGCATATCATTAAACATACCTATTCAATTTAGCTAATCTCATAGCCGATTAATCACCTTACCCCACATTATTCAATGCGAATATTAACCCAACATCACAAGCATAATCACCATGAAACTTACCTTAATACACATTTTATCTCATTTCGAATACATATATCATCAAACAAATATTTATTCACATAACAACAATTCATTCACATCAAAGCATAGTCGAATGTATCATTCTTCTTAAATTCAAAAATAAATACATGGGCTAACTTTAAAATCTATTTAACAACTTAACTTTATAAACACATATTCGGCTAGGAAGAAAGATTGATAATTTAAACCACACAACTCAAATTCTTACAATTTAAGCTTAGAAATTTCTATTCATGTAAATTTTAGCAACATGGAGTCCATTAAACACTCCAAAGTTTCATTTGAACAACAATTGTTCAACCTTCTAGCATAATTTCAATCTGGACAGCAAGCATTATTTAACATTCAGGCTGTTTTATTAAACCATCCGAATAGCTTAATTAACACCAATTTATAGCCCCTTGAACAATGAATTAAACCCATTCGATTAGCAACAAAACTAATATTTAACAACCATTGTTCTCTTTTATTTCAAGCATGCAGTAGACCAATTTCTCCTCATATTACAGCACATTCAAATCAGCATTTACATGCTGGAACAATTTGTTTTCAAGCTGCAAATTTCCAGCAGTCATTTATGCATTTAATTGTCAAATTGTTACGTCACTACTAACAATTGAAACTTAGTAAGAATAACATAATATTTTAGCTATTAAACTCAATTTATCAACCCCTAATTGGCATGAAAATAGAACCATTAATTTGTTCAAATTTTGGACAGCATAACGAAGGCACAAAATTGGACGGTAGTAATTTTTACAACTAATCCAAGAGCTTTTCTTTTCTACAACCCACATTCATGCCTTCCAACCACAACCCATCATCATTTTCTTTACAACATAGATAAAGATAGAGGAGAGCTTAGAAAACTTACCAACTTAGGATACAACTCTAACAAGCTAAATCCTTAGTTTCCTTCAACATGCATAAAATTTTTTTTCTTTTTGTTGCAGCCCTCTCCTTCTTCTTCGATGGATTACGGGTTACTTGAAATTTCAGCTACCTAACTAGCTAAAATCACAGTTTTCCTCCGACTAGGTTTTGTGGTCCAAACCACTTCCCGACTAGGGTCACATTAGGGTGTCACATTATAAAACTAGGTCCCTATACATGCCACTCACTTGATAATTCTAGCATATGTGTTTATCTTGTCAAGGTGTTGACTTGATAGTGTCTTTCTTGCCTCTGATCTCCAACCACGAGCTAACGACAACACTAAAAGAAATGGAAAGGAGGGGTAAGCTTTACGCTTAGTAAGCTCGCATGAAATAATAATAAGCAATTTACTAACATGCTTTCCATAGTAAAACTAACCCCATTGTACATTTACACATGTTCTGGTTAAGCTACTTTCTTGAGTCAAAGTCACTAAATCATTTATATCTAGAGTTACGGAACTCCAAATTAAGATCTGTAAATTTTCCTAGAAACTAGACTCATATATATTTCCACCATAAAATTTTACGAATTTTTGGTCTAGCCAATAAGTACATTTTATTATTCAAAATCTCCCCTATTTTGCTGTTTGACAGCTTTGACCTTTCTTCACTAAAATTTATTTATATCATAGTAGAAGATCGGATAATGTTTCCGTTTGTTTCTATTAAAATTAGACTCGTCAAATATTCTAATAATATAGATTATAACCCATACTTATTTTTCTACAATTTTTAACAATTTTTCCAAATCAGAATAGGGGATCTCAAATTCATTCTAACACTGTCTCACAAAAATTATAATATCATATAATATACAAATATTTTGCTCCCCTGTTTCCTTTATATGAAAATAGACTCATTAAGATTTAATTACATGATTTATTTGAAATTTAATTCAACTTACAAAAGTTTTGGTGAATTTTCAAAGTTACACAACTACTGCTGTCTAACACTATTTTACTACTAAAATTCACTCTTACATAATTTCACTTAATCCATTTTGCCTTATCGAAGTTCACTCAAATATCGAGAATATTGCTCAAAATTTTCTTAAACATATACTTGCACTTATTCACCATATAACCATGTTCACATGTATTTTTACTTAATCGATTTTTTTGTTGAACTCTTCGGAATAATAACTTATACTCAGTTGCCTACACATATTTTCACACTTGTAGCCAAAGCTATCTGGTACGAATAGTAGCCTACACTTAGTACTACACATGTGACCAATTATCCGGTACATGTGGTAGCCTGCACTTAGTACTACACATGTGACCTAACCATCTAATACAAGTAGTAGCCTGCACTTAGTAATACACACGTGATCGAAGTTATCGGGTACGCATAGTAGCCTACACTTAGTACTACACATGCGACCAATTATTTGGTACACATAGTAGCCTGCACTTAGTACTACACACGTGACCTCACAATAGATCATTAGTATCGTTTTTATTCCAAAGGCTCAACTGGGAAATTCCTCACTTTCCAACATGTACAATTTATTCATAGTCCTTTTTCAATTTGCAATTTACAACAAATAATCATTCTATAGGCAGCCACATTTCATACGATAACAAAATATAATAAAATAAAAAGAATCAATAAATTATTTACGAACAAACTTATCTCGGATCCAGAAATGGCAATTTACCATTCTAGTCCATAACCTTGTATTTTCCTGATTTAAGCCCAAATCTCGATTTCCTTGATCTATAATTTCACATTTAGCCTACTAATTAGTCACACTATTCATATGGGTCTAAAAAACATATTTATATAAATTTGTATTTTGACCCCTAAACTTTTGCATATTTGCACTTTTGCCCCAAGGTTCAGAAATTAAACTTCTTCCTATTTTCATATGTTTTATGACATTTTGATCATTTTTCCCTTCTATGGCAACATCAAATTCTCACTCTAACATGTACTTATGAACATTAGGTATTTTTACCGATTATACCGTTTTACTTGTTTTCACGTAAAATCACTTAGCAAAAGTTGTTTAACACAATTTCAAGCTTCATATTCTACCATTAAACATCAAAATACATGCATATCATTCATGGGTAAATTTTTAAACATAAATCGTAGCTCAAAATAATGGTAGAAATGAGCAGATCATGTTACTAGGATTTCAAAAATACATAGAACATTAAAAACGGAGCTCGGAATCACTTACTATTAAGCTTGGAAGCTTGGCCAAATCCTAACCATGGCTGCTCTTGGCACATTCTGCTGTAGCAAGAAGAAAGGGACACATTTGGAGTTTAAAATTTGTCTTCTAATTCATTTTACCCCTAAATGACCAAAATGCCCTTTTTACTATTCTTTCAAAAATTACCCAATCAAGGCCATTTTTGTCCAAAAAGTTATACAATGGTTTAATTATCATTTAAGGACCTCCCATTTAAAATTTCATAACAATTTGATACCTCTAACATGTAGAACTCAACTTTTGCACTTTTTACAATTTAGTCCTTTTTACTAAATTGAGTGCCTAAACGTCAAAATTTTTGAATGAAATTTTCACGAAATCATTTCGTGAAATCGTAGACCATAAAGATATAATAAAAATGAAATTTTCCTCATCGGATTTGTGGTCACGAAACCATTGTTCCGACTAAGCCCAAAATCAGGATGTTACATTTTACGAGTCCTCGAGCTCTGTGAGACAGGGAAAAGAGAGGGGTAAGCATTTACATGCTTAGTAAGCCCGAATAACTGGAAAGTAAACTTACCGATTAATTAGCATGCATCCATATTAGGTAATAAAACCAACAAGTATGGATTAGTTTCCTTATCACATGCACTCAATCGACAAGTTGGTTCCATAACAATGCACCATGTAATTTACCTTAGATGAGCTAATTATCCAACAATTTCATTTTTACATATCATGTTAATCCCATTGAGTTTCTTGGAAATCTCGATGGATTATTCCTCTATTGTCAAGTCATAAGAGCGATCATATCAAGTATGCACTCTTGCGAACCTCAAATCATACGACGTGATTACTAGTCTAGGCTAAATACCCCGTAATGTAAACTCATAGGGTGATGTTGGGATTACCAGTCTAGGCTAAATCCCTTATAGCGACAAACACCCTTAATGAGCTCGGATTTGAAGTACCAGTCCAGGCTAAATTCAGACCCTAATCGGATTACCCGTCTGGGCTAAATCCACAATGCACACATATTCTTCGGGAGGCTCAATCACTCAAGGAACACCCGTCCAAGCTAGATCCTTTCTATATTTGAGATTAACGGATTACCCGTCTGGGCTAAATCCTTTTCTGCAACACATGCAGGATCTCAAGTCATGTAAGCCATGGTTTATCCATCAAATTCCCCTTTTTACTTCAACTTGGACATTTATTATCATATCATTATTATTGACATATTTCATGGATTTCCATGCCATCATTATAACTAAATATCATGCATACATAACACATGTAATTAGGCATATTAATAGTTTACTTAAAGTTATTTGAACTTACATGGTATCCGTTTTGGTTTTGCGTCTCGGTTATTCTGAAACCTTTCGTTTTCCTCGATCGACCTCAAAGTTTGTTCCTCGGGTCTATAACAATAAAAAATTAATTATCATTGTCTCACATTATTCTTTCGAGTCTAAATTTTACCCTGGATAAATAACTCTTTTGCCCCTAGCCTTTCACATTATTTACGATTTAGTCCCTAGGTTCGTATGATGAAATGCATGAATTTTCTACATTACCCAAGCCTATCCGAATGTTCTTTCCTCTTATGGAAGCCCACATTTCTGCATTATTTCACATTTCTACCACATATTCTACACCTTTTGCAAAAAGGTCCTTTTAAGGGTTTTTCATGAAAATCACCTAGAAAAAGTATTTAATACACATCCAACTTTCATATTCCTCTATAAAACATAAAAGAATAAACATGTTACACATGGGTCACTTTGCAAACATGAACCCTAACTCAAAATATGGGTAGAAATGGAGAGAGTAAGTTACCGGGATTTCAAAAATACGAAGAACATTAAAAATGGGGCTAGAGAGCACTTACTATTGAGCTTGAAAATGTTGAAAAACCTAGCTATTGAGACTTTTGAAATTTGAATGGATGAGGAAAAGGACGGATTTTTGCCTTCATTTTCCCATTTTATTTCATTAATTAGCCAAATGACCAAAATACCCTTTCTTTCAAATTTTATCCATACATGCCAATTTTGTCCAAAAATTTAGAAATTGGGAAAATTGCTCTTTAAAGACTTCTAATTAATAATCTAAAGCAATTTCATACAAATTGCTTCTTGAATCCAAGTTTTGTAATTTATTCAATTTGGTCCTTATTTTCCAATTGGACACCTTATCATAGAGTTTCTTCATGAAACTTTAGCACATGCATATTTTCATATTCTAAACCTCATAATAATCATAAAATAAATATTTTAACGTCAGATTTGTGGTCCCGAAACCACTGTTTTGACTAGGCCCTATTTTGGGATGTTACAAGAAAATACTATCAAAGTTTTCGATGAGTTATCTTGTACACCTGTAGAGCGTGTAAAATGTGACATATGTCTACTAAAAGACTCAGCATATCAATGGTGGAATACTTGGGTTTTGATTGTTCCGAGAGAGCGTCTTGACTAGGAATTCTTTCAAATTGAATTCCGAAAGAAATACATAAGTCAAAGATTTCTTGATAAGCATTTGCTTGTACTCAAGCAAAATTCTCAACTCATAATCAAAATAAATTCTTCTCAACTTATAATTTCTATCGATAATATCTCACATTAATCCATAAGTAATCATACATTGAGAATTCGACTAAAAGAACATAAAAGTTCCAAACATTCCAAGTTGAGCATTTTATTCATGCAAACATAGGTGTTTCCCCTTATCTAAGTAATTACCTTTAATTTAGAATATCACAGGGTTTTACATCCTCACTAAAGATCCACTCAAATCATTCGAGGTGTTTAAGGACAATAAATGAAGCACTCAATAGTCAATAATGAAAAGTCATCACCATAGGCTTGCATGAAAATCAAATCTCCACCACTATAATTTAAGATGATACGTCAATCAAAAGATCTTCAGATGGTTGTAATGAGGCTTGGTTAGGGGGTGTGGTCACAAATTGAAAGAAAGGGTTAAAATCGAGATTGAATTGAAAAATTGCCTAACTAGAAAAAGAGTTCATTTTCACTTGCATACAACAGAGCTTCTTCTCAGAATATGGAATTACTAATAAATATACATAGTTTTTTTTTTAAGAACAAGTTAAATAACATAGACTAACTATTAAGAACAAAACATAGCTAAGCAATCCATTCAACTCAAATCTCGACAAAAATAGGGATTAATTTAGGGGATTTCAACAATAATGGGTTAAGGGTTAATATTACGGGTAATACAAAGAATGGTTTGTTAGGCTCAAGGAGGTTTACTAGGGGTTAATCATGGAGGTAGGTTTTTCATGGCATGAGTGGGTTAGTCCTAAGTGCCTTAATCATTTTGATATATCAAATCAAATGGTGTGGTCTCGACATGCATAATCAAACAAGTTCTAGAATAACAGTTCAATACTGACGCACTCAAAGCAATAATAAAAGTGAGCACGAAAGGATTAATAGATGCTCAAAAGGCTCAAAAATCTCACAAAAATTATGGCTTTTTGATGTTTAGACTCATGAATTCCAATTCAAAGTAATACCTAGACTTGGGGAAACAACCTATAATTTTAAATTCTTAAAAATCAACTCATCATGCTTGATTCTCTAATGTCTTAAAGTTTAAAAAATCAATGCATGATATGATATGATATGGGAGCTTTTTAAGAGAACAAGGTAATTATTCAGGGATTTTTCTGATAATAAAATAAATACCCCCTACACTTAAGATGTACATTGCCCTCAATATACAAAGATAGATATTAGAGTATATAAAATTAAGATAAGGAGAGAAGTGAAACTTCCTGTATTAAGAATGGATGATATTCTTGGATTGACGAGATCGAGTATTGGAGATAATTCTGGATGGAAAGCTTGACTCTGAAGGTAAGCCATTTTTAAAAAAAAAAACAAATGAATCTTAAAAAAAAATGAGTCTTAAAAACTTAATGAAAGAAAAAGAAAATAAAATAAGATAATTATTCTAATTTTTCAAGTGGCACAGCCGGTGCACACGTCCATGTGGTTCGTGTCCCATCCGTGTTCGTCACGAATTGTGATGTTGTCACACGGCCTTCTCATACGCCTTTGTGTATAGGCCATGTGGCTACAAGATCATGTCGCACAGCCGTGTCTGGTGTGGTTCGCTTCTCCCATGGTCGTATAGGTTTGCGCATGCCCGTGTCATTTTGACAGTGTTGTCCACGGGTCCTAGACACGGGCGTGTCGCACGCTTGTGTTTATTTGGCAGATTCGACCACGACCATGTCGCACGTCGTGGTGTTTTATCGCAGCCCGTGTTTAGGGAAATCTTCTACCTTGTTTCTGCACGGCCATATTGTACGGCCATGTTTCTATCCGTGTTGGTCACACGGCCTTAAGCACAGCCGTGTACTAGGCCGTGTGGAGTTGATAACCTGTGCTTTAAGTACTCTGTTAGTGACCTAAATGTTTAAAACTTGAAATGTAAATAATTTAAAACCGTTAATATTCGGGTTGCCTCCCGAGAAGTGCTTATTTATAGTCTAAGCTCGACTTACCTCTCCGTTTGAATAATCATGGTGGTTTGAGGAGTTTATTCTCCTCATTCCTACTATCAATCTTATCAAAATAAGATTTTAAACGGGTGTTGTTTACATTAAAAGTGTTGAACTTGGGATGACTCACCTCCACCGTACCAAATGGAAAAATACTGAGGACTATAAGAGGGATTTCCTCATTCGGTGTGGTAGTGACGATGTGGGGATCTGTGGCATTTAATAAGACCTTATCACCAACCTTAAGTTGATTTGGGGAGGTATCGGGCTCGTTTTGGCGTAGTTTCGATTTGTCAGGTGTTCTTGGGTTGTGTGTCCGCCATCCATCGAGTTCCTCGATTTGTAATCTTCGATCTTCATGAACAGGTCCTCTACTATTTCCTGAGAATGACTTGTGTGCTTCTTTCAGACTCATTTTTTGCAAAGTAGGTTGCACCATATTGTTAGTTTTAGTAGAATGGGTTAAATGATCACCTTCAATTCCTAATGTGTTGCCAGAATTGTAAGCTTGAAGGGTGATTGTTTCGTCTCCCACCCGAGTGTGAGTTCACCTGTGCCAACATCAATGATAGTTTTAGCAATTGCTAAAAAGGGCCTTCCTAGTATTAAGGGAGTGTTGTTATCCTCTTCTATGTCTAGAACAATAAAGTTAACAGGAAATATAAATTTATCAATTTTAACTAGCACATCTTTAATATACCTCTAGGGAATCTTATAGTTTTATCTGCTAATTGAATGCTCATCCTAGTCTGTTTGGGTGTCCCAAGACCTAGTTGCTTAAACATTTTGTAAGGCATGATGTTGATACTAGCCCCTAGATCAGCCAATGCATAATTAACGTCTAAACTACCAATTAAGTAAGGAATCATAAAACTCCCTGGATCTTTTAGTTTGTTGGGTAGTTTATTTTGGAGAATGGCTGAGCAAACTACGTTCAGCTCCACATGAGACGCCTCATCCAACTTTCGCTTATTTTCTAAAAGCTCCTTTAAAAATTGCATTGCGTTTGGCATCTGCGATAGAGCTTCAATAAACGGTAAGTTAATATGTAATTTTTTTTAAAAGTTTAAGGAATTTACCAAAATTTTCATCTGAGCGGTCTTTCCTTATCGCGTTGGGGTATGGCACACGAGGTTCATATTCAACAGTCACTGGTTTGTTTGTATTTTGATCTACCTCACCTTGACCCTTGCTTACAATAGTTTCTTGCCTCAATTCTGGTTCAGGCTCAACGACTCCTTTGTCATCTTGAATATTAATTGCGTTGAGCTGTTCCCTTGGGTTAGGTTCGGTATTACTTGGCAAACTACCTTGTGGTCGTTCGGAGATTAGTCTGGAAAGCTGGCCTACCTGAGCCTCGAGCCCTTGTATCGACGCTTGTTGATTCTTAAGTGTTGTCTCGGTGTTCTAAAATGGGTTTCTGACACTGATATGAACTTTGAGAGCATCTCTTCAAGATTTGGCTTTTTTTCCTGTTGGTAGGGTGGTTGTTAGTAGCCCGGAGGCTGTTGTGGTCTTTGATTTCCTTGACCTCCCCACAAGAAATTGGGGTGGTTCCTCCAACCTGTATTATAAGTGTTACTATATGGATTGTTTTGAGGTTGAGGATTATTACCTATGTAATTTAATTCCTCGTTATCCATGTTGTGGCCATAAGGTTGGTATTCCAATGGTTTGTTCCACCGCTACTTGCTTCGCACTGCATTACTGGGTGAACCTGTGAGGAATTAAGAAAACCATCAATCTTTTTATTTAAGAGTTCTACCTGATTAGAGAGCATGGTGACCGAATCGACGTTATAAACGTCGGCTATTTTTGTTGGCTTTGTCCTCATGACTTGCCACTGATAGTTATTCAGTGACATCTCCTCTATAAACTCATAGGCATCTTCCAATGTTTTATTGTTGATGGTTCTGCCAGCAGCTGCGTCAACCATTTGCCAAGTCGAAGGATTCATACCATTGTGAAATGTTTGTACTTGGAGCCAAAACGGTAACCCATGGTGAGGGCACCTTCTCAGAAGGTCCTTGTATCTCTCCCATGCATCGTAGAGTGTTTCTAAACCCATATGCACAAAAGAAGAGATATCATTACGTAATTTAGCCATTTTAGCTAGCGGAAAATATTTTAGTAAAAAGTTTTCAGTCATTTGTTCCCAAGTAGTAATTGATCCTCGTGGTAACGACTTCAACCACTGTTTAGCTTTGTTCCTCAATGAAAAGGGAAATAACCGAAGACGAATGGCATTATCAAAACGCCATTTATTTTAAATGTATTCCATAGTTCTAAAAAGTTGGCTAAATGAGCGTTGGGATCCTCATCATGCAAACCATCAAACTGAACAAATTGTTGTATCATCTGAATAGTGTTAGGTTTTAATTCAAAAGCATTTGTAGCTATAGCAGGTATAACTATGCTAGATTCAGTTCCTGTTAAAGAAGATTTAGCATAATCATACATAGTGCGTGAAGTAGGATTTTGATTAACCCCAATTGCAGGAGGTAGCTGATTGCCTTGGTTTTTAGCCATCTCTTCGGTTGGGGGTTGAGTATCGTGTTCTTGCTCATTCTCTGTGTATCTTAAGCTTTGCCTTATTTCTCTTTGGTTTCTACGTACTGTGCGATCGATTTCTTCGTAAAAAAGTAATGGTCTCGACGGGTTTCTTCTAGCCATAAACTATGAAAACCTGCCAAGAGAAGGAAAAAGAAGTTAATAAATAATAAAATTAAATTAAATTTCAAGAAAAATAAATGGCTAAAGTAATAAAAATTAAGCGTTCCTAATATCTTAGTTCCCCGGCAACGGCGCCAAAAACTTGATCGCGTTATTTCATGATAGGTTTTAAATATTTAAAATTAATCGTTCTTGAAACTAACTATTATCGCGATGTAGGCAAGTGTACCTATCAAACAGTAGTATAGTTTTAGCAAGATCGGATTGTCAAACCCAAAGGAACTAAAAGTACTAGTAATGACTATCTTTTTATTATCTAGCCTAAGAATAATGGGGTTTTGTTTTAATTAACTAATTATCTAAACTAAGAACTCACAGAAAAAGGAATTGGGGAATTGCTTTTGGGAAAAATCGATTGACTTAAGACAATACCTAAGGAAAAATCCACCTAGACTTTACTTGTTATTCTGGCTCCGAATCGGACGATTTATTCATTCAACTTGTTTCGTAGAGATCCCTAAGTTATGTTATTATCCCTATTCAAGACTAATAACGTCTAATCCCTAGATTGAATAACCGAGATTTTTCTCTAATTAACACTCTAGGGTTGCATTAACTCGATCTATAGATCTCCTTATTAGGTTTCACCCTAATCCGGCAAAATCTTGTCACCCTATGTCTAGGCACGCAATCAACTCCGCTTAATTATGATAAATGTACTCTTAGCCAGGGTCTATTCCTCCTTTGAATAAGAGCTTATCTTGAATTAGTATCCTATGATATCAAAACAAGAATTAAGAACACATAATTAAGAACAAGTTAAATATTTATCATACAATTTAGAAAATAATAACAAGATTCGTCTTAGGATTCATTCCCCTTAGGTATTTAGGGGATTTAGTTCATAACTAAATAAGAAAACATCTCAGAAAAATAAAGAATACAAAACATAAAGAAAACCCAAAACTCCTGAAGGGGAATTAAGGAGAGATCTTTAGTCTTGATGATGAATCCAGCTTCTGAGATGAATCAATCGGCTTCCTTGGAGTAATTCCTTACTCTCTATTCTGTGTGTCCCCTTTTCTCCTCTTCTAGGGTGTATTTATAGGCTTTGGAATGCCTAGAAGCCCTCAAAATTAGCCTTTTCCAATTGGACTCAACTTGGGCTCGGCAGGGACACACCCATGTGACACGCCTATGTTCTATTACTTTAGGCCGTGTTCGAGCCTACCAAATTGACACGGCCGTATGGCATGCCCATGTGAGGAGGTCTAGGCTGTGTTGATTTCGTACTTTGGCCCATTTTCTCCGTTTTTGGCCCTTTTCTCGCTCCTTTCTCTCTCATATGCTCTTCTAAGTATAAAACATGAAATTAAAGCATTAGAAGCATCGAATTCACCAATTCTAATGAGAAATCATCCATAAAATGAATTAAACATGGGGTGAAAATATGTATAATTTACGGTTTATTAATGGTTCAAATAGATATGGTCATATGCGCATAAACTTGGGATGAAGTAAGAGTAGATATATTTGGTTTTGAAATTATGTTTGTTATTGAGTATATATATATGTCAAGTATGTCGTGTGGATAATTTAACTTAGTTTAATATGCATAACATGTGCATTTGTAAAATTATGAATTAGGTATTCGAATGGGACTTTATTGATTTGGTAAAGTCACTTTATGTTAGTACATGTTTGAATTTATTTAAAGTTTACAAATGTTATGAATGTAATGAAGGTTTGTTTTGAGCTGTGTTATGACCACTAATGCCTCGTAACCCTATTCTGGCGACGGATGCGGGTTAGGCATGTTACAACAGGTGCAGCAACAATAGTTGGTTGGTCTCTAACCATAACTTCTCTCCTAGGACAATCACTAACACGGTGCTCAATCGATCCGTAGGCAAAATAGGCACCAATCATCCTCCAACACTCTCCAAGATGTTGTCGATTACAATGCTCACACAATGTCCATGTAATACGTCTCTGATCACCTTTACCATTCTCAGCTCTTACGGCCTTGCCTAACCTGACCCTAACCTTCAGGAACTCATTATCAAAACCTCCCAAAATGACCTTTCTTGTCCTTCTGCCAGATCCACTATCATACTCAAACGACCTCTTAGCAGTACCAACGACAATAGCTTTGGGCTCCTCCTCTAAAGTTTCCTCTAAAGCACGGGCCTTCTCAACCAACTCGTCGAAAACCTCAGTAGACTACGTAACAAGATACAACTTAATATCCCGGTTCAGTCCAAAATTGAACCTCTTAAAACAACTCACCTCATGAGCCACCAACTCAGGTGCATACTGGCTTAAACACATGAAATCTACCTCGTACTCGTCCACGGACAAAGTACCCTAACTAAATCCATGAACTCGCATCTCCTCGCCTTTAGATATTACTCTCCCATGAACTTCCTCTGGAAAGACTCCAGGAAAAACTCCCAATTCACTCTCTCCGGTGTAGTACCAAGCTCGACTATCCTCAACAGTGATGAGCCTCATCAACAAGTAAAGACATGATGCACCCAAGCTTATCCTCATCAGAATAGCCCATTAGTATTTAGGACGAGTAGGGTTTCCACCCTAACTCCTTAAAATTCCTTACCACCTAGAGCTCACAAACACTCAAATGATAATCCCTAACGTAGAGGAGCAACATTGGCACCAACAATACATTGCAATGCCGCAGTCATCTCAGACATAAAGTGCTCAACTTAACCCATATGAGCATAATCACGTGGCTGCAACGGTGCATCCTCATCTTGACTACCCTGTTCACATTTCGGAGGCATAACGTAAATCGAATACTACAAAAATAGTAGAGAAAACGTACTAGGAGTGAGTAGTAGGAAGTGATCCAAGGCTTAACTGAGTATAATTTCCTATAGGGCATTGTGTTCCCAATTCCTACCCCATAAAACAATTTATAAAACAAAGAACACGCAAAAGGAAAACATGTAATTTCAAGAAATATTATCAGATAAGCTAGACTTCAACATTACAAAATCCAAGACCTCTTATGTTTAACAAAACCTGGCTCTGATACCGTCAATTGTGACACCTAAACCCGACTAGGACAGATCAACCCGAATCCAAAGAGACACGATAGCCACTAAAGTGGCTCTCCAACTCAAGACCACCCAAAACACACCCCAACCTTATAACACCTCAATTCTAACTAATTAATTATCTAACTTTAATGCGGAAGCGTTTTTGTGAACCATTTTAAAATTATCTATAATTATTTAAGCCTAAGGGTATTTTGGTCATTTTACCATCTAAAGTTAAATAGTCTCTTTTTTTGTTCTAAATGATTACTAACCTTCTTTTAGTCAAATTATGCAAGTCCTAAAAAATTTAGTTTCAATCGAGTTCATTTACTAAGTCTAATTATTATTTTATTAATAGGAACTAAACCTTGAATTTTATAAACTTTTAATACATTATCCAAAATATTATATAAGAATATTTCTACCAATTTTAACACTCACAAGTCTAATTCTAAAATATTATCGAGTTTCCCTATCATTAAAGGCTTCAATTAATCTAATCATATTTTAGGACTAAATTATAATTATACTTAGCAACCATCAATTATATCACACAAGGTATATACCTTAGACACAAGCATTCCACTCCTTGGCAAGCTACAATTAAACTATGTTAGCATAAAATACATGCTTCAAACACCATGTTCTCAATCACCATATGAACTCTCATCAACATACCATAAGCCACACAATAATTAAGCATAAAAATTAAGCATTAAAGTAATTCTAACATCACCAAAATAAATGTCCATTACAATTAAATTAAATCTAGTCCCAATAAGTGCCACAATGCCCCCTATTGTTTCTAAAGAAGAATCCTTAAGATACTACCGAACCTTAATCTTGGATCGGCCTTGTGCTCGCTCCCCAACTCCTCAAGCCGGAAAAGTCTCTGCACAAAGGTGTGAGGGTGTAAGCTCAAAAAGCTCAGTGAATAATCATAAAAAAATAAGTAAATTGCACCCAATTCATCCATAGATCCAGGCAAATTAAGCATTAAAATTTCAGTCACAATATCACATATTATAGTTATAATAACATATGCAATTCCATGAATAAAATTCCAATTTAATATGGCATATGAAATCATAATTTAACTTGTAAACATACACTTATATTGGCATAATACATCTATGGCAATATTTAAACGTGTGATCATACATTAGATAAACGGATCTCCAAACTCCTACATATCAGAAATAGTCTCGGGTTGAGCGAGTTGAAGCCACACGCTTCCTTATATTGGCTCACAGTCCCGTTGAGTGGAGACACAAGCTCAACACTCCCTTATTTACTCCAAAAATCAAAACTTCTAGAGCCATATGCTCACAAATAACATTTATAATGGTGAGTACTCACAAATCCTATGGCATGCCAACTATATCTAATGGATCCACCATGAAATGTTGCCAATATAATCATACATACAAGGCATAAAATCTAATGTTTAAGCACTTAATTTAAGATGTAAAAATGCCATTAAAAGCATGGAGCTTAACAATTTCAACATCAATAAAATTAAGCACAACAAATGCCTTTGTCCATGAGTCTTAAACCAATCATAACACCAATATCAAGTGCTCAAAAATTCAGTAACTCATACTCCAATTAACAATCCATTCAATTCAATTAATCATGCCAAAATCTTAACACACAATTTTACAAAAGCAAATTGCAACAATGCTCTTGTAAAATAAAATTAATTTTTGCCAATCCAACAAAATAAAAATGCGATTAAGTCATTAAAAACACTATATAAAACTTCAATTTAACACATAACCAGGAAAATTTACCTGTAACACCCTAACCCATATCCGTCGGCGAAAAGGGGTTATGAAGTATTACCAAACGAAACTCAACTTTCGGACATTCATGGATATACATAGAAATTGATTATCTTAATACATCACATTTGAATAAATACTAAATCAAACTAAATTTTACAGGTTACACATAAATTAAATAACATTCCACCATAATCGTTATTAAAAGGCCTAATATAAGCATATGGATTAAAATATCTCATTACATATTATTTAAGACCATATATACATGCAACCTTATTATAAGTTTTATCTCAACCAACTTACTCATTAAAAACCTAAGTTACTAGTCATATGGTCATTTATTAAAACTTTAGCCGAATATATATATAACATGCAAAAATACATATGCCTTATTTGATGTCAACTTCCATTATGCTCTATCGCTTTACACGTATAAAACATTTCCAAGAACTAAACCAAATAATCAAACATATTATTATCACTTATCAAGCAAAGTAACAGTAGTCATGTTCCAAAACTAGTTCAACATTCACATATTCGGCTAAGTATGTATATATATATCTATATATCCAAAACAATCTACTTTTAATATCAAATATCCCAATTTATCTAACATCCACCGAAAACTAATTCACCTTATTACCGAATCAAAACATGGTTGTTTCACATGCTATTCACACACCTAAAGTCATATTTAAAATCAATGATCAAATACATATATATAATATCCTTACCTACTTCATCACATAACCAAACATCAATACTTCAAATCATAGCCATTTGTCTAATATATCCCATTTATAAATCAAGCATATCATTCAACAACATATCCAACCACAATTTCACATCAAACCAATTATATCTAACACATATACTTTGGCATAACTTTATCAACATTAACAATATATTAACTATGGTTCACATATGAACACATATAATAGCCACAACATCAAAACCACAACCAAACATGTCCATAGCGTATTCAAAACATAAAACCAAACTTATCATGAATAAACAAGCCATTTTCGTATGGCTTATATACATACAAACCAAAATCCAACATTTAAAAAAAATATGTTCCAGCCTACATGTCATAGTTCAAGTTCAACCATATAAATACCGAAGCAGTGGATAGTGTGATGAACTTTGCTGATGATCCCCGAGCTTGTAACTTAAATCCAAAATCTATAAAACGGAGTAAACGAAAACACACAGAGTAGGATAACTTAGCTTAGTAAGCCTTAAGCAAATTAAACAATTAATGCATAACATCATCTCAATACTAAATCATTTCAATTAAATAATTCAACTTATACATTTGTAATCACATTTAATTTCAAGCTTTTAATTCCATACATATATAACATATAATTTCATAGAACAATTCCTCCTTGACCGAATGCTCATATAATCAGAATAATTAATTATCATCCAACCTTCAAAATCAAGATGTTAATATATAACCAAATGTACATACACTCATATACACAAGCTTAAAAAAATTGTAATATAACATCATGCACACGAACTATCCATATGGTCGAATATATTTGGTCTTGTATACACATATTCAAAGACCAAATCCATAATATTCATATCATTCGATCATAAGACCGAATACACATACCATATCACATATATACTTCATTTGCATCACACATGATTTGTAACAAATAATCAAGTTACTTACTTACCTTATTTTAAGTAGGTAACAAATTAATTCATACCCGGCCATTTAGCTCGTTTAACGTATTCAAATACCACCTCAGCATGAAGTCTTTTAGGCGTAAACATATAAGTAATCACTGGCATAAAGCCTGCTAGCCATAAGCCTGTATTTCACACCGGCCCAAGGCCTGTTAAACTTAAGGTTTGATTTTATACACCAGCAATAAGCCTACTAGGCATAAAGCCCGATTTAATTCGCCAGCACAAGGCTTGCTAGGCTCAAGCCTGAATATCACTATTATAAAGTTGCCTCATAAACAATTCATATATTGAAAATTCCTCAGTTTAGTGATTTGAGTCAATAAGATGCCCAATCGTCTAACGAAAAAGTATCGTTCAATTTGTGAAGTTTAGTTGAAAATAGGCTAAGGTTGGAATTGGTTATCAAAGAGGGGTTCAAAATAGATAAGTATGGATGGTCATAGGTTTGTCTAACAAGAAATAAAAGATAGATAATAGTTTTCATAGTGAAATAAGGTAAATGAGAATGGGATGGATAATAGGCTTAAGATGCAAGCGAGATCCAACACTAAGTATGAGTGTTGACCCAAAACTTATAGGATCTTAAGAGGGATAATCGAGGTGATAAACAACCTTGACCCATTACCTAAAAAGGTAAGAATCGAAGGTATGGTTGGGTCGAACGGCACACTTGTTTGGAGTGATAAGTTCAAAAAAGAAAGACTAAGGTTGATGCCACTGACAACAGATAAGCCAATTGTAACAGCCTGATTTAGATCCTAATCAGAATGGTGGTTTCGGGACCATGAAATTTGAGTCAAAAAACTATTTTAAAATTATTTTCTGTGTTTATTTTGTGTGAATTTATATTTGTGAAATTTTTGTGATTTAATTTTATTGTTTAAGTCTCTGATTAAATAAAAGGACTTAATCGCGTAAAATGAAAATTTAGGGGTTATTTCTAAAAGGGGTTGAATTGTTAGTTGCTTTCTAAATTGAAGCCTTAAAGTGGTAATTATGCCATTATTAATATATGTGGATGGTATTAGGCTTATTAAACAAATTTTTCATAATAATTCATTAAGGTTAAATTGGTAAATTAAACTTTAAGTTATAATATGTTATAATATATATAATAAAACATAAAAAAGAGTTAATATATGTGTTATTATCATTGTTCTTGTCGAAACCAAATAAAAGAAAAAAAGAAACTAGGGTTCGGTTGCTTTCTAAGCTCAATCAAGGTAAGAGTTCAACTCGATTTTTGATAATTTTTACATTTTTGAGATCGTTGCTTCAAGTACTACAAAATCCGTGCTTGATTTTTTATTTTGGTGAATATTTTGAGTTATACCATTGTTGAAAGCTTGTGATTTTTGTTGTCTGATGATGAAATATGAAAGATATGTTTTAGATTAACATATTTTGTATTGGAGTTTTTGATGATTTTGAGTAATTAGGACTAAATTATAAAAATAATAATTTGAGGGACTAAAATGTGAAATAAATGAATTATATGGGCTTGTATGGATATGGGTAGTATTTGGCCTAGCTTGGGTATGGAGAAATTTTGTATATTTTGTGTTTTGTGCAATAGGGACTAAATTGTAAAAATTATAAATGTTAGGGGTAAAATGGTAATTTGCCCATTTATGTGTTTTTGGACTAAATTGAATGAAAATATGTTTGAATGAGCTTAATTTGAATATGTATTGATCAAGAACCAAAGAAATTGGATTTTGATCGGGGAAAAACGAAAGTTGTCGACTAGCCGCTCCGTTCCGTTTTATATCGTCCAAGGTAAGTTTTAGGCAAATAGACGTGTTTAATTGTAGTTAAATGCTAGATATATATGCTATTATGAAATGTATGAATATTTATATGCCATGTTTGAATATGAAAAGGCTTGGCTATTAAATTTTCGAATTCATTTCGACCGAGTTACGACGTCTGAAAGCCCTGTATGAACCTTAGGAATAGTTAGGATACATATGTCATGACATAGGATTCCAATATATGTGTGCGAGTAAGACCATGGCATCGATATGTGACTTCGATATATGTGTCGAGTAAGACCCTGTCTGGGATAGTGGCATCGATATGTGGTTACATGTAAGATCACGTCTAGGACGTTGGCATTGTACGATATATGTGTGATTATCCAAGTGTCCTACCCAATTCTGAATGGTTCATCAGGCAAAGGTAAATTGAGATCAAATGTGTAAAACGAGCTATATTCCAGGTATGAAATAACTTGTTACTTATTTGAGGTAAGGTAAGTAAGTACCTTAGTTATTTATTGTAAATCTTGTAAGGGTGCAAATGAAGAATATATATATATATATATGTGATTTGTGTACTTGACTTTTTGAATGAGAAACTTGTATATCATGAATAATCCATAAATATGCGCATATATGATTAGGTATTTTCGGTTACATATTTAGTATATGTATATGTTGAATCATTTTGATACATGGGCATATCTACTTAAGTGAATTTGGACTAAGCTTATTTATGTCTATTTGGCTTTGGAGGTTGGTTAATATTATGCTAAAGTGAATGTGTGGGTATTTGGCCAAGTGGATAAATTGTTTATAAATGTCTTAATTATCTCATTTGTAAGTTTGAGGTCAAATGCGATAAGGTTAATATTGTAACACCCCCGTACCCAAGACCATTGCCGGTGTAACGCCCCGTACCCGAGACCGTTGCCGGAGTCGAACACGAGGTGTTAACGGACTTAATTCATTACTTAAACAGCTCATACAATTCATTTTAAAATTTCTAGACAAGCTGGCTAACTGCATCATAGTCATTTTAAAAATCATATCGCGAGTTCCAAAACTCGAAATCCAATTCTGTAAATTTTTCCTGAAACTAGACTCATATATCCATCTACTAATTTTTTTCTAGAATTTTTGGTTGGGCCAATTAGTACAGTTTATTAGTTAAAGTCTCCCCTGTTTTAGGGTTTGACTACTCTGACCTCTGTGTATTATGAATCAGATATCTCCCTGTACAGAGCTTCAATGACTATGCCGTTTGTCTCTAATAAAACTAGACTCAATAAGGAATCTTTAAATATAAAGCATGAATTCTAATTATCTTTGTAAAATTTATGGTGAATTTCCAAATTCAGAACAGGGGATCCAGAAATCGCTCTGTCCCTATTTCACAAAAATTTAAACATATCATAAAATATAGCTCATATACCTGTTTCGCTTCTTCCATATGAAAATAGACTCATCAAGCTTCTATTCCATAACTTATTCATCATCTAATTGTATCTCTACTATTTTTATTGATTTTTCAAACTCACATTACTGCTGCTGTCTGAATCTATTTTATGGTAAATTTTACCTATTTCATGGTTTCCATGGATTGGCTAGCAATTTGACATACATAACACCAAATATGATCATGATTAGCCATTCCAATGGCTAATCATTACGAAGCATTTCCATACCACTCAATAACCATATCATAAGACCATATACACAAAATGATTATAATGCTATACATGCCATACTCAAAATATACAAGCCATTATGCCAAGATGGTATACGGATAGTGTGAGTGTGCCAACGACCGTTCCTGATTTCCGAGCTGGCTTGTCAACACTACAAGGAATGAAAAGGAGGGAGTAAGTATAAATGCTTAATAAGTTCACATGCAAATAGCAAGTAACATAACCATATAAGCAAACATAAAACATCATTTGCATAATCATCACCAAGACATTCATATCACATTTTCATTTATCATCTTACCATATTGTTGTTATATCGATTTTTCAACCCGAGGGTTAAGTACATACCTGTTCAAAGTACCCATTTCACAACACTTACCAATACGTCTCTTTCATCTTGAGTATTCCTCCATTTCAGTAGAACTTTACCTGTTGAACACATCAGGATATAATTCGGATACATGGAAAGTTTGCACATAAGTGCCACATATGTAGCCAAGCTACCATGTAACCCGCCCATAAGTGAACTCGGACTCAACTCAACGAGTTCGGATGCCTAGTTACATCTCACGAACACGGACTCAACTCAACGAGTTCGGACATTCGCATCCATAAGTGAACTCGGACTCAACTCAACGAGTTCGGATGCCCAAATATCCCAGTGACATGTCACTTGTATCCTAATTCATTCCTAAGGTTCAACGGGACATTTTTCCCAATCATATGTCTCAACCATCTTCTATGGAATGTCGATACCGATACTCGGTAGTATTTCACATTTTCCAAGTATATCACATAATTTGACATATTATCGAACAATTGTCACAAGTATGATATTTCATAATAATTATCATATCATTTAAATAACATTAAAACATTTAAAACAATAACTATGTTACCAACATTTACATATGAACTTACCTCGTATGCGAAAATGGCTACTTTTACCATTTCGTCCACAATTTGGTATTTTCCCCATTTTAGCCCAAGTTTCAGTTTTCCTTGCTCTATCATTTAAAATATAGTCTAATTAGGACTCACATTATTCAAATTGACCCAAAATCATATTTTGGAAAAATTACAATTTTGCCCCTAAACTTTGCATATTTACACTTTTTCCCCAAAGCTCGTAAATTAAACTTCAGCCTATTTTCTTATGTTTTATGACATGCTGATCATTTTTCCCTTCTATGGCAACATCAAATTCTCACTCTAACATGTACTTATGACTATTAGGTATTTTTACCTATTAAGCCCTTTTGCTCGTTTTCACTTAAAACCGAGTAGCACAAGTTGTCTAACATAACTTAAAACCTCATATTCTATCATAAAACACCAAAATACACAAATTTCACCTATGGGTATTTTTCCAAATATAAACCCTAGGTTAAATTATTGCTAGCATAAGCTAAATCGAGCTACCGGGACTCCAAAAATGTAAAAATCATTAAAAACGAGGCTAGAACGGACTTACAATCGAGCTTGGAAGCTTGAAAAACCCTAGCCATGGTTTCTCCTTGCTATATTCGGCCATGGGGTTGAAGATGAGCAAAATTGGCTTTTAATTTTGTATTTTAATTCATTTTACCCCTAAATGACCAAAATGCCCTTACTACTAAACTTTCCAAAAATTCCATCCATGTCCAATTTTTGTCCATAGACTTAGAAATTGGTAAAATTTCTATTTAAGACCTCCTAATTAATATTTCAAAACAATTTCATACTAGAAACTTCTAGAATGCAAGTTTTGCAAATTATTCGATTTAGTCCCTAATTTCAATTTAAGCACTTTATGCATAAAATTTCTTCACGAAATTTTCACACAATCATGCAATCATATCATAGACCTCAAAATAATCATAAAATAATTATTTCTATCTCGCATTTTGTGGTCACGAAACCACTATTCTGACTAGGCCCAAAATCAGGATATTACAGCCGGAGTTGAGCACGAGGTGTTAACGGACATAATTCATTAATTAAACAGCTCAAACAATTTATTTTAGAATTTCCAGACAAGCTGGCTAACTACGTCATAGTCGCTAAAAAAATCATATCTCAAGTTAAAAAACTTGAAATCCAATTTTGTAAATTTTTCCTAAAACTATATTGAGATATCTACTTACTAATTTTTTTCTAGAATTTTTGGCCGGGTTAGTTAGTATAGTTTATTAGTTAAAGTCTCCCCTATTTTAGGGTTCGGCTACTTTGACCCCTGTGCACTACGAATCAAATTTCTTCCTATAAAGAGATCCAATGACTATGACTTTTGTTTCTATTAAAAATAAACTCAATAAGGAATTCATACATATAAAATTTGAGTCCTAATTATTTTTACACAATTTATGGTGAATTTATAAATTCAGAATAGGGGATCCAGAAATCGCTCTGACCCTGTTTCACCAAAACGTAAATATCTCATAAAATACAACTTTTTTACCTATTTTGTTTCTTCCACATGAAAATAGATTCATTAATATTCAATTACATATTTTATTCATCATCTAATTCTATTTCTACTATTTTTAGTGATTTTTCAAATTCACGTCACTACTGCTGTATGACACTATTTTATAGCCAATTTCACCATTTTATGGTTTTCCATGGAGTAGGTAATACATTAAGCATACATAACACTAAATATAAATTTTGATTAGCCATTCCAATAGCTAATCATCAAAAAGCATTTCCACATCACTCATTCACCATATCATAAGATTGTATACACAAAAGGATTATAATGCTATACATGCCATATTCCCAAAATATGCAAGCCACTATACCGAGATGGTTTGCTGATAGTGTGAGCGTGCCTCCGACCGTCTTGATCTCTAAGCCGGCTTGTCAAAACTACAAGGAATGGAAGGGAGGGAGTAAGCATAAATGCTTAGTAAGTTCACATGTAAATAGCAAGTAACATAACCATGCAATAATACGAAGTCCACATTTGCATAATATCACCAAAGCATTCATATCATGTTTCTCATTCATGATCTTACCATATTATTGTTATATTGAAGTCTCAACCCAAGGGTTAAGTACATGTGACAGCCTTAAAACGACCCTAGTCGGAATGTGGTTTCGGGACCACAAAACCGAGGCATAAAAATAATTTGATATTTATTTTGATGCCTATAATATGTGTTAACTCATGTGTGACATTTTTGATGCTTTAATTTAGAGTTATAAATGTGAATTTCACTAGAAAGGACCTAGTAGTAAACTTTAAAAGTATGAGGGGGAAATGTGTAATGACTAGTTGATCATGCATGCAAAATGAGGGGTTTGCATGTCAACTTCCCCATTTATTAGCTAATGGCCGCCATGACAAGGGTGTATGGGCTAAACATGTCATGAAACATGTTTTGTTGGTGCATTAGGGAGAAACAATAAACAAATAAGTATGGGTGATAAAGAAAGAAAAAAAAAGTGTGTGTGTGAGTGAAACCCCTTGCCGTGTATTGAGGAAAAGAGAAGAAAAAATTTGTTCATCCATTTTTCTCCCTTGACCGAAAATACTAGAGGAAGGAAGGAATTTTGCTTCATGTTTGGTTTGGAAGAGGATTAGGAAGAGGTTGGCTATACTTGCATCAAGATTAAGGTATGTTTGAGGTTGTGCCATGAGATTCATGCATGTTTTAGTTGCTAGCTTGATGTTCTTGTTAGCCCATGGTTCAAATCTTTGCTATGTCACGGAATGAAATTCGCCAAAGTGAATATGGTGTTAATGCCATTGCATGCTAAATATCAAGCTTGATAATGAAACATGTGATGGGGATTGAGGACTCTTAGATTTTCTTTTAGCATTTTTGAAGGAGATACTAAGTTCTTTGTTTAATCATGACCAAAATTATGGTGTTGTGGTATTCGCCATGGTATATCCATAAGTATGATTCATGCATGTTGCATGGTAAGTAAGATTTAAGCTTTGGATATGTGTGTATATTTGGATATAAGCCACTTGAGAATTCGCCCTTGCACCTACATGAATATATGTTTGCACATGATGTATTGGTATGACATATATACTATTTCAAGTGTATATTTGCTTGTGATGATGTTTCGGTTATGAAGTAAATGAGAGAGGTGTATTGAGCTACGATATGTAATGCGTTAGTAGTAAAATGTATGCTGTTTTTGTGTGGTATTAAGTGTATAATTGGCCTCAACATGGACATGTATATTCGGCCTGTGACAGCCCAAAATTGACCCTAGTCGGAAGGTGGTCTCGGGACCACAAAACCGAGGCATAAAAATAATTTAAAATTTATTTCGATGCCTATAATATGTGTGTATCCATGTATGACATTTTTTGATGATTGATTTAGTGTTATAAAGGTGAATTTCACTAGAAAGGACCTAGTAGTGAACTTTGAAAGTATGATGGGGAAATGTGTGATGACTAGTTGCTCATGCATGCAAAAATAAAGGATTTGCATGTCAAATTTCCCCAAAAGAAGCTAGTGGCCGGCCATGACATGGTTTATGGGCAAAGAAAACATGTTGAAACATGTTTTGTTAATGCATGATGAATTAAATGATAAAATAATTAATGATGTTGGAGGAGAAACAAAAAATCAAGAAAATAGCTCATCCTCCCCCATTGCCGTGCAAGTGAAAGAAAAACAAGAAAAAATTGTTCATCCTTGTTCTTTCCTTTTGGCCGAAAATACTAAGGAGGAGATAGGAGTTTTGCTTCATGCTTGGTTTGGAAGAGAACAAGAAGGAGATTTGGCTAAATTTGCATCAAGATTAAGGTATGTATGAGGTTGTGTTGGGAGTTTCATGCATGTTTTGGTTGCTAACTTTATGTGCATGTTAGCCATGGCTCAAATCTTTGTTATGCCATGGAAATGGTGTTTGGCCAAAGTTGTTATGGTGATAAAGCCATTGCATGCTAAGTGTGAAGCTTGATGATGATGCATGCAATGATGGATTGCCTACTCTTGAGTAAGATTTTGAGTCTTCTTGTTGTTTTATCATGATTGAAGTTGAAAAGGAGCATGATTGCCATATTCGCCATGATGCATTCATGAGCATGGTTCATGCTTCTTGCATGTTAGTTAAAATTTGTGTTTTGGATGGCTATGGACACCTTGAAATTGACCATGCTCATATATGTATATATATGTTTGCACATGATGTTTTGGTTATGAAGGAAGTGATGAATAAGTTTGTTTAAAGAAGAAGATGTTGAAGAATAATTGTGAAATTGCAAGCACAATTCGCCTAGCACACATATAAGTGCTTGATGCTATATTATAAGTTTTGAGCCACAATATGCAAAGCATTAACTAGTAAAAAGGCATGCTGTTTTTGTGAGGTATTAAGTGCATGATTGGCCTCAACATGTACATGAATATTCGGCTTTGGGTAGCCTATTGAAGGCCTTAGCATTTCCTTGATGCTCAAATAAATTGTATTGAATTGCTTGATGTAGTATAAAATGTGCATGACCATTGTGTATTCAAGCTAAAGAGTGGCCATATGACCATTTAAATTCCTTGTCATATTCGCCATAAGCTAGCACAATGAGGTTTTAATAAATTGAATTTGTTTGAATTAGCTCAAGAGCTAAGAGGTCCGCAATTGGACAAGGGAAGGAAAAGTGATCGAATAGCCGTAAAAGCCGCTCGACAACAACCGAGGTAAGTCCTCAAGAAGTGACCTTACTTGAATTATGTGAGATGAAATATGGATGTGTATGATTATTGATTATGTGTGTATGAGTATTTGAATTCCACCGGGCTAAGTCCCAAGGCGAATATGCTAATGATATTAATTGTGTTTGAGCCTTAGTAACGAAAATGAAATATGTATGTCCAATGATTATTGATGTATGTGTGCATGAGAAATTGAATGATATCCGGCTAAGCCCGAAGACAATTATGCTGAAAATTACATCCGGTTAAGACCAAGGCAATTGTGCTAGTAGCTATATCCGCCAAGACCAAGGCATTCGTGCAAGTTGTTAAATCCGGCTAAGACCAAGGCATTTGTGCAAATCGTGATATCCGGGTTAAGTCCCGTGAGGCCTTGGTGCGGGTTACCATAACCGGGCTATGTCCCGAAGGCGATTGAACGAGTAGCGACGTCCGGTTAAACTCCGAAGGTATGTGATTTGAAAATTATAAGCTTGCTGGAAAATTTCAGCTAATGCACTTGTGAAATTTCCCAATGACAAGGTAAGTGCGGTGTGTGCTTTGCGCTAGGAGTAAGAGCGTATGAATATCCGCTCCTATGATGGAGCGAGTTATCGGCCTTAATGAAGCCGTTATTTGTGTATGAACATAAGTGTTGGGATGGTGAAGTAAGTACGATTATGTGAATGTGCATTAATGAAATGATGCATTTGGTTATGTGAATGTATTGCTTTAATTAAAGCTGATTATATTCCTTGAGACTTACTAAGCATAAAATGCTTACCCGTTGCTTTGGCTCTCTGTTTTATAGATTTCGCCGATAGCAAACGGATTCGGGATCAATAAAGTCGAAGTCATCCACACTATCCACGCCTTTATTTTGGTATAAATTTTGGTTGAACTTTGAAATGGCATGTATAGGACTACCCCTTGTTGGTTTAAAATGTGGCGATGTATATGTATACGGCCATGCGAAAATGGCTCGTAAAAGGAAGCATGAACTTAGACTATTTATGGTTTGAATGTATATATATGGTGTCATGATGTGATTATGGATCGGAAATGGGAGTGTTGGTCACATGATCAGCCATTGATATGGTTAAAATGATCATATGTGAACCTATGTATGGCAAGACTAGTTGGTTGATGGAGACTACAAAAATAGATAAGACCTACCTTAAAACAGATGCTGCCAGCTGCAGTGACGTGAATGTGAAAAATCACCAAAAATTGTAGGAATGGTATTAAATAGTGATAAGCTATGTAAATGAACCTTGATGAGTCTATTTTCATATGGAAGAAGCGAAATGATCATAGGAGTTACATGTTAAGAGATATTGAAGCTATTGTGAAACAGGGCCAGAATGGTTTCTGGGTCCCCTGTCGCAACTTTAAAAATTAACTATAAATTATCCAGAAAGAATTAGGAGACATACCTTATATGTACAGATTCCATTTTGAGTCTAGTTTCATTAGAAACAAACGGCACCAGCATTAAAGCCCTTTACAGAGAGATATTCAAGTTATACCGCGAGAAGGTCAGAGCAGTCGATCCCTGTAACATGGGTGACTTTAACTAATAAACTGTACCAATTGGCCCGACCAAAATTCTAGAAATAAATCCATGGATGGATATATGAGTCTAAATTCAGGAAAATTTACGAAACCAGTTTCCGAGTTTTGAAACTCGAGATATGATTTTAAGGTGACGGTGACGCAGTCTTCCAGCCTGACTGGAAATGCCAAATTGGTGGGCAAAACATGTGAACTTGGCTTGTTAACCCCTCGTGTCCGACAATCGCGATGGTCTCGGGTTCGGGTGTTACAATTTTATTGGTATCGAGCCACGGTTTAGTCGATTCTAGGACTACCGTGATGTGTTTGGGGTCTAGCTATACATGCCATTAAATGATGAATCGATAGTGTGGTGATTTCGACAATTTGACTTTGTGTTTGTTATTAGCAATGGATCCCGATCCCAACCGAAAGTGATAGCTGATGGTGTGGAGAGTGTGGCGCCTGCTCCCGCGTAAGGGACAGCGCCGGTGGACTCTCAACCTATGGCCAGCAATCCGAATGATGAGGCTAGGCAAGCCTTTTATAGTGTGATGAACGAATGGTTTAATCAATACATTCGAACTAACACGGCTGTTCCACAACCTCCATTCCCGACAAATGCAACCCCCGCACCCACAATACCTCCGTGACTGACCAAATAAGGTCAAGTAAGCCCCAATCGATAGGATTCAAAACATGGGGCCACTGAATTTAAGGCTACGGATGATGATGATGCCGAAGCGAGCTGAATTTTGGTTGGATAACACTATCCGGTGCTCGATGAGCTATCCTGTACCCGATGAGTGCTTAAAGTGTACCATCTCCTTGCTACGTGAATCCGCCTACTATTGGTGGAGTACTCGACTTCGTGGTGCCTAGAGAGCAAGTGACTTGGGAATTCTTTCAAACCGAGTTCCGAAAAAAGTATATTAGTCAGAGATTCATCGACCAAAAGCGAAGGGAATTTCTTGATCTTAAGCAAGGTTCTAGGTCCGTTATCGACTACGAACGAAAGTTTGTGAGGCTTAGCCGACGCGAGAATGCATTTCGTCCGAAGCTATTATGTGTAAACGCTTCGAGGATGGGCTGAATGATGATATAAGGATGTTCGTTGGCATTCTCGAGATACGAGAGTTCGTAGTACTTGTTGAGCGAGCTTGTAAAGCCGAAGAGCTTAGAAAGGAGAAACAAAAAGTTGATGTGGGAACTGGAGAATTCGAAGAGGTCCTCGGGAAAGTCTCTTCAACAAGCATCGAAGAGATTTCGAGATGATGTAAGCCGGTCTAGAGGCGTTTCGGGCTTTTCTAGACGAAGACGCGATCGACCCCCTGTGACCACACGAGTCACTTCGATCGCCAGTGGTGGAAATGATCGCCGAGAGAGGCGGAGTGTCCACATTGTGGCAAATGGCATTCGGGAGCTGTTGGTTTCGTGATCGCTCTCGTTATAAGTGTGGAACGGCCGACCACTTTATGAAGGATTGCCCGAGGATGCTTGAATGAATATGAGTCGAGTGGAAACCCGGTGCTACCGCTTGCCGAGGTAGGCCACCTAGATAAATGGGCAATGTCGATGGCGGTCGAGAGGATCTAGAGATGCTACCATCGATCCGAGGCTCGTGCTCTGCGAGGACTTATGCCATCGCCGACGCGAGGATGCTGCCTCTCCGGATGTCATTACCGGTACTTTCACTCTTTTCAATACAAATGTGATTGCTTTGATTGACCCCGGTTCTACTCATTCATATATATGTGAAACCTTAGCATCCAAAGAAGACTTGCCTATTGAGTCTCTCGAGTTTGTAATTCGGTATCAAACCCTTTGGGTCATTACGTGCTTGTCAACAAAGTGTGCAAGAAAAGTCCCCTAGTGTTCCGAGGTTCTTGTTTTCCGGCGGACTTGATGCTTTTGCTGTTCGATGAGTTCGACGTTATTCTTGGTCTGGGTTGGTTGACCATGCACGATGTGGTTGTAAATTGCAAGAGCAAGACTATCGATTTGAGGAGCGCGAATAACAAGATAATAAGGGTTGAGTCTACGGACTTAAAGGAGTTGCCAGCTGTAATATCAGCGATGTTGGCCCAGAAATATGTAAGAAAAGGGTGCGAAGCGTACCTTGCGTATGTGCTCGATGACAAGGAATTAGAAAAGAAACCCGAATCTGTGCCCGTGGTTTGTGAATACCCGGATGTTTTCCCCGAAGAATTGCCGGGCTTACCACCTGTTCGGGAAGTAGAATTTGGCATCGAATTGGTACCTGGTACCACTCCAATTTCGATAGCTCCGTATCGTATGGCATTAACGGAGTTAAAGGAACTGAAGGTCCAATTGCAAGAATTGACGGATAGAGGTTTCGCTCGATCGAGTTTTTCTCCATGGGGCGCACCAGTATTGTTTGTGAAAAAGAAGGACGGAAGCATGAGGTTTTGCATCGACTATCGTCAACTCAATAAAGTGACGATAAAGAATAAATATCTGTTGCCACGAATTGACGATTTGTTTGATCAATTAAAGGGAGCCTCGGTGTTTTCAAAGATAGATTAAAGGTTGGGGTACTATCAGTTGAGGGTCCGAGAATCGGACATACCCAAAACCGCTTTTAGAACGAGGTACGGTCACTCTGAATTCTTGGTGATGCCGTTTGGGCTCACTAATGCCCTACGGTGTTTATGGATTTAATGAATAGAATTTTCAGGCCATACTTGGATCGGTTCGTAGTTGTATTTATCGATGACATTTAGGTCAATTCGAGAGATGAAACCGAACATGTGAACACCGAGGCTAGTGTTGCAAATCTTACGAGATAAGCGATTATACGCAAAGTTCGGTAAATGTGAATTTTGGTGAAAGAGGTTAGTTTTTTGGGGCACGTGGTGTCCGCGATCGGTGTCGGGTGGACCCGAACAAAATTTCGACCATAGTCAATTGGAAACCTCCAAGGAATGTTACCGTTAGGAGCTTTTGGGGCTTGCGGATACTATCGACGATTTGTGAAAGGTTTTTCGATGATAGTCTACCGATGACGAAACTACTCCAAAAAAGGATGTTGAGTTCGAGTGGTCGGAACGCTGTCAAGAAAGTTTTGATCGACTAAAAACTTGTTTAACCGAGGCCCCAGTGCTAGTACAGCCGGAGTCTGGTAAAGAGTTTGTCATATACAATGACGCATCCTTGCTTGGGTTAGGTTGTGTGTTGATGCAAGAAGGTCGAGTTGTGGCTTACGCGTCGAGACAACTAAAGCCGCATGAGAGAAACTATCCAACCCATGACCTTGAACTAGCAGCCATAGTGTTCGCCTTGAAGATATGGCGGCATTACTTGTTTGAAGAAAGGTGTCATATTTATCCGGACCACAAGAGTCTAAAATATTTGATGACTCAGAAAGATTTAAACTCGCGACAAAGACGTTGGCTTGAGTTGTTGAAAGACTATGAACTCATCATTGATTATCACCCGGGAAAGGCCAACATGGTGGCCGATGCTTTAAGTCGCAAGGCACTGTCTGCTTTGAGAGCGATGGATGCTCATTTATCCGTTTCACCCGAGGAGGTGCTAGTAGTCGAATTAGAGGCCAAACCGTTATTGATTCATCAAATACTTGAATCTCAGAAGGTCGACGCTGAATTGGTCGCTAAGCGAGCGAATGTGTTTCGGATGAAGAATCGAATTTCAGATTGACGACAATGACCGCTGACGTTCAAGGGTCGATTATGTATTCCAAGGAATTGAACTTGTTTCGATGATTTTGAGCGAGGCCCACAGAGTCGAATGTCAATCCACCCGGTAGTACTAAAATGTACAATGACCAAACGCCAATTTTGGTGGCGGTATGAAATGAGACATTTCAATTTGTTTCAAGGTGTCGATATGTCAACAAGTGAAAGCGGAACATCAAGTGCCATCGGGATTACTTCACCAATCATGATACGAATAGAAATGGGATCGAGTGACAATGGATTTTATATCCGGATTACCGGTTTCGGTAAGTAAGAAAGATGCGATTTGGGTCATTGTTGATAGATGACCAAGTCCGCTCATTTTATCCCCTGTCCGCACGGATTTTTCGCTCGATAAATTGGCAGAATTATATGTCTCCCAAATTATTCGATTGCATGGGGTGCCTATTTCTATCGTGTCGGATAGAGACCCAAGATTACATCGCGATTTTGGAAGAAATTGCAAGAGGCTTTGGGTACCAAGTTGCATTTCAAGACCGCCTTTCACCCCCAAATCGATGGTCAATCCGAGCGGATAATTCAGATACTTGAGGATATGTTAAGATGTTGCGTCCTCGAGTTTAGTGGTTCATGGGAACGGTATTTGCCGTTGATTGAATTCGCTTACAACAACAAATTTCAATCAAGTATTAAGATGGCACCCTACGAGGCCTTGTACGGTCGTAAATGCCGTACACCATTGTTTTAGACCGAGCTTGGTGAAAGCAAGATTTTCGGTGGATTTGATTAGAGATGCTGAATGAAAGTGAAAGTAATCCGTGAAAGTCTCAAGATAGCCTCCGATCGTCGAAAGTCGACGCTGGCCCAAGCGTAAGCATATCGAGTATCGTGGGTGATAAAGTGTTTCTCAAGGTATCGCCTTGGAAAAAGATACTCGATTCAGCCGTAAGGGCAAGTTGAGCCCGAGGTTCATTGGGCCATACGAGATATCCGAGCGAGTCGGTCCAAAGGGCATATCGTTTGATTTTGCCCCGAACTCGAAAAGGTTCACGATGTCTTTCGCGTTCGATGCTTCGACGCTATAGATCCGATCCATCGCACGTGATTAGTCTATCGAAATTGAAATTCAAGCTAATATGAGTTATGAGGAAGAACCGATTCGTATCCTATCACGAGAAGTGAAAGAGTTATGAAACAAGCGGGTTCCGCTAGTAAAAGTGTTATGGCTCAAGCACGGGATAGAAGAAGCTACTTGGGAGACCGAGAACTCTATGAAAGAGCGATATCCAAACCTATTTACGGTAAGATTTTCGGGACGAAAATTTCTTAAGTGGGGAGAGTTGTGACACCCAAAATTGACCCTAGTCGGAAGGTGGTCTCGGGACCACAAAACCGAGGCATAAAAATAATTTAAAATTTATTTCGATGCCTATAATATGTGTGTATCCATGTATGACATTTTTGATGATTGATTTAGTGTTATAAAGGTGAATTTCACTAGAAAGGACCTAGTAGTGAACTTTGAAAGTATGATGGGGAAATGTGTGATGACTAGTTGCTCATGCATGCAAAAATAAAGGATTTGCATGTCAAATTTCCCCAAAAGAAGCTAGTGGCCGCCATGACATGGTTTATGGGCAAAGAAAACATGTTGAAACATGTTTTGTTAATGCATGATGAATTAAATGATAAAATAATTAATGATGTTGGAGGAGAAACAAAAAATCAAGAAAATAGCTCATCCTCCCCCATTGCCGTGCAAGTGAAAGAAAAACAAGAAAAAATTGTTCATCCTTGTTCTTTCCTTTTGGCCGAAAATACTAAGGGAGGAGATAGGAGTTTTGCTTCATGCTTGGTTTGGAAGAGAACAAGAAGGAGATTTGGCTAAATTTGCATCAAGATTAAGGTATGTATGAGGTTGTGTTGGGAGTTTCATGCATGTTTTGGTTGCTAACTTGATGTGCATGTTAGCCATGGCTCAAATCTTTGTTATGCCATGGAAATGGTGTTTGGCCAAAGTTGTTATGGTGATAAAGCCATTGCATGCTAAGTGTGAAGCTTGATGATGATGCATGCAATGATGGATTGCCTACTCTTGAGTAAGATTTTGAGTCTTCTTGTTGTTTTATCATGATTGAAGTTGAAAAGGAGCATGATTGCCATATTCGCCATGATGCATTCATGAGCATGGTTCATGCTTCTTGCATGTTAGTTAAAATTTGTGTTTTGGATGGCTATGGACACCTTGAAATTGCCATGCTCATATATGTATATATATGTTTGCACATGATGTTTTGGTTATGAAGGAAGTGATGAATAAGTTTGTTTAAAGAAGAAGATGTTGAAGAATAATTGTGAAATTGCAAGCACAATTGCCTAGCACACATATAAGTGCTTGATGCTATATTATAAGTTTTGAGCCACAATATGCAAAGCATTAACTAGTAAAAGGCATGCTGTTTTTGTGAGGTATTAAGTGCATGATTGGCCTCAACATGTACATGAATATTCGGCTTTGGGTAGCCTATTGAAGGCCTTAGCATTTCCTTGATGCTCAAATAAATTGTATTGAATTGCTTGATGTAGTATAAAATGTGCATGACCATTGTGTATTCAAGCTAAAGAGTGGCCATATGACCATTTAAATTCCTTGTCATATTCGCCATAAGCTAGCACAATGAGGTTTTAATAAATTGAATTTGTTTGAATTAGCTCAAGAGCTAAGAGGTCCGCAATTGGACAAGGGGAAGGAAAAAGTGATCGAATAGCCGTAAAAGCCGTTCGACAACAACCGAGGTAAGTCCTCAAGAAGTGACCTTACTTGAATTATGTGAGATGAAATATGGATGTGTATGATTATTGATTATGTGTGTATGAGTATTTGAATTCCACCGGGCTAAGTCCCAAGGCGAATATGCTAATGATATTAATTGTGTTTGAGCCTTAGTAACGAAAATGAAATATGTATGTCCAATGATTATTGATGTATGTGTGCATGAGAAATTGAATGATATCCGGCTAAGCTCAAGACAATTATGCTGAAAATTACATCCGGTTAAGACCAAGGCAATTGTGCTAGTAGCTATATCCGCCAAGACCAAGGCATTCGTGCAAGTTGTTAAATCCGGGCTAAGACCAAGGCATTTGTGCAAATCGTGATATCCGGGTTAAGTCCGTGAGGCCTTGGTGCGGGTTACCATAACCGGCTATGTCCCGAAGGCGATTGAACGAGTAGCGACGTCCGGTTAAACTCGAAGGTATGTGATTTGAAAATTATAAGCTTGCTGGAAAATTTCAGCTAATGCACTTGTGAAATTTCCCAATGACAAGGTAAGTGCGGTGTGTGCTTTGCGCGCTAGGAGTAAGAGCGTATGAATATCCGCTCCTATGATGGAGCGAGTTATCGGCCTTAATGAAGCCGTTATTTGTGTATGAACATAAGTGTTGGGATGGTGAAGTAAGTACGATTATGTGAATGTGCATTAATGAAATGATGCATTTGGTTATGTGAATGTATTGCTTTAATTAAAGCTGATTATATTCCTTGAGACTTACTAAGCATAAAATGCTTACCCGTTGCTTTGGCTCTCTGTTTTATAGATTTCGCCGATAGCAAACGGATTCGGGATCAATAAAGTCGAAGTCATCCACACTATCCACGCCTTTATTTTGGTATAAATTTTGGTTGAACTTTGAAATGGCATGTATAGGACTACCCCTTGTTGGTTTAAAAATGTGGCGATGTATATGTATACGGCCATGCGAAAATGGCTCGTAAAAGGAAGCATGAACTTAGACTATTTATGGTTTGAATGTATATATATGGTGTCATGATGTGATTATGGATCGGAAATGGGAGTGTTGGTCACATGATCAGCCATTGATATGGTTAAAATGATCATATGTGAACCTATGTATGGCAAGACTAGTTGGTTGATGGAGACTACAAAATAGATAAGACCTACCTTAAAACAGATGCTGCCAGCTGCAGTGACGTGAATGTGAAAAATCACCAAAAATTGTAGGAATGGTATTAAATAGTGATAAGCTATGTAAATGAACCTTGATGAGTCTATTTTCATATGGAAGAAGCGAAATGATCATAGGAGTTACATGTTAAGAGATATTGAAGCTATTGTGAAACAGGGCCAGAATGGTTTCTGGGTCCCCTGTCGCAACTTTAAAAATTAACTATAAATTATCCAGAAAGAATTAGGAGACATACCTTATATGTACAGATTCCATTTTGAGTCTAGTTTCATTAGAAACAAACGGCACCAGCATTAAAGCCCTTTACAGAGAGATATTCAAGTTATACCGCGAGAAGGTCAGAGCAGTCGATCCCTGTAACATGGGTGACTTTAACTAATAAACTGTACCAATTGGCCCGACCAAAAATTCTAGAAATAAATCCATGGATGGATATATGAGTCTAAATTCAGGGAAAATTTACGAAACCAGTTTCCGAGTTTTGAAACTCGAGATATGATTTTTAAGGTGACGGTGACGCAGTCTTCCAGCCTGACTGGAAATGCCAAATTGGTGGGCAAAACATGTGAACTTGGCTTGTTAACCCCTCGTGTCCGACACCGGCGATGGTCTCGGGTTCGGGGTGTTACACGGCCACATGAGGGGAAATTGGTGTGCATGCATTCGGTTAGAGGCAAGCATATTGATGCCTATTCTTGGCTTAGAAAATTCGGCTACGAGGAATATTAACTAATGTGTTGAGTTCGATTCATGATTTCGTACATATGCGACTTTGATGCCTAATGAGTATATATATTGACTAAGTACCTTGAATTCCTCTTTCGATGCTCAAATGATTAAATCGATTTATTTGTCAAATTAAGCTCAAGAGCAAAGGGAGCTAAATCCGATAAAGGGAAGGAAAAAGTAGTCGAGTAGCCGTCGAAATCGCTCGACAACATCCAAGGTAAGTCTTGAGTAATGACCCTACTTGAATTATATTGAAATCATGCTCCTTGTGAGTGTGGCTATTGAGCGAAATTGTAAAGGTTTGATAAATATTTTGTGTTGGAGCCTTAGTAACGAAAATGAATTATGGATGTGTCTTGATTATTGATATATGTGTAAATGAACATTGGAATGATATCCGGCTAAGTCCCAAGGCAATTATGCTAGTAATTATATCCGGGCTAAGACCAAAGGCATTCGTATGAAGTTGTTATATCCGGCTAAGACCAAGGCATTTGTGCAAGTTACCAAATCCGGGTTAAGACCGAAGGCAATCGTATGAATCACTATAACCGGCTAGGTCCGAAGACAATCGAGCGAGTCGCTATATCCGGTTAAATCTCAAGGTACGTGATTCGAAGTGAGCAATCTTGCTGTAAAAATTTCAGTTTATACACTTGTGAAAATTCCAGCAATGAGGTATGTTTGTATGTGCTTGAATTAGTTGAGTCCTTACAAGTAAGTATGCGCCAGATTGATAAACGAGCTACCGCCTTTGGCTAAGTTGTTCTTTTGTGTATGAACATAAGGGTCGGTAATGTGAAATAAGTATGATTATGGGAATGTGTATTAATAAAGTGATTCATTTAGCCATGTGAATGTAATACGTTAGTCAAAGCTGATTCCATTGCTTGAGACTTACTAAGCATTAAAATGCTTACCCCGTTGCTTTGGCTCTCTGTTTTATAGGTTTCGCTCGTTAGCTATCGGATTCGGGATCAACGAAATCGAAGTCATCCACGCTATCAAAGCCCCCTTTTGGTACAATTTTGGTTGAGCTTTGAAATGGCATGTATAGGACTACCCTTTTGTTGCGTTTTAAGTACTTTTGTGATGTATGTGTGTACGACCATGCGAAAATGGCTCGTAAAAGTGGAGTATGGCATTAGACCATTTGTGCTTATGTATATATGTATGGTTTTATGATGTGACTACGGATTGAATGGAAGTGTGAGCAAATGATCAGCCATTGGAATGGCTAAAAATGATTATATGTGGACCTATGTATGACAAAACTCTAGTTGGTCCATAGAAACCACGAAATAGGTAAGGTTTACCTGAAAAACAGATGCTGACAGCAGCAGTGGTGTGGATTTGAAAAATCACTAAAAATTTTAGAAATGGAATTAAATAGTGAATAAATTATGTAAATTAACCTTGATGAATCTAATTTCATATGGAAGAAACTAAACGGTCATATGAATTATATGTTAAGAGATATTAAAGTTCTCGTGAAACAGGGCCAGAACGGTTTCTGGATCCCCTGTTCCGACTTTAGAAATTCATTGTAAATTAACCAGAGATAATTAGGAGTCATGCCATATATGTATAGATTTATCTCTGAGTCTAGTTTCTATAGAAACAAACGGTATCAGTATTGAATCCTTGTACAGGGAGATATCCAATTCGTAATGCACGAAGGTCAGTGTAGTCGATCCCTGCAACAGGGGAGACTTTAACTAATAAACTGTACTAATTGGCTCTACCAAAAATTCTAGAAAAAAATATGTAGATGGAAATATGAGTCTAGTTTCAGGAAAAAATTACGAAACAAATTTTTGAGCTTTGAAACTCAAGATATGATTTTTAAGGCGACACTGACGCAGTAACCAGCTTGTCTGGAAATTTCTAAATGGACTGTGAAGATAGTTAAACTAAGTTTGTGTGCACCTTGTGTTCGATTCCAGTAATGGATTTGGGTACGGGGAGTTACAATTTTATTGGTATCAGAGCTACGGTTTAGTCGGTTCTAGGACTACCGTAATGTGTTTGGGTCTAGCTATACATGCCATTTTCTCGTGATTATTTGATAGTGTGGTGATTTCGACGCTTTGAAATTGTGTTTATTTATAGTAATGGATCCCGATCCCACCGAGCGATAGCGATGATGTGGACGATGTGGCGCTGCTCCTCAAGACAAGGGACAGCGCCAATGACTCTCAACCTGTTGCTAGCAATCCGAATGATGAGGCTAGGCAAGCCTTTTATAGCGTGATGAATGATTGGTTCAACCAATACATTCGAACTAATACTACTGTTCCACAACCTCCATTCTCAACAAACACACCCCGCACCTATAATGCCTCCGTGAATCGACCAAATAAGGTCGAATAAGCCCCAGCTTGATAGAATCCGAAAACATGGGGCTACTGAATTTAAAGCTACGGATAGCGACGATGCCGAGCAAGCTGAATTTTGGTTGGACAACACTATCCGGCACTCGATGAGCTATCTTGTACACCGATGAATGCCTAAAGTGTGCTATCTCCTTGCTACGTGATTCGCCTACTATTGGTGGAGCACTCGACTTCACAGTGCCCGAGAGCAAGTAATTGGGAGTTTTTCCAAACCGAGTTCGGAAAAAGTATATCATCGAGATTTGTTGATCAAAATGGAAGGAATTTCTTGAGCTTAAGCAAGGTTCTATGTCAGTTACTGATTACGAGCGAAAATTTGTTAGACTTAGTAGATACGCTTGGGAATGTGTTTCGTCCAAGGCTGTCATGTGTAAACGCTTCGAGGATGGGCTGAATGAAGACATAAAAATGTTCGTTGGCATTCTTGAAATACGAGAGTTCGTAGTACTTGTTGAGCGAGCTTGTAAAGTCAAGAGGTTAGAAAAGAAAACAACAAGTTGATGTGGGAACCGAGAGTTTCAAAAAGATCCTCGGAAAGTCTCTTCAACATGCATCAAGAAATTTAGAGATGATGTGGGCGGTCTTGAGGCGCCGGGCCTTTTGAGACGAGATCGTGATCGACCCCACAATGGTACACGAGGCACTTCTGCGCCGGTGTTGGGAATGAACGCCGAGACGAACGAGTGTCGACATTGTGGCAAATGGCATTCGAAGTCAGAGGTTCCGTGACCGCCTCTGTTACAAGTGCGGATCGGTCGACCACTTTATTAAAGATTGCCCGAGGTTGTCTCGAATGAATACAAATCGAGTGGGAAACCGGTGCTACCACCGCCGAGGTAGACCATTTGGAAATACGGGCAATGCTAGTGGTGGTCGAGAGGATCTAGAGATGTTACGACCAGATCCGAGGCTCGCGCTCTGCTAGGGCTTATGCTATACGCCGCGTGAGGATGCTTCCTCGCCAGATGTTATTACCGTACTTTCACTCTCTTTGATACTAATGTGATTGCTTTGATTGACCCCGGTTCTACTCATTCTTATATATGCGAAACCTTAGCATCCAAGAAGACTTTACCTATTGAGTCTCATCGAGTTCATAATTCGGTGTCAAATCCTTTGGGTCGTTACGTCTTTGGTCGACAAAGTGTGTAAGAAATGTCCCCTAGTAATTCGAGGTTCTTGTTTTCCGCAGACTTAATGCTTTTGCCGCTCGATGAATTTGATGCTATTCTTGGGTTAGATTGGTTGACCGCGATGATGCGGTTGTGAATTGCAAAAGCAAGACTATTGATTTGAGGTGCGCAAATAACGAGACGATCCGAGTTGAACCTACTGAGACTTGAAGGGTTGCCACCGTAATGTCATCAATGTTGGCCCGTAAGTATGTAAGAAAGGGTGCGAAGCATACCTTGCGTATGTACTTGATGATAAGGAGTTAGAAATAAAACCGAATCTGTGCGGTGGTTTGTGAATACCGGATGTTTTTCCCAAGAATTACCGGGTTTGCCACTGTTCGGAGATAGAGTTTGGCATTGAGCTTGTACAGGACCACACTGATTTCGATAGCTCCATATCGTATGGCACCAACGGAATTAAAGGAGTTGAAAGCTCAGTTGCAAGAGTTGGTGGATAGAGGCTTTGCTCGCCCAAGTTTTTCACCTTGGGGTGCACCAGTGTTGTTTGTGAAAAAGAAAGACGGAACCATGAGGTTGTGCATCGACTATCGTCAGCTTAATAAAGTGACAATAAAGAACAAGTATTCGTTATCACAGATCGATGATTTGTTCGATCAACTGAAGGAGCCTCGGTGTTCTCAAAAATAGATTTGAGATCGAGCTATTATCGCCATTCTAATCCGAGATTCGGACATACCCGTAATCGCCTTGAGCGAGATATGGTCACTACGAGTTCTTAGTGATGCCGCTTGGGCTCACTAATGCCCTCGCGGTATTTATGGATTTGATGAATCGGATCTTCGACCATATTTGGATCGGTTCGTAGTTGTGTTCATTGACGACATCTTGGTCTATTCAAGAGATGAGACCGAACATGCGAGCACCGAGATTGGTGTTGCAAATTTTACGGGATAAGCGATTATATGCTAAGTTCAAAGTGTGCGAGTTCGGTTAAGAGGTTAGCTTTTTGGGTCATGTGGTATCTGCGATCGGTATTCGAGTCGACCGAGCAAAATTACAGCCATACTTAATCGAAACCTCCAAGAAATATTATCGAGGTTCGAGCTTTTGGGACTTGCTTACTACCGACGGTTTGTAAAAGGATTCTCGATGATAGCCACACCCATGACGTAAACCGCTTCAAAAGGATGTCAAGTTTGAATGGACGGAAAAGTGTCGAAAAGTTTCGATCAATTGAAAACTCATTTGATGAAGCTCCAGTTTTAGTGCAGCCGAATCGGCAAAGAGTTTGTCATTTATAGTGACGCCTCCCTACTTGGGTTAGGTTGCGTATTGATGCAAGAAGGTCGAGTTGTGGCCTCTGGCGTCGAGACAATTAAAGCCACATGAGAAAAATTATCCGACCCATGATCTCGAATTGGTCGCCATCGTATTCGCCTTAAAGATATGGCGACATTACTTATTTGGTGAGAAGTGCCATGTGTATTCGGATCACAAAAGTCTCAAATATTTGATGACTCAAAGAGACTTAAATCTGCGACAAAGACGTTGGCTCGAGTTGTTAAAAGATTATGAGCTCGTCATTGATTATCACCCGGGAAAGGCTAATGTGGTTGCGAACGCCTTAAGCCGAAAATCACTGTTTGCTTTACAAGCGACGAATGTACACTTGTCTATCCTACCCGACAATGTGTTAGTAGCCGAATTAAAGGCCAAACCATTGTTGACTCATCAAATTCGTGAAGCTCAGAAAGATGATGATGAGTTGCTTGCAAAATGGGCTGAGTGTGATCCGAACAAGGAATCGAAGTTTCAAATTGATGATGACGATTGTTTGAGGTTCAGAAGTCGTCTGTATGTTCCAAAGAATTCGAAACTTATTTCGATAATTCTGAATGAAGCCCATTGTAGCCGAATGGCAATCTACCCGGGGAGTACGAAGATGTACAACGATTTGAAACATCGGTTTTGGTGGCATGGTATGAAACGAGACATCTCCGACTTTGTTTGAGATGTTTAATATGTCAACAAGTGAAAGCGGAACATCAAGTGCCTTCGTGATTACTTCACCGATTACGATACCCGAGTGGAAATGGGATCGAGTCACAATGGACTTTTATCCGGACCGCCATTGTCGATGAAGTAAGAAGGACGCGATTTGGGTTGTTGTTGATAGACCGACTAAGTCGGCTCACTTTATCCTGTATGCACGGATTTTTCATTGGATAAACTAGCTGAATTATACGTTTCTCGATTGTGAGATTACACGGGTATCGATTTGCTTGTGTCGATAGAGATCCGAGATTCACCTCGCGATTTTGGAAGAAATTGCAAGAAGCTTTGGGTACCAAGTTGCATTTCAAAGACCGCTTTTCACCCCAAACCGATGGTCAATCCGGCGGATAATTCGGATACTTGAGGATATGTTGAGATGTTGCATCCTCGAGTTCGATGGTTCATGGGAACAGTACTTACCTTTGATTGAATTCACTTACAACAATGGTTTTCAATCAAGTATTAAGATGGCGCTTTACGAGGCCTTGTACGAGGCGTGAGATGCCGTACACCATTGTTTTGGACCGAGCTCGGTGAGAACAAAATTTTGGAGTGGATTTGATTAAAGATGCTGAGCAGTAAAGTAAAAGTAATCCGTGAAAATCAAGATAGCCTCCGATCGTCGAAGTCGTGCGGATCTCAAACGAAAAGACATTGAGTATCAAGTGGGAGATAAAGTGTTTCTTAAAGTTTCGCCTTGGAAAAAGATACTCAGATTTGGCCGTAAAGGCAAATTGAGCCCGAGGTTCATCGGGCCATATGAGATATCCGAACGAGTCGATCCAGTTGCGTATCGTTTGATTATGCCCCCTGAACTTGAAAAGATTCACGACGTCTTTCATGTTTCGATGCTTCGGTGCTATAGATCTGATTCGTCGCACGTAATTAGTCCATCAGAGGTTGAAATTCAATCCGATATGAGTTATGAAGAAGAATCGATTCGTATCCTAGCTCGTGAAGTGAAGGAGTTGCGAAACAAAAGGGTTCCGTTAGTAAAAGTGTTATGGCTCAAACACGGGATGGAAGAAGCTACTTGGGAACCCGAGAGCTCTATGAAAGAGCGTTACCCAAACCTATTTACCGGTAAGATTTTTGGGGACGAAAATTTCTTAAGTGGGGGAGAGTTGTGACAGCCTTAAAACGACCCTAGTCGGAATGTGGTTTCGGGACCACAAAACTGAGGCATAAAAATAATTTGATAATTATTTTGATGCCTATAATATGTGTTAACTCATGTGTGACATTTTTGATGCTTTAATTTAGAGTTATAAATGTGAATTTCACTAGAAAGGACCTAGTAGTAAACTTTAAAAGTATGAGGGGGAAATGTGTAATGACTAGTTGATCATGCATGCAAAAATGAGGGGTTTGCATGTCAACTTCCCTATTTATTAGCTAATGGCCGGCCATGACAAGGGTGTATGGGCTAAACATGTCATGAAACATGTTTTGTTGGTGCATTAGGGAGAAACAATAAACAAATAAGTATGGGTGATAAAGAAAGAAAAAAAAAGTGTGTGTGTGAGTGAAACCCCCTTGCCGTGTATTGAGGAAAAGAGAAGAAAAAAAAATTTGTTCATCCATTTTTCTCCTTGACCGAAAATACTAGAGGAAGGAAGGAATTTTGCTTCATGTTTGGTTTGGAAGAGGATTAGGAAGAGGTTGGCTATACTTGCATCAAGATTAAGGTATGTTTGAGGTTGTGCCATGAGATTCATGCATGTTTTTAGTTGCTAGCTTGATGTTCTTGTTAGCCCATGGTTCAAATCTTTGCTATGTCACGGGAATGAAATTCGCCAAAGTGAATATGGTGTTAATGCCATTGCATGCTAAATATCAAGCTTGATAATGAAACATGTGATGGGGATTGAGGACTCTTAGATTTTCTTTTAGCATTTTTGAAGGAGATACTAAGTTCTTTGTTTAATCATGACCAAAATTATGGTGTTGTGGTATTCGCCATGGTATATCCGTAAGTATGATTCATGCATGTTGCATGGTAAGTAAGATTTAAGCTTTGGATATGTGTGTATATTTGGATATAAGCCACTTGAGAATTGGCCCTTGCACCTACATGAATATATGTTTGCACATGATGTATTGGTATGACATATATACTATTTCAAGTGTATATTTGCTTGTGATGATGTTTCGGTTATGAAGTAAATGAGAGAGGTGTATTGAGCTACGATATGTAATGCATTAGTAGTAAAATGTATGCTGTTTTTGTGTGGTATTAAGTGTATAATTGGCCTCAACATGGACATGTATATTTGGCCACATGAGGGGAAATTGGTGTGCATGCATTCGGTTAGAGGCAAGCATATTGATGCCTATTCTTGGCTTAGAAAATTCGGCTAAGAGGAATATTAACTAATGTGTTGAGTTCGATTCATGATTTCGTACATATGCGACTTTGATGCCTAATGAGTATATATATTGACTAAGTACCTTGAATTCCTCTTTCGATGCTCAAATGATTAAATCGATTTATTTGTCAAATTAAGCTCAAGAGCAAAGGGAGCTAAATCCGATAAAGGGAAGGAAAAAGTAGTCGAGTAGTCGTCGAAATCTCTCGACAACATCCAAGGTAAGTCTTGAGTAATGACCCTACTTGAATTATATTGAAATCATGCTCCTTGTGTGTGTGGCTATTGAGCCGAAATTGTAAAGGTTTGATAAATATTTTGTGTTAGAGCCTTAGTAACGAAAATGAATTATGGATGTGTCTTGATTATTGATATATGTGTAAATGAACATTGGAATGATATCCTGCTAAGTCCCAAGGCAATTATGCTAGTAATTATATCCGGCTAAGACCAAGGCATTCGTATGAAGTTGTTATATCCGGCTAAGACCAAGGCATTTGTGTAAGTTACCAAATCCGGTTAAGACCGAAGGCAATCGTCGCGAATCACTATAACCGGCTAGGTCCCAAGACAATCGAGTGAGTCGCTATATCCGGTTAAATCCGAAGGTACGTGATTCGAAGTGAGCAATCTTGCTGTAAAAATTTCAGTTTATACACTTGTGAAAATTCCAGCAATGAGGTATGTTTGTATGTGCTTGAATTAGTTGAGTCCTTACAAGTAAGTATGCGCCGTTGATAAACGAGCTACCGCCTTTGGCTAAGTTGTTCTTTTGTGTATGAACATAAGGGTCGGTAATGTGAAATAAGTATGATTATGGGAATGTGTATTAATAAAGTGATTCATTTAGCCATGTGAATGTAATACGTTAGTCAAAGCTGATTCCATTGCTTGAGACTTACTAAGCATTAAAATGCTTACCCGTTGCTTTGGCTCTCTGTTTTATAGGTTTCGCTCGTTAGCTATCGGATTCGGGATCAACGAAGTCGAAGTCATCCACACTATCAAAGCCCCCTTTTGGTACAATTTTGGTTGAGCTTTGAAATGGCATGTATAGGACTACCCTTTTGTTGCGTTTTAAGTACTTTTGTGATGTATGTGTGTACGACCATGCGAAAATGGCTCGTAAAAGTGTAGTATGGCATTAGACCATTTGTGCTTATGTATATATGTATGGTTTTATGATGTGACTACGGACTGAATGGAAGTGTGAGCAAATGATCAGCCATTGGAATGGCTAAAAATGATTATATGTGGACCTATGTATGACAAAACTCTAGTTGGTCCATAGAAACCACGAAATAGGTAAACCTAAGGTTTACCTGAAAAACAGATGCTGACAGCAGCAGTGGTGTGGATTTGAAAAATCACTAAAAATTTTAGGAATGGAATTAAATAGTGAATAAATTATGTAAATTAACCTTGATGAATCTAACTTCATATGGAAGAAACTAAACGGTCATATGAATTATATGTTAAGAGATATTAAAGTTCTTGTGAAACAGGGCCAGAACGGTTTCTGGATCCCCTGTTCCGACTTTAGAAATTCATTTTAAATTAACCAGAGATAATTACGAGTCATCCCATATATGTATAGATTTCTCTCTGAGTCTAGTTTCTATAGAAACAAACGGCATCAGTATTGAAGCCCTGTACAGGGAGATATCCAATTCGTAAAGCACGAAGGTCAGTGTAGTCGATCCCTACAACAGGGGAGACTTTAACTAATAAACTGTACTAATTGGCTCTACCAAAAATTCTATAAAAAAATCTGTAGATGGAAATATGAGTCTGGTTTCAGGAAAAAATTACGAAACAAATTTTCGAGCTTTGAAACTCAGGATATGATTTTTAAGGCGACACTGATGCAGTAACCAGCTTGTCTGGAAATTTCTAAATGGACTGTGAAGATAGTTAAACTAAGTTTGTGTGCACCTTGTGTTCGATTCCGGTAACGGATTCGGGTACGGGGTGTTACAGTACATACCTGTACAAAGTATCCATTCCACAACACTTACCAACTAGTCACTTTCATATCGAGAATTCTTCCATTTCAGTAGAACTTTAACCGTTGAACACAATCGGAATATAATTCGGATACATGGAAAGTTTGCACATAAGTGCCACATATGTAGCCAAGCTACCATGTAACCCGCCCATAAGTGAACTCGGACTCAACTCAACGAGCTCAGGAATTCGCATCCATAAGTGAAATCGGACTCAACTCAATGAGTTTGGACGTTCGCATCCATAAGTGAACTCAGACTCAATTCAACAAGTTCGGATGCCCAAATATCCAAATCTATTCCTAAGGTTCAACGGGACTTTCCTCGTTCATACTCTTTTACCATTCTCCTTGGAATACCAATGACGATACTTCGATAGTCTTTCACATTTTTCACATAATTCATAAAATTTTTGCATGTTGTCCAACAATGACCACAAAGTATAAAATTGCATGATAACAATCATATTATCATATAAATAGCATTAAATTACTTAAAATGACAATTATGTTACTACATTTACACCTGAACTTACCTCGTATGCGAAAATGGTCATTTTTAACATTTTGTCCATAACTTGGTATTTTGCCGATTTTAGCCCAAATTTTAATTTTCCTTGCTCTATCATTTCAAATATAGCCTAATTAGGACTCATATTATTCAAATCAACCCAAAATCATATTTTAGCAAAATTACAATTTTGCCTCTAAACTTTCACATATTTACACTTTTGCCCCAAATCTCGTAAATTAAACTTCACCCTATTTTCTTATGTTTTGTGACATGCTGATAAATTTTCCCTTCTATAGCAATATTCAATTCTCACTCTAACATGTATTTATGAACATTAGGTATTTTTACCGATTATGTCATTTTAGTCGTTTTTACGTAAAATCACTTAGCAAAAGTTGTTTAACACAATCTCAAGCTTCATATTCTACCATAAAACATCAAAATTCATGCATATCATTCATGGGTAAATTTTTAAATATAAACCCTAGCTCAAAATATTGGTAGAAATCGGTAAACCGAGCTACAAAGATTTCAAAAATGTAAAGAACATTAAAAACGGGCATAGTAATTACTTACAATCAAGGTTTAAAAGTGTTGAAACCCTAGCTATGGTGGAGAGAAAAATTCAGCAACAACTTATGGAGAAGATGATCATTTTTTTGTTATTTTTCCCATTTTATTTCATTTAATATCCAAATGACCAAAATGCCCTTCCTTACTAAACTTTCAAAAATTCCATCCATGTCCAATTTTTGTCCATAAACTTAGAAATTGGTAAAATTGCTATTTAAGACCTCCTAATTAATATTTCAAAGCAATTTCATACTAGAAACTTTTAGAATGCAAGTTTTGCAACTTATTCAATTTAGTCCCAAATTTCAAATTAAGCACTTTATGCATAGAATTTCTTCACGAAAGTTTCACACAATCATGCAATCATATCATAGGCCTCAAAATAATTATAAAATAATTATTTCTATCTCAGATTTGTGGTCTCGAAACCACTATTCTGATTAGGCCGTAATTCAGGATATCACAAATATGATTTGGTTATTTATAATATGTTGAAAATATTATTGAATGTTTATTTGCTTATGACTTACTAAGCTTCAAAAAGCTTACTCTGTGTTTTATGTGTTTTTTTGTTTTATAGATTTTGGATTCAAGTTACAAGCTCGAGGATTGTCAGCAAAGTCTATCATACTATCTACAGCTTTGGTATTTAAATAATCGAACTTGAATTATGGCATGTATAGGCTGGAATTTGTTTTGAAACAATAAAATTTGGTTTGTATGAAGGCCATGCGAAAATGGCTTATTTCTATGCTAAATTCGGTTATGCTTGATTGTATTTGAATTCATTTTGGTTATAGTGTTAAGTGCTATGATGAAATGATGTTTGTGATAGGTGCATTATGATTTAGGAATGGTAGATAATATATACGTGAAGTTGGTTAATGACTAGGACTTAGTATGAATGAACCGAACACTAGTAAGTTGGTTGGTTTAGGATGTGTTTTATACTAAGATAAGGTGTTTGTCAAATTGCTTATTATGCTTAGACTTGGTTTGATATTTTCTTAGTTATAATGCTTAATGAGTTTAGCCTTGGTAATTTGGTGATGAAAATTTTGGATGTGAATGTAGTTTTAAGTAAAAAGATTCGGCTATGCAAAGTATTAAGTAAATAAAATGTTCCATGATTTAGTCAAATGTTTTGGTATGAATTTCAATGTTAAACATGGCTTTGATTTTTTAGGGTAAGTGCATGCTACATATATATATATATATATATATATATATATATGCATTAATAGCATGTTTGGTCATGTTATATGGCATTAAGTTGCATATGCAATTGCTAGTTAAATTTAGTAATAAGATTTAAATTGGTTTTATCATATGCATGTGCTAAAGTTGTTTAATGTGTCCAAAAATGGTTATGATAAAATAATGTAATGTACTTAAGCTCAGTGAATCATGTCGAAATTTTTGGTATGTTAGTTGTTTACTAAACCGTAAGTACGATTTGCTGTAAAGCTTTACTCGAGTATGCTTAGTCACCCTCACTTGTACATGCATATATTCGAATGGATTGTTTTAGGTTAATATTCCATTAACATATCTGTTAAATTATTATATGTTTTATTTATAAATATATAATTTGTTTTAATATATGCTGAATTATGATTTAAACATATTATTATATGAACGATATAAATCTTTATGATTCAACATTGATAATGTCATGAGCACTTATGTGTTTTTAAATAATAAAAAAATGCAATGCATATTAGTATGAACTGAGATGTGATCGGTAATGTCTTGTAGCCTAATCCGGCGATGGATACAGGCTAGGAGTGTTACACCAACAAAGTCTAAGAATGAAATTTGAGAGAAGAAAACCTCACAAATATAACATATTTCATTCAAATTGACAAAAGTTCTAAAACAAAGAAATGAGCTACATATTTATAGTGCTGGACATAAGCTAGCTGAATATCATAGGGTAGGTAATTGGACATTTGTTTTCATCTTAAATATACTAAAATGTAAGACCCCTAGTCCAAGTCCGATCGCCGGTTTAGGCTATGAGGTATTACTGAGCTAAACATTTAATTTCATTCACATAATCTATCAACTAAAACAGAAATCGAGCTGAATACATACTGATCTTTGAGTTATATATATGCTATTTTCATTTGGCCAAAATATTTACAATTACAAAACATAACTGTCACCGGCCTAACCTATACATGCCATATCAAGGCCAAAATATAACTGTACCAAAAAGGGTTGATAGTATGATGAACTGCTGATGATCCCCGAGTCGGTGGCCAATATCGACAATCTATAAAACAAAGAAATAAAGAACAGAGTAAGCTTTCAAGGCTTAGTAAGTTTTAAGCATTTCAAACAATTAAAAACTTGTCATTAAAATTGAACATTAAGTATCACAAAATTCGTATTCAAATTGTAAATCATTTGGCCGATTATACATAAGTACACTAGTTATAAGACCTATTGGCCGAATATAGATATGAATACTCAAGAGATTTCCAGCACATATTTCACTATACTATTTGGCTCATACAATTAAATTTAGGCATATACTTTCATATAACTATGGTCGTCGACCGAATAGGCCATTCTCTTATTCGTAGATACGGTAATCATCCACACATATATATTCATATATATATCATTCTTTGATAATAATAATTCGCTTTAAAAATCAATTTACATATGAGAACATAATACGTGCACTGCCATCTTAATGTATCATACATAATCAATAGTGGTTTCCCCGAATATTTGAATTCATAATCTTACTCGAATCACCGGCGTTAAGCCTGCTAGGTTTTAAAACCCGAATCCAGTTACTAGCACAAAGCTCGGGACTTTAGGCGGATATATTCCAACACGTAGCTCATGGACCTTAAGTCCGGATATGTTTCAAAGACGTAGCCTCTAGACCTCAAGTCCGGATATGTTTCCAAGACGTAGCTCATGGACCTCAAATCCGGATATGTTTCCAAATATCATGCATTCTTAGTCATATTTGAACACATCTCATTCGACTTATCACTTTAGTAGTCATTTGCTACATTCAAATATAAGCTAAATATGCATATCATCGTTCACTATTCGGCTCAAGAGTCATACATAATATCACATATTTATTTCACCATTCAAGCTTAAACCCAAAGTGACCATTAGACTATAAGTCATATACATGAATTATTTATCTCACAACCTAATTTAAGTACAAACCAAAAGATCGCAATTCACCTAATATACTCGTATAGAGGCATCATCAATTATATAATAAAGGAGACTACTCAAAACTTACCTCGGATATACTTGAACGGTTGCGAAATGGCTACTCGGTTACTTTCTCTTTTCCCTTATCCGAAATTGCCCCCCTATGCTCTTGAGCTTTAATTCAAAAAATTTTAAACTAGTCATTATTCGACTATTCAATTATTACTTTCAGAATATAATACATATATATTCGACTTTCACACATACAGGTTATAGTAAGCTTACAAGAAATCAATAAGCAATTCATTAGCAAATTTTTATCAATGTTTACAATATAATCGCAATTCCACTATAAGCTGACTTCCTGAGCAATAGTCACTAAATTATTTATAACTAGAGCTACGAAACTCCAAATCAATTGCCGTAAATTTTCCCTAAAAATATACTCATTTATCTTTTATCCATAAAATTTTCATAATTTTTAGTTTATCCAATTACTACCATATTTTTCCTAAAGTTTCCCTTGTTTCACTGTTTGACTAATCTGGCCACTCTTCACTTCGAAATAAATTTCTCATTGTAAAGAATTCAAAATATATTTTCATTTATTTTATTTGAAACTAGACTCATTACGGAGTCTAAGCATATAAATTTTATCATATGACTATTTTTATACATTTTATAATGATTTTATAAAAACAGAACAAGGGATCTAGAAGTCATTTTGACTATGTCCCACATTACTGCAAATATCTCATTATCGGCAATTCTTTTGCTTTTGCAATTTCTTTTAAAAGAAACTAGACTCATCAAGATTTAATTACATAATTTATTCAGCTTCTAACTAAACTCCCACAATTTATGGTGATTTTTCAAAATCATTTTACTGCTGCTGTCCCAAACAGATTATTATCAATTCACTCTTTCCCACATTCTTTGCATACATATTATTTAAACATGTATACCACCAATCAATTTCATCATATATATCTATAATTTCACTTAAGCATAATATCAATACAACACATTGTGCTCAAATCATTATTCAAGTTCAAATTCGGCTAACACACATATAAACACTAGCAACTAAATATTAACATTTGCATTTCACCATAATAGCCACTTGCCATTAAGAAATTAAGCCACAATTATTCAATTTTACCAAGCTTCAACTTAATTTAACTTATAATAGTTCATAACACATTTAAAGCACATACATTACTAAATTTTATCCAAGTCCACAATCGGCCATAGTACACCCAACATATTAGCCAATTTCCTACTTAGCATCTAATGCACATATATGCTTAATTTGTTTAGCTCAACTTCACCTATCTAACATTATTCATCAAAAGAACATGAAACAACAACGATTTCCTTCATTTCAATCAAGAACAAATGCTCACAATAACACAACCAAAAACCAAAATATACTTCATGGGTTAAGGTAGATTCAAGAAAGGAACTCATAAACTTCAAAATAGAAGCAAACTACCATGAATTTACCTTGGATTTTTCTTCCCCAAGTGACCGAACATTCATGAGCTTCCCTTCCCCAATTTGTTTTCTTACATTCGGCTATGAAGAACAAAGATGGACAAGCTTTGTTCTTTTCACCATTTTGTTATTTTACTATATTATTATTTTTTATATAATGCCATTAACTATTAAAATACTTAAATAAAATATAAATTATCTATCAACCATCACTATGGCTGGCCACTAAACTAAAATTGGTCCATTTGACATGCAAGTCCCCCATGTCACAATTCATGCATTATTTGGCACTTTAAAATTTACTTATGACATTTTCAAGTTTTGTCACATGGGCCCTATCTTATAAATTTCACATACAAATGACAAAATTAAAGCATGAAAATTTCACACATGTATGTACACACACAATAGGCATAGAATATAACGGTTAATTATTTTTATGACTCGGTTTTGTGGTCCCGAAACCACTTCCCAACTAGGGTCAAAATAGGGCTGTCACATAAAATTTCTTGGAAAGTTCTTAGAAATATTCTTGAAGCTTCTAGCAGCTTGGGGACACCAATGGTTAAGTCTTTTGCTAGTCCCAATCAGCTGAAATAATTGAAATTAATTTGGGATCTGGAAGGAGCTGAATGGTGCTGATTTTAGCTAGACAAATTCAGCCAAGGTAATACACGAGGTGCCTTGGGTTGTTGAAAAGTTACTTGCTTAAATGGGCTACTTAGATTTGTAACACCCCTTACTCATACTTGAGATCGGGATAGGATATGAGACATTACCGAATACATACACAGTCATTTAGGCAAAAACCAGGCCATAAAATATTCGTCCAAATTAAAAATTTTCAAACACATGTATATTGTCCCTTATACGGGCCGTCGAGGCCTAAAACATACATCGGGGTGGTTCAGGACTAAATCGAGAACTTTGGAAAGTTTTTCGAAAATAAAAAATTATTTTTCTCATGAAAAGGGTCACACGTCGTGTCACCAGACCGTGTCCTTCACACGGTTAAGACACACGGTAGTGTCTCACCCCGTGTAGTTGACTCTTAGGCTATTTTCCAAGCCTTTATGTTACCCATAACCCCTTACAACTTTATACACATCATAATCACAATTCATAGCAACATTTTAGTGATTAAACACCCTTTATTAAGACACATTCAATTCATGGTCATGACCACCTCGATTGGTCATAAAACATGCATTCAACATACATGACATATTACCAACCATGCATGGAAAACAAACATATTCACATCACAATTATTAGACATAACATGAATAGCTAGATTTACTAGCCATAATCAATAGCTCAATATAGGCAAATACATTTGGCCAAATTATAATAACACATGTTATAAAACTAGGTCCCTATACATGCCACCCGCTTGATAATTCTAACATATGTAACAATATTTCAAAAATATTGGCTTGATAGTGTGATGTTGACTCCGAAGATCTCCAACCCCGAGCTGACTTGAGAACACTAAGGAAATGGAAAGGAGGGAGTAAGCTTTATGCTTAGTAAGCTCGCATGAAAAATAATAAGCAATGTATTAACATGCTATTTTTCAATTCCTCTCTATTTATTCAAAGTCCAGTTAAGTTGTTTTCTCGAGTCAGGCTCACTAAATTATTTATCTCTGGAGCTAAGGAGATCCAAATTAAGATTCGCTAATTTTCCTAGAAACTAGACTCAGATATCTTCTTACTATAAAATGTTCATAATTTTTAGTCTAGCCAATAAGTACAGTTTATTCTTTAAAGTCACCCCTATTTCGCTATCTGACAGTTCCTAACCCACTAAAAATTAATTATCTCTTCATACAAGATTTGGACAATGTTCCCGTTTGTTTCTTTCAAAAATAGACTCATTAAGGATTTTAAGAATATAAATTATAACCTATAAATATTTTTTTTAAAAATTTTTAATGATTTTCCAAAATCAGAATAGGGGATTCCGAAATCATTCTGACTCTATCTCACAAAAATTCAAATTCTCATAACATGAAATTCTTTTGCTTACACCGTTTCCTTAATGTGAAAATAGACTCAATAAGATTTTATTTCATATCTTATTCAGCTTATAATTCAATTTCCACCATTTTTAGTGATTTTTCAATGTCACACAACTGCTGCTGTCCAAAACTGTTTTATTACTAAATTTCATTCTTTCATGTTTTCTTTGTAGTAACTTTCATTATAACACTTACTCCATATCAATCTTACCAAAGTTCGATCACATATCGAGCACGTTGCTCATAAGTTTAAACACATGAACCTTCATTTATTCATTACATAGTCATGTTCATATGTATTTTCACTTAACAAATTTCCCGTTGAACTCATCGGAATAACAACAGATACCCGGTGGCTTGTACATATTACCACTCTTGTAACCGAAGCTCTCTGGTATTCATAGTAGCCTGCACTTAGTGCTACACATGAGACCTAACAATCTGGTACACGTAGTAGCCTGCACTTAGTACTACACCCATGACCTAACCATCTGATACACGTAGTAGCCTGCACTTATTACTACACACGTGATCGAAGCTATCGGGTATGCATAGTAGCCTGCACTTAGTACTACACATGTGACCTAACAATCCGGTACACGTAGTAGCCTGCACTTAGTACTACACACGTGATCGAAGCTATTGGGTATGCATAGTAGCCTGCACTTAGTACTACACATGAGACCTAACAATCTGGTACACGTAGTAGCCTGCACTTAGTACTACACACGTGACCCAAAACCATCTTAAACACATAGTAGCCTGCACATAGTGCTACACATGTGTTCTTACAACGGATCATTCATATCTTTTCTATTTTGAAGGTCTGACCAGGAAATTCTTCACTTTTCAACATTTTACTAATTCATTCTTAGTCCAATTTGATTAGAAATTTACATCAAATGACCATTCTATAGGCAGCTACATCTCATATAATAACAAAAGATAATAACATAAAAAAAAGAAACGATATATTATTTACATACAAACTTACTCATTTCAAAGAAATATCATGTTTCATCAAATTTCCATTATATTCAATCATCCAATCAAATGTTATCGACATTTGAGCTATCAATTAATTCAAGGGTACATCACGTTCCCATACACAATATCATTAACATATAAATCAATACAACCATAGCAAAATAGATTTCAAGTGTAACAACACCAACATGAATATCATGCTTATTTAATCATATGAACTTACTTGTTGAAATCTCGTCGGGTACAACCGTGTAGTAATTCACACAACTTATGTAATAGTAATTTAACATTCATCACATTTTCCACATCATATTAATCATCCATAAATTCTTCTAATATATTAAACCATACATTTTAAGCCATAATAATAGATAATTACAATTCAATCATGATATTACATCATTATTACCATATGAACTTACCTCAGGACCAAAATAGCAAAAAGGAACCTAATCGTCGATTTTCCATTTTTGACCAGATCTCTAAGTCCAATCCTCATTTTCCTTGATCTATAATATCACATTTAGTCTAATTATTAGTCACATTATTTAATGTGATCCATAAATCATATTTTGATAAAATTACGTTTTTCCCTAAATTTTGTCAAAATTACACTTTTGCCCCTAGACTCGTAGAGTGATTTTTATTCAATTTTCTCACTCTATAGGCATAGATGAACCATTTTCATAACTATAGAAAACTAAAATTCTCATCAAAACACCATTTTATACCACTTTTACAACTTTTACAAAATGGTCCTTTCGGACGTTTTCATCGAAAATCACTTAGTAAAAGTTGTTTATTTAACACCCAACACTAATTTTCTACCATTAGACATCAAAATGCATACATGTCATACATGGGTCAATTTTTAAACATGAACCCTAGCTCAAATTAATGATAGAAATAGATAGATCTTGTTATGGGCATTACAAATACGTAAAAATCATTAAAAATGGGGCTAGAATGGACTTACAATCGAGCTTGGAAGTTTGAAAAACCCTATCCATGGTTTCTCCATGCAAGTTTTGCCCAAGAGGTTGAAGATGGACAAAAATTGGCTTTTAATTTTGTTTTTAATTCATTTTAATAACTAAGTGACCAAAATGCCCTTAATGAAAAACTTTGGAAACATGCCTAACCATGTCCATTTTTGTCCACCAACCTAACCAATGGTCTAATTACCAATAAGGACCTCAAATTTAAAATTTCATAATAATTGGACACCTGTAGATGTAGAACTCAACTTTTGCACTTTTTACGATTTAGTCCTTTTGACTAAATTGAGTGTCCAAACATCAAAATTTTCGAACGAAATTTTCATGAAATCATTCCATGAAATTGCAGACCATAAGAATATAATAAAAGTAAAATTTTCCTCATCGAATTTGTGGTCCCAAAACCACTGTTCTGACTAGGCCCAAAATCGAGATGTTACATTTCTCCCCCTCTAGGGATTTTCGTCCCCAAAATCTTACCAAAAAAGTGGTTTTGGTTTTTCACTTATTTTTCTCAATCCTATAATCAATGTCAATGAACTTTCACTCAAGTTGAGCTTTTACTACATATCTCTTTAAATTCCACAAACAAGAATCATGAACGGTTTTCGCTTTACAACACTTTCACTGAAACTTAATCTCTATCAGAAAGTTCATGTACTCAAAAGTCTGATCCATACCATCATGTTACATATACATTCATACCTGAATCTTTTTGAATTCGAATAGTGAAACTACCTAGTTCATCTCGGCCTTATACTCTCTATAATTTCACACGATCTGATTATTTGTCAATTCAACTCTCGGTTACCTTTCATTTCAAAGCCTCATTTGGATTTCCCAAGAAATCACGATATGAAACCTGGATCTCAATCCGATTAGTAGAGACTAGTATTCCAAGAAATCCATCAATCATAAAGATGCGAAATTCCTCGAAACTGATCAGCGAAAATTCAGTATATACTAGCGTGATTTACATATCTCGTCAAACCTTTAACAAAAAGTCACATAACATTTTTCCCTTTCAGAGACAGTAATAAATCAGACATGAAATCCATCATAACTTCTTCTTATTTCCATTTTAAAACACCACTTTGGTAAGGGAAGGGGTTGTAGGGCCTCTGACTCGACTCTCATATACATATACATGTAACACAATTTTCATCATCATAGCAACATCATCACAATCATGCCATTCATTTTGGGTAAACTAACTTTCATATTGATTTTACGCCCACTTTCCAGTTATCTCACTAAAACAAGTATACTTATGCATACATTCAATGTTTTCTGAATAACTTTACTTATCTATTCATTTAATTAGACAAGTCATGCACATAACATCATACAAGGGCCAATAAACATGGATAAGTTTATCACAATATTCTTCTTCCTTTTTTTTTTCACCTCGTACACCATCATTTAGACATATCATTACAATCATATAAATCAATCCAAGCAATTTAACACGTTTACTTAAACTATATGAGCTTGTCAACCATAATCTTTCAAATAAGCATACGTGAATATTCATTCAATCTATATCTTTGGTAAGTTATCTAAAAACATGCATTTATTTGAGCAATTCAGTCACATATCATGGAATTTTCAATCAATCATAGGTAAGTTCACTATGCCATATAATCCTTTATCTCATTTCAATAATTCATTACAATCCATCAAATTTTTTATATCCAATCAGGTTAATGAAATTTTATCCATAATAGGGTATTGTGAATTTGATTCGTACCTTTGCAAGTTTCAACTCATCATGGCTGTACTTTACTCAAATACCTCATTACCACAATCAATATGGTAGGATGTAGCTCAGTTGGAGGGTACCTTTTTCTAAACAAAGTGGCTATCATATGCGTCAGAAAACATCACACTATCTCAGATCGGTGGCTTGCATAGCTAGACTCTCATACATATGCTAGGTTAGTCCAAGAACCGACTAAACCATAGCTCTGATACCATTAAATTAACACCTTTTACCCATACCCGAGACCAAAATAGGATACGAGGCATTACCGAACACATACACAGTCATTCATTCAAAAATCGGGCCATAAAATTTTCATCCAAATTAAAACTTTTCAAACACATGTATATTGTCCCTTATACGCGCCTTTGAGGCCTAAAACATACTTTTCAAAGTCGGTAAGAGTTTTCGTTAATTCGTTCAAGGACTTGAAAAGGCCTGTCTCCTCGAGGCATCAACTTGGACCTATGTTGGGCTGGGAATCATTCCTTGCACATATGAACCCAAACCCAGTCACTGATTTTGAATACAACTCTCTTTCGACCTTTGTTTGCCTTTTTGGCATAGCTTTCGATCCTTGCTTTGATATTGGCTCAAACTTTTTGATGCAACTCCTTGACATAATCAACCTTTTTCTTTGCATCTACATGAATAAATTGATCGTTAGGTAAAGGCAATAATTCTAATGGAGTTAACGGGTTAAATCCATAAATAATCTAAAAGGAGAAAATTTAGTTGCCGAGTGGACTAATCGATTATAGGCAAAAATTTAGTTGCCGAGTGGACTAATCCATTATAGGCAAATTCGATATGAGGTAGGCATTCTTCCCATGACTTCAAACTCTTCCAGATGATGGTTCGAAGTAGTGTAGATAGAACGCAGTTGACCACCTCTGTTTGACCATCTGTTTGGGGGTGGCAAGTTGTTGAGCACAGCAACTTGGTTCCAAGTTTAGCCCACAACGAACGCCAAAAATGACTAAGGAAATTCGCGTCTTGATCAGAAGCTATGATTCGTGGGATGCCATGCAATCGAACAACGTCTTTAAAGAAAAGATTTGCAATATGAACAACATTGTCAGTTTTTGTACATGCAATAAAATGAGACATTTTCGAGAATCGGTCAACAACAACAAAAATTGAATCCTTCCCTATTTCTATTTTAGGCAATCCAAGGACAAAGTCCATGAATATATCCATCCAAGGGCCTTTGGGAATTGGCAATGGAGTGTAAAGTCCATGTGGCTGAATCTTGGATTTGGCTTTCTTGCACGTCAAACATCGCTCACAGACTCGCTTAACATCACTCCGTATTTTAGGCCAATAAAAGTGCTCTTCGAGTGTTGATAGAATGTTACCTATTCCAAAATGACCCATAAGGCCTCCGCTGTACGCCTCGTGCATGAGTAAGTTCTGAATGGAACCTTGAGGGATACATAACTTTCCTTCCTTAAAAAGGAAGCCTTCGTACCTATAAAATTTTTCAACAGAAGAATTCTCGCAAGCAGCATATATTTCACCAAAATCTTCTTCATTGGCATACAAATATTTCAAGCATGAAAATCCAAGCAATTTAGACTCAAGATACGATAATAAAGCATACCTTCTCGAAAGCGCATCCGCCACAATATTATCTTTACCTTTCTTATACTTGATGACGTATGGAAATGACTCGAGATACTCGACCCACTTCGTATGGCATTTATTTAGCTTATGCTGACCCTTGATGTGTTTCAATGCTTCATGATCGGAGTGAATCATGAACTCCTTTGGCCATAGGTATTGTTGCCACGTTTCGAGAGCTCGGATGAGCGCGTACATTTCTTTGTCGTAAATGAGATAGTTAAGTACTGCCCCATTTAACTTCTTGTTGAAATACACCACGGGCCTTCCATCTTGGGTTAGCACAACCCCAATTCCAACACCTAAAGCATCGAATTCAATTTCAAATGTTTTATTAAAATCGGGTAATGCAAGTAAAGGGGCTTTAGTAAGACAATCTTTAATTAAAGTAAAAGTTTTTCTTGTTCTTCAGCCTAATGGAAAGTTGAATTCTTTCTAATCACACTTGTCAAAGGTGCGGCTATAGTGTTGAAGTTGGGCACGTAATAACGCCGATAAAAGCTTGCCAAACCATGGAAGCTTCGAACTTGGCTAACGCTCGTAGGTCTCGGCCACTCTTGAATAGCCTTGATCTTTTCTTGGTCCACTTCCAAGCCCTTCGAGCCAACTACAAAACCTAGAAAAATAACTTTGTCAGAACAGAAAGTGCATTTCTTAAGGTTAGCATAAAAGGTTTCTTTTCATAGAACTTTCAACACAGATTTCAGATGAATCACATGATCTTCCAACATCTTGCTGTATATGGGAGTGTCATCAAAATAGACAACACAGAACTTACCAATGAAAGACCTTAACACGTAATTCAAAAGTCTCATGAAAGTGCTAGGAGAGTTGCTTATGACAAACAGCATGACCAACCACTCGTTCAAACCGTGTTTCGTCTTAAAGACAGTTTTCCATTCGTTGCCTTCTCACATGCGAATTTGATGGTAGCCACTTTTGAGATCGATCTTCAAAAATAACTTTGCACCACTCAATTCATCAAGCATGTCATCTAAGCGAGGTATTGGATGCTAGTAGTTGATAGTAATCTTATTCACGGCTTGGCAGTCCATGCACATTTGCCACGTTTCGTCTTTCTTCGACACCAACAAGACGGGCACAGCATAGGGGCTAAGGCTCTCACAAATGTAGCCTTTCTCCATCAACTCATTAATTTGCCGTTGGAGTTCCTTTGTCTCTTCGGGATTCAATCTATATGCTGGCCGGTTTGGAATAACAGCTTGAGCACGAAATCAATTTGATGCTCGATTTCGCAAAGGGGTGGCAGCCCACTTGGAGTTTCTTCCGAGAATACATCTTGAAAATCCTGCAAAAGAGACACAATAGAAGAGGGTAGGTTTTCAGGAAGTTCGTTAGTAGAAAAAAAGTTGTCCTTGTACATAAGCACAGTGAGGGAATGTCTCAACATCAAAGCCTTCCGTAAGTCACTTGCTTTTGCAAACACATTCATTTTCTCACCCTCTTTTTCTTTTTCATCTTTTTCTTTTCTCATTTTCTTTTCACTCTCTTTTATTGTTTTTTTTCTTTTCTTTTACATTTTCACTCTTTTCTTTTTCTCTCATTTGATCTATAGAACTTTTCAACTTCTTTTGATCCTCGTAGACTTGCTTCGGTGTTAACGGTGCTAGTGTCATATTCTTTCTCATATGCTTGAATGTATACCTATTGGTATACCCGTCATGAAATGCTCACCTATCAAACTGCCACGGATGTCCAAGCAACAAATGACTCGCGTGCATGGGGACAACATCGCAAAGTACTTCATCCACATATTTTCCAATGGTAAAGGATACGAGTATTTGCTTTGTCACCTTTAATTTGCCACCATCATTGAGCCATTGAAGTTTATAGGGGCTCGGGTGCTTGGTGGTCGACAAGCCAAGTTTCTCCACCATGAGAGTGGTTGCCATGTTCGTGCAACTCCCACCACCAATGATGATGCTACAGATCTTCCCTTGGACTTGGCACCGGTAGGGAAGATCTTTTCTCTTTATTACTCTTCTTCCACACTTTGGAGACTAAGACTCCATTTAACCACGAGAAGCTCTCCGTCTATAATATGTTCTACTTCTTCCTCCTCGTCAGATGTTGGTTCAGACTCATTTTTAACCTCGTCTTTTGACTCGATCTCGCCATTCGCGCACCACCATAGTGCTCCAATTTAGGCAATGACTAGTGATATGGCCCCTCCTGAGGCATTTGAAGCACTTGATGTCCCACGAACAGTTGGAAGAACTCTCGACCACCTTGCCTTTGCTAGAGTTGGCCAAAAGCTTTGTTGATTTTGGTGGTATCGCTGTCTCTTTAGCGTGGCTCATTGGAGTGCTTTTGCCAATGCCTTGGCTCCACTTTAAAGTATTCGCGGTGGAGTAGCCTCGAACAATGCCTTTTCACTTTAATTGCTTTTCTACTCTGATGGCCATGTGCACCATGTCCACCACCTCGACTTAGTGATGCTACTCTACAATATTGACAATGTCTCGGTTGAGACTAGCCAAGAAACGTGCCATGGTTGCTTCTTCGTCTTCTTGTACATCTGCTCTTATCATCGCAATCTCCATTTCTTTATAGTTGTCCTCCACGCTCCTCAAGCATTGGGTAAAGTTTTAGAGCTTTTGATAAAGCTCACGATGGTAATATGAGGGTATGAACCTCCGCGCATAACCGACTTCATTTCGGCCCATGTGCTATTGGGGGTTCTCCGTTCCTTCATCGGTTCGTAGTTAATTGGTCCCATCATATCATTGCAAAGTCGAAGAACTCAATTGCTGCCAACTTCACCTTTTTAGTCTTGGAGTAGTTATGACACTCGAACACTAGTTCGATCTTTTTCTCCCACTCGAGATAGGCTTCCGGATCGGATCAGCCTTAGAAGGGTGGGATTGAAATCTTGATGTTTTTAAGATCGTCATCTAAGCGACCTCGTTCTCTTTGACCACGGTCTCGTCGCCCCCTTCCTCGGTCACTTAAGTTGGACCCTTGATTACTTTCGGCTTCAATAGGGTCGTATAATTCATCTTCTTGGATTCTTTGCCGACTTTGGTTTCTTTGTGGACCTTGAAGTGTCCTCTTCCATCAGCCTTGCTCCTCGACTTAATCTAGTCACTCTTCAATGGGTTCGAGCTTTCAATCAAATAACCATTCCACTTCACGCAACAAGGCTTGAATATTTAAGTCCGGTACGTTTGAACAAATTGCCTTTCATTTCGATCCACCATGCTTCGTTCCGAGCTCCTTAACATGGAAAATTATTAAACCTCACCACAAATATCACACTTTACTAGGAAAGAAAGAACAAATGTCACTCACACTCGTGTTTGCACTCTTTTCGCTTTTACCTCTGCTCTAATGTGCTCACACACTCGTGCCTTTTTCCACTCGTTCTTCTCTCATGATTTCGTAAAAGACTTGTCAAGGCTTTCTCAAAGTCTTGGGGTTGACTTCAATCGGTTTGTAAGGGAATGATGAGAAAGGTGTAAGGTAGGCTGAAAAGAATTATAAGTCGGTAGAAGTGTGGTGTTATGGTAGTAAGGGGGAATAGAAGAAAACTCAGCTCACTTTTGGCTCTTACACTCATCGAACAGTTGCTTGGGGAATAACAATCAGTAGCACACCATTTTTATGGCCGGCCATGCACGTATCTACAACAATTAAATTCAGCCAAGGTCAATGTTAATACAAATTAAATTCGCCAGCCATAATAAATTCAATTCAGCTATGACAAATTTAATTCAGCTATAATTTAATTTGTACGAAGCTAGGACGCATTAAAAACATGTATTAGCTAAGGCACTAATTTAATTTTGTAACAACTAAGACACATTTAAGACACTAATTTAATATGTTCAAATTAAAGACAAATTTATTAACACTTATTTATTACTTAAATTAAAATAACTAAATTAGCTAAATGCATTTATTTTATTATAGCAACAGAAATGGATAAATTAAAACAAACTTTTAAATGATCAAACGAGCTCATTGAGCTAAGTTGACCTGAACACAGCTCTTGGAGTAGAATATGGGCTGAGATCGACTTGCGAGAGGTTGCAAGGAATCCTTATTAAGATGGTCTAAGCTCTTTCAATTTGTCCAGCCAATGCTTCATCCACACTTGATTGTCTAAGGTCGAAATGGCCTCCTTGAATTGCTTGGCTCGAGCTCGTGTGATGGGTCCTTGTGGCAGCTCCAACGGATCCTTGCTCGAGCTAGGTTTACTTCGAGGCGTGATCGTATCATCCCTCTGTAACACCCAGTACCCGAGACCGTTGCCAGAGTCAGACACGAGGGGTTCGCAGACTTAAATCACTTATTTGCACAGTCCATTTTAAATTTCCAGACGAGCTGGCTAACTGCATCACTGTCACCTTAAAAATCATATCTCGAGTTCCAAAACTCGAAAACCAATTCCGTAAATTTTTCCTGAAACTAGACTCATATTTCCATCTACAAAATTTTTTCTAGAATTTTTGGTCGAGCCAATTAGTACAGTTTATTAGTTAAAATCTCCCCTGTTTCAGGGTTCACTATACTGACCTTTGCACATTACGACTTGGATATCTCCCTGTACAGAGCTTAAATACTGATGGCGTTTGTTTTTATAGAAACTAGACTCAAAAAGGAATCTGTACATATATGATATGACTTCTAATTATCTCTGGTTAATTTATAATGAATTTCCAAAGTCGGAACAGAGAATCCAGAAACCGTTCTGGCCCTGTTTTACGAAAACTTAAATATCTCATAATATACTGTTCATATGATCATTTCGTTACTTTCCTATGAAAATAGATTCATCAAGGTTCGATTACATAATTTATTCACTATTTAATTCCATTCCTACTATTTTTAGTGATTTTTCACATTCACATCACTGCTGCTATCAGCATCTATTTTTAAGGTAGACTTTACCTATGAAGTAGTTTCCATGATTCAACTAGCCCTTTTGCATATATGGCACAAAATATGATCACGATTAACCATTCCAATGGATTATCGTTCCCAAACATTTCCATACCTCTTAATGAACATCATACAAGACGATTATAATATTAAGCTCAAAGTGTATATAAGCCATTTTCGCATGGCTATCCAAATTTATACAAAACCAAAAGGTCCATGACCAACAACAAAAAGGGTAGTCCTATACATGCCATTTCAAAGTTCAAACAAAAGTGTACCAAAAGGGCTTTGATAGTGTGGGCGACTTCGACTTGACACTCCGAGTCCGATAGTGACGAACCAAAATCTATAAAACAGAGATTCAAAGAACGGAGTAAGCATTTAATGCTTAGTAAGTTTTGAGCAATGAAATTAGGCTCAACTGAAGTATAGCATTCATATAACTAAACGGATAATTTCACATACACATATATTCTCAAAAATCAGTCCTACTTCACATTTCCAACCCTTATATTCATACATAAGGGATCAACTTAACCAAAAACCAGAAGCTCTTTAATCGACTGAGCGAATACTATTTAAGAGGAATCAATTAATCCAATGCATGTACAACACATACCTTGTTGTTGAGTTTTTACGAGCGTATTAATTGAAATTATTACAGCAGATCGCTCATTCCCAAACTCAAGTAATCTTCGGGATTTAGCCGGATACAACTACTTGCACAAGGCCTTCGGGTCTTAGCCCGGATATAGTCACTAGCATAAATGCCTTCGGGACTTAGCCCGGATATAGTCGCTAGCACAAATGCCTTCGGGTCTTAGCCCGGATATAGCAACTCGCACGAATGCCTTCGGATCTTAGTCCGGTTATAGTCACCTAGCACAAAAGCCTTCGGGACTTAGCCCGGATATCATTCGAACAACCATGCACATATATCAATAAATCATGACACATCCATATTTCATTTTCATTACCAAAGCTCAAACACAAAACACTTATCACACTTACAAATTTCGGCTCAATAGCCACATGCAAAGGGCATGATTTTGATTTACTTAAGACATAATCTAATCGAATCATAATCTAAGCTCCATTACTCGAAAACTTACCTCGGATGTTGTCGAACGATTTCGGCGGCTATTCGATCACTTTTTCCTTTCCCTTATCCAACTTTGGTCCTCTAAGCTCTTGAGCTAATTCAAACAAATTTAACTTATTAAAGTCTCATTATGCTAGCTTATGGCCGAACATGACAATGAATTTGATGGGTCATATGGCCACCTTTAGTTCAAATACAAAATGGTCATAGGCATTTTTAATCACATTGAGCAATTTAGTACAATTAATCAAACATTTCCTCATGTGCACCTTTATGACCAAATACACACATCATTAACCTAATATCAATTAACTAAGCACTTAACAAATTCTCCTTGAGCCGATTGTCTAAGTCAAGATAGGATCATCATTATGCTTACCTATAGCCGAATGTACAACATCAATCTATGCATTCATTCGTGTGGCCGAACATGCATGTCTATGTTGAGGCCAATTGCATACTTAATACATTCTACAAGTATGGTCACTTGTATTGACCAAATACCATTTTGTTTCAAGTTCAAAACTTGGCTAATACACATATATGCACTATTAAAGCATCCTCTCCATTCCATCAATTCAACACATGCATTACTCATTAATATACAAAATTATATTCGGCCTTAGCACACCTTTTGCTGGCCGAATTTTTCTCCATCTAGCAACATTTTATGTACTATGCCGAACCAAAAAGATCAAACACCTAGCTTAATCATTTCCAAAACACTTAACTGCCTTTGACCAAGACTTTAAACAAAGTCTATGTTCGGCTATCACACATATGGGCATTATTAGTTCAAAGTTTTAACAAGATTAATTTCTTTGATCTTAACCTAAATGACAACCCCTATTGTTCATCTAGATTTAGCATGAAACAAACACCAACCAAGAAAACAACACCTATGGCCGAGTATCATCTTCATCACATAGCAAGATTTAAACCATGGGCTAGGTAGAACTCAAACTAACTTAAAAAATATGCATGAATCTCATGGAACAACATCAAACTTACCTTAACCTAGCTACAAGCATGGCCGAATCTCTTCAACATTTCCTCCTTTCTTTCCTTTTGAATTTCGGTCAAGAAGAATGAAAAAGGATGGACATTTAATTTTCTTTGTTTTCATCATTTTCCTTTTTCCATTTCTTTATTACTAGCTTTTTATTTTATTGTTTCCTACATACCACATTAGCAAACCATGCTTAAAATATGCTGTGCCCCATAGCATGGTCGGCCACTAGCTCAAATATTGGGCAATTTGACATGCAAACCCACCATTTCTATAACATGCATTAATAGGCCACTTTACATTTGCCTAGCACATTTCTAAATTTTCTCACATAAGTCCTATTTACTAAAATTCACCTACAATTAAACAAAATTCAAATATAAAATTTTCACACATGCATATATACATATAATAAGCATCAAATATGACAGCTAATTATTTTTATGACTCGGTTTTGTGGCCCCGAAACCACTATCCGACTAGGGTCACATTAGGGCTGTCACACCCTCCCTCTTTGAAGTGACTTTTCCTCAAGTCGGAATCTACGTCAAAGGGAGATAAATCAGAAACATTAAAGCTCGCATTTATGTTATACTCACCCGGTAAGTCAAGTCAGTAGGAATTTTCGTTAATTTGTTCAAGGACTTGAAAAGGCCCATCTCCTCGAGACATCAACTTGGACCTATGTTGGGGTGGGAATCGTTCCTTGCATGTGAACCCAAACCCAGTCACCGAGTTCGAACACAACTCTCTTTCAACCTTTGTTTTCCTTTTTGGCATAGCTTTCGGTCCTTGCTTTGATATTGGCTCAAACTTTTTGATGCATCTTCTTGACATAATCAGCCTTTTTCTTTGCATCTACATGAATAAATTGATCGTTAAGTAAAGGCAATAAGTCTAACTGAGTTAACGGGTTAAATCTATAAACAATCTGAAAAGGAGAAAATTTAGTTGCCGAGTGGACTGATCGATTATAGGCAAATTTGATATGAGGTACGCATTCTTCCCACGACTTCAAACTCCTAACTTCAGTCACATTTATTGGTGGTTTCCATTCAACAATATTAGGAATCTTACTGGGATCAACTCGGATACCATCACCTGAAACAATGTGGCCTAAGAATCTGACCTCTCGAAGCCAAAACACACTTTTATTGAACTTAGCATACAACTGTTTATCCCTCAAGATTTGCAAAACTGTGCTCGGCATGCTCTGCCTCATCTCTAGAATCAATCAGGATGTCATCGATGAATACTACAACAAACTTGTCCAAATATAGCTAAAAGATTCAGTTCATTAAATCCATAAACACAGCAAGAGCATTCGTTAATCCAAATGGAATAACAAGAAACTCGTAGTGGCCATACCTCGTTCTAAAGGCAGTCTTAAGCACATCCGACTCTTTAACTCTTTATAATAGTAGCCGGATCTCAAATCTATCTTAGAGAACCATGTCACTCCTTTCAACTGATTCAACAAGTCATCAATCCTTGGGAGAGGATACTTATTTTTAATTGTCACATTATTGAGTTGTCGGTAGTCGATGCATAATCTCATGGAACCATCCTTCTTTTTCACAAATAGTACGGAGCACCCCACGATGAAAAGATTGGTCTCGCAAAACCTTTATTAGTAAATTCTTGTAACTGTCACTTCAATTCTTTCAGCTCAGTCGGAGCCATCCTGTACGGAGCAATAGAAATAGGTGCTGTCCTTGGCATTAACTCAATACCAAATTCAACTTCTCTAATTGGAGGCAAACCTGGTAATTCCTCTGGAAATATATCTGCATACTCATACACAACTGGCAAGTGATTCAATTTTCAATTTGGATTCCTTTGTATTCAATATGTATGCCAAATAAGCTTCGTACCCTTTTCTCATGCATTTTTGAGCAGACATTGAAGAAATTACAATTGGTGACCTATTTGAATCGTTTGTTTCAACCCCAAGAATCTCACCATTATCACACTTCAATTCAATAACTTTCTATCTACAATTCACTATAGCATCATGAAATGTCAATCAATCCGTTACCAATATGACATCAAAATTCATCAAACGGTAACAACATCAAGTCGGTTGGAAAATAATGACCTCTAATCATCAAAGGGCATTTCTTACATACTTTATCAACTATCACATGCTTTCCTAACACACCTTAATCATAAACTCCATAGACTCAACAGGTATATTCATGCTCGATGATACGTGATATTCGCGACAGGTTTTAAAGAATTATGAATGAATCGTTCTTGAGACTAACTTATTATCACGATTAAGGCAAGTGTACCTATCGAATAGTAGTATAGTTCAGCAAAACCAGATTGTCGAACCCAAAGGAACCACGAGTACTAGTATTTACTAACTTTTTATTATCTAGCCTAAAAATTAAGAGGTTTGGTTATCTAAACTAATTACTAACTAAGAATGCACAGAAAGAAAATTTGGGAAAATACTTTTGGGAAAATTCGATTGATTAAGACAATACCTAAGGAAAAATCCACCTAGACTTCGCTTGTTATTTGACTCTGAATCAGACGATTTATTCATTTGACTTGATTCATAGAAATCCCTAAGTTATATTATTATCTCTCTTGAGACTAATAACGTCTAACACTAGGTCGAATAATTGAAATATCTTTCTAATTAACTTCCTAGAATTGCATTAACTCGATCTATGGATTCCCTTATTAGGTTTCACCCTAATCTGGCAAAATCTTGTCACCCTATCTCTAGGCACGCAATCAACTCCAATTAATTACGACAAATTTACTTTTAGGTAGGGTCTATTCCTCATCTGAATAAAAGCATTAACTTGAATCAATATCCTAGAATATCAAAACAAGAATCAAGAACACATAATTAAGAATAAATCAAATATGATAAATGCATAATTAAGAACAAATCAAATATTTATCATACAATTCAGATAATAATAATTTGAAGGGAGATCTTCAGCCTTGATGATGAATCCGGCTTCTGAGATGGATCAATCGACTTTCCTTGAGCAATTCCTTGCTTCCTACTCTGCGTCCCCCTTCTAAGTGCCTCTTCAAGTGTTTAAATAGGCTTTTTAATGCCTAATAGCCCTTATTACACTTATAATTTATAGCATCTTGAGGAGGAATCTCAGTCAATTTATCGTATGCGTCATTTCTGTCCTCGAGGAGACCAAGATTCGAGAGATGAATAAAGGCACAAAAGCCCAATCTCTATATCTTTATCACACGAACTAGCTTCTATCCCACTCTGGAGCAAGCGAACGGAGCGTAGCATAGTTCGCGATAAGCTAGTCAGCAGGAATAGCGGCCTTTCCGCTGCTAGGTCTAGTCGGCAATTCAGCTGCTAGGATGAGGGACACGAACGCATTAAGAAAGCAAGTGAACTCCCTCTAAGCAGTACAGGTCCTTCTTTCGTTTCCGCTGCAAGGTCTTTCACCCTCCTTATTTCTTCTTTTCCGAATGAAGTGACTCACTCTTGTGTGTCAAGAAGGCTCTAAAACATTTGATTCTTGCTTTAGTTGTTGTACCAGAAAAAGAAGCAAGTGCTGACTTTTCTTTCTTCCCTAGATGAGCTGTCGTGGGTGTGGGAAGAGCCTTTTCAATTTACAATTTTCATTCTTGTTGTAAAGATTGGCATTCTGGGAAGTGCCTTATGTGGTTGTGTTCCCATTCCCGATAGTTTCTTTAAGTCGTAGGCTTGATTTGATCTTTTGTAACTCATGAAGTGAATTTTCTTCTTGCCTTATTGCCTTGAGTTCTATTGTGGTATAAGTATGGAATTAGCACGACCCGGCGATCAAATTCTTGGTGGAAATTATCAACTTTATAATGTTTTAATAACGACTCACGCTTTTTTAATGATCTTTTTTATGGTTATGCCGGCGATGATAGGTGGATCTGGTAATTGGTTTGTTCCGATTCTGATAGGTACACCTGACATGGCATTTCCGCGATTAAATAATATTTCATTCTGGTTGTTGCCACCAAGTCTCTTGCTCCTATTAAGCTCAGCCTTAGTAGAAGTGGGTAGCGGCACTGGGTGGACGGTCTATCCGCCCTTAAGCGGTATTACCATCCACTTCAACACTTAACAGATTTCATATCGCTTACAAAGAACATCAGGATGAAGTCCAAGGCAAAAGGATTCGGGCTAGTTAAGGTCCATCCTTCAACTAAGAAAGGGCTCGCCTTTCCTTCAAGAGAGATTTGCTCTTCTTCGATAGAAGGGCTATTTACTCTTGTTCTCAACTTGTGGTCGAGGTTTACATTTTCTCGAAATCAAATTCTATTAAAGAAAGCTAACATAACGATTGGTTAAAGAAATCCTTACCGATGGGACTTTTACTTCCTTTCCCGATTGGATGGCCTCTCGAACGTAAGGAGTGGAGAAGAAGGTGCTATTGCTGATGATTCCATTGCTGGGTTCCCATTAGACTTTCGAGAACAAACAAAACTAAAAAAAAAAAAAAATTAGGAATACCAATCGCCTACTAAAAAAAGTTTTCAAGCTGTTCAAAAGAATGCATTTGTTCCCACATTTTTCCTTGGTTTGGTCAACAACCAAAAAAAGTTTTCAAGCTGTTCAAAAGAATGAATTAAGAGAAGAAAGCCACTTTTACGCCCAAAAAGCAATTTAACACTAAAAAAGTTAGCCGCTCTGTCTGTCTCTCGCTGTCTTAAGTGCTGTGCTAGCTTTAGCCTGACTCTAACAAGTAAGCATTTGGCCTACCTTCGCCGGAGCAGTTTCTAGAGAAGCAAGAGCACCTGTGGCATTTAGGTTTCCTGGAAATGATCATCGAAAATGTGAAATATTTGATAAGATCCGTTTCGGGAACGTGGAATGTAAGAGAAATTCAAATGAGAAATGAATGGATCAGAGAGGGGCCACCTTAGTTATTTATGGCTTTGAGTATCTCGATATAATACGGACTACAGTCGACCCTTCGTGTTCATGCCCCACGGTCTAATAGATGTCTCAAAGAGTAGACTAAAAGAGCGGATATTCCCCTAAGAGCGGAAATCCCGCATCCAAAAGACTAGCAGCGTATTCGTCGCAAACAGTCTTTGTCCAATTCTTCCATCAATCCCATTCCCCTAACAGCTCCTTCTATCAAAGAGCCAAAGAGGGCATTCTTTCACAAGCGATTCTTGCACAATTTTTTATTTATATCAATCCTCCTCGTCCAGTAACTATGCCAGTGCCTTTACTAGCTTTCTTCTTACTAGAGATTCATGTGCACAAACCTCTCGACTGTTAAACAGTCGAGTTGCGGGAAAGAGATAGCATTCGCCACGTTCAAGCTAAAAACTAGTTCGAACTAAAGTATTTATTCTATTGCACGAAGCATTCCTTCGCCTTAGTAAGCCTTGCTAAGGTTCTCTGGGCACTACGGTAGGACGCGGATCAATCATGACGAGAATGGACTTCTCCGTAATATAATGTAATAGAAGAATCACGGTCCGTGACCGCATCGAAAGAGATATGAATTCAATTAAATGCGGGTCGGAGGCGCAAAGCTCATCATTCAGTGGTGGGGTCTTCATGGGCCTCGCCTGCTGATTTTGATGGCTTGGATGCTGGGGGGTTTGGATAGAGTCTCGCTCATAGAGGAAGAGTTCACGCGCTTTATTATCATGGAAAAGAACTTTTGCGCAAGAAGCAGAACTACAAGAAAGCTTTCTTTATTATCATGGAAACCAACTTTTGTGCTTCTTATTTTTTTAATAGATCTTCTATTGGCTTTCTACCATTTTAGAAGTAGTAGGAGTTTTAGTATGCCTTACTTTCCTACCTTTGAATAAATACCTCTATCAACTAGGAAGAAAGACGTCTTGCTTCTTTTTCCCCATGTGGATTCTAAACCGTCGCCTTCCCCAGCTTGTTCTCTGTCCGTGGTTACCTTATTCTGGCTAACAGCTTAATTTGTGCTAACAGGACCAGGACATCCCTTTCTGGGCATATTCCTTCGACTTTTGATGAAAAAAAAACAACCTATTTTCCCACAACTTATTC